>NC_138781.1:12612719-13812719 GCF_965178545.1 Coloeus monedula
CATTGTCAGTGGGAGAAGGGAGAAAGGGGTGGGGGAGGAGGAGAGTTCTGAAGGTGAGGGGTTTTTTTTTCGTCTTTTAGGTCTGTTAATAAACTCCTTTATATTCTTTCAAGTTTGGTGCCTGCTTTGCGTTTCTCCTAATTCTTATCTCACAGAAGGTAAACAGTAGTGAGTATTTTAGACCAAACCACTACACATTTCCAGGTAGCTTTTTTTTTCCTTTTTTTTTTCTTATGCAAAGACTAATTTCTACATGTTTAAAAATCTGTCCTGGAAAATGAGTCCCAGCTCAACAGAGAATATATATCTTAATTAGGAAACTGTCTAATATGTGGCATTTATGGGTCTTAGCATTTCTGCTCATATTCATGATTCTGTGCTTTTCTGGGACATACAATTTAGTTCAGTATGAGATTCTAGGCACAGATATGAAACAGGTTATGTAGCAGATCTGTAATGTAATGCTGTCTTCAGGCCTTCACACAATAGTATGACTTTCGCAATCATAATTAATTTGTATCTAACTCTAAGCATATGGGTCCTTCTTATTGAAATCAAGGAATATGAAATACCACCTCACTAAAATTGCATTGCCAAACTCCAAGCTAAAGTCAGTTTACTCTCTGAGTTATTCCTCTGATTCAAGAAAGGTTTAAACTCTGTTGGATTTAGTGAAGAACATTCAATAACAAACTTAGAGGACTGAGCTATGTAAATGCGGAACAAGTTGATGGGTGGATTCAAGGGAGGAAAAATATAACATTGTTTTCAGCTCTGCATGTGATGTTGGATAGATAGTTCACAAGGTACCTCCTTCTCATTCATCTTTCTGAAATCTGTGTCCAGTTTTTTAAATTCATTGACTTAGGATACTTCAAAAAAATATCCTTATATTTTGACATTAAGCCAAGTGAATGGAAGCTTCAGACTTTATAATAATGTTTAAGAAAAATGACACACTCTTGGACACCCTCTAATTCTTGGGTACGGTGATAAAATTTTTCTATTTATACAAAAATGATACCACTTCAGTAGACTACCATAAATGTATGTGGTATTTTCAGATTATTGCATAGAGAAGTCATCTTCAAGTATCTGCCAGTTTTCCATGAAACTCCAGTTTTCCACAGAATCTGTTATTAGCACCAAAGCAATGTATTAGTTAGCTACATATGAATTTTATCACACAATGATCCAACTTAATAGCTACATAACTAAATGAAAATTGATTCTCTCCTGAGCATAGTCCAAAGGAATAATATTTAAAGTTACGTTTGAATCAAAGCACGGTCTGCATTGGAAGGAACCTTGAAGATCACCTAGTTCCAACTCCCCAGCCATGGACAAAGATGCAGAGACCAGGTTGCTCAGAGACTCATCTAACCTGGCCTTGAACACTTCCAGGGATGGTGCATCCACTTCTCTGGGCAACCTCTTTCACTGATACCACAGTAAAGAATTTATTCCTTATATTTAATCTAAGCTTACTCTCTTTCAGTTTAAATCCATTACCCCTTGTCCTCTCACTACACAGCTGTGATAAAATTCCCTCCTTAGCCTTCTGGTGGGGCTCCTTTAGCCACTGGAAGGTGCTATAAATTCTCCCCAGAGCACTGTCTTCTCCAGGCGGAACAGCCCCAACTCTCTCACTGAAACAAGTTCTCTGCCCCTCTGATTATCCTTCTGGCCTCCTTTGGACTTGCTCTAACACATCCTTCTTATGTTGGGGGCCCCAGAGCTGGACATAGTACTGTAGGTGGGGTCTCAAAAAACCAGAGTAGAGCAGGGGAATCACCTCTCTCAACCTCACGCCTCTTGATGCAGCTCTTGGGTCATGCTGAGCTTCTCAACCAACACTCTGCTTGCATTACAAGTTGCATGTATGTCTAGAAGATGATTTCTGGCAGGAATTTTATGTTTTCTTTTCCCCAAAACACACAGAGCTCTACTTCTTAAAAATAGCAAATAGAGTCTTGGTGATGACAAGAAAAATAAAGTTGCTTCTAAAAGTTTCCTGTTTGTGTTGCTTGTATACAATTAGCAGATAGGGGTGAGGGTAAGTAAGATCACAAATGGTGATATAAATAAACAAAAAATGAAATGTTAATTCGATAATGAGAACTTTAATGAAATCACTGGAGCTTCAGATGAGAGTAGAAATATACTTTTTTCCTTCTTGTAGTAGGATTAGAAACTAATCTTTTGCATAAGCAAAAGCCACTCTAACATGAACCATCCTTTGTAATGCTGCGCTTTCTGAGATTGATTTACAAACAGGTAGAAGGAAATTTGGATTTTATGCTTCATGTTTCTTTGCCTTTTGTCTTTTGGGGAGTGGGAATCATGCTCCAGGCTCCAGTGGATTTTCAGCTAAACTCTACAAAACTTTGTAGTACATTTTAAAAGTAAGTTTTGAGTAGGATCTATAATAAGGCATTTCAGGTCAATTCATTAACCAGTTCTCTTAGGAATGCTTTAATTACAGTGCTCTGAAACCAGAGGGAAAAATGGTAAATACCGTAGAGCCAACAGACCAATATTGCTAATTAATATGGATTGCAGGAGAAAGTGTTGACTAAAAAGCCTTGGATGAAATCTCAGAGGGATAATGAATTATGATCAAGGGGGATTTATTAAAAATAGACCTGCTAACAATACTAAAAATTCTGTGCACTTTCTAGCATCTTTAACTAACTTACAAACTTTCTGCAAATATTAATTGTCCAAACATTTTACTAGCTTAAGTAACTACTATGATCTGAACTAAATAGTCTGACACTTTTTTAAATTGAGAAACTTGCCCAGAAGGCAACAGTATATCCATGGAAGACTGGAAACAGATATCGCCTGCTTTGTTGGTTTTTTTTTTTTTTAGTCTTAATACATCAGACCACTTTCCTTCAGGGTGTGATCCAAAACCTAACAAAATCAACAAGAGCCATTCAGCTGACCTCATGGGGCTTTGAATTGCCCAAGGAGAGACATATCAGACTTTTAATCAGGGCTACTGCCAGTAAAAATACAACACTGCAATGGTAGAAAAGTCATGGCATTGTGGGTAAGGACTGATTGTTTCTTCTCCTACTTTAGGGTGGTATTTGGATGGCAAAAGACAACCTCAGGGAGAAAGTCCAGTGTGTGATGATTTCCCCCTGCAGTATTGGATCAGTGCCTCAGTGTGGTGTGACAACATGCCATATGCTTTTTCATTATTTTTGTATGAAATGAGTAAGTAAGTTCTTATTACTTAATGACAACTTTTGAAAAAGTATTGATGACATATCCAACTATCCAGCTAAGTTATAGCTATTTTGTGCCTCTTTATTTTACCTCAAAATTTTCAGACTGGTATATTTAGTTATTCATTTTGTCACTCTTTTATGCATATGCCCATCTATATGCCACAAAGAATTTGGTTGCTGTTCTCTTTCTGCATACTGTTTTAAACAGGCAATGATTGACATCCAAATGTGGTTACACATTGGTTCTAGTGAGACCTCCAAACATGAGACACAGTAGGGCAAGATTTTCACGTGTAAGAAACCAATTAAGTTTTTCAAATTTTGATACATAAAAAGCAGATATTTAATGATCTTCTGGTATGGAAATTATCTTACTTTGTGTAACATAGGATGTGCTATTATTATGGCACAATTCTTGTACTTTGACAAAATTCCTTTTGTGTTGAGGGGTTATAATAGAAAGCTCATTTAATAATTCTTTCCCAATTTTACCTCATGTGATGAGTTCTACATGCTTTGATTACAGGATCAGAGTAGAATTGGGAAACACAGGACAACTCAGATGAAAATCTGTCACATACATATGAATCTAGTGTACAAAAGAGTGTATAGACAGCCAGTCCTGCTTCTCGTTTGGGGTTTTTATCATTTTTTTAATAAACTATTCATTTTGCCCAAACTATGACTAGAAAATCTTATCAATAGTACTGGTACAGTCCTGATACCCAAAATGTTGCAGCCACTCTTGCAAAATGGAGCTCTAAATAGTCACCAGAGGGCACAAAATGCCATTGAATCATGGAAGATGTACACCAACATTCTCATACTTGGCCCCTGAAGCTATGTTTCAATGGAAATTTGTTGTGTTCAGAAGTAAATAATACACCTTAATGTCAGGTCATAGCTGTCATTTGAAACCAGATAGCAACTTTTGCCTTGGTGAATAAATCCAAGCTTACATACATAGAAAATTTTGTTCTGTTCTTTTGTTTGGGAACTAACACTCAAGTTAAAAGGCATATCTGTAGCTTTAAGATATTCATGGAAAAATTCACTAGATAATTGCAACCTGGGGACCCTATGAAGGCCCCATTCATTTCTAAGGTTGTCTCTCTACTTGTGGGGCAAAAAGCAAAGTGGAATTATTCATGTTGTTAGTTCCCTTCCTCTGAGGTGCAAAGATCCTTTGTCACATGCTACTTCCAATGCAAGTTCATAAGTGTCCCTGGCTACAGTCTCCAGCAGTGCGGATCCTTCATGTTCCTTTTTAGCTACCAAGAAGCTAAGACCAGCAGCATGATGGGCTCTGGCAAGATGCACAGCTTTTCATTCAACTCTTTGCTTTGGGCTCCTATTGGCCAGCAGTGCTATCCAAGCTCAAGTAAAACACTGAGTCCATTAAGTGATAAAAAACATTCCCTGACAATGTCTATGATCAACACATCATAAAGTGTTTGAATTTTAGAATATTGCTTATCACCCTTCTTCTTCTGGTACTGTGTCTGCAACTACCTTATCAGACAGAAATCCAGTGTGCATAACGTACAGATTTCCCCTTGTCCACCTGAAAATGAACTGCAGTAAAATACAGTGAGGTCAGAGGGTAAGGATTTTAACTATTGTACTGACAGTGAGATCTGGGGGAAAAAAATGTAGTGGTAAGTAAATAAGTGTATAAATAAATCCCCTACTGAGTTCAGATGAGAGCCTCTCCAGCAAAATGTCAGGTTAGAAAAATATACCGAGCCCTTACTTCATGAATAAACTCTTGTTGTGAAAACAATATGAGCAGAACCATATCTGTAAAATGTGAATACATAACACATGGCATTATTGTTAATGATTGTTTCACTGTATGTTGTTGACATCAACGACATTAACAACTATTTCAAAAAGTTTCTCTTCAATGTATCTGAGGCCTTTGCTTACAGTGCTGAAGATCCAAGGTTCAATCAGCCTATGGCTCTTGCAGAGACAGTGTATTCCAACACGTGTTAATATCAGTGCTATCAGGTCAAAGAAAGGAAATCCTGATGAAATCTTTTTTGAGATTTCAGTATCAAATACTGCAATGTACTACAAGGCAATTCCCTAAGGTGACTAGAAAAGTTTTCCAAATTAAACATGTTGTTTAACTAGATTAAAATGACAAAAAACAGATAAGTCAGATTAAAGTCTGATCCTATTCCAACCTTAATTCACATTGCTGTAAAATTATATCATTACAACATGCAGAACAGTGAATTAAAGATCAAGTGCCAGCTTTAAATTTAATTTCCTCACATTTGCCAGTTTCAGATTATCTAGTGCTAACAGCATGACTGACACTTCACAGGCATGCCTGAAAATAAATTCCTCTAATCCAGGACCTCTCCTGCCAACATCTCAGTTGTCTCATGGGGTCTGCTGAGTGAGTAGATTAGAAACCTGGTAGAATAGCGGGATGTTGGAACATAACATTAAAACTGAGGACTATTAAGGCAACAACAGATTAAAGATGGGGAAATAGACAAACCCCGATTAGATGTGTTGTCAGGAAAATGTCCCTTTGGTCCTACTTTAAGTACCACCTCAGGAAGTGCTGCCCGAGAGAGAAGCTGCCTGATCAGGGTTAAAAATGTGGGGTTGTGTTTCTGTAGTGGCCTGAAAACCATGGTAGGATATTTCAGCACACATGGAAAGATGTCCCACTGTGACTTTCTCTTGCTGTAAATGCACATTCACACACAGAAAAAGGCGAGGAAGTTCAGCTACTGCCAAGTGCATATATTTGAGGCAATGACTGTGTTTATTCCTCTGTTACACTGATGTGCCTTGGTACATTATTTTTCTTCCTAGACCTTGTATAATCTTTCTGAGTCACTCCTTAGGTCAAACAGTTTTAGCTGGACTGCAGTTCCACATTCAGACCTGCTACAACACATAGCCTATTGTGAAGGCTATTAGAAATTATTTCAAACCCTGTGTTTAGCCGAACTTTTCATTGAGACACTCACTCTAATATAAAACAGTGTTTTACTTGTATGTGATAGCTGCTTGTATATGACACGAGATTTTTAGCCTGTGGGAGAATTATATAAATAAAAAGACTGAGTAAATAACCACAAACCATGTAGGCTATAAGTCAAAAAAACAAAGAAGTCTAGCAGTCTGTAGGAGACTGCAGATGAACTTGGGGATAGGTTGTTGGAAGAGCATTACTCATGGTCATCAGAGAAGGCATCACACACCATAGAGATTCTTTCCTCAGGATATTGCCCTTTTGTTGTTACTTTAGACTGGTCATTAGATTGGTAACGTGAAAGAAGAATTTTAGCCTAAATTGCAAAAGGCTAAAATAATCAAAAAGAAAAGGCAAATATTCCTTCCAAATGAACATGTTCTTTCCAAAAGAAGGAATATATTGTTTGCCTTATCAGTATCCATCTGAACCTTTGCTATTAAATTTCTGAAATAAGGGATCACATTTTTGAAAGTATTTATTCACTTTCTTAACTTTATTTGTATGAGCAATGTTCCAAATTTAAGACTTAGTTAATGGTGGAATATTAAGAACATACAAATATATTTTAAAGCAGATGATTTTAGAAAAAAAATGCAATTTAATTTGCATGATACTAGGGTAAGTACCTTATTTTCTTGTTCTTAATAATCTTCTTATTTAGGATAACCTATGTTAGCAACAGAGTGAATGAAGATAATTAATGTCTGAGAGGGATGTATGTAAAACCATCCTGCTGAGCTACCTGAAGTAGCCAGCAGGCTGAGGAGAGGCAAGAGGCTGAGTGTCCACCTTAAGCAGATTAATAAGGTTCTTTGGCCCAGCCTACCAGAAGGGTGCCCTGATCATAGATGTAGGAACATACTCTAGGAGCAAAGAATTCTTTTAGACTTTGCCAATTCAGGCATGAAGTGACCCTAGGAGAATGACAGCATTTTAAAAATTAACGAACTTGTAAGCAAGAGAGTGGACAGGGGCTCTGCATCCTTCATCACTGAACACTGGTATGCAATATTTAAATCAAGACCAACCTGTTTCCAAGAAAGCATCCTAACAACTGCCTTCTTAATCAGGAAATTTGTTAGAGTCCCTGATTCTCACAACAATTTATAAGGCAGGATTAAAATATTCCCAAGATGCCTGACATGTTCTGAATGTTAGAAATCATATTCAAATCTCTCTCGAGTAGAGAAAGAAGCTGAACCTGAATTTGTAATGCCTCTTTTGAGTGCTCCCTTTGCACAAACAGCTGGCAAAAGGTATAGTAAAAAAACAAACAACCCTTTCTCCTTCTATGTTTTCTATGAGGTCCTGCCTACCAAAGCGGTTTTGAGAGAAGCTTCTGTGAGATAAGCTTCCATCTCAAAGCTCTTAGGAGAGGTGAATACAAGGATGCCTGGGAGCACTCAGCTGCACCACACTGCCAGGGCAGGGGCAGTTCTGGATACCTCCTTTGAAATCTGGCTTCCAGGTGTAAGTGAAAGTTGAGTGTCAGATTTGGAAAAATCTACACCTTGGATTTCCACCTTTATGTCACTTTGTACTTGATCTTTAATCAATCAAGCATGAGAACAGAAAACCCAGCACAAACTAAATCATAGTGTGTGTTCTTTAGGTGGAGCAGACCCAAAAGAACAGGCTTTAGACCTCAGTACCTTCTCATGCCCTCCCTGTTCAACCAAAATTGGTACCACAGAAATGAATGAGATGAGATTGCTTAAGACACAAGTAGCATTCAAATAACACTGAAAAAATGAACAAAATGTATATATTTTCCAGCATTTAGTATAAAATCTGAAGTGCATTCAAGTTTTGTTCCTCTTTGTTGCTGTTTGAATGTAAGCATACCAGCTCTGAAACACAAAACAGAAATACATTCATTAGGAGAGACATTTGTAAAATCAAAAAAGAAATTGGAAAGTGCCATCTTCCCACCTTTTTCTGCTGTTAAACCCCTTGTCTCTTTGAAAGGGGGGCTTTTGATGCAAGTGAGTGGGGAAGGGGAGAACGATTTGTGAAGTTGTTGCAGCCTTGTGCAAGATCAGTTGCTGCCTCCCTACCACAATACGAACAGTGTCTTTATTTATCTTCTTCCTGAACAGAGAACAAGAAAAGCCAGAAGTATTTAAGTAAAATTGTAATTGGACCCTACAGTAGTTCCAAAAACAATGGGAGCTAGAAGGGAAACATAATGATTCATTTTGGCTACTCTGTCGTATCATTTGTTCTTCCTCAGACTTATAAAGTTGTACATAATGACTTTTAAAAATATAGGAAAGTTAGAAACAGAAACCAGATGCTCAGAACCCATAACACCTTTCCCTTATTTCCTCTGAGTTCAAAAAACAAAACCATCAGCATTTGTGAATGTAACGTTTTAATGCAAAAATGAAATCATGTGTTCTAGTAGCTGATTGTGACAGTAACACTTCATTTCCCCCTTTCTGCTCTCAAGTGGCAAATTGATATGACACAATGCAGAAACATTTTCAAACACACAGCCTGAAAAGCTTAAAGTGTAACTGTAACACATTAGTTTCTGAAAGCTTAGATGCCTGTATAGTGTGTCCGTATCTGTAAATTTCTGCAAGAAAACTAATCCAAGAAGATTTGAGCTAACATCTGTCTACAATATCAGCTACTTATGTCAGTGTATTGGTCAGGACTGTTTCTAGGGGATAAATTGAAATAGATGCGAAATCAAAATGAATAACAGTTACAGTAATTCATATAGAAAATTGTTTTATGGTCTTTAAAAGTCTAGTAAAATTTTTGGTTCTATTACTTCTTTCTGTTCCACTTCTTCATTTTGTGATAAGTTGTAAGAAAAAGAAAGGATGAACAATTTTGGTTCATCAAGACATTAAAAAGTTTAATTCTTGTCTTTGTGAGTAAATTACATGCAGTTTAGACTAAGAATTTAATAAATTACTACCCAGGTTGGAGCTAAAAAATGGAGAATTTTTATTTTTACTGGATTAGGTTTAAAATGCAACATAGATTTTTGGACATAGCGCCAGAATGTGTCCTACCAGCAACTCACAAGAAACATTAAATTTCATACACCAAAAATATTTTTTTTTTAAAGTTGCTTAATATAAATAAGTGAAGCTCATTTGGCTGCTGCACCTTACAAATCAACACTGTCATATTTGACCAGGTGGTAATAAGTTCCATTTCCCCATAACTTATTCTACAAGTGGCTCAAGTGTGTAGAAAATGTACCAATTGCCCAAGGATGAAAAAAAAATTCATTTACAGTTTCTAATATTTGCTGCCATGAGCTGTAATGGCCTCTGCTGTGTTAAGCAATACCAAAGTCAGATATCCACAGCTCGCAGATATAGCCTTTATTTCAGTAGCATGAAATCTGTGTGCATTACAAAACACAGAGATGGATACAATCCAGTTCTGACTAGAGGTTCTCTGATTAGAGTGGCCCACAACACCAGACAGCTACAGCATCTATAAACCCCAATGAGCACTGGACACTGCGTAATCAGTGAAGTTAAGCCTAAAACATCTCACTTCTTTCCTATCTCCACCTGAAACTTCTCTTTTTTCTAAGGGACTTCACAAGATTAACACACCATCAATATTGTCTCTTAAAAAAACAGTCAAAATACTGATAGATGAACAATTGATTTTAGATGACTTACTGCCTTTCAAAATGATTTAATTTCTGAAAAGTATTTTCATCTTTTCTTAAAAATTTGAAGGCATAAAGTGGCTGGTTTTTTTGGGCTGGAAAATAATATTTAAGCTGAAGAAATAGATCTTTTAATGGATTTCTGCTTGAAAATTTTCAAAATGTTTAATATCCTTACTCTCTAAACAAAGTATTAAATATTGAAATCAAATTTCACTTCAGATTCTTCCATTATCCCTCCTGTGCTGTTTCATGTTTTTTTCCAAGTGTTTTCTACTAGCTGAGGTCTATTTCTGATGCTCAGAGAGATGAGGAAAACATTAGTCTGACACAAAAAGAAAGATGTCACTCTCATTCTTCTACTGGAAACTGAGTTTCACTGAACAGATTTTAATTCTTATATTTGAAGGGGAAAATGTGACTTTTTCCCTCGCCCAGAGAGGGAAAGACATCCTCATGGAGAATAAACTACTCCAAAATTTCCGGTCACCTCTGAAAATCACATGGGAGAACCTTTCCCAGTCTGCATGCTCCTGAATGATCAGATGAAGGAGAAGGATAATCAGGCTTGGGAACAAAACAGATTTCTGTATCCACTGGGAATTTTTAAAGCATTTTTCATAGATCTGACTTTATTTCTGGTTCACTCCAGTAACTTCCACTGTCACTCAGGCTCCTGTGACTTCAGAAGAAACTTTTATGAATGACCATTTATTAAACAGGAGACATTTGGAGATTGATTATAAGAAGAAATTGAGAGGAAAAATAGAGAGCAAGATAGGATCAAATGAAGATAAAGATAGTTAAGCGAGGATTACCTTACTTTGCACCTCTATTAGAATTTTAAAAGTAATTAATCAGATCAAGTTTAAGATCTATTGAAGATGAAACAATATCATCAATTATTTTAAGCTGCCTTATTAAATAACCACTCTGGAGTCTGGCTTCTCTGTGTGTTTCTTGGACTTTTCTGGTGTAGATGTGAAGCACTGCTGATACACTGTGGTATGGTTTGAGTGCATTTTGGAATGTTACAGTGTTATTATGCAAGATCCAAAATAAATCAGAAAGAGAACATCTGAGTAACAAAGACAGAACTTATATCCAAGAATATGGTTATATGTATATCTTGAAGAATTTTAAATTCAGTTTATAATAAAAATCAAATAGTTGATATGTTCTTTCTTTTTTTTTCTTAAGAAAATAAAAGAATTTTCAGTAAACGCAAGCAGACATTTTTGTCATGTTCAGTCTTCAGGCCCCTGAAGGAACAAACTCTTTCAGTGTGTAATTCAGGAGGCATAAAACATGGACTATTGACACAGCAGACCGCATTGTCTCTTGCAGAATCATTATGGTCTTCCTTGTCACTGAGAGTTTGCTTATTTAAAAATAATATTCTGTGTGTGAGGGATATGATCCAGTGGGTGGGCATAATAAAGGATTAATTGTGGTGTATTTAATTCCAAGGAAGACTTTACAGTTAAAAAGTCATGTACTCTACACACTTGACCAGAATTTTCCAAGTTTTTTAAGTATAAAATTGTCTACATGATATGTAATGAATCATAAAGTCAATGGATATAAATTTATCTCTCTATCAAATTCACTACCATGCTGATTCATATAAAGAGAATTTTGGGAGCATTACATAAATGTACAAAGAACTCTTTCAGTAAAATTAAGCCTCTATACAAATATTGATGCTTCACTTTGAATTTGCTACTACTAAAAATACATAATTGAGCACATAAATAAATCAACATTTCATTTATTTATGAGATTGGACCTATCTTTTTTGTTGTAATTAAAACAAAGAGATACTCCCCATTATTCTGGCAAAAAATAAATTGATGGTTTTCCTGTAGAGTCAAAGATAAGATATGGTAAGTTGTTCTCTTGCAATGGGAGATTCTGAAGGTATGCTCCAAAATTCAAAGCACTGAAGAAAATTAATAGGAAGGGTTACTCTCTTAAGACATTGCAGACAAATAGTTTCAGTTAGTTTATTCTTACTGGTAAATCTTATAAGTATTAGAGGGGAAAATTTGTTTAAAACAGCACTTAAGGTAGTTTCTAAACATATGCCTCTTAAAAGCTAAAAGCTGTTTAGAAACAGAGGGCTGTTTCAGGAATTCTATTGGTAGATTGCTGCTCTCTGAATAATTACACAGGATTTTTCCATAATGTCAGAATGTCCAGGGGAGGACAGAATTCAAGGCAAGCACACTCCTGTAGTCTATATTTTGTATAAGAGTTCAGAGGTCTGACACACTATCTAGACTGTATATTCTATTAAGATATGAAACCTTACAGCAAGATTTGCATCAGTGGTACTTTTTTGATTATTCACCACTGATAGGTTTCTCTGGGAGTTAAGTATTTTTAAGTTGAATCCTACCATTTACTTTCTCTCACCAGGGCTATCATTTATGCTTCCTCATCTTCATATATATTGACATACATTCATGCCATTGAATCACATAATTTTTTACCAGGGGAAAAAAATACTACATACTAAAAGAGAAAAAAAAATTAGATGTTTTCTCAGGAAAAATGATGCATCACACCATTACTAGACCATCAAAAAACAAATTGTAATCAAAATAAATATAACAAAATATATTCTGATTCTCTTTATTTAAACAAGCTCCAGGGAACAAAACCCCAACACGTATTGGAGGTTATTAATAGTATACTCAATGAAGAATAAAACATAAGGTTAAGATATACAATTAATAGACCAATGTCACATTTCATTTTAAAAAATCTGCTAAGAATAAGTATCATGCATAACAGTTTATCCATGAAAATTCACTAGGGATTTTAATTTAGGAAAAATGCTCAAATTTAGTGGCTAAAATTCTTGAATAAGGAAAAATGAGAAAAAACCAAGTTCATACTTGCAGCTGGTGCAAAGCAGCAGCACTTTTTCATGAGTTTTTTCAGGAAATGGAACTGGAGGGCAGGGAATAGTGGCTGTACATTTGGTAGGAGTGGCAGTAGGTGCAGCAAGAATAAAATGGCTGATACAAATAACTACATGCTAATACACAAGCATTCAAAGGTGAGGACATTGACATCACTTTAAATGAGGCTTTTATGTAGTTGTGTATTCTATCTGATAATTTGAAGCCAAAATTAGATGAGACAACATTTGTCTTTATGGCCAAACTACCATGAAAAGGCTAAACTGTATTTTATTACCTTAAAAACATGACAGCAACACCTCTTCCTCAAGTGCCAGCTTTATTTGTCTAAATAGATTTGCAGTATATGAAGTTCTCTTGTCATTCAAGTGATAGTATTTGTTTTGCTTTTTGTTTCCTACATGTGTGCAGCTATGAGAAAAACACTAGCTCTTTTGCTTTGTTTTACAAAATCCAGAATATCTACTTTTTCTGTCAATGTTAATAAAGCATCAGGGAAATCTTTAGAAAAAATACACAAATACTGAAATGACAAGCACTGTTAAATTCTAGATCCTTTGCATCTAATCTTATTGATGTTGTGTGTCCTTTCCATGTACTGATATATTAAACAGGGAAGATGTAGAAATTAAACATTTTGCTGGGTTTTGCAATATTAGTTAAAGATTCATTCCAGCCCAGCTGAGGAAAACTGTGTAGTTAACTTTGAAGGGAGACCTTAAGAAGGAACATAAAAATACCACTGCAGCCATCCAGTCTCTCAAAATAGCATTGCTGTAATTGCCAGAATTATAGCTTGTGGTTACCTGCCACATTCTTTGGTGCTCAACTCATGGTTATTGTGCTACCACAGCTTAAAACATTGGCTCAGAGCTGTTTTGCAATCCACATAATGCTATATCTACTGCACACAGTGCAGTATCAAACAACATACAGGCCTCAAGACAAAGTGCGTTGAAACGTACCCACATAACAAATATCATTTTAGATTAGTAGAAAACACTGCATACTTGATGTCGCTCCAAAGGACGTGTCTTAGCTTCTGGTTCTCAACCAGAGCGTAATGATAGTAAAAATAAACAATACTTCACATCTTTCAGCTTCTGAGATCATAAAAAACACAAGAGGATGGCCCATTTCTCAAGAATTTTTCCCCAGATCCTTTTGCCACAGATAGTGAAGGCAACTTAATAAAAGTCGTGATAGGGATCATATTCATATATAGGCCAAATTTGTCATACTTTTAACCCCATTAAATGGCTTGGTAAGAGCAGGATTATTAAATGTATTAAATTCTTCCTGATAAGAAATTGAGTTCTGATCTATTTGTTAAATTTCCTTCTTCCTTTAGAAATTATCAAAGTGGGGGAAACACAAATCATGATCCTGTAAGATTTTAAATTACACTGTTGCTACTATTAATAGAATTAAATCAGACCATTCAGGAAACAGAAAATAGTTTCCCTCTACCTGTTTCAGAGTACATTTTGGAGAAGCCTACCCAAAGGAAGATACTATTTTCCTTTTTTCAAACACATTCCAGAGAAGAAAATACTGATGTTTTAAAGACCTAAGCTTATCAACTTGTCTGGAACATGGGCTATCTAAATTAAGACCCTTTTTATGTTAATGTCCTTCAACATGGTGGTCTACATTTGTCCAAGTTTTTCCCAAGCTGCTTTATAACTGGAGGTAGAGAGGGGCAAGTGCTGTGACATTTTCCTGAGTCCCAAATTATTGTGTATTGACAGAGAAAAAATTATTAAACTAAAAAACTTTATGAATAACTGACCAGCAGACTCAGATTGGAAACATGTCAGAGTTTAGCAGGAGACTGTAGCAAGCGTATGTAAAGGTGTTTGCTGATGGTCTCTTAATGCCTGTACAGCCTCGTCACTGTTAGCTGGAAATATGATCTGGTGAATCCATGTGTCTCCAGACACCACAAGCATTATCTTCTCTTTTTTTGGACTTCTACCACCTACTCTCTGACTCTAGTCAGGTTCATAACTGTCATGAAGAGTGTCCATCAGGGCATGAAAGAATCCGAGATAGTTGTGAAAATAATATAGTCCTTTCCATTTGCAATCATGGAAAATTTGTCTGGTATCTGTGTAATTATGTAGAAACAGAGTGAATGTTCTACATCTGCCATGATGTACACAACTGTCTTGAGTTTGCTTTTTGTTTAGCAGTATGTGTATGACATGGAAACAGAAGCAAAGTATTCCCACCCCAGTGGTTCACCTAATGTTTGAATCTCTTTTCATAATTTGACTTTTATTGACTATTAGATCAAAAGTTTAACTGAAGGTCCAAAATATTTTGAGTCATTAAAAGTTTTGATGATGATTTAGCCAAATCATAGATTGGTTCATTCTTTTGTGGAGATAGCAGTAACTTAATGAATAGAAGAGTTTATTTCCATGTTGCATGTGGAATAGGAAATCAAAGTTGTGCACTATCAGTATAGGTAAAGGACTTACTATTTTATTTAGACAGTTTTAACCATTTACTGTAATACTATGCAATAATAGGCGGAAACCAAGCAATTTTGGGTGTACCAAAGCAATATCTACTGTCAAGGATGTTCATTCAAGAAATACAGCCATTGGTTCATTTTTTAAATATTGGAATTTTTCTAGATTGTATGGCATGACTTATAATCAGTTCAACTTTTATGGTGGCCACTAGTGACTTTTCTTGACAATGTCATGGTCATTCTGTCACTTCACACCAAAATATTTCCATCCCTATACTTTCATTTATGCATGCAAGGTCTGAGCACGTTGGTGGGAGGATACCTGAGCTGATGTATAACTACTCAGTCTGAATGTCATTTTTGCCAAGGCAATACAGAAATCCCACCAGGTAATGATTGTGAAAGACCCTGTATTGTGTAATAAATGGACAAAAGTAAATCAATTATGATAGAGGGTGTGTTTTCAAGAGGCAGGCTTCATCTGGAGAATAATGAGGAAGGCTGAAAGTTTCTCTATGGTGGAGAGAGGGGATTTCACAGCAAAGATGGTAAAGTGTAAGCATATTTATACTTACAGAACATCCATTTTATTCTTTAACTAGAAAAATAAAAAGGAACTAAAAGCTAGCAAAAGGCAGAAAAAAACCTTCTAATCCAAGAAAGACACATTTAAGGCCATAGTAAAGGATGACATTGAGCTATTTTGTGTAAGTATTGATAAGAAGGCAACATATTCCTCAAACAAGAGTGCCAAAGTACAGGATGTAACAGAACCAAAATAAACACTATAAACTTATGTAAATCAGTTCTAAAGTCGAATTTGAAAGACTTCCAAATATGTTAAGATAGAAAGACAGTCAAAACAACATAAGCTCTGCTGTTTTGCAAGGTAATGACCCCATGAAATAACCATGCAACCATGAATGATGGATATTAATGTTTGAAATCCCAGATTCAGTTGACCTATTTTTTTTAATCCCATTTGATTTTTCTTCTTTTTTTTATAAGAACCTTTTTTCAAGTAGAACCTTGAAAATCAGAAATTAATCTTATGTTCCACTGCACAATTCGTATTGTTTATTTAGGCTTCAGCCATAATGACAGATATGTGTACTTTTAGATTTGTATGAAATCCAGCCACTCTTGCATTTTTCCTGGGGATTTGTGTTTAAAGATAAAGGTTTGCTAAAATGAAATCATAACGAGAAATGGCAGCAAGAGGAATAGCAAAAAATTCCTCCAGATACTAATGAGATTCATTCATTGTTCAAGTCTAGATGCTTAAAATAATTAAAACACGTTTGTTTCTTTTTACAATGCTAAAATTAGGCAAGAGTTTCAATTTTCTTTAGAGAAAATGGTATCTCACTGTACCCTCTTAATAGAAACATAAAGATAAGAACTGACAATAACTGAGCTTTAATTAAAATCAGTTGCACTAGGATTTCACTTCTTAAATTAAAACAGAATTGGAAGGAGATTTTTCCCCCCTTCTAAAAAGTGTAATTTAAGAAGTTTGAATATTTAGGACTCCGCAGAATTATAGAATCAAAGGATATGCTGCGTTGGAAGGGACCCACTGGGATCATCGGGTCCAGCTCCTGGCCCTGTGCAAGACAACCCAGGATTCATGTGCCTGAGAGCACTGTCCAGTTTATACTGGATAGAGGGTGGAAGAATCTAATCAAAACACTGCCTCTGCTGAAGCTCCACCCACTGCTCAAAATATTCAGGAATAGGTCTTGTCATTCCTCATCATATATGTGCCCCTCTCTCCCCAGTACAGAAACTTCCAGCCTTCATTTTTCAGGAAATGAAGCCTTCCTCCTGAAAACACAGCCATCTCTCATAACTGGTTTAGCTTTGCCCATTTATTACACAACTTCCTTCACAAAGAAAATCTTCCCTGCTACAGATACAAGCTTCACTTATTGAAAGCATTCAGCACAATTTAGGAACCTCATGAAACTGTTACAGGATGATACGTTGCTGAAAGAATTATGGTTTTTCTTCTACATAAAGAAATGTATCACTAAATATTTAACAACATAGGTATTTAAGTAAAGTTTAGAAGGTTTTACTAATTTACAGTAAAAGACTATTTTCAAATAATACCTTAAGCCAAGTATATACATAGTCAAATATATTTAGAATATATGTTACAGCTCCAAATAATGGATGTGCTTCTGACACTGAGGAATGATGCATTCTATCAAGAAGGAAAGTTTTGTCTTAAACAAGGTACTGTGAAATTACATTTTTGTTCCACTATGAGATAAATCATGCATTCTCTTTCTACTTGTAAAACTGGTTCTGATGAAGGATTAACATCAATAGCTGAATTAATTGGAGAGTCTGTAATTTAATCTCCATAAACCAACATCAGAATTTTCCCACGTAAGAAGATATTAATACCTGGGAGTTTGGAAACATTCAAGTCCACCATCTGATAAGCACCTGAATTAACCTTCTACCATTCATAAAGACTCATCCAACTGGAAGATGCAATCATTCGTCAGAGAATTCCTGGGAGAATCCCAACAATATTTTGTCACAGATATTCTGGTATCACTAGTGATTTACATACTTTTCACATTTGTCTAAGAAGCATAGTTCCCGAAAACAAAGAAACAAACAAACAACAGCAACAAACTTTGAAGGCCAATATATACCAAAGAAAATTCTGCTAAATGTTACTGAAAAGCCTCTTCACACTCAGCACCTAGCAAAATTAACAGCAAGATACACAAAACAAGGAATAGCTAATGAGATCAAGTCCTTCAGTTTTCTTGAAAAATGACTAGACAAATGACATATAGACAAAATGACTGGTGTTATGAGTGTGTGCAGAAGCACCAAATCTTCATTATGTCTTTTCTGTAACTCAGAATGTCTTAGGAGACTGGGGAAACCAGAGCATATTTGTCCTCAAGCCCTATTACACATTGGCTTTGTGCTGATGTCTAGAGTATGCCAGCAGAAGAGTGCAGCTTTCCTATCATCCCACACAACTGAAGAGAACTTGTTGAGTTCTTCAAGCTCCTATAAAGATAAAGGCTTTCTTATATCTAAATATGACACTCGTTTCTTTCAGAATTGAAAGGTTGAAATAAAGGGTTTGTGTACACAAGGAAAAAAACTAAAAACTGTTTTGTTTACAACAGTAGTAATAAATAGACAAAACTGACCCACCTGTAAAAACTGAATGCAATGTAAATTTTTATGACCAAACTATTAGTAAAAATAGTCTTAAAATCTTTAAAGAAAATATTTTCAAAGATATTTAAAGCTCTTTCTGTCTCCTATTAATCTGTTCAGCTTCTTAGTTTGAGGAGGTACTTGGCAAAATTGGTTTTTCTTGTAGTCCTTAAAAAAACCCATGCACAGTAAAAACATATGGAAACTGCCCACAGGAAACTTATATCAGATAAACATAGGAAGTAATTATTCAGCAGGAAAGTTTGGAGGAAATGGGTTGTTTTTCTGTCAGTTCTGGTGTTCCACAAATTTCAGGACATCAGCAGTAATGAAGGAAATAGATTAGCAATTGCAGGGCAGCTATTATTTATACAGTGTTGACACTAAATGTCACTCTCTTAGAATTTACCTTGTGAAAATAATTTAATATTGAAGAAAAGCAAAGCAGTATTTCTTTTATTCTCACAATATCACAGCAGTTAGTATTTACATCTCTGCAATGAGAAAGTTTGAGGAGAAAATAATTCATCTGGTAAAGTAGTAAAATAAAAGAAAAATACATTTGAAAACTTCAAATATGTATTAGCCATGCTTTGTTTCTTGCTTTTTAAGATGATAAACCTTTATTTTGGAATAAACTAGTAGCATAGGAGCACCACAGATCCAACCTAAGAAAATACAAGATTTTAAGCTGTTGCTTTAACTTAATTTAGTTCTTCACTGGAATGAAAACACCTCAGCTGAACTAAGCCACAAAGTCATCAGGAATTCTCACTCCTGAATCATCTGATTAACATAAGAAAAAGATATAAACAAAGATTCTCTTTCAATCAATCCAGCTGGACATCAAGTTCTATCTAACCACATTTGCTTTTTTAAAATTTTCCTAATGAACACTATGAAAGGTGCCGTGCTTTGTGCAGCCAACAAAGAGGTGAAAAGAAGTAACCTGCTTTATACCCTGATGATGCACTTCATAGCAAGCTGGAGAGAAAAAAGGACAGGACAAGAAATAGAACAAATCTTCAGAAGGAGCCAATTTAAATACCATATTCTCATTCTTATCTGCACAAATGTCTACCCAGGACAGCAGGATTTCAGTGATGTCTCTCTTCCCTCGGCCACCACATCAGGATTACAGACATTACCAGCCCCTACTGGGCTCCAGCAGAACCAAGCCAGCTGTTCCTCTGTAGCTCTCCTGGTGCTACCAGAAAAGACAGAAACAGAGAAACTCCATATGGCTTCTTGGATGCACACTTGTTCCAGCTGTCCTCAATCCTGTGTAATTCTGTGTTTTACTGGTTCACTGTGGTTTTAATTTTCCTGTACTTCTCTCCCTTCTATTTGATTTAGTCAATGATTCTGGTAACTATTTCACTTAATGGCTGAAAATATTTCATTTCAAATTACTTAGAATATTTTTCTCTAAGGATTTTAATGTCCACTTTTTTTAGCCATTCATGATCATAATACTGTATTATAAAGAGCTTATCTGGATATGTAACAGACTGTACTCTTAGCAAAGTATCATAAATAATCTTGAAAAATTCTAAATATCTTTTCAAATTCTATCAGTTGATAAATTAGCTAGAGCTGACCCATTTTTGTGAAGAATGTTAGCTGCAGTAAAAGAGCATTTCTTGCACATGAAAAATTGAAATACGTATGCAAAATTGTTGAGTAAAAAATTCTTTACATATTCTGATTAATTTTGTTTATTAAAATTGAAGTACATTCTGCAGGCAATAATATATTCTATCAGATATCCAAATAAAAAGATTTCTAACTACTCATTTGAATTGTTTCTTATGTGTTCTTAGTTTCACAACAGCTTAACTTTGAGAAAAAAATTACCTTTAGGTACTTTCAGCATTGCATATGCTCATTTGTCATCCAAACAACCTCCAGCTTCTGATCTTCAAATATAGTTTCTTGAATAGATTATTTTCCTGCATTAGAAACATTGATAAGTTTGAACTTAACAAGGGCAGAAGGTTTCAAACTGATTTTAAGAAAAACAAGGTTAGAAAATTCAACCCTGCCATTATTACTCACAAAATTTACAGCAGCAGTTCAACAAAACTGAATAAGTGACCCAAAAAAACTCCAGCTAGTGTTAGAATGGCGAGGCAGATTAGTTCAAATCCAAAGCAAAAAACTTTGCAGTGAATCTCTTTGCCAGGAGAGCAGGCATGGCTGAGACAGATCCCTGCTTAGAGCAGGACAGTGCGAGCTCAGGAAAAGACAGCCAACAGGAAAATAGTCTAGAACTGAAGTTTCTTGGGAAACTTTCACAAAGGCAACTGGGAAAGCAAGATATAGGGCAGAGGTAGTTGCTGCAATTGTTTTAGCAGCTTTGTCTCCAAACATCTGTCTGTCAGCCTTTTCCTGAGTATTTCTAGTAGGAAGGCTGAAGCACTGACCATTCATTTCATCAGGCATCACGAAAAGGGGTTAACCAGATATTTAATCCTCTTTTCCTTTTTCCTATGATATTGTTAATGAAATTGTTACCCATTCAAACTCTCTAAATCCCAGTTATAAGAATGACCATTAAGGTATTTTGATCACAAATTAGTTTATTCTTTTTATAGAAGAAACAACAAATTCATAATCTTCAAGCAATTTACCTTTGTCATATTACTCAGTTCATGAAAATCACAATCTGAATCAGACTTGTAAATGCACCATCATTTGAGGGGAGCATTGAGCAGAAAGTGATGATCCATCTCACTGGCAGAGAAAACCATTTTTCTGATGTTTCCATACAACATTAGAGTCTCCAGAACAATCACATTACAAGGAATTAATACTAAGAACAATATAGAATAAATTAAATTGGGGGTTTGGGGAAGGGTTTAGCCTTAGGTTTGGTTGTTTTTGTGGAGTACATGTCTATCCCCTAAACATTTATTTGTCAGGCTAGAGATTTTGATTATCAGATTCCAGAGCTTTAGTTCTTGCCTCCAGCTGCCTTTTAAAGATTCTACAGACCTCTTGCCTCTGGGTATTCTGTGTTTGTTTCTGACTTTCAGAAAGTTTTCTTTAAGAAGATTTGTTTGCTCTTATTGAAAATCAGAGTGGTAGCTTATTAAGAAAGATGGCTGAATAAGCAAATCAAATCTCCTTTTGAACTGGTAAGAAAAAGTAACTGAAAATAAACAATGTGACCCAAAATTACTTTTTGTCTTCAACATCTGATTTTCTCTCAATAGGATTTTCATGTATCAAACAATATGGTTTAATCAGTTCTTTGATTTATCCTGTGATCCCTTGAAAAATTAATTATATTTGTAATGATGTGCTGAGAAATTACTGTAAGAAACAACATTTTCAGGGTAAAAAGCATTTGTTTCACTTCTTTTTGTTCAAAATTTAGGGCATAAAGTCCCCCGGTGCAGTTTCTTTTCAGGAAGCAGCTTCCATTTATAGCATTTATTGAAGTGGGAAGTATCACTGCCAGTGTTATAGATGAGGACGATATGTGCATTGAATATAAAAGTATCCAGGACATTTGACTTAAAATATAAACAATACAGAATGACTTTATAGTGTTAATTTTATGAGAATCAGGGTTATGCATCTTTCACAAGACCCCTGGAAAGCCTGGATCGTGTTTTCCATCTTTTTCCATTATGCTACATCCTATAAATTACCTATAGCGATACCTCTACCTATAGCAATCTATTGTAAGTTCTGGGTCTCCTTACAGACAGTCACTTCAGACTCTTTATAAAATTTAGTGTGGCTTTTTTTGGCAGGGAAATCTAGATGAAAAAAATCCATGAGAAAAAGAGGTAGATAAAATCAGCTGCACCTCTGCCACAAGCCATGAATGGCTGACATGGTCCTAAAGGTGACTGAGACCTGTTTTTACGGCTTAATTCCACTCTTGGAACTCTGTAATTTTAGATTATGGCTATCACTTTTATGACCAGAGGGAAAGTTAGATCAGCATAGAGTTAATTCCAGTTTAAACAAATCTGAGAATTTCTGATTAGAGAATTACAAATTTGGGTGACATAGTCAGTGATCTGAAGTTTCTTTTATCTCTCTTTATCACATCTTTCTTCTCTCAGAAATATGGTCTTTCTTTATTATCCATAGGGCTGGTTGTGAACTCCTACACATATGACACGTTATTTAATATCAGAGAGAACAAATGGATCAGTGAGGCCCAACTGAAGTAGTTTTATAGCAGTTATCACCCAACCACATTTACATGGAGATACTGTATGTGGACAATCTGGACATAGCCATGTGGTGTAGAGGTACAATTCAGCTTTCGGTCACCCCAGATTAGAGAAGTTTTTCTATTTTTTATCTTCAAGAATAAAATCCATTTTCTGGTAAATTAAAACAGAAAGAAATCTTTGAAAGGTAGTCCATCATCACTGTTTTCAGGGGTTGAAGCACTGCCAATATGTTCTCTTAGTGTGAAGTCTATTTCAAAGTTTAGGTCTTTATAATGTTCTTAATAACTTTGAAATTAATTAAAATTCATGATAATACTTATTTTCAAAGAATTGACCCAAAGTTAGGGATTTCTAGACTAAACTGCTTTCAGTTTAATTCTTTTGAAAATATTTTTTTTCTATATGGAATTTTAGAATTTTTATTCTAAGCTTCACATTCTTCCTTTGCTTTTTATAGGTACTATTTTTGCCTCCTGACTCAAAATCACTACCTACAGGAGTTCAGAAATATGTATCAGACTTCCTCTTGATTTGCTAACACTGATTTTAAAAATATTGTCTGCACCTTAAATATAGAGTTATATCTAGTGTCCTTATAGGATGTCTTTTTTAATCTGGCTAGGATAATAATAACACTTCTCAAATCTTGTTACTGTAAAGGAATCAAACACTTTCAAAGCAGAACCATCCCATTATAGACTGATATTTGATTAGCTCTATTTTAATATTTTGGACAATTCTGCTTGGGAGGAAACAGTTTTATGAAAGGAAAGAAATAAATGAGTAATAGTATTAGTATTAGTAGAATTAGCATTAGTATTAGTATTAGTATTATTAGTATTAGTATTAGTATGTTGCTATTTTTTTTTGCTGTTAAGAAAAAGAAAAAACTCTTCTGAAATATGGAGTTTTTTATTTTGATGATTTGGAAACATTGCTGGAGTAACAGTGCAAATTTCCCTTTATACTTTTGTAAGCTTAAATTCTTTCAAAACTACTTAAACTCCTGAAATTCAATTACCATCACAATCACACCCTGAACACAACCCTGCTGAAAAAAATCAAGGTTCTGGGATCTGTGCAGTAGTGAAACAAGCTATAGTCAGGAAGAGGAAATGCTTTCATATATGTCATTACCCACATGGAAATAACACATCTATTTCTAGCAATAACAGTCTGCCATTTCATTCATAGAAACGATAGATGACCTCTTCCACCCACCTCCAAAATGGAGAGACCATTAAAGGCTAAAAAAATCAATTACTTCACATAAAAAATAGTCATTATTGAGGACAATGCATGAAAAAAAAGGAACAATCAAAGGACAAAAAGTGCAAAAGCAAGGAATCAGAGTGGTCTCCTACTCCTCAGATAGGGCACAGCCAGCAGTGGACACACCATCAGCAGTGTCCAAGACTCCCTGAAGGTGTCTGGGAAACTGAAGGTCCTGGCCAGTCGTGGAGGTGTGCAAGGACGAGGGAGCCAAAAGCTTTCCCACAGTTGCCAGAATTCCCCACAATGTCTCAAATTTCTGTACAGCTTTCCCCAGAGGTACTTCTTGCCTCTCGATCCCAAATCACTAAGGTCCACAGAGGGTTTCCTATCCACTCAGGGAAGACTCAGTCCCTGTGTGTCAGGCATCAGTGTCAGCCTCACGTGCCTATGGGCACCACTCAACTGAATTTATTCCTGCTTTAAATCCCTCTTCTGCTGATCATTATTGGAGACTGGAATAACTGTTGAAGTGAACTCTTAATTTGACCTAATGCAACTATTGATTTATTCATATGAGTGAATACCAAGAAGGTATTTGTTATTCTCCATTGTGAGAAGTCTGAGCAGACTGCATTTATGTATCTGACCTTTTACTCCTGTTAATCAATCTCATGTCTTCTTGTCACAGTGGCTTGTTATATTGTGATTAGGCATGGAAAACGATGAATGACCATAAAATATACCCAGGACCTTCTTTATGCATTTTAATTTTCTGTGTCGCCTGCTGCCTTATTTGATTAAAACAGTGTGTTTTCACATTTACATTCCCATTAATCAATAAATCTGCTTCACAGGGTAGTATATTAATCAATGTGAGTAAAAATCCACATTCTTGCATACTAATAATTTTATTTATTTACTGTAATATTATTACCTTATTTTCTTCTGTCTGCTGTCAGAAAATATCATCCTACCTGGTTTCCTACAAAATATTCTTCAAGAAAGTCAGAGTACTCAAGTCAGAGAAGAGAAAAAAATTCAGTAATATCTACCTATACATAATCTTCATTGATAGAGACAACCAAGGAAGTTGAAAGGGTTTCACTGGTTGCCAGGATTTTATAATGACTGAGTTTATCACCTGATCCTGAGACCTCACAATTTACAAACATATCCTGTGAGTTCTGAGGCTATCATAATCAAATTGATCATGTCAAGAGCATGCTCCAGTTGCCAGTGTAATCAGTTTTTGTCAAGGGACTATATACATGAAACAAATACTGTTATTGGGGGGTTGTACTTTCTATTGCCTTTGCTTTAGTCTAATTTGGATTTATTTGTAAAAGGCACTGAGTGCAAGGTCCACAACAGCTCTAGTAAAATACCCCATTAAGGCTTATGAGTGCTTTGAAGGAATATTCCACATATTAAATGGTGAGCTTCACTGGTTTGTTTCTTTCTTTGTTTCTAATTGAGCATGTGCAACCAGAGTAGAGCCAATGAATCAGATTAGACATGCAGACCAGTAACTGTCAAGATTTATTCAAATCAAAAATAATCCTGGTGATTCACTCAGCAGAATTTGATTCTTTTAAGCAGTGACAGGATTAGGCATCCTAAATTATAAACCATAGTGAAAGAAGGCATAATTTCTCAAATCAGAGGTAATAATTGTACAAACATGATGGAGTAGTGAGGAGCAAAGGTGTTCCCCTACTGGAAGACATTTCCCATTAGCAGTAAAAGAGATTGATAAAAAAATTTTTAATCCCAAGGATGATTCCTACCAGCCACCAGAAAACTTTAAAGGAATGTTAAAAAAAACCTGTAGAAGCTCTCCTATGAAATCAACTGTATGATTTGGCTCACTAGGCAGGAAAAACTGTCTTTTCATATTAAGTGTTAAAAATTACCTGGAACCAATGTAATTTTCCCAGAAATTCCAGGAAATATGTTCACTTAGAACCAAATACTAACCAGACCTCTCTATTACCTGTGCAGTCTGAATATTTGAATAAGTGCTTTTGTCTTGGTTGCAAGCTTCTTGGGATATTGTGGTTACATATTTGGTGGTCCCTTGGTTGTTACTTGTCTGAATGTTCTTGTGCTGAAGACTCTGCTCAGCTGTGAGTTTTGGTATAGAAATGATTTATGTTGCTGGTGCTCTTAGCATCTGGGAACTCAGAGTTTCTAACTTTCTTTGTGCCCTGTCACAGTTAATAATAGCAATAATAACTTAGTTACATATGTGAAAATGACCATGAAATAAAATATATGTTGATATTAAATAACCTGATTTTATTAAATAATGACAATGTGGAGCTCAGGTTCTTACCCATTTGTAATACCTGCTGAAATACAGCTAGTTCTGATGTAAAACAATTAGTTCTAATTAATAGACGTCATCTTTGGCGCTCATAACGAGAGGCACACAATACAGTGTGTTGCCTAAATGGAAAAGTTTTAAGACCAAATATCATTTTTATCAATGAGGAAAGAAGTATGGAACCCAAAGCAATGTGATCAGCTGAGTGGGCTGTGTAGAAAAGAGGAAAGAAGAAACTGGTGTAGTCTTGGAAGCCCAGACAATGAGCAAAATTAGACTGGATGTACACAAGCCCATGAGGAGGCCAATGCCACTGAGTAACCCCTCTCAATGTACAGGCAGAAACTGATGCACAGGAAGCTCCATCTGAATCTGAGGAAGAACTTCTTTACTGTGTGATTGACCATGCTGGAACAGATTGCTCAGAGAGGGAGTGGAATCTCCCCCACTGGAGATATTCAAGGACCTTCTGCTATTAATTCTCCGCCATGTTCTCTAGGATGACCCTGCTTGAGCAGTGATGTTGGACCAGATGACCCACTGTGGTCCCTTCAAATCTTACCCATTGCGTGGTCCTCTGAATTACATTTGAATGATCACAGCAGTCTGGGGAGATTCCTGAGGATTGGAAGAAAGGTCACTCTTAACTGCAGGAAGGGCAAGAAGAAGAATCTAGAGAACTATGGGCTGATTAGCTTCACCTCTATCCCAGGGAAGGGGATGGAACACATAGCTCTCAAAACCATTTCCAAATCTGTTAAGGACATGAGGGTTATTTGAGACAATCAGCATGGATTTAGAAACTGGAAATCATGCCTGATCAATATCATAGGCCTTGGTGACAAAATTACTAGCTTGGTAGATGAGTGTAGCGCAGTGGATGTTTCTCTTGACTTTGAAAAGGGTTTCAGTTTTCAACGCTCTATAGCATAACATTTTCATGGACAAGATGAGTATATGTGGGCTAGATATGAGTATGGTGGGGTTGGACTGCTGAGCTGAAAGAGTTGTGATCAGTGGCACAAAGTCCAGATGGAGGCCAATCAATAGTTCAGTAACCTGTCAGATAAGCACAAGTTCAGCTGGAGTAAGTTGAATAACCAGTAGAACATGTTCAAAGATTCATAGCAAAATTCAGTTTCTTGGCAACATACACTGGCAACATTACAAATCTTTACTGGCATTGTTCCACTGAGCTTTCTAAAGTTCTTTTTTTTTAAAGTCTGAATGTACACATGCTCACAGATGAGAAGGTATACATTATCACAGTGTCGCTGTCGAAATGGAGAAAAGGTCATCTTTTTGATCTAGATTGTAGCGACTCAGAGGACAGACAAAGGAAGAAATTTGAAGAATAAACCAAGGAAATGAAAACTGATAGAACAATCAAGTACTTCCTAAAAAGCTATATTTGGGAAAACAGTTTTTAGTAGAAACTTTAGCTGAAGATTCCTAAGATTCACAGACTCCTGCTTCCTTGTATCTTTGTGTGCAAGCAAAATTTTCAAAAATGTATTAAAGAAAAAGCATTAAAAAAAAAAAATTGAAGGGTTGAGAGAAGTGGTGGATGGGTCACTATTCCACTTCTTGATTCCTTATTCAAACTACAAGACAAGAATAGTCTGTATTACCCTTGGTGATCACACACCAAAGAAATTGAGACTAAATAAAATAATTAGCTTAAGTGCTATGCAAGGCTTGTTTTTGTTATTGTACTGTTTTGCATTCCCAGTTCATTAATTATTGTTACTGGGGAAAAATTTTTTTTCTACACACTTTTATTCTGCCTATTGCTAATTTATTATGACACTAGAGAAAAAATTATAAAAGCATAAATAAAAGGTAAAAATAAATCCAGAAGGTTTTTATTCTTAGGTCTCTATTTCTCTGTCCTGCGTGAAATAAATTTCTCTGATTCAGTAGTTCATCTCATGAACTTGTGTGAAAAATTAAACATGAAAAAATTTCAACTGTTTTTTAGGATAAAGAACTCATCTTTACTGTCACAGGTGAGGAAAGAGCAGAAAATTAATTACTGCCATGAAGAATATTAATAGACCTACAATAAAGGTGAGTTAGTGTTCCTCCATTTTATACTGCAGGAGAGTTTAATAAGTCTATTTAAATACCTGCTCTGTGAATTCACGTGTAGCTTAAAGGAAGTACTTAACATTATTTTTTAAAACTCCTGTCTTCACGGTGCTCAGGAAATAAAAAAGATACAAATTTTTAATTTCAAAAAATATAAAGACCACACATGACACTAAATTCCTCCCCACTCCCTTCTTTTCTTGTTCTGCTTAAGCAACTTTTGCAGGTTCAACTTAAAAATGGCTGGTAGCAGAATGGTAGTAAATCTGACAACATAATTTTTCAATATTTAACCATTTGAAATCAACATCCTCAACATTCTGTATTTTAAGCATGCATTCATCTGAAAACTCCTGTTGAAAATACAGTTACTTAATGCACTGAGACAAAGAAATTATACAAACTGCCTGGGGACCAGAATGTATAGGAAACGTCAAATTTCCATCAAATGTTGACTTTTTATTTCTGCTAAGCTTAATTTATATGCCACAAGTTTTTACACTTGAAAATGTTGGCATGAGATCTCACAGGTACACATAAAGCAAGATTAATGCTTCCTTGTTTTCTAGTGAATAGTAAAGCATGCACTACCAACTTGCATTTCAAATGAATTGCCAATGAGGTAGATCGGGAATTGCAATTAGTTACTTAATGTGAGTAGGTTGTTAAAATATCTTTAGGAGAATTGAAGTGTAAATGAAGCTGTGTGCCATTCAGCTAACCTGTGCTTTCATTCATTTCATTAGTGTGCCGTTTCTGAATCCTTATAGAACTAGGTGATTGAAAAACTCACCATCATCATTGAACATATGCAACATACAGCTGTTCCTATTCTTATGCAAGGGGTTTGGGCTTCAAGATCCAATCATGCTTAAGATTTAGGTTGTAGTTTTCATATCTTTCAGTAAATTGACAGAGTGGACTTTGTACAGTACTTAGGAGTTTATGTCTAGGCCAGCATAGGTCTCTGTTTCAGGGTGATCTGCATAACCCTACCAGCCCAGTGACTGTATTGACTAGAGATCCACTGAGAGTAGCAGGAGCTTAGACACCTTGTGAAATAGGTATAAAGATATAAATAGATATCTTAGACACCTTGTTGACATAGAGGTGCCTGAATTCTGATGCCTGCAAGCAAGGTGGGGGTCAGCCTCTTCTCCCAGGCAACCAGTGACAGGACAAGAGGAAATGACCTAAAGCTGTGCCAAGGAAAGTTCAGGTTGGACATCAGGAAGAATTTTTTCTCTAAAAGGGTGGTTATGAATTGAAATGGACTGCCCAGGAGGCAGTCAAGTCACCATTCCTGGAAGTGTTCAAGAAATGACTGGCCATGTTAGTTTAGTGCTATGGTATACTTGGAAAGGGGTATTTCGTCAAAGGTTGGACTTGATGATCTTGGAGGTCTTTTCCAAGCTCAATGATTCTATGAGTATATGAAACCCCACCCTCAATTTCTCTCTTTGTTAAACAGCAAGATGCTTAGGGACTTGTGAGTACAATGTTCCAGAAAGAAATAAGGATTAATTATGGTCATACTTCAGCTTAGTTCTGATTGATTTGCAATTTCATTGAAGAGCTGTACTACAGGATGTGGTAGCATGTACCATTAACAGGGTCGTATAAGAGTTGAACAGATAGTTTTAGAAGTTTCTAATAGCTACCATGTATTCATTGCAGCTTGAAATCTCTGTCCTTGATGTGATACATAACAGCTCACAGAGGCATATTTCTTCCCGCAGAAACGAAAGGTGACTGGATGGCAAAGGCCTCTTCACCATAGATATTTAAAATAAGGTAAGAAAAAAACTACTTTTTAAATTATATGATAGATCTTACTTTATACAGTGTTATATTTATGCAACTGTAATCTTAAACAATAGATGACAAGAGGATCTCAACACTCAGTTACAACCAACTCAGTAGAGGGATAATTCAGGAAAGGGATACATCATTATATGGCCATAGAGCTGTGGCCTCTATGAAACATAACCAATAGACTTAATAGATGGATATGTGGTTATACCAGAGGTCCTAGAGACCAAATAAATCCATATATATATATATATGTGTGTGTGTGTGTGTGTGTGTGTGTGTGTGTTAAACACTCTTCCCTTCCCCCATGAAGAAAATATTAAAGTAAAAAGTATTAAACAGGTGTCTTGAGAGAACAAAAAGATATCTGATAATGTTCCCTTTTGTCTCTTTAAACCTGATAGATAGCAGATCAGGTTTTCATAAGATCTTTGTTTACCTGTGATTCACATCTGTAGTTGAAAAGAAAAGCTCTTCTCACACTATTTTGATATCTGCACTTACTTAGATTCTAAGCAATTTGTTTGTGTTTCCCTTTAAATAAAGAAAGGTAATCCTAGGGTTGCCCAGGACTGTATTTACAAATGACTGCCCATTAATCACACAAAAGAAGTTATTTATAACTTGGTCACTATTAGAATACATAGAATTACAACCTGTTTATTCTAGGCTTGGTAAATTGCCCTTAGGTTGATGAGCTGATAATTACATGTTTCTTTCTTCAACTGATGGCTCAGGGGATAGACACAATATTAGTTATTTGCTTTAACAATTAGGAAATTGTTCAATTTGTGCTCTAATTGACTAAATTACACCTGCAGAGGTCTAAAGAATTTCATTATCACCTGTGTGAAAGCAGCACATTTCCCCTTTACCTACATCTATTTTTTTTTCTATTTTAACCCCATCATTATCAGTTCTGTGCATATGACCACAATGAAATTGCAATAATTTCCAAGCTTTAAGCATATTTTTTCTTTGAATATATGTCAGCAACCACAATACACAGTCAGTCCCACTTTATGCTGTTTTGTTCTGTTTTTCCTTTCAGAGTTTCAGTTCCAAAAGATGCATAAATATAATTTAATACCTAGAGCCAAACACCAGAAGTAGCAGCAATAAAAATATTTTCTTAGAAAGTCATAAAATGCAAATTCATTTCTTTAGACAAAACGTAAAATTCTTAATTTTTAGGGGACAGACATAATATCAAGTGTGTTACACCTAGGAAAAAATCAGACCTCCTAAAGTTACATCATGACATATGTTTAATGGTTATTTCTGAAAGGTTAATTTATATGATACATTTATTAGGACAGGCATCTTTCACATTAGAATAACATTATCATCTGGATTTTGCCTTGGGTCTTAAAATAATAAACACAGCAATAAACTGAACTGTATTCATCTGGCTCAAAACATACTTTTTATGTCTCTCTAGTTGTTTCAGGATAAGTCTACCAGCTGGATAGCCATGGACTACTAAAATTGTTTCTCTTGGCATGGTTGTTTCATGAATAAAGAGCACTAAATTAACTTCCATTTAAAATAGGATTATTTTTTGTGTTTATTCCATCCAAAACTGGTCAAGGAAAAGTATTCAAACTTTTTTTTTTTTTTATCTGTTCATTGTTTTCATCCAAAATATAACCCACAAAGTTCTCATGTGTGAGAGGCAAGTACGATTACCATACAAAATTTCACAGTTTACCATAATTTTCAGCTGACTCAATCACTTTGTGACCCGGCCCACTAGGGCCTCACTACACTGATCACTCACAGAGCAGTGCTGGACCCTTCTGGGAGTTCCTGAAGACATCAGAACTGTTAACAGTAGTCATTGGTCTAAAAGACCAGGGATTCAGGAGCCTACAGAACCTACATCCTGGCTTCAGATTCCAATGGATGCATTATATATTCTGCCTCTTCCTGCTACCACTGTTAGTGGGTCTTTTTTAGTTGTGCTGATTGAGAAAGGAGACTGATAATCAGTAATAAGTAGCAAAAGAATAATAAAGGTCTACCAGTTGTCACTGCTGCCTTTTGGAGCCATTTCTAAGGAACATATTATGTCTCTGCTACCTGCCTCATGGTCAAGTAAAATTAAAATTTGCTTTTTTCATATCTGAAACGTGAACTCTTCAAGCCTAGATTTTCAAAATCTATGGATAACTGGGAGCTTTACTTTCCACAGTGTTTAACTGACCATCTTATTTTCTGGTACACTACCACTGATTTTCATAAGAATTCTGTTTGAGGACCTGCAGATTAAATGTTTAACTATAGTAAGAATGACCTAATTTTCAGTCCATACAAGATAAAGAAAATTAAATCTGCAAGTAATTTTTAAACTTACAGAAAGTGTGTGTCAGCAAAAAGCTTTTTAGGAGATTTAGTTATTAGAAAGTATGGATAATAGCTTAAAACCAGTAACAGTGTGTTTATTGATACTACTTTCTATAATGGTGAAATGCTTCTTTCACTTGTGTCCTAATCTTATGTTGTGGTTTGTATTTGCATATGCTAAAAGATGCTGAGCATAATGTCTCCTTCACAATGTTCTTTGCAATGATCTTTTGGTTCCCAGTCACGATCTTTAAGTATTGCAGCAATGGTCATGACTTGACATAGAGGTGTACTGTTCACAAAACTATCAAGAAAACAAGTCATTCCAAAGATTGTGTTGAATTAAGTTGATTTTCTTAGTAACTCTGCCACCTGCAGCACTAAAGAACAAATGTCTTCATGATGGACGGGTCAAACATAGTTTTTCATAAGGTGCCCACAGCTGTTCTTTCTTTTCCTAGTGAATTAACCACTTCATTGCTGTTCATTCATGCATGTGTCATTGTAGTTTTAAGGAGAATGTGAATTGAAAATGTAGCTTGAAGGTCTAGTCTTACTGAATCAGCCTCATTATCCTGAACATACTGATATGTCTTTTAGTCCTAAAGAAACTATTTGCGCCTTTCACTACACATATATGCAAGAACACATAACATTACTTAGGAGAAAAAATCTGAATTTTGAATAATCAGGGTTGGCAATATCATCAAGAAAAGGTAACAATGTGGGGGGTTTTGTAACTAAGCCATATGGCCTAAAAAGTTGGATACAAAAAGAAAGTTAAAGAAAATGTTTGGTGATGAAAATTAGAGTACAAGCATTTTTTACCGCAGTTTCAAGTGAACAAAACTAAGAACACATATTAAAGTTATGAGGTAATCTAAAACTAAATATAATTTGCACAGCAGAAAATGTAACTTAATAGGTATTAGCACTGTGTGGGTCATAAAATACAGTTCTCTGCATCACTTGGACCAGATGTTGGTTGGGTATTCATCTATAATTTAAGTTCCCCATAGTCATACAAGAAATTATCTATTACATTACAGAACATTTGAACATCAGCTAAGGCTATTTGTAGAGTTCCAGACATAATATGGCAAAGAAAAAAAATTAAAATCCTTAAGCAATTAAAAAGGACTAATTCAGTGTTCCAAGTGCTATCCAGCTGTTACTTTGCTCTGTCCTGAAGATCTTATGTTGATTCTAGCATGCTTGTCATGAATGGTAGAGTCAGAGAAAACAGTTAAAGTCTTTTTATTTGATTATTTCTGGTCTTTACAATTCAGCCTATTTTATTTGTTCACTTTCAAACTCAATTTCAAAACATTTTGGAAAATTCTTTGAGGTTTTTGGAGGTTCAGTTTTCAAAATTTATATCCATTTATGATTACTGAAATTCTTCCCTTTACTTGCAATTCCAAGAGATAGTCAAAATTTTACAAGATCATAAACACTGCAGGGAACACAAGAATTGATTATTCAGAAATTATTTTTCATATATAAGAGGGGACATATAATCTCTCTTATGACAAAATATTTGGTTGTAAAATTTTGTTTAGTTTCTTCAAAAGTAAATAATCCCCTACGCTTCAAAAGTGAAAGAAACTAGGTTTGGAGATTCTTCATTTCTCACTTTGCTATTTACAACAGTGTTCAAGAAGTTGTCAATAATAAGTTTTCCTACTGCACCAGCTGGAAGTTTCTGTGGAATTTTATGAAAGGCCTCAATTAAGGAAGAAAAAAAAGAAATATGTCCGCTTCTTTGACCTAGCCAAGTATTTGTGGAATAATATTAATCTCTTCCTCTTAAACTGGGTTTCCTGGATCCTGCAGCTGCCCTGAAGTCCCAATCTTTAATGAATCTTGCCAATGGTTTGCTGGTCATTCCTCACCTTCTTTACAGTACCTACATGCAAGCAGTGAGGGGTCATGAGTCCAGCTGCTGACAAAAGCCTGATAACAACTGACTGAACACATCCTTTTCAAATTCTATACCCAGGCTTCTTTCCACAGATATTGGGTCCTATATGAGGGTCCAATGCTGGGCAATGGGAATCACTATGAAACCAGCAGAGAATTCAGTGAGAGCAGTACCAGATCCAAATTACAGAGTAAATTAAAACCAAATAAGCCCAAGTAATATTTCTGTTACTCCAAAGAACAGTACAGAAGAAAAAGGTTTCCTGTGGTATCAGCTGAATCACCAGGTGTTTCTTCAATACCCAAACTGATGGATTTACAGAGTAAATAATGTGCATTGTCTATAACTGCATTTTGGACTTAGAGAGAAAGACCTTTTCAGGTAATTCATAATTTTTACATTTACATTTAAGCAGTGATTTTTTTACAGTGTGTACCTCAAGGAAGAAGTAGCTTGAGTTCGAGCTGTAATTAAAATGTTTCTTTTATCATCTTTAGCATAGCCCACAGTGAATCTGAAGAAACAGCAAGCCTGTTAAATAAGATAAAATATGGTAACATGCACTTTTTCTGACAAGCATGTTACCAGTTTTCATAATCTTGTATAACTAAACCCAGAAATCTGTGCCAAGGCTTGTAGACTCTTTAATGGAACGTGAAACCTTCCAGCAGGAGTAAGCAAGCATGGTAAGACAATTAACATTATTGCTGTCTTTGTTGACAATTGCCATGATATAAAGAACAAATTATTCCAGGTAACTCATTCATAGAGAGATCAAGGACTGTTGTGTTTCCATTTAGCCAAGCTGAGTATCATTATCTGCCTTTAGAAAAAGGCCATGCAACTGAAGCGAGCAACTTCTTTCATAGGCTCTATTTTAGCAACAACTCAAGAATATTCAGATTGATAAATTTAGTGATAAAAGGAACACAATTATCTTGCATATGTTACATTTCCTGAGAGTGAGATAAATCGTTGTTTTACACCTTTTTATGCATGCTAACTTAAAAACTTGAGTAGTTTTTGGCAAATGCTGGGCCACACTCAGCTTTACTTAAAACGTTTTGATTCATTTCAGAGGTTTTTATCTATAGTTTTGAGAAACTTTCATAGACTAAGAAAAATCACATTTATTGCAGCATATTGAGGCAGATTCTCTGATGCAGATTGATTTATGTTGACTAATTCTTGATTACTCCAGGAGAGGATAGGAGACCACTTCACTTTAGGACTGACCACAAGAAGGCTGCTGAACACAACCCATATCTGTACAAAGTTCTATTCAAAATTACTGTAGATAAAAATATACTAACTGACTTAAAACCCAATTGTTTTGGGTTTGTTTGCTTATTTATTCTTACATTCACTCACTCTGAGTAATCACAGATTTTTTAACATCCCTCATTGCCCAATACTGTGAGAGTAGTTAGTTTAGTTCACTGTTGCCTTCACTGATATCACTTGTGTTTCAGGGTAAGTAATTTGGTAAGCAATTTGACCCTTTTAAAGTGTCTAATCCAATACATACAATCTAATGGAGAGTTAAAACTGAATATCTCTATGGAAGAACTTGTCTGTGTGGAATACACATTTAAAATATTTTGCCCACTTATGTTCAAAAATGAGGAAAGTTCTTCAGGGAAGAGATAAAACTTTCAGTAGATTAGGGGTAGAATGACTTCTAGTTAGATTTTTTTCCCCAACTGGACACTACAGTCAATTGCAACAGAAGAGAAATATATTCAATGTAAGACAATGTTGTTGTTGCTATTACTATTAATTATTATTATTACTATTATTGCCAATCTTTCAACACATCTAAATAGCATTAACTTTCATTCATCCATTTTTAAAGGTGAAGCAACTTAGAAAATTTTCAGGTCGGGTTTAAACATATTTTAATTTGTTCAGACTATTTTTTTCAGTTAATTTATGTTACATTCCCTTTATGACAGAAATAGATTGATTACTCTGAAAATGTTCCATTATTCTCCTTTTCCTTTTTTTTTTTTTTAAATCAGGTCATAAACTCATAAAATTTAAAGGCGTTTCCTAAAATTTCCAGATGTCTGTGTACCTGTCTGTCCTGGATGTTACATTGCCCAAGGGATCTCTGTGGGTTTGGCTCTTCCATTTCTGTATTTCTCAACACTTGGCAGACAGTGTTACTGTGGTTCTGTTTTGTTTTGTAATTGGACAGAGTGGCTACAGCAAGTCTTGTAACCAGTATATTGAAAGGTTAAAAAAATAGACACAGCTTACTCTCACCATCTTTCTTGAAGCTCCCGTGAATCAAGTTTTCTCTAATTTGTAACAGTCTTCATGAGAAAGTGCCTTACTTTAAAAGACATCTGTCAAAACACCATTTTGGAGCTCCATGAGGTTCTGAGTTTACAACATGGGCATCTCCTCAGCGAGGATAAACCTTTCAAATTATCTCTTTCAATGACTGATTGGGGAAATGGCTGAAGTTGAGATATTGAAAGTTTATACTTTGGTAAATCTTGTGTTGGCACAGGAAGTCCACAAAGAGGTATTTTCTCTATCCTTACCCTTTACCTCCTACTTTTTAAACAAAATTGAGGTCTCAGTCAGCTGTTGCCTAAAAAATTAGTAAGATCTGCACTTGGCTGGGTAAAAATGTGAACTTCCCTATTAATTCTGCTGTGTACAAGATTCATTGTCTGACAGATCCTTCAAAGTTGACCCTGTTTTAAGGAAAATATAATCATGTACTGTGCTAGTATGAGCATGTTTAATACCTTTTATTACTATTTTTATTCCTACTGGTAAACCTGCTTGTCCTTTGACAGTTTTCCTTCCCAAGGAGCCAATATGATAAACACTCTCAAAGAAGGGCAGAGAAGCACACCAAACTTCATAATACAATTTCCCCCCATGTCATTTCCCATTTCCCAAGGAGATGAGCTTCCCTAAAAGAGAATTTCTGTTTAGCTCAAACTTGGATAAAATAAATGAATAGTGCTCTCTGCAGTTTAGACTGTGTGAAAATTCAGATGACTGCCAACATTTAACAGGACCCACAGCAGTTAACATTAGCAATACCCCAAGCTACTGGCTAATATTAAATTCTGTACTAGACTGATTTTTATATTACCAAGAGGCCAGAACTTGATCAGCCATTCCACGTCTGATATTGTTATTTTATTCAATAATAGTTAACTTAAATACATTCAATGTGTTTTTTCAACCTTTTTCAAATCTTGTGCTTATCTGGTGATTTCATAATGAAAATAGATATGCTGTATATTTGATACGAAATGTGTAATAAACCACAGTTCTCTCTTTCCAGAAATTTAAAAAAAAAAAATCTGCTTCTAATTAACGTCAGCCCTTTGATGGGTTTGGCACCACTACCTTATGTTGATCCTGGCAAAATTTAGTCACAAAAAATGGGTTTATAAACTGTAATCAATTAAATCCTCACTTTTCCTAGTATTATTTATTTACACTGTGGTAGTGTCTAGAAAGTCTAATCAAGACCAGATTTGTAATAAAAGAGAATCATGACCAGACTTGTATTAAAAGAGAGATTTATATGAAATATTTCAATTAGTTGATTCTGTGTCCTGAGTCAACAGTTAAATGCAGGAATTAAAGGAAACAAGGAAGTAAATCTTGGGAAGTGAAGTCACACAGAATGTCCATGGCCAAGAAAAGATCTCTGTCTGAAATTTTGATGTAATGTTGTATCAACAGGGCTATGGTCTTAAAACAGTAGTGTATCAGTTATTGTTATGTACAACCTGCAGTCAAAACCACGTGCCCTAATTTTATCACTGTGGACATCATATCCTATAAGGCCTTCCCAGGATGGAGGTTTAATGGGTAGGCACAGTCCACTTGTTCTGCACAGGGTGCTCAGACACCTACTGCCCCTGCACAAGCGATTTGCACAGTGTACACACACAGGAGGCCTTCTCTCTATCCTTCCTGTGAATAACAGGAGAAAAGAGGTAAATGGACCTCATCTAGAAGCTTGACATCATTGTTATAGATAATCAAGATTTGTAATGACGAGGAATTGGGATTTTTTTTTGTTACATTAGATACTAACATATACATAGAAGAACTCTGAGTAGGTAGGTTCTTAAAGTGGCCCGGCTTCATGCTGGGTAGAAATAAAATGTATCTTAATATCACCACTTTCATTTACTGTACTTGCCCAGTAGGTACCTCCTCAGGTTGATCTACCTTCTGCTTACTACTTTGCTGCACAAACTCAGCACTTGAATAAACAATATAATAATAATAGTAATAATAACAATAATAGTAATAATAATAATAAAGCCAAAGATAGATGGTACCTTTCACCCTAGATTTATTGTCAATTTATCTTGGAGACCCAAATCATAAACCCTTCATATTTTCTTTTGAAGAGATCTGGATACACAAAATGTTCTAATTTACAAAGGGGGGAAAAAAAAGATTAGAAGCATTTCTATGCACAAAATTTTCTCTTAGAAATGTACAATTAAAAATCAGTTATTATTATGTGCATTAGGAATGTAAAATAAAAATATTTTTAATTAATAAAAATATTGAGTAAAACCATCAAAAATTATTTCTCACAAACCATTTTTCCATTTTTTAACATTTTTTACTTAATATTTTAAACTATTTATTCTTAGGATGCATAAGTACTCTTGCACAGCCAGACGCAGCAAGGTGTAAATCAGCAAAGAACTAGGACTTAAGTTCCACACATGAGTCTCCACATTCCCATGTGTAACTTTGAGGAGTGTGGAAGCAGTAGATCCATCTTTTCACAAAACTATGCCTAAGTAAGCAAACCTAACAAACAAGTTACTGAATGAGTGCCTGGCCACACACATGAGTAGTACCCTTATTTCTGACTGGTTTGTACCTATTGTGGCTGTGCAACCTATAATTGCTTCTGCTACAACAGCACACTCAGAGGTGGATTACCATTTGATGTTCCAATCGGTATGAGAAGTATTCTTCATCAGCAACTTTGGATCACATTTTATTTCTGAGGTGATGTATATTAGCAAATAAAAGAGTGGTTAATACTGTAAGACATTCAGAACATGTTTACAGAGGAGAGAAGCAATGTATCATAATTAACAGCCAATACTGAGCCTTTCACTGCCCCCTAGACCTTGAAAGATTGTGTTTCATGGCTTTGTTGTCCCTAAAGAAAGGGCTGGTATACATCACATCAACTGGATTGAGCTTCTGACATGTCTTATATGGTTATGTGTCAAGCAGGGAATGTTGAAAAATAGCCTAAACTACTGTCCTAAAGTACTTGTGGTCTGCATTAGCTCTATAAACAGATGTGTTGCTGCTGGTGTTTCTTTTATTTTTGTCACATTTCTGTTTACACAAAGTGATACTTAACTGGAATTCATTCTGGGCATCCATTAATGTCTTTCCATATAATCCCAAACTGTAACAGATGTTATTAATCTTCAAAAAGGATTAGACAATTTTTCTCAACATCGACAAAAATATTACACGAGTCTGGGCAACAATCCCATTAAGAAACCAAAGTGAACCATACAGCCATGCAAATTGAGGGGAATAGATGCAGTTATTGATTTATTATACATGCATATATAAAATATATACTATAAAGATGACCTACATATTTTACAGAGAAGTATTTCACAGTGGTTTTACCATTCTCCTTATGAGAAATAATGATCTAACATCTGCTGTGCAGCCAGAGAAAGTTTTCTGTCACCTGTTCACTATAGTATTTGTCACAGTGTGTAGTTATTAGGAACAGTTGGAAGAAATCACCTCCCTTGACTTTAGGAGCTTGACCTTGGTGATTCAGTTCCCTACGCTCTATGAATAAAGGTGGATATTTTCAAAGGGCTATTCAGAATACCTGAACTAGGAAGCAATTAGGATTCCCACTTCAATTCTTTGAATCACCTCTAAGTGTAACTGGTGTGTTATCAACACCTTTCTAACTACTAATGCAAAGCACAGCACTGTGAACTCCATCTCAGTCAGTCCCAATGCAGTGACATTTTCTGTTAACTGTGTAGGGAACCTAAAAGTGCTCAGCTTGGCAATGCAAACATCCTTCTTCATCTGCTGCACTGTTTCAGTGGGGCTGAAGGGAACTATCTGACAATGAATCTTTTTAATCTCATGCATGATGTTTACAGATGCTAAATAACACTTTTACAGTTTAAGAAGATGTCAGTCGGTCTGATTTCTTTCCTGGGTGGATACTTTTAAAAGGTATGTCTCTAACCTTTATTATTCTGATTTCTCTGATTTGACATTCATGTCCTTTATAGACTTATTATCAATGTAATAGAAATGCAAGGAGATGTATTGGATTCATAAACTCATTTTGCTAAGGCCACTACTGCACATGAGAATCATTGCACCTCTTTGAGCCAATGCTAAAACTCTGTGCAGTCTTACCAAAAGAATGGAGTAAATGTTTATCTGGTCACTTACACATATGAATATTGTTACAAAGATATTCATTTTTGTGCTTGTCCATAACAAAAAAAATAAAATTCTGGGCAATGAATGAATGAATAATTTTAATATCTAAATTTAAAATTTCACACTAAAATATCATTTTAAGAGTTAACTCTGTGTAAATCTAAGAAGTACCATCAAGGTATATGTTAAAAGTATATATCCAGTCAAAATGAATACTTCTTTATTCTGACTATTGAAGTACCTGCAAAATCTTCACAATCTTTAGTATCTGCAGAATGAATTCTGGAAAATAAAACAAATTCTGTGCTTTAACAAAATTTCAACGAATTAGGTATGCATGTTAAATTACTCACAACTCCATACACATTTTCTGAATGGTATTTCACAAGCAAGAGAGAGAACTGCTGAAATTATTGAGGTTACTGAACAAGCTGAAATAACTGATCTCTGTAATAAAATGCTCAGTCTGAGAATAAATATTTGACTCCTGTTGAATGTGATGAGAATTGGTGCAAACCTAAAGCCCCCAGTATGTACAGTACAGCAGTGTTTCAAAGACATTAACCAGGTCAAAAAGGCTATAAAATATTCAGTATTAAGACTTATGGCATTACAGTAGGAAAAATGGTTTATCTATTTTAGGACTTGGAATAGGCTGTACAAGAATTTTCCCCTCTCTAAGCCAGTAAACCAGCACCATCTAACACCAAATGTAATTAGTTACAAATTGCCTGTTACAAGTTAATTAAACTTCCTTGCGTCTCTGCTGCTTAAGAAACATGTAGATTCTTTTATGCACTTGCCAATTAGTGCATGGGGATTCTGCTTTCTAATTGGATATAAAAGTAATAAACTGAGCAGTGGGCTGTTGATATCCAGAATGACTTTGTTAAAAAAATAGTGAAGACAGGTTTAATGCTTCAAATATTTATCTCAATTGAAATTGATTAAAACAATTTGAGGTTCCATTAGATATAGAAACAATCCTTTTGTTAACGAAGTCCATCTGGTCTTGGAAAGAAAATTAAGATTCACTAATTGAAATTTGGAAGCTTTTTCCCAAACATGCATAATTCATACTGACAGAAAACAGAAGCTGCAATTCACCACAAACTGTCAAGTAGATGAATGTTTCATTTAGATGGAATTTAAGATTTCACCCAACAAGAATCTACAAATGCTTATATTAAGTCACAGTCTGAGAAAAGAAAATCTGTTCTCTTTTTACTGGCTCAGTATTAAAACCTCTTTTTCACTGTGAAGCCATTTTAACCTTTAATGAGACCACATTTGACCTTTTTCATTGCCAGCACTGGAAGGACCTTTCTAGATCATGAGCATTATTCAGCCGTGCAATCTTGCAACTTCATTAGCAAGTGATTCTCCTTTTTTTAGCATGTCATATATTTACAGAATTCTGCTTTTGTGTCATGATGCAATTCCATTTTATAAGAGGGTTAGATTTAATTAATTCTCTCATTGGTAACTTTTCTTTCCTCCTGCCTTGTACTTTGTCCCTCAAAAAACAATCTCAGATCAGATCATTTATCCAGTCTACACAGTAGTGCCACACAGTTGCATTAAAGGAGCTGAGCAAACTGCAGTGAAGACTGGGAACAAGTACCTGCAGAGAAGAGAGGCCAGGAAATTTCAGATCACCACACACCTCTCATGGACTATGGAAAGGGAGATGTTAGCATAAATCCTCTCTATTTCACCTTGGTAGAGACACTGATTACCTTCTTTTCTACCACACATGACATTTACCTTTATTTGTCATTTTTGAGGTGCTACTTTGCTGTCTTGACATGTTTGAAACATGAATGAAACTGTCACTTTTTACAGGAGTGTGGGAAGTATCTTGTACCAATCATTTTGTTCAACTCAAAAAATGCTTTGCTTTTGATGGATCTTGGTCGCATAAATATCCACAAAAAAAATGAACATTTGGCTTACACACAAGACACTGACATTTGTATCCCTGATATCCCTGGCCTTATTGGTGTTGTGTTTTGTTACCCATACACAATTCACTGCTCATGAAAAAAAAATTAGATCTGAAACATAGTGGTTGTCAAGTCGTGATGGGGAGAAGAAACTGGCAAAAGATATGCTATAATTGGAATTTTCTCTTCTGCTTTGCAGTATGCTCTGGATGAATTTTGTATCAATAGAGAGCTTTGCTGAGCCAAGATAAATAATCACACAAGTCAATGTACTCAGGCAAGAAAAATCAAAGTCATAGCATTCTGAAGGAAATAACAGGTGTTTTCTGTTCTTAGTGAACCACATGCTCACAAATACATACAGTAAATGTAGCAGAAATGAGGTCTGGTTTGATGAAAATTAAAATATGAAAAAAAAATTATTAGGAAGTCAAGTATAAATAAGTGCTGTGAGACTTCAACAAAGTCATATACTAGAGTGGAAAACAATCCTCCTTCAGTCTACACAGCTACAGTGAGGTGTAAACACTCAAAATAAAAAATATAATGACACTACAGGTGCTGAAGAGTAAGATATCAGCCAGCAGTGATGGGGAAGGTGCCTGACCTAATTCAGATATCTGCTGCAGCAGCCCAGCTGTATCCACAAAGAATTCCATGGTGGCTAATTTAGCCTGTTCCTTGGGTACCTTGTCCTGTCTAGAAAAACTTATTGTATGCATTCAGGATATGAAAGTCAAATCTTTTGGGCTTTTTCCTCCCCCTGCTGCACTCAGAGGATGGATCTTTTCAGAAACAATAAAACTAAATCAATAACTGTGACTTGTCACACACACACACACACACACACACGCACAAAAAAAAAGTTTATCTTATTTATGAAATATTTGTGATTATTAATAATTTTTTATTAAAAAGGGTAGAATTATTTTTCAATAAATATTGTGTTCAGTGAGTAACACTTCATTCAGAACTGAGGTGCATTCATAGAGCTCTGAAGAGAAAGCTGGAAGATTGCTCAAAGCAAACCTACCCCAGCAAATGCAAGGGGTTTACTGCTTTCTCAGCTCACAATTTTCTCTGGGAAGTGTTATAATCCTCCATTAAATAAATATACAGGGCCAAATTCAGAAGCATATTGTCTAAGATGTATTTTAGATTTCTGTATTATGACTATTTAAATACTGTAGCTGGTAGTTAGAAAAAGAACATGTTTGGTACAATCCACAGATCAGAGGAACAAAGCCTGTGTTTATGTGAACCCCCACATTTCCAAAGGAGAGATAAGAGGTCCTAACTCAAAACAGCCTTTATGTTCTAATTTTATGTGACATACAGCACCACATAGGGAGGGCATCCTATGATGCAAGACTTTGGGATTTAAAGTGGGAAAATATTGTGTTTATCTATTAATTTAATTTTAGATTATACTAAATTTTTCATGTTTTTTGGCTATATTTTTGCATTAGTGGAAAGATGGTTTGCATGACCTAAAAGCCAGTTACACTCTTCTACTTCTCTGAATAGAAGGATGTTTCCAAGGGAACCACTTGCAGTCCTGTCATCTGGGCGGTAGCCATTTAGCCACTGCTACCTTGAATATATTTGAATATATTTTCTCACTCCTTGCAAATTCTCTGAAAGGTTTCTTTCCTTTGTGCCCTCAGATTTACTCACTAACCGCCCACCCTCCTTCCCTTTTTCAAAAATTTCTTGCTAATATGAACTCCATAACAGAAAGCAAATACAGGCTTTTTCCACCACAAGCGTGTTTTAATTGCCACAGTGCTGTCAGGCTATGGAAAACCATAACTGTATTCCTACTGCAGCCTTAATGAAGTGACAAATGGCTGAGTGTTAAACTGACATCATGATTAACACCAAGTGGTATTATTAATGGAATATACAAATCCCGTTTTCCCACCTCAACACATAACTGTAGGACTGGGGTTAATCACCCATTTTTCTCATTTATGTCTTCATGCACTGGTTTATTTATAATTAGGAGCTGGAACCTTAGCCCCTACACTTTGCAGCAAAAAGAAAATAAACCAAATATTCAAGAATTAAACAGCTAAAACAGGTTTACTGAACATTTCCACTTGTGACATTCCACTTGAGGTTCTAGTTTCAATGCTTGATTAAATATACTTTCTTAAGTAGCTGCAGAGACCTGGTAGATGGCCAGGAGGAAAGCTTTATGATGGAGCAGTCTTTCCCAAAATATGTCTTCCCTCTGCTACTTACCCCAGCAGCTGTCAACAGGGACAGATTTCATTTAGTAGGCTACAGTCTAAGCATCAGCCCCAAAGTACCCCGAGAAGAATAGTCAGATTATTCAATACACATAATACCAGTGCTGACTATGCTTAAAGCACAGTCTGAACTTTCAAAGCCAATTAAATTCTCCTGTTCACCTCAGTGCTTTGCATCAGACCACAGACTTGATCCTGAAAGAATGTAAGCATTTCACTAAACCTAATGAATGATCAAAGTTCAAGGTGCAATTTAAGAGTTCTGCTGGATCGGGGCTGACATCAGTTTTCCTCCAGAGGCTGTGTTCCTACACAGGGTTCCTACAGGCTTGCCATGTATTCCTACATGCATCCATAGATCCCACAATAGGGAAAGTTTCAAGTCATTTCTCAGGAGTATCATTGGTTATTTCCACACCAGTTTTAAGAAATAGGCCAAAGTGCTTCTCAGTTCCCTCAGAAATCATTCCTTAGTGTCAACTAAAGATATGACAGTATAAATTTCTCCATGGCCTCATCTTTAAGAATTTATAAAGTTCAAGTGTTTCTTCTTAGTAGCAGAAAATAAAGTCTTGCAAGGAATAAGGTAACACTAAATGAATTACATTTTAAAAATCTTACTTTAATATTTACCCTCAGAATTATTCAAAGCTGACCAGATTCATCCAATTTTTTAGCAAAGTTTATAGAAAATACCTCAGCTCTAAAAATGGTATGGCTAATCATCAATTGTCTTATTTTAAAATTTAAATCTTAAGCTTCCTAAAACCAGTTTCAAATGACACTTCTATTAGTTAATTTATACTTTTATTTGGGAGATTAATTGGAATAGAGTGAATAGTTTGTAAATAGTTTATTGGATGCTAGAATAATTAAAGCATATGGGAAACTTAGCAATTTGAGTCCCTGTGAAGACCAGTTAGACCTACTTGCCTAAATCTGTTCACAGCTTAAAGACATCCCCTCTCCCTTCAGACACCACTTTCATAAATCATGTTTAGATTCTAGCTATGGCTTTTTGCCTGATTTTCCTATATAGCTCTCCCTTTCAATATCTTTAGTCTTTCTTTCTTTTCTTGTGGGACATTTTTGTCAGTATTTGCCTTATTATATTAAAATGACTTGATTAGATTTCTGTTTATTGGGGGAATTATTATTCCTAATTGTTTGTGAATTGCTAAGAGAATGCTTGATATAGTGCAGCACAAAAAACCGATTTTACACAAAAGTTAAACACTTGAAAGAGAGTTACTAAGAAGAAAAAAATGAAGAAATGCTCAATAATAGGGTTTTATTGTAATAATCACCCTACATAAAAAATATTGAGGTGAAAGTGAAACATATATGAATATCCTTCATAAATTTTTTGCTGTGAGCTGGAACCCTGTCTCACTGTGACTCTATCTCTAGCTTAAATATGAAATATTTATAAATATGCAGCTAAATAAACATGCAAATATCTGTATGCAAGCCTCAGTGAAGCCAAATTCCAGGTGAGATCATAGTGGACATTACTGCTGTACTTCATACACTGAGGAATCTGTGGAAATGGTTGTGTACACTTCATTAAGTTGTGGTTATATAAGGTACCCAAATTGTTTTAAGGTGTTGTGATGTTACTTATGGATTTTTAAAACTGAAATAAAAAGTCAACACTGTGGACTGTGTTGTGCAGAGTACAAAGCTGCCACAGTTCAGCAGCTGATGGGTCTAAACCTTGTAAAGCAAAAGAATTTAAGGCTTCTTTCCAGCTTGCAAGAGTGGGTCTTGCAGAAGGTACTGTATAAATGGATTATTAACCCTAAATAGTTAACTATATTAATACCTGTTCCCACTCTTTTGTCAGGTATCAGGCTGTCAACAGATTAAGTCTTAATACTTAGCAGGGGACCTGTGAGTCAGTTGTCAAGTGTTTTTGTATTTACAAAGCTGTGGTGAACTGACATATAGCAACCAGAGCCCCTAGATGTGGCCAGCCTCAAGAATTTATTGCTTTGGCTTAAGATGAGAAAAATTAGAAGAACAGAATTAGTACAAGATTATCAGACACAGCTGACTGCAATGCTATTGTTTGTACAGAGATTGTGAAAGAAATGTTAGGGTACAAGAAAGAATACCATTTGCTGTGCTGGTGTGACTGACATCCATTGGAATCTGTGAAATTATTTAAGTCTAGGTCAGAATGTGCAAGAGTGCCAATCTAATGGAGCCACATATTGCTCCTAATTGGAGTCCTTAAGTTTTGAAGGCTGTTAGTTGCAGCAAATAAAAAGCTGGAACAGAAGAAGTTCCCTCCTGGCCTAGATCAAGTTATATGACATTGTACTTGTAAGTAATCATATATATATAATATATATATATATATATGTACACACACACACATATATATATGTATACATACATACATATATACATATATATAAATCTGGCACAAGATGCTTGGTCCTCTTCAGTCTAAACTGTGACAAGCTGTGATAAATCATCACTAAATGTACTGTAATGTTAGTTCAAATACTTTCAAAAAATGTTCAGAGGTAGTCGGTTTGAGCACCTGTTTTTCTCCTTTAAATATGGTCATTTCAACAATGTTAGACAAACTGGCCTCATCAAATGAATATGAAGATCTCCAATAATTTCTTTCTATGTGGCAACAAAGTAAAGTTGGTAAATGAAAAAAGCATCACTTGCTTGTTAGTGAATGAATGGGACAAGTACATCCTTGATTCCAGACTATATCATTATGACAGATTAAAAAAGAAAGAAAAATTACAAAAACAAACCAAAGGCATTGTCCATGTTTACTCTCAGAAAATCTTAGCTTTATTCTTCTTCTGTAGTAGTGCAGGTGTCTTATTTCCCAGTTAAAATCCAGGAGAATAAACTCTTGCCTTGTCAGCTGCTTATTTTTCTTTCTTGCATTTCTAAATAAGAATGAACCTTCACATACAGAAATTGAGAAAGTCACAAGCCCTGATGCAATTTCCTTAAAGCTTTATTGGTGAAATGTAGCTGGGCATATTACAAGATTGGACATTCATGGAGATTACACAGCATTATTGCCTGGACTGAAAATATCATATATATTTGTAATATTTCTTTCTTCAGCTTGAGCCAAGTACAGAAGCACAAGACATTTCTCTAATGTGGACAATTTTAATCACCCTAATGAAAGGATGAGGCTTAACTTTGTTTCCGTTTCAGAGCTCTGCTTTGAAGGACTGTGTGAAGTGGTGGTCATGGGTTTTCTTGCCTTGCAAAACTAAGCAGACATGACTGGTGTCCTATTCCTCTGGACTTGTGTAGGACCAGCTCATCTCCAAGGGAACTATGTACCCGTTTTGCTGAACATGGCAGTCCCACAGACATTTTCCTGGATATCCAAGCACAGCTTTCTGAAGATGTTGAATAACTGGCACTGTGCTGCTACCCCTGTACATCCTGGCAGCCATCCTACTTGAAGGGACAAAATTGTTTAGCAGGAGGTTGAGCAGCATGAATTTGCCTTATTGAAATAATGACATGTGTTCTCACTTTAAAACAAATAAAACATGTTCATTTTACCCAACAAGAGAGGCATCTGTGTTCAGTAAAGACATACAGATTATTTTTTGTCATAGCCACTGCAGTGCTGTGAAACATTTATTCGGCTGCCATTGCTCCACCATTGCTTCATAAAATTCCTCTATTTAGTTGCTGACCAGTAACTGCAGTAACAATTAAGCATGTTCCTTTCAGCTGGATAATTAAATGCCAAAAAAACTCACCACTCAATATGTAATTCACTCAACATCTTGTTGTTTGAAGGAACCAGTGTTCACAGATAGGATGGATTGAATTCCTAACAACATCTGGCATGAGCAATGGACTTGGCTGTCTCAGTAATAGCATTACATTCATGGTAGGAATGACAGCTAAATGTAGAGAGATGGATGGGCCTTTTCTCTGAAGTGGCAGATTCGTGGTTGCAGCCTAATGAATCAGTATGTTGTAACCCCTGGCCATGTACATACTGGCCTGTTGGTAGTGACAAGCTGCATCAGGAGCTCCAGAGCAAATTGTAGTTGTCAGATCTAATGGAGAAGGATGCTGGCTTACAAGTTACTGGGAAAGCTGAGTATAGTTTCCATTCCAATAATCTGGATCAAAACACTTCCTGATCGCCTTGGTCAATTTATTCTGTCACTTAATTAAACAAAAAGCATTACAAATTTCCACAGTAAAAGCAAAGGACAAAAGGAGACTCTTTAACCTTGGGGAAAAAAAAATCTAGATGCTAGGTCTCAAGTAAAGTTTCTTTTTTCATAGGATCCAAGTTTCTAACAAGATTTAGAACAACTATGCAGTTTTTTGTTCCTGGATGTCCTAATTTTGTAAAGTGTTTTCTACTTGAAACTGTTGAAAATGAAGGATGCTTAGAGAAATCCAGGTTTCAACAGCATCCTTCAATCAGACACACAAAACACTTACTTAAAAACAACAATTCTTCTGATATCTAAATGGATTAGATGATGATCCAACTCCTGAAGAAACAATTTCATAATTAATACATTAAAAATAGTATTTCCTGGTCCTCTATATGGTTCTGATAGATTGAGAGGGGAGGAAGGAAACACAGACAAAACAACAAAAGAGAAGTGGGGGTTTAAATTTTTTTTAAATTGTGTTCTGCTTAGCAATTAACTATAAGTGATTGCTGGACTTGGGATTTTTTCAGGCCTCCAAGGACACAGAACAGAAATAATAGATGTTCTAAATGTACACTATTGACACTTATCAATATGATCCCTTCCACCTTTTCTTAAATTGCACTACATTAATTAGCCAAAGTCTAGTAGGAATGATGCCTGAGTATGCTGGGCTCAACAGACTTGTCCCTTGAGAAATTAACTCAGTATATAAGTGTCCATCATTAGCATTTTCCTGCTTCACTAATATATATTGTGCTGTACTGTAATATACCTAAAGCAGAAGCCATTATGCTGCTGACCATAATATATTCTGCAAAGCTCCAAAGAGCATTTTAACTGGTCTTCTGTTTGCACAATTTTTTTTTTGTGTGTCTGCTGTTAATGTGTGGTGATTCAACTGTACCCATTAATTCCTCTGTCTATGAAAACTCTTAAAAACATGATGATTTGACTCATGAGAAGTACTTTTGTGATTGTATATGTTTATTTATTTAGGAAATGCACATCAGCTCTTGAGGACTACAGTTGTTTTCAAGAGAAGTCTCAAATCAAGATAAATTAAATAACAACTGTATTTTTTCACAGAATGTATTTTCAAAAGATGCAGGCTTGTGTATTAGGTTTGACAGTGATGTGTCCTGTAGAAGACAATCCTGTAGCAGCCTTTAATTTATAAACTGTTAAATTGTGAGTAAATGCAATTGTTCTGCATGGTCATTTATTTCAATATTAAATTTTCCAAAGAATGGGGATTCTTGTGTTTTGCCACTGTGTTCTGAGAGCCAAACAGTAGTGTAACTGGAAACTTTTAACTTTTTTACAAAATGTGCCTGTTGGATTGTAAGATGCCTGTACAGGGTCTTCTTAGAGAGCCTTCTCTTCTCACAGTGCCTGAAACAAGAAATTGTTAATTGTTGAGGAAAAGACAAAAGTAAATAAGAAATATTAATGAATAACCTATATAATAATGGAAAAACACATGTAAACATCAAATTTGAGGTCATGACAGCTAGTCTAAGAATGGATTTTCCATGTATTGGAGAAAAAAACCCAAATTGTTTTAGAACAAAAAGTATGTTTTTTGAAGAAACTGCATATATGTCTGTCACCATCTTATCAGATAAAAGTGCTTTATTGTGAAAATATTTTTTACATAAAACACATTTATGAAGGAAAAAGCTTTTTCCAAGTAAAAACAGAAATTGTCTTTCTAGTTGGTCAAAAGAAGTTTTATTTCTTCTCTCTTTTGTTAAACTGATGAAAAAGTTTTGTCAAAATACAAAATCCTTGGCCGAAAGATTTTTCTCTATAAAAGCCTTTGACAAATATACACGGTGTATTTCCACCTATTAAAAGTGCAATGATGAGTGAATTCATTTGGCTATCACTGATTTCTGATTGGAACTGAAGGAAGAAAAGGCACCTTGGCAGGGTCCATGAGATGGTAATGGTCCCACTGATTTTATAATGAGTGTTATCACAGTGAAGCTTTTCTCAATCTTTTTTGACATTTTACAGAGTTGATGATTTTTAACTCTACCCAGGTCTGGATAGAAGCTGGAACAGGTTTGTCACAGGGTACTCTCAAAATGGAGTTAAACAGCTTTTAAATGGAGTTAAACAGGATTCCCTTCTCAGTGTGGCTGATCAGGAGACAGATTAAAAACATACTTAAAACATACTTTAAAAACATGCCTTCTGATGTATCTGTGTATCTGTTCTCACAGATTTTTGTGAGGAGAAGGATAGAGGTAAGACACTGACCAACAAAATTAAGTAATTTGAGCTGTTCTTACTGAAAGGACCAGTGGAAGTTCAGGATTATTGGCAGGTCCAGCCTGCAACGTTCAAAGTTGCCTGCAGACTTAATTTGCTAAATTCTGTATTTTCATAAAGGGTCTTTAGAACTATCATCAAGGCTCTTTGTTTTAGAAGTTTGATGCTCAATAATTAGCAGCAAGATGTGGAAGAACAAATAATACTGATAGAAAGGTGCAAGACACATCTCAGCACAGAAAGGTCTGTTCACCATGGTAATGAATGAAGATAAATAAAATGGATCTGCAAAGCATACAGGCCTTGACTGGGAGGAACGGCAGCTGCAAAAAGGAATAGACAAGTATCCATGGGACTGGACTCCAGGTCACTCTCACATAACAGGAGCTGGACAGTCAGGAGGTAGAAGAGCTGTGATTCTAAATGGAACATTATTGAAATGTATTTGATGTTTATTAAGGTGAAATAGTTAATGAGGCACATTTTGCCCTGACTTTAAGATGACACAGTACACAATACCAGCTAATGGTGGAGATGTGGGGGATGAGGAGAACCTGCAAGATTTAATGCCCATTTTGAAGCCTTCTCTGCCAAAAAAACTTAGCCTGAATAAGAGTTGTTTCATGATTATAATTTTAGAATAGTAGCACACGCAGTATGAAGAATACACAAGCAGTTCTCACAAAGTTTAAGAGAACACTTTCCTTTCTTTTTTTATTAAAGTGGTATTAATATGGAAAAAGGTGAAATAGATCGCCACCATTTGCAAACTACAGAGGAAACAATGATTTAACATTTTTTTAAAGCTGATGTGAGTTCACCAGTCTATTTTCTTTTGCTAATCCTTGAAGTGGATTGTTGAGAGTATTATATGGAATGGCATCTTGGATTATGTTAATTGAGATTTTTTAGTTTATTGAAAATGTCACTTCATAGAAACAAAACAGATTAAAGTCCAGGAGCAGAGTGAACTTCTGAGAAGCTTATACCAGGTGCAAGAGGAAAATGACATCTGGAACAGAGAGACTGTGAAGGAAAGACTGAGTTTCAAGTGGAAAGCTTAAATGGTTGTTTGTTGTACATTTACTAAATTTAGCAGCTAAATGGTTCCAGGAACAGAAGACATCCTGGGATGGTATATCCAAACCATTTTCCTTCTATAGAAAAATGGAGATTGTTTTTTCTTACATCTAAGTAGCTTTTCTTATGCGTGGATTTTTTTAAACTATTATTATTATTACTATTTGTACACTTGTGTGTTGTCAATAAATTTTCCTGCATGTTTTAGGAAACCATGAAAATTTTTGATGACAGTGATGACTGGTCCAAATTTGATCAGACACTCAAGAAACTTGGAGGCTGGTTTCTGAGTTCTTGTGAGAAATAACATTTTCTACAGATGTGTTGACAAAATGCAATAAAATAAGTTCTGGGTTTATCTTTTCTTTATAATTCAATTTAGACCCTTATGTCATCTACTAATGTACAAGGAATGTAAATGTACAAGGACAGCTCCTGGCATGCTAAATTTTTCAGGATGAGGAGGAGAATTTCTCTTATTTGACTGAAGGAACACAGCCAAATTTCTGTTAAATTTCTGTTAAAAAATTTAGAGCAAGTGTCTTGACTGAAGAAAAAAATTTTTGTTCATTCATCTTTTTAGTTCCTTTCTTTCCAAAAGAAAACATTTAGATGTGAAAGTTAATGTGCTGCTTTTAGACTAGATACAATCTACCTTAATTCTGAATTTTGCTTTTTGATTTAGTATCAGTTACCAAAGAACCTTCTGTACTTATGCTGCAGGCTGGAGAACGTATAAGTTTTTCTTAAAATGACAGTACTGGTTACTCAGTTTGCAGATGTAAATTTTGACAGTGATTTTGGGCATGCATTCACAGAGGCCTAAAGGACACAAATTACTTGCTATATTGATATTTTGTGAAATCTAGGTCATTTCACCAAAGCTGAATGAACACCAAGAATGTTCAGATCTGCTTAAATGTAAGGTCAAGCAAACTGACTTTTTAACTAAGGGTAAGTAAAATTGTAGCTATTTCAGAAAATGTGGTCTTGGAAATCTATTTGATATGAACTAGAATTCTTTCATGTATTTGCTACTCATACTTGTGTCTTTTTTCTAATATTTTTCACCTCAAGATGTTTTAAGATCTGTATTGGTATAACCAGTTTTCCATGCAGAATTACATGTTCCAGTTTAATTAGGAGTGGCATCTCTTATTGCAATGGCAGCAACAATTTTAAACAAAAACAATCTCCTGCAGTCTTTTGTGTGCAATTAACTCAAAGCTACAGAAGGAGACCTCATATCCCATGGTGTTCTCAGAGAAAACACTGTCCCATTAGAGATTGCATTCAATTGTTTTCTCTGTCACTGAGAAAGTCTTGTTCTAATTGAAAAAGCAGTTAATACAAATTTCTATTCTAATAATGGCTGGGTTTGAGTCTGGAACAAGTCATTGTTAACAGATGCCACAAGGCAAGGCTCCATGTGAGCAGCAGAGCACTTTAAATCCTAGTTGCTCTACAAGTCTCTCATCTTCAAAGGAAAAAATTGCCAAGAACCTCATTGAATTAACTTTTTTAACATTCCATTGCTTGTCACAGTCTTTTAAGTGCTTCATCACAACAGGGCTTATTTTTAATACTCATCATGCCGCCTTAGTCTCCTTTTGTTTTCTTTTGTTCTTCCTTCACAGAATGAGAAATATCACTGGTTTTCACTTTCTCCTTTGGGTACCACCTTTATCAAGATATTAGCCAGTGTCTGGGAATTCTTTTCCTCTAGCTGCTTCATTTTGCTCAGGATTTGCAGCAGCAACATGTGACACACTTTGGGGTACATGGGTAGGGTTCATTTTTTTTAAATGACAACTGCAGAAGTATAGATTCTGTATCATATGTTGAACCCCAAGTATCTTCAGAAACTCCTCTTGAAATTTTTGGAAAGTCAGAATAGTTAATTAAAAGCACTGATTATTCATTTAGGAAAAATTTCTGTTTAGGGTGAATCCATGCTGGAAAATCAATAAAAACACTTGTTTACATTGCTAAATGACACTATCAACACTGATGTGTTGAGGGGGGGAAAAAAAGGGATCCAAAAAACCTCAAGCATGTTGTATATATGGCACTTTTGATAAAAATATTTCTATAGAGGCAAGTACAGTATAGAAGATAAAAGACCTATTCTTATTAACTATTTTTGGGGCAGAGAAAAATTATTTTTAAATATGTTATAGGTGTTTATGCTTACCTGCATTAATCTATGGCTGTTCCAGGTTAGCTTGCTGCTGTCAGGTGCTTAAACACAGATACGTAGTTCTGTTTGGGATGGCTGGCATATCATAGACACAGACCCAGGGCTGGCAGATACAATGTAAGGTTTTGGGGCAGACCTGCACCATTCTGGCTTTGCAAGTGGTGAATTCCACCAGTAGCGAATGAGCCAAAGACTTTACCAAAGCTGGGGGAGAAGGTTGTTTTTCTTCCTTCTTTCCTATTGTTTCCTCATAGTAAATGTAGAGTTTGCTGTCAAGTTACCATGATTCATAACAAAAGAGGTAGAACGGTGTGCCCCCACATGCATTTATCCTGTTATTCTATGCAGATATAGAACACAAAGACATAAGCAAGATCAATATAAACAGCTATATATATGCTAAAGTCTTCATATGCAAATATCAAGTGATTTAATCCACTTTAAATCTTTAACCTTTTTTTTTCACAAAGCCCTGTTATTCTATCTTCTAAAATGTCTTCAGCTGATAATAATTATTTACTAGTAAATTTTCCCAATAATTTCCCATCAAAGGAGAGATGCAGTTTGCCTTGCCTAACTGTTGCTTGCATGTGCAACTTTCTTTTCCATGCAGACCACTAATTACAATTAGTTTTACAGTTGGTTGATTCCACATCCTATGAAGTTATGAGTTAAAATTTCAGTGACACCCACAGAAAGTTTCATCAAAGAAATCCTGAGTGTGTGATCTCAACAAATTCAGAAGTCTGTTGCAGAGGTCCTTACTGGAGGCTTTTGGTCTTTTTTTCCATACTTTGGTAAAGTTGCAAGTATGAAAATCACCTAAGCAGTGAATTTTGAAGAGTGATCATATATCAGTTATGTTCATAAGGATTCTTGATTTACTTAGAGACCAAATTCCCATCTTGCAAAAATAACACTGTCAGAGGGCAATGTCCCCATGCTGTCTCTAATTTCAAGTGGCTCCTATCTTAGCAAAATCTAATTGTCAGCTCTCATTTCAGTGAGTGGATGGAATACTAGCTTAATTCCTTTGCAGATATTTCTTGATATTTTATGGCCTGGTATGTTTTTCTTTACCCAGGAATTTTTAATCACTCTTTAAAAAATAACCATAATGAAGTTTTAATGAAGTTTGAAACTTATTAGTCAAAAGTAAACAAAGGTTTCCTCTTAGAAATACATGTTTTTCACAATAATTACTTCTAATCCAAGTAAATTTATTTTCCAGCCTTTAATCCATTATGGAATCTTGAAATTAATTTTTTCTTTAATATAATGTCAAATTGGCTTTTTCCTTTCTAATTCCCCAGATGGCCTAATTATCAGCCAACGTGGTCATACATAATAACTTCTTATATTAGTCTTGGTAATAGCAGAGTCATTCAGCACCCCTCTTCCTTAGAGAAAAAGACACAAACATGTGCCAAAAGACAGACTGCTGCAGAGGTGCTGACATCTATAAACACAAAAAAGGCATAAAAAAATAGAAGTGAGCAATGCAGCTGTGGGGAAGCTCTGTGTTTTAGCTTAATTTAACAAAGGTTAATTTTTTTTAAATTATAGGAATGCAGAGGGAAAATAAACACAATACAGGTATTGTGGAAATAAAAGTGACTGGGTTGAGGAGACATGGAAAAGGAGACCAGCAGCAAAGAAGTGTAGAAAAAGGTGTGGAAAAAGTAATTATCTACTTTCTTATCCTGTACAGTAATTTACAAAGACAGAAGTTTATTTCCTTCTGCACTCTTCTGGTTTTGCAAATATGTACAGGTAAGGTCAAGTGGCCATAAAACAAGTTGTCCTTGCCCTGTTGTCACCACTCCAGCTAAGCAAACCCAGCCTGGCTCAGCATCTGAGGGGGACATACAGAGGAGGGAGGTGGATTCCGTCTGACACATGACCTTGCACCAGAATTCTGGGCCATTGGATTTAGGGATCTGAAACAGGAATTAAATAATCCTAGACTAGATATGACACTCTTGGGGCCCTCCCCCTGCCATGTGGTCCTGGGAGAGGGGCCCTGGGGTTTCCCTGCCCCTGCTCAGCCTCGTTCCCATGGGTTGGTTTGTGTTCCCTGCGCGGGCAGAAGGACCCTCGGGTCCCGTGATTGAGCAGTTCCTGGGCAGAGCCCCGGCCATGGGGCTGGAGAAATAAACATCTCTGAAACATCTACCAAGAATCGGTCCATAGATATTTATTTTCCACGGGCCTTGTTGTCTGATACACGTGTTGCAATATCCCCACTGTAACATGACACCAAACTGGGGAAAGCAAAAGCCAGTGTTAGGATTTCCTGCTACTTTCATTGTGGTCATTTTTAAGATTCCCTGTGACAAAACAGGCACAAAGAAAGCTTCCATTGTGAAGAGCATTGGGTCTGTATGACAGTAGGAAAACCTTAATATAGGAGGATATTAATGTTTTTAACATTGTAAAACTTAAACTCAGCATGAGCTATTTCAGCTCCACAGCAGAAATGAGAACAATTTAGGAAGTTCTTCACTGCATTGAAACATACCCTGCAGGCATACTTTCGTAAAAGAATGACAAAAGACAGCAACAAGAACAACAAACAAGAAAACGACTAAACAATACCACCACGACAGACTTACTGAAAGGTAGGAAACAAAAGCTGGGAATGAATGGCTGTTTTCTGCCCTTGAGGTGAAAGCCCACAATCACTTTGCTATTGATCATATCTCTGAAGGTTCTGAAGTTCTAGAAAAATGAGCAAAATTACAGTTTGCTGATAACACCAAGTAGGTATTAAGCATAGTAAGAATGAGAGCAGACTATGAAGCAATTCATATTAATATTCAGTGAATGGGCATTTAAGTTACAGATGAAGTGTAATTCAGATAAACAGTAAATTATGTACATAAAAAAATTAAATTGCAGTTGCAACATAAAATTATTGTTTCTAACCAGACTATGACAATTCAGGAATAAAACCTGACTGTGAGGTAGATCAACCCATACAAATATCAATGTAGTACTCAAAAGAATAGAGTATCAAAAGGGATAGAGAACAAAATAGAACATCATGTGTTTTCCCACACCTTAAACCCTATATGTACCTTAAAGAAACTTTTATTAGAACTAGAAAAGGCCCAAATAAGAACAAAAAAGATTTTAAGTGGTACAAAACTGTTTAAATGTTAATTATCTGTGGTAGAGTTTTGTCATCACTGTCAGCACAGTCTCTGTGTATAGGCCATTTATTTATACATTGATAAACTTATTTTTAGCTCCCTTTCAAGCTGCTGTTGCTATTGCCAAAACTTTGCTTTTGTTGTCTGGGTTTTTTGGGCAGATGACAATAATAAGTTGCTTGTGCTAGGAAGTGTTGTATTTCAATACCAGGTAGACCAAGCTAATATGCAAAAAAAGATTTAATTTATTCTTGTTTAAAGGAATGAAGTGACATCAATGTTGAGATCCTATAGGATCTTAGATATAGCTAAAGGTAGATACGTGTATTGGATTAATAGCAATGATGACAGGTAATTTACTCCTAGAAAATGAATGCATTAATAGAAATAAAAATTGGGGGTTTTTCCCACATTTGATGAAGTCTTAGGCAAAATTATTTTGCTGATTGTATCCCTAACACCCAAGCTCAGAGCACATACCAAGACTAAAGTACCCCTCTATGAATTCCTAACCAGGAATCCTATGAACCAAAGCAGTATCTTTGTTTTACACAGAACACACCAGTGGTTTCATGTAGATGTCCTGACCATACATATAAAGGAAGCAAGTATAAGCAAAATAACATGGGGTTTTTAAGCAAAATAAATATCACTGACTATTTTTCTAAATATTGTAACAAATATTCTTTTTCAAGTAAATTAACCTATTTTTTTCTTAAAAAAGTCTTGGTACTCCTATATTGTTAAACATTTCATAAAACCACTCAGCAAACACCCTTTATAACTAGAAGAATTGTGGTGACCAGCATACCAAAAGCCCTGCGCATTTTTCAAAGCACAGCATTTAAAGCGAGATGCATTTCTGGCAATTCATCCTCAACTGTAAATTTTAGGGGTAATTTTTGAGGGCAGCCAAAGTTGGCTACAATGAAGAAATGCAGGACATGACAATAAAAAAATATATGTCATGAAATCACAGAATAGTTTGGGTTGGAAGGGATCTTTAAAGGTCAGCTAGTCCAATTCCCTCTGCAATGACCATGGGCATCTTCAGCTAGAAAAGGTGGCTCAGAGTCCAGTCTAACCTGACTTTGAAAGTTTATAGGGATGGGGCATCTACAAGCTCTCCAAGCAACTTGTTCCAGTGTTCCATCATATATAAAAACGCAATTTGCTTCAATTAGAGGCAAGAAATATTTCCTAATAAAACTGTCAAATTTACAACAGTGATGAGTCTAATTTTCTTAGTATTTTATTAGAAAGTGATAGAAGGGGGAGCAGAGAAAATTCCTCTAACCCTAAAAATTATGCAGCAGTCAAAGTCAATTTGAATGAAATCAAAAGTAGGACAAGGCATTATTCAACTTGTGAAGGAGGGCTTTATTTACAAAATTAATGTACTTTTCCCCTAACCTCTTCTTAAAACTGCTGTAATGCCATCAAATTAATTTTCCATTCCAGCATTTGTTCTCATGTTCTAATCTTCTCTGGCATCTGAAACATTATCAAAAAATTGACTTCTCTTTCTCCCTCTAGTCCTGTGAAAATATTTAGGAATCCCAGTCTATGCAACCTGAATTTTGCTGGACAAGGTTTGCTTATTAAAACAAGGAAGAAGGAGTAGCAAGCAAAATTTAATAAAGTGGCAGAGCTCACTATTCTCACTTCTGAGTGCACTGCTCAGCAACTCTGTTCAATTTGTTGGGCAGAAAAAATATATTTCCTAATCTGGATCTTTCCTAATAAGCTCAGAGTGTAAATTGTTAACAAAGAATCTCTCAGATTCATGAAAACATCTAAACTCATTTATTTAATTGTCTTTAAAAAACTACTGAAAAAATAAATTCTTATAACCTGGCTGTGTTCTAGCCTCTGCTAATTCTGGGTTTGGCACTGCAAAACTCAACTTTTGTTTATAGAAGCGTGCATTCATTTCTGCCCTTATCAACAAAGTAGAGGGACTAGTGATTTTTGCAGTGAATGTGTGGAGCACAGTCCAGCATGTAACATCATGCCAGTTTGCCTGACAGTTGACAGCAAAGACAGTGCTCTACAAATGTTTGATTTTAAACTTGGGTTTTGTGCTAAAATCAAGTCCAACTGTTCGAATTTTCTCACATTGAAAGTAAAATGGCATTCAGAATTCAAAATCAGTGAAATTCAGCAGAAAGATTACAGGAATAAGGGGAAACACTTCTGTGGTGAAGGTGTATACATAAAGATCATCTTTCCCCTCTTTCAGTGGACTTGAATAAGTCAAACTCTGCAACCTTTAGTATTTTAAATCATTATTTTTTATGCCTTTTCAGTGGCAGGAAAAAAACCCTGAAATGTAACTCTGAACCCAATGCTTTTGTGTAAGAGAAAATCTAAAGAGTACCTATACAAGAGTAAAGTGAGTAATTTAAATGCACTGTAGCGTTTACACTGTGGTAGCACATAGACAATTAAAAAGTTCAAGACTTACTAAGTGTATGTGTGTTGCATATGACCACAAAGTAGTTCATAACTTGTTATTTATGCCATGCAGCATCTGAGAAGCAGAAATTTACTAGGAGGAGGGAGCATGGAAAAACAAAATTGCGATTTGCTGAAAACTGGAACTATCTTGGAATAAAACCTTTCCATATTGAAAATACACCTTTTTAAAAAATTATTTATATATAACCTCATTTCTAATTTATAGAAAAAAGTTTTAGTGATTAGATAGCCATTTTATTACTTTTCCAGAGTCACACTGGAGCGTTTCTTTTGGTTTTTCTTCATAACTTCACATACTTTAGATATTATAATATGAGAAGGTGTAATTCCCAGTCAAAAATGTGAAATCTGCTTTGCCTGTAGACCTAAGAGAAATTGTTTCTGGATTAAAATTTAAATCTGTGTAACATCAATATATTACAGCAATACAAATGGTACACAGAGATAATGATACCAATTTAACTTCTTCAGCCTCATCAAATTCTCTTACTCTTTATTGTTGGCTGCATCTATAAATAAGTTAATGTATAACCAGTTTGCATGATCCACCTTGATCTGAACCATCAAAATCCTGGGCTAATAAAATAGAAAAAAATACTAGCTATATTAGTAACAGGACAGCAATTCATGAACTATGCTGTAAATGTACAGATGCTATACATATATTAAAGCCAGAAATTAAGTAGCAGTTAGGAAAAAAAGGCTCTCCATTTCATAGAAGGAAATTAAACACTCTTACAGCAGATTATGGCACATTATGGCAATTCATTTACACACTTACTACAGTCTAAACTCTCTTCAATACAGAACCACTATGTTCATTAACCAGATTTGGGTGAGTAACTGCCCTCCCCTCTCCATTTGTCTATCTGTATGGCTGATTATATTTTTTTTGGATCACTTTGGTAAACTTTCCCACCATTTACCACTTGTAAAATAATGACACAGTGCATTTCTACGTTCCAAAACTACAGGTCACTATAGTGTCTGTGTATCATATGACCTCAAAAATTCAGACATGCGTAATATTTTCTACAGCTAATACAATAAAATAGTCTTCCAGGCTCTGGTTTTAAGTATCAAAATTAATAGAATATTAATTAAAAATCAGTGTTCAATGGCTACTGAAATGATGCCAATAATTACATTGCTTTGGGAGTGCATTCAGTATGGAAATTATTATTGCAGATTTGTTTGAGAAATGAAGCCTGAGCAAGAAGCTTCAGACTTCATTCCACAAGTCTATGAAAGTGTGTGATTTTATTTTTCCCCTCCCCACCCTCCTAGGAGTTCTCATTACGCAGATCTTCAGGACATTTTTAACACAATATTATATTAATTCATTTTTGCATTATTTCTCCATGACAAGGTAACGTGTGTTGCCAAGAGGCAACACTGCAACCCAGCACACAAGGCAAGATGGTACCACACATACAGAAAATAAACCAGCTGCTAACTTAGCAAAAATCAAATGGCCAGTCATGTATGGGTTTGCAGAAATGTACAACTGTATGCATTTCACATATATTTCATTTTGTCTTCTGCACTCTATATTAAAATAGCCCTCTACAGACTTCATTTCAAAGCTATAAGAAAATTTCAAGAGATGGAAAGGAGATACTGTGCAATGTATTCAAGAACAGTAGGGCAAGAACAAAGTAGGCAGTCTATTAAGAAATGGCTTTGCATGGTGAGCTATAGATTTTTAAACTCTTGTCCATAGGTATTTTATATATTAATTTTCTGTTACATAGTTAGTACAGAAAATAAAACCACCATAAACTGAAATAATCCCAAGAGTACTCTTCTGACATTCCCCAGCCAACAGGCAGGAGTCTCAGTTCTCCTACAGTCCTTGAATTCCTACTCTTGACTACCTAAGTGTACGGATTGAACTGGAAAAAAAAATTCAAAACCCTGTTTTCTCAAAATCCTCCCCTTTAATGGTTTGGGCAATCTCTTGAAAGGCAGGAAATTACACTTGAACCTTCTTTGACTGCAAAGGCCCTAAAGCATCTCATGAATAAACCCTGCTATCAGACTGCTCTTCGGGGGAGTGAGGGCTGCTGCCATCGGTGAACAGCTCCCGCTCAGCTGGGCTCGCTCTTGCCTCTTGGCCAATGGGTTTGTTGGCAAAGGAAATGTGTCGCCAGCTGTGACACCTCCCAGAACAGGATGATTTGATTGGCTAGTTCTCATGAATGCTGCCCCCTTATCCTTACCCAGGCATAGTCTGAGATAGTTCTGGCAAGCCTAACCAAATACATGCCAAAGAAATATGAATAATTAAACAATTTGGAGCATGAGAATTCTCCATGTCTTTCCTTGGCCTCATTTAGTTCATTAACACAGGCATGCATGGATGGAGGAGAACCCCATTTTCAGGCATCGTCTTCAAAGAATATTGTCTGAATCTTCATTATCTTATAGCCTTTTTTTTCTTTTCTTTTACTTATTCCTAGTTGACTTAGCCAAAATTAAATTTATGCTTTGATTTTCAGAGGTGACAAGGAATTAAAATGTGTGCTTTCAATGGAGTTTTGAGCATTTGGAACATCAATTTAATTTTGGCAAGAGGACTTAGGGCAATGATGCAGTGAAGAGAAACACAGACCATCTCCTAAAAGGAACACCTTAGAATGACAACACAGGCTACTAACAAGATGGTGTAAGACCAACACAATAAAGTCAACCTTGGGTGAGAAAAATGGTTTTGTATATTTTTTTACTGCATGAAAGAATGCTAATCTTTTTATTTTCATTTTTTAATTGAAATTTATTTCAAAAAAGAAGAGTAAAAAAATTTAATAAAATAGGTGATACTTGTGTTGAAAACAGTGTCATTTTTGTCAATGATTTCAACAAATTATTTTGTCTTATTATTCTATAGTTTTAGTCTCAACTAGATCTCAAACTGATCTGAGGCTGTGATGGAAACCTTGGTGCCTACATGGAGCAGGACTCACATATATCTGTACTTTCATAAGACTCATCATCATTCACTATATGTCCAATGTATATTGAGCCCTATGAAGGTTTATGTATTTTATTGATATTTTCTCATTTGTCTGAACAAATGCATAAAATATGCATATCTGTACAGACAACTGACAATCATTTATTTTAAAATGAATCTAGCTATAGCTCCACTTGCTTTCAAAACAAGAGAAGAAATTCTATGTTTAAAACCCTTTCAATTGTTTGTATTACCCCTTCACAAAAGTCAGAAAAGTCAGCCTAAATATTACAGAGGTGGAATTTATAGGGGGAATGAAATTGTGAAATGATGGTTGTGTTTCTTTTCTTTTGGAAGGTCCCTTAGAACTTACTTAGCAGTATTTCTGTTCCTACATTTTCCAGGAACACACTCAGATTAGCATTACAGTACAGTTCTACAGACAAACCACGGCCAGTTTATGAGGATTGAGAGGATTCACAAGAGGCCCTAGACCTGCTGACAGTCTGCAGTAGTTGTGATCTAAGCATGGTGGAAACTCAAAACCTGTAGATTAGGCCTCCAGATGAATAATTGTTCCTCTAAGTAGAAATGGATGAGTATTTTTCTACTTAATGCACATATGCATGTGGTTTTTTATTCTGTACTAACAAGGTAAAAAGGGTCATTACTAAGGCAGGTATAACTGTTCCCCTGGTTTTATAGCTAGTTGTTCAGTTTTCTTTCCCTGCTAAATGAGAACTTTCCTAAATAAGTTACAATATTCAGATAGCTTTTGAAGAAAACAAAAATATTTAGGCTTTGACAACTATTCTGTTCTTTAAAGCTAAGGAAAGAAGACTTAGAGTTTTGTGCAGCCCTTATTTTATTTTATTTTTTAATATAAATTCCATACCACTTTCCTTACTCTTTCTTAAATGGTTCTACATTAGGTTCCAAAGAACTGTAACAAGTTTAATTTTGACAGCAATATCAGTCTTAGATTTTATTGCTGCTATTTGTTATGCTCTCTGCAGTTTCCATATCTCAAAAACAACTTGAAAATGGGAAGAAGTTGGCATTTAAGGGGACACCAACTACCTTAAACAAGACAGCCAGAACAGAGCCATATGGGATGACAATTTAAGCCATTCTTGGGGTCACCAGGTACCTTGAGGAACTTCTTTCTTTCAGTCCTAGGGGAATCAATCATATTGAATGCCTTGATATAAATCCCCCAGGGATTGTCTGAGCCAGCTCAGTTTCTGAGTCACTAATGAGTCATACTGCTTTGTCAAAAAATTGCTCCCCAGCACTTCAGGTTCAAGTAGAGGGAATTCTGAACTCACACCGGTGCTCCATAGGAGGCCTCTAACAAAGCAAGGCAAGGTCTGCAGGCAGACACGGTACCTTTTATTCTACCACCTGGTGTGGCTGGAGAAATTAGACAGACTTTCAGGCACACAGGCCTCTTTTTAGGTCTGAAAGAACTTTAAAAACTAGATACTAGTAGAGAGCAATGACTCAGAGTTTAGTTAGATATGTATCAATTAGATCAACTTTGGAAGAAAAGATAGTTGGTGACTGTGGAGTAGAGCAGATGTAATTAGGGGAAGGCAGAAGAGAGGCAGAGAGATGGAGAGGTTCTTTCAATCTAGGGAAAAGAGAAAGAAAATCATCCTGTAGAACATGGCAAAGACAAGCAAAGGGATAGAGAATTTACTCTACCATAAAATCAGTATCTCTCTATAGAGCCCATGATTATCACCAGAGACATAAATTTTAGTTCTCATAATCTCTTAAATATATCTTGTAGGTTTCTTTTCTTTTTTTCCCCAACTATAACTGTGCTTTAACAAGTGATACCATCTCAGCTTGACTGCTTCCTCTCTCCTACCTTCCTCATGTACCTGCCATCTTTGACACCTACAGCAAGATTGGACTGTAGCAAAGCAAGGAAGTGAAGACAATAATAATAATAACTGAAAATAACAATTGCCTATAATTGATAAATGAAAGAAAGGAAGGTTGATAAGCTGCATGCGATTTCCATTTGTCACATATTGACCCAAAATATCATAATTTTTTTCTATTTTTTTGTAAGGTTACTTGGTCTGGATTACAGGATGGAAGAAATGTACACAAATGGGACAGCAGAGATGGGACAGCAGAGCATCCCTCTTGTAAGCTTGTGTAAGAGCATAGTTGAAGGGCAGGTTATATATCTGTATGTCTCTCTGCATCTGCCTTTTCTGGATTACTTTTCAGCAGTTACTCTTATTTGTGTTCCAGTACTGCAAACCTTAGTTTTAGTCAGTATCTATCATGTTCTTATTAGTTGTAGATCTGCACAGTTACCCAAACAAATTTCCATTTCTTCTCAATACCAATGCATTTAAGTTATAATGAAAAACAAAAATGCTAATCCTGAACATTAATGAGCACTATAGTATGAGTAGCAAGTGATAAACTTATTCCTGTCACTAAAATGCTGCTAACAAACACAGTGCAGATAAAAACACAAATGTTTTAGATCTCGGTTAGCTAAGTGGTCTTTAGTTCCTTGTGGAAGCAGAAGACATTTATTCAACAAAGAGCTTAGGATAAAGACAAAATAAATAGCTCCAGGGCACAAACACAGGGTCAGTGCTTTCACACATCCTGAATGATTTGACAGTGTTTATTTCTGTTTCTAAACAGTAGATGCATTCCTGTATTAATGGTGACTTCAAACACTCACACAAACACACATACATGTCCACACATATGCATATTCACACATGCACTTGTGCACAAGTGTTCTTGTGTGGGGAGATGTTTAGCACAGTTAGAAGCCTGCACTTTCCTTCTTTTCCTTCCTTCCTTTCTTTCTTTCTTTCTTTCTTTCTTTCTTTCTTTCTTTCTTTCTTTCTTTCTTTCTTTCTTTCTTTCTTTCTTTCTTTCTTTCTTTCTTTCTTTTTCTTTCTTTCTTTCTCTTTCTTTCTCTTTCTTTCTTTCTTTTTCTTTCTTTCTTTCTTTTTCTTTTCTTTCTTTTCTTTCTTTTCTTTCTTTCTTTCTTTCTTTCTTTCTTTCTTTCTTTCTTTCTTTCTTTCTTTCTTTCTTTCTTTCTTTCTTTCTTTCTTTCTTTCTTTCTTTCTTTCTTTCTTTCTTTCTTTCTTTCTTTCTTTCTTTCTTTCTTTCTTTCTTTCTTTCCCTTCCTTCCTTCCTTCCTTCCTTCCTTCCTTCCTTCCTTCCTTCCTTCCTTCCTTCCTTCCTTCCTTCCTTCCGAATTCCTTCCGAATTCCTTCCTTCCTTCCGAATTCCTTCCGAATTCCTTCCTTCCTTCCTTCCTTCCTTCCTTCTTCCTTCCTTCTTCCTTCCTTCCTATTTCCTTTATCTTTTTTTTATTTCCTTTCTCTTTCTCTCCCCATGCATTTTCTCTTTCCTGCCTTTCTGCCTACCTCTCTTCCTTTCTCATTTCTTGCTAGAAAGGAAATAGCAACAGGAATTTGAGTACTGTAACTCTTTAGAATGTGATTCATTTCACTTGTTTTAGCCACCCAAGCTCTCTCCAGAGGAAGTGCCATGTGGTTCTACTGTCTCTTGATCTCCCATTACCTCCAAAAGAAATATACGAGGTGAGACTCTGCTCACAGCAGGGGACACATAAATATAAGTACCTACTCAGAGGTGTCTGGGGAGCTACAGAGAACCCAGTGTGGACACCAACATCCAGTCAGCTGGGTGACTGCAGATTCTATCATCTGACTCGACTAAGGCCTGGATAAGGTTGCTGAAACAAAAATTTCTAGTGTAATTTGAGATGCCCTGCAGAATCCAAAATATCCGTGGAGGATCAACAGATAAGACTCATGGAAAACCTATGCTCTTCTAGAGTAAAATGGGGAAATCAGGTGAGAGATCCTAAAGCATTTCCTGCTGACATTAGGTGATTATTTCCAGGCAACTGAACTGAATGACTGATCCCTGTGGACTGTACAAGGAGTTTAGATTACAAATAATCCCCCAAGTGTAGCTGTATTAAACTGAATCCTTCTTTGCTTGATGGCCTAACAATGCACACAGCAGTGACTTCAGCTGCCTAAACATGAGTACCAGAGCTATATGAGAGTCTCTAAATCATCTGTAAGATCTGATCTCATAGGCAGGACACAAGACATCAGGGACACAATAAGGAATCAAGAGTGTCAAATGGAGGCCAGGCATGAAACAACACAAAACTTAAATAAACAGATGCCTAAGTTCAGGAAACTCAACCCATCCTCAAATTTTTATTCAAATAAGAGCAGATTTTGTTAGTCCTATTTTTAGTTATGGACAAAATTAACACATCGAAGGTCTGACTTTGTAAAAAAGAAGGTCTAAACTACAGAGGCCATTTGTTTAAGCTAATAATATTCCTAGTATTCCTACATTAGTTGTTAGAGTTTTGTAAACAATGTGTGTACCTTATAATGCCCAGAAAAATAGCTTATAACAGCAGGGTTTATTAGAAATTCTAAATATCTATAGATTTAAATATTTTTATATAATTAGGAGTGTATTTTTTATAGGATAAAATGGTTTCAATGGAAAACTTTTCACTGATTTAAACATCTCTTTTTGAAGGTTCCAAGTCATTGTACAGATGTGAATATATCTAATAGAATTTCTGTGTCATCACATTACAGATTCTGGTTTTTAAATGATGCATCATAACAAAATGAAATGTTCTGTAGTGTATGACTGATGGGCTATGAAAAATACCCTTGTATATCTCATACATGAATGCTACAGTATAATACATTTCCTGATCACAGAAAATTGATTGATTGATATAATTTATTCTGTATTAGCTGAACTTGTTCTCTAAAGAGTTTCATTCACTACATATTCAGATCCCAAGAAAAAATTTTTGATAAGCTCTCCTGGACTCTGGATTCTGAGTTAATCCAAATTGTGACTCTGGAGAAAAAAGTATCTTCCACTTTCTGTTAATTTCTAGTCTCTCAACTATCCAAGTTTTCTTCTCTTTTTTTGATGAGATGAAAAATTTCACCAAACTCTCCTTCTTTCTTCCTTAAAAATCTGTGTTCATGATCTCTTCATTGATGTTGATATCTTAACCATAATATCTGCTTTCTGTGTTTCCTTATCAAAGACATAGTACTGGTCCTAGGCAAACTTCTTTTATTTCATCAGGTTTACTGACATCTCTCCTATTAAGCAAGATTTTAAAAAAAAAAAAAAAAACACAAAAAAGCAAAACAACAAAAAAAGCCACCACCAAAAACAAACAAACAAACAAAAAAAAACAAAAAAAAAAAAACAAAACAAAAACAAAAAACAAAAAAAAAAACCAACCAAACCTCCCCCCTTGCAAAAAAAGCCCCAAAAAGCCCCAAACAATGTCAACACTCTACAACAGTCTCGGAGCCAAATTCAGGAACTCAGGTCACTTCCTATGGGATTTAGACCATATGTACCCAGTACTATTTACATGACTAAAAGAGTTTATTCAGGATACCTGTTTTACAGTGTTTCCAGACTTTAGAAATCCATACCTTTAGTCATGCCATCATTTTTTCAGTTCTGAAGATATCTACATCCCTGATCATAATTCTAAGTGTGCCACCCCAAGTACCCCAACAGCTGACAGAATCCACAAATGCCAAGTCATGAGAGCCCTTCATTTTGTTGTCAGAGCACTTCTCATACTTGCCACTCACATCCAGTCAAGGTGAAAACACAATAGGGATGATATTGCCTGCAGGCATTCTGCCATAAGAGCACAGTGCTTAGTGCCTGGGTCCCTGAAGTAGGCAACTTGGACCTCCCCAGGCAGGAAGCAGTGTTGAATTTATTGGTGCTAATCCCACACAACTGAACTAACTGCAAATATGCAGCTTGGATTAAAGGGTTCTCTTCATCCCAGCCATCAATACTAAATCACTTCTTTCATGACCATCATGTTTCATAGCAGGTATGTTCTACTACAATGATAGAACTGTGTTCTAAAAAATGTATGAGCAGAGGAGATGGAAAATTCAAAAGCACTGAGCCTATGCAATGGAACTCACTTTTCTACAAGAGATAAATAAACCACAGATATCACTGTCAGAGTATGTGAAAAATTCATTCTTCCATTTACTTTTTCTTCACACAAAGTTCCATACGTAAGAAACCCTATTAATGAATAAAAGTCTTTCTCCTACTTATATTTAAATAGTGATACTGGCACTCCTGTACACCCAGTTATCCAAGCTTTGAGATCTGTTTAAATACAGACAAAAATTTCAGTTTTTCTTGACATAGTACTAAGAAAGTTTTGAGTTTGAAACATTTTGTTTTCTAAAGATATCATTGCCTAGAGAAGTTGTTGACATCCCATCAAGTGTTCAAGGAAAACTGGAAGTGTTCAAAGCCAGGTTGGACAGAGCTTTGAGCTCATCTAGTGGAAGATGTCCCTGCCCATGGCAGGGGAGCCATCAGATGATCTTTAAGGTCAGTTCCAACCCAATCATTCCATGATTTTATGATTCTACTATTTGTTTTTAAATGTTGTAAATCTATATAAATGAACATTATTTTTTATCATTTAAGAAGAAAATTAACAGTGCTAAAGTATAACAGAAAATTGTACTTTAAAGTTCTAACGGAAACTGGCATCCCTCTCAAAAACAAAAAAAAAATAAATCTTCCTTTTGGGACTGTTTTTCTTTAAATTGGAGTCTTCATTTTAAAAATCCTAATAATTTCTATTGGTAACATAACAACATAAAGATAGAAATGAAAGCTCCTTTCAAAGTGCAAGATGATGTATCAGTTCAGGAAAAGTCCATCTGCAGCATTCTAACATTTTAAAAAAAATTTTTTTTTTCCATATCGACAATTTTCTATGCATCTCTAGTTAAGCGTTTCTATAATCATTGCTAGGATTTGCTTATCATGTCCATGGCTTTTGTACTTCCACTCTGGGAAAGAGGTTGGAGTTGGGAATGTTTGGAATAACCCCAGCAGGTGGAGATAAAGAGCAGTGACAGACACAACGTGCCTTCGAACGGCGCAGTCTGGTTTTCATCATCTGGGAGTTTGTGTGGTTTAAGTGACAGCGTTTGACAGAGAAGGATGACTGATTCAGTGCTACAACCACTGCCACCCTTGGTCTACAGCCCCAGCAGACTGCCTGGTGCCTCTGTGCTGGCAGTGCTTTTGGTGAATCCCACGCCCGCAGCTGGCCCCAGGACACCAGCTCAGAGCCAGCTCCACTGATTCACTGCCTGGACCTGAAGTGCTTGAAGTGACTAACGATGCAGGAAAATACGGTCTAGCAGCAATGAAGTTTGCTAAAACCTCCTGATGTCACCAGTGTCTGTTTAGCATTTGTTTGTTCTTGCCAGCTGACCAGCGTGACTGCCTGGTTGCACAGACAAGGAACGGAAATTTCCTGAAGGCAGCAGCAATTTGAAAGAGAGGGAATAGGAATCTTGTCTAGGAAAAGGTAAATTAAGAACAGACCGGATTTTTTAGCTTAAATTTGTAGCTTTCAGTAATTCAGACAGAAGTAGAAATCTCACTGTCCTTTGCTGCTCACAGTAATTCATTGTGGAAGGAGCCAACATGAAAAATTAACTCTCTCTCACACAGGTATTGAGTCAGGACAGTCAACAGATTGTGTAACAAAAGACATCTCCTCAATTATGATAACTACATATTGTGTAATAACACAATTTCTTGACTGTGAAAACATCATCATGAAAGTATTACCCCACAGCAAAACCATAGGTCCTGAGATCCTGACACCTTTATTATTGATTTCTTTTTCCTAAAATCCCTTTCTGGGTTATGAGCACAACATGGAGTCTTGCATAATGGGCTCTAGAGACACATTACAGCAGCATTACTAGCAGTGTATGTGTCTTGCCTCTATTTCCTAACAAACTTAAGCTGGGTATTACCCTCTTTTTCATCACTAGGAACAGATAATCTGATGAGGCACACATGAAGAAGCTGGCAGGTGTTTTTGACTCTTTTAACAAGATGTGTGCAAAAGATGTGGGTGTAACAGTGTGGTCTTTGAAGCAAGACTGCCCATGGCTGAAAGACATGGATCTCAAACATCAATTTGTTTTCAAAATGGAGACAGCCTTGTTTATCGGGCTTCTAGTCCTGTTGCTGTGTTAGAGATCTCCTAGCAAAGACTCTGGACACTGCCATTCACCAGACCACACATGGGCTTAGTTGTACAAAACAGCACCAGCTCCTGTACTGGGGACTTTATCTGAGAGGTGGCTGGAGCTGCATCACGCTAAAGGGAGAATGGCCGTTGTTATCATGGAGGAGCAGAACTTGAGACATTCTTCCTTCTCACCAATCTGTTCCAAGGAGTGGATGTGGCATTGAAACAAAAGTTTGAAGTTAAAAGGTCTTGTGCTGTTTTGAGTGAAAGGAGCAGAGTTCAGCATAGTCACCATAAAATGCATCCAAGAGAGAGGGAAAGTCACCTTGGGATGCTGTTACTTTGGAATAGTTTATTTTTAAAACTTCTTTTTTTTCAGCATATAAATTAGTATCCAACTCTTTTATACTGAGAGTGGATGTTAAAAGCTGTTAGAGTTGTTGTTCTTTACTCACTGAATTTCAGCTTTTTTAGCATTAAGGAAAATCTCAGTCCAAAGAGAAAGAAAACTAGTAATGATGGAAAGAAAACTAGACATGCTGATGGAGAAAAGAAAATGTAAATTATATCTGTTTCTTTCTCAAACCTACTTATTCTCATCAATGATTGGTCTTCAGGTTCAAGAATCAAAGATAGAGAGGCCACGTAAATAATGTTTTTCTGAGTATCGTGCTGAGTTCATTGAGGCCATGTAATTTTATGTTCTCAAGTTTTAGGACAGAGTGTTTTCTTTACATCAGTTACCAAATATCTGGTTTTCATTTAATTTCGTATTTTAGGTTATTTCCTTACAACACAGTATCTTGAGTCATCTATCCCTCAAACATCAAATTGGATTAGAAAGACTTCAATCTGTTGATGATCTTATTTATAGCAGCTTGATAAGGATTTAATCTTTTCTCCAAAGACAAAACTGCAACTTTTTGTCATTTTCCATTCTCAAAGAAAAATTTACCTAAAGTGTTCAGAGAAAACACTGAACTACATCACAACAGTTACCCTTAAGTTCTTAAATTCTCAGTCTTTTTCCTCTACTAGCACATTTTCAATATTATTCTGTACATCAGTAGGGTTTGTAAAACTAATTTTCTTTCCCAAAATATATGATTATCCTATGAGATCATTATTAGGGATAAAAGTAGTTTCTTCTGTCTCAAAAGCTTCTTCTATTCCAAATATTTTAAATGCAAAAAGACAAATTCCTGTCATTTTAATTTGTGTTGATTTTATGACTGTACAAGACATTTAAGCCAAGCTTTTTAAAATATACAATTTAATTCTCATTGTGCCTGCTTTTACAGTCCGTTTTTTCTCAAGTTAGGTACTGTATAACATCTGGGGTATGATACATGATAGTCAGCACTGAAATCTATCTTCAAAATACTAATAATTTTGTCATACAGTTTTCAACAAACTCGAAAAGCGGATACTTTTCATACAATTTTTGTTTCCTATTTGAATGACTAAAAGAACCATTTAATTCTTTCAGCAGTATGAAATTCATATAGCCAGCTACATAGACACAACAAACTGCAGATCACATCTAAGGAAATACAGCTCAAAATACATACGTGGTTTATTTAAAATTTTAGGAAGACATAAAGTCTTCAAATCCCAAAGTCTTCTTTACAGATGTTACTTCCTTATAAGAATACATTTTTTGTGTGTGGTCTTTAGCATTGCAGGAGAGCAATGAATCTTTGTATTGAGCCAGTGCTGTACTTTGAATTCAGTAGTCTAATGCTTTTTAAATAAAAAATAGTCAAGTACATATGTAGACAAGCTGATACTGTACACTTTGTTTATTCTGCAAGTCTATCTGTGATCATAAACTCTTGGTAAATATTTGCTCCTTGGAGATTAGATTTAACATACTTGCATTTACTTGCAATTAAAATGTCGCTTTCCTGATGACTGTTGCATGAGCTGCTGTATTTCATCAGTGACATAACATAATGTAAAGATAAGAGTAAAGTGAAAAGAAGTCTGTTGTGAATATAGCCTTGGTTTGTTTCTGAAATCAAGAGTTCATAGCAGTCAGATTTGAATAATTTCTCTCTTCTTTAACCTTATTGCAGTTTGACTTTATCAGATCTCAAATCTGTATTTATTTTATTTATTTTCTGGTGTATTCTTTTCCTTTTTTTTTTCCCTTTAAAAATGGCACAATTTTACAGCCTTTACCATTTTTATTAAAGAACAAAGATGCTTTTCTTCTTTCCTCATATGATTTATTGACTATTATGTACCCAACACTTTCAAATTGCTTCCAAAGGCAATAAAGTGGCAGGATAAATTCTAAAGAACAGAATTCACTTGTTGACTCTAAAAACAGAAAATTCAACATTAATGCTGTATTTTTCTCGCAGTATTTAAAGTTTTTAAACTAAATGCAAAAAGGTCCTTTTATTTTGCCATACTGCATCAGTCCAAAGGGATTAGCTTAGTATATGAGAAATATTTATGATGCAAGGAATATAACAGTCTTTCAGTAGTTCCAAGCCTGTGATGGCAATACACTTTTGCATTTCCTTTCATAGCTTTGTTTATTAAGCTAAAACATGCCTAGAGTAGACTATGTTATTACAGACATCATAATCATGCAATGTATATATGGACCATGTTTTCAGCTGTTTTAAACCAGCTTAGTTGTGCTAATTGCAGTGCAGTTGCTCTGGGGCCCACAATATGGCAATGTAGTAGCCACGTACTTGCATGCAAACACCTTCCTGTCCACCTACACACATGTAGTTATACCAGACAGTTCCAAAGAAACTCATGGCACTGCTAATTCTAGAAACTTCCATTTCACAGAATAAGAAATAAGCACACAGTAAAAACAAGGATGCATTTTAAAAATCCATTTCAGTAGCAATTTCACATCTAAAAATTTAGATAAGGAAGCAAAGCTGCTATCACTTAATCTTATTTTCCCTCTCCTTACACTTATGAATTTTTAATGTATACCTCACCATCTTCACCTTTCTCTTGCTTGTCTTCCACTTTTCAGCATTATTCAATAGAAGAGTATTTTTCTCCCTTCTAAAAAACCTAGTGCACATCTTCATCTGAATTAATTTCTCATATTTTTTCCTGAAAAAATTCACTCTTTTCCTCTGTTTCCATGATTTTGTTTTACTTCTGCCATAAAAATTATTTATAATTTTTGTATAAATGTATAAAAATTTGTATAATTTCTTTTCAGTTTTCTGTTACAACTTTATCATAGACCGTACATTTTAATGGGAAACTAAATTTTTCTGTCTTTAATCAATTGTTTCTGAAATCCTTCCTGAACCACTCTTCTGACACTCTATACAAACTGGCTGCAATTAATTGTCATGAACAGAAGAATATTTCTGTGTTGTGCCACAAAGTAGTCATTGTTTTTCCTTTGTTATTTTAATATGAAAAAAATGTATTTATAATTAAGTACTATACAAGTATATGGAAATTCTATTTGTGGTGGTTTCAAATCTAGTGCATGTTTTGAAACCATTGAGCTATCAGCAGGTAGAGAAACTAGCAGAGATTTAACCAGTGTCTCTGTTCTCTTCTCCATTGGACAATACAAGCACAATTTCAATTACAGAATTTTTACCTTCTGTGAATCTGTGGAATTACATAGAAGAGAGAATTTTGTTTTCCTTAGTTTTGCCAGCTTATAACAGTGAATGCAAAAATGTGTAACTTTTTAATAACTGATGATTATCCTCGTTCCTAACATTTCTGTGAGGGGTCATCTTTCAGCCCTGCTACCCACTCCCACTGCACTAGAGTCAAACACCCAATGAAACTTGGAATAAGCACAACAAACATCATGGTAGAAAGGAGGAAATGAGCAGAGTAAAAGGCCTGACACAGAACATATTCCCTTGATGAAAAAGGTATTGTCCTCCAATTTGTAACATTATGCACAATCTCCACTGGATAACAAGTAATTTGTTAATTCATAGCTCTTTATCCAAAGGGTGGCTGGGCACTGGAACAGGCTCTCTGGGGAAGTGGTCACAGCACCAAACATAACAGAGTTCAAGAAGCATTTGGACAACACCCTTGGGCAAATGGTGTCATTTTTGTGGTTGTCCTGTGTAGAGCCAGAAGCTGAACTCAGTGTTCCTTGTTCCCTCCAGCACAGAAGTTTCCATGATTCATATCTTCAGCAAAGACATTGCTCCTTCATTGACATTGAGGAATTTGTGGGCTAACTCTCACAGAATAAAAGAGTTCTCACACCTGGGAAAACAAAGGTCTGTGATCCAATAGGATGCATTAATGCAGTGCTCTGCAAATGGGTAGGAACCTAGGGAAATTATGTCTCTTCAAAAAGCACTCAATACTTTCCTTAAATTTGAGACAATCCCCATTCATTGGGGATTTGCTGCTGCTCATGTCTTCTCCTCTTGTTAATCAGTGAAGATGTTTTTTCAAATTTTGTAATGTGTCACTTTAGTTCTTACCCTTCCAATGATAAAAAAAGCTTAAATTTTAAAACAAGAGTATTTTAAATAGGACCTAGGTGTTTTCAAAATATTTTTCCTAACAGAAATTTTGAGCAGGTCTTATGACACACAGTTCAAGGTGCTTTTCCTTTCAGGTGGATATATCTTTCCAACCTCAGTTTGTTTGCAGGTGAACTGCACAGTCCTGAAATGGTCACTTACATCATTAGCAACCATCTCTTTCGTACTTCCAGCCCGACCACACAAGATCACCTAAAGCATTCATTTTCCTATGCTACCTCCTTATTTTATCTGTATTTCTTGATCTTCCTGGCACTATCTTTGATCTAATGCAGGCTGAATCTCCTGACCTTTAGATCACTTTGCAAGGCCAAATATTTTTCTATTGCATCGCACAAGGAGGTAATTAACTACTATGCTAAAGATTTCATTATGAGTCCCACAGAATGTCCGGCTGTATTTAGCTCAATTATTTGAAATTACATGTGATTTAATTAACTTGTGGCATATTTGTGCATATGGCAAATAATATTTCAGAAGTTTATCTTATAAACCATATTTTAAAATGTTACTAATAGCTACCGATACGTAAACAAATGTAAGGAAAAGGCAACCGCATTCAAAGCCTTTTCTCCATCCTTGCTCCTCCCCCCGCCTAAACACTGAACTTTGAAAAATGTAAGTCCTACATCTAGAGGATGTCTTTATATTTTGATAAGCTGAATAAGATTTGTTCAAGTTTCCCCCCTGTGTGCCATAAAATATTTTGCTTAATGAAAGAAAACTTTGAGAAGCACATTTATGTTTAAAGAAAAAAGATTTTGATTAAAATTTGTCAAATTGCAATTGCACAAGCCAAATTTTATCTGATAGCAGCTCACAAGTTCTTTTTAATTAACGACATTAAATAAATTGATTGTACCTTTCCTATTTCTCTTAATTAATACATGCTAAGAATCATTGTAAGAAGAAGAAGGAGGAGGATGAACAGCACTGATGGTATCAATGTTACAGCCGCCTGTCACATCTGCCAAAAAAGTAGACTAAGTTTCTAAAAAATAGTGAGATGCATTATAATGAAGACTTAGGGGAGAGAAAGAGACGAATACTGGCATTTAAAACTTCTACACCAGCCCTTGCAGAATTGATGACTGCAAGTGGGTGTAGCTGTCAGCTAATATTCTCTGAATAACTCTATTACCTAGGGAAATCAGTGACTCCAGTGAGTTTATATTTTTACCCTCCTGAAACTAGTGCTTCACACTGTGTCAAAGAGCTATCAGATTGCTTGCTATATGATGAACATATATAATCCACTATACCATCTACCTCTGGGTTAAAAATCAGGGACATATATACCCTTTGGGGTAGTGCATTTCTTCTTGAATTTCACTAAAAATCACAGGCCAGCTCTCTTCCATGCCTGGGCATGCATAGCTCAACTTTTGGGTAACAGAAGTCTCCCTGATCTCTGCAGAGGGAGTATCCCTATGATCTGCCTACTTTCCTTCCATTGCTCTAGTGGTGCCATAGCACAGTGGGGCTCTTCCACTCCTTCCTGCACTGCCTGTCAGTCAGCTGGGTTTTGGGGAAAATAAATCATTTCCATTTTTAGTTGGACAGCTGGTAGATTGGGAAAGGAAAAAACTCCTGGGTTGTTATGCAGCTGTCAGAAATCAAACCATGATATTTTGGTTTTATAGCACAGAGTTTTCCACACATCCATATACAAACTCTCTCTGTAATGTTGAGAGCCATCATGTCTTCCCAGTCAGTCAAACTCTTAGAAGCCATTTTCTCTGGCACTTGGAGCACAAATAAGGCAGGGTTTACTCAGGAATCTGTCATGATATCAGTGATAAAAACAAGGTTGAAGATAGAGTGGATTTAAGAGATCGATGAAAAATTAATAAAATCTTGATGAATTTTCTTGACCCCCAAAAGTTTCACATGGTATTATGAACATTACAAATTCACCAGGTTATGCTGGGTGCTACCAAATTTTTTCTGTTTTACACATCTAACATTGATGTTTTCCTTTGCTCCTCAGTGCAGTACTTCAGAAACATGGTTAACTACCTTATTTATTTAATTAATCATGTCTCTTTGTACAACCCTTTAATTCACCTTCTGTGAAACCAACCATTTTCACTTCCATCACTCTGTTCTCTGTCCTCCAGAAAATTGATTCTTAATTTGGAGGGGAGTTATTTTTTCTCTGTGTGGAGAGAATCAAAGGTCAGTTTTAAAATGCTGCTAGATTTTAGTCTTCATTCCTCAGCCTGAGTACACTGCCTTGTACAAAAAAACAGCTAGCTGGTTCAAGGCTCCCCTGTTAATCTTTTGTACTCATATTTTTCTTCACTATTCTACTAAGTTCTCTGCAACCTATGGGGATGGGTATTTATTTTACTTGGATTAATTTTGATTGCAGCCTTCTTGACTGCATCTTAAGTATTTCCCATGCATTACTGAATCCCAGCCAAATCACTTTAACTCATTTCACATTCATTGAAGTAGCTATTGACTAAGTAAAAATAATACTGTAGTGCATAAAAGCTTGAATAGTTTCCTTTCTGATTAGTGTAGCAGTCAAAAACTCAAACTGTTATAGACATCTCTGTTCTTCTGAATTTAATGGGGCAGATTTAGATCCCATTTTTTATCAAACACTTATAGATTTAATTCCTAAAAAAAATTTACAGTTTTGAAAAGTTTTACAGCTTTCAGTTTTTCAAATCATTCAAGGGCTTCTCATTCAATCTTTTATCTCTGTGCCAAATTCAGTTTTGTCAATACTAATGCTATGTAAAACTTTTGGTCTTAAAAGAATTCACATTCCAAATGGCACCTTCCATCAACCTGAATCAATAATCTTTTATCAAAAATACATGAAGATCTATCAGTGATTCAACAATGAATCAACCAAATTGTCTAAAATGCAATCTTTGAGAAGCATGATCTACTTGCAAGGGCCTCATCTTGTGATCACTTCCTATGGAGCTTATGGACTGACCACGTTTGCAAATCACGTGGGTATAATCAATTCAGATATGTAGACGTGCCTTCAATCTTTCTGGTCACAAGCACTTTCTTGTGAAATATTTATGTTTGTTTTCAGAAAAGGAAAAATGTGTATTAAAATGCCTGCTATGAAAGACATCCAGACTAAGGTAATGATTTACATCTAGGACAAAAACATTGAACTAATGTTCAACTAATGGCTTAAGGTATAAATATGGTGGCAAAATAGGAAAAATGTCAGTTGGAAACTGTATTTTTTGTCTTTCCATGAAAGCTATTTAGTCAAACTATCCAGGACCCAGGTTTCCCAGACAGTTCTTCTACAGAACAGGCTGGTAGATTTGGAAACAAGTTCTTTGACCTTTGGCTAGTAAGTGGTACATTGTATTTTGTCTGAGTCTTAAGTAATTTTCTGTACCAAGACAATTCTATGTATCTAATTACAGCATTAGTGTAAAAATTGTTCCAGCTGTCCAGAAGGTTTTACTATTGGATGATATCATAACCAGGGTGTTATTAAATCTCACAGCAGCTGGAGACTTGACTCCAGTCAAGCAAGAATCCTACAGAGATATCAAGTAGTGATGGATTTCCTGTATATCTTTCAGTGAAAAAAAATAAGATTTTTTTTAAGATGTCATAACATCAGCATAGGTTCTAAAATAAATCTACATCATCAATTGAAACTATTTTGAAATTTGTATGAATGTAAAATTTGTTGATAACATTTCTTTTGAAGTCTAAAAGCTGTCACATAGTAAATAAAAGCACGCAATAAATACATGTATTTCTTCTAATTCATGTTTCCAAACATTGGTAGAAATAACATGAAAAATATAGCATCAGCATATTCTAAGAGACAAAGTACTTCTCCAACTTTATCTGAAAACCATTGCTTTTTTTATGAATGTAGAATGTATCTTTTCAATAAAATAATAATGTAACACACAAATAAGGCTTTAATTTGCATTGAGAATCACATTGAAGAGCTTAAGGCCTTGGAGATTTTTCTGTGCATTTTATACTCAATCAAGTCAAAGTATAGTCCAGCTGGACAAGGAAACATCATGCAAGTGGCCATCAATTCTGATTTTCATCATCTTTTTTTATTATCTCATGAGATTTGGTGGATTTTTCAAATGTAAGTGCTAATAATGATATTATTTTTTAAAATTACAATCTTTTTAAAAAAATCAAGTTACTGCATATGGGCTTGCATGGTGCAGTCCTGTAGGAAGCCATAGTGCCAAGTAAAAAACACATTTCCAAAGTACTAATGTAGTGGAAAAGGGGAATACTGGTCCTTTCTGACTTCATTTTTACACCTTAATGAAGAGATTTAGACCCTCAATTTTTGTTTAGGATAATGGAAGACAGGTGGACTCTTGTTTTGTCTGTGAATTAGACAATATAGTAGACCTATTTACTAACATGAATTAGTGGATTATATAGCACCATACATTTATGCTGATATATATTAGTGCACAGTGTTAGATTCTTGGCTTTGCTTTCAGAATAACAGCATTAAATTTTTCCAGAAAGTTTTACTTTCCTTATCCTATTCCCAGACTCCTACCCATAGATCTTTTCTCTACATCCACAGAGACAGAGGGAAACTTGGAGTAAAAATAGTTAGAGGCCAGAAAAATAAAGTTAGGGAGGGATGGGAAAGCTGATTTTGCCAAATTTAGACCCTATCAAAACCCCTTGGGTTCTGTATTGCAAAACAGACCTGGAAACTTCTGAGTACTGGTCTGTTCTGCTGTTTGATACTTTTTTCCTTTTTATTTTATTTTTCTTTTTTCTTTTTTTTTTTTAATAATTGTCTGGTAACCCTAGAAACAGAGAAAGGATTGCTTTCAGGCAAGAAGCACTGCTTGCTAGAAAAAGTCAACACTAAGAAAGAATACATTTTCAAAGCTGGAAAAAGAAGGCAAGGAAAAATGGTTTTTTTGCTTTGCAAGCTCAGGGGTTCTAGCTGATCTTTTCTGTACTCTGACAAATTTCAGTCCTTAGAAGCCTTTTACTCTAGAAGTGGCCATTGCTCTTCAGTCCAACTGTGAAATCAGGATAGAGACTGTACATGTTCAGGAGTGGATATTACAAGCAGTCCTTTTTCAAGCAGCTTCATCTGCTTCACAGAGAAAAGACTGATCAATGTTTTACAAGACTAAGACTTTTTTGCTTTTTCTACATGGCTTTTGGAGGAGGACTATGTCCAAGAACAATGTTATAAAATTATATTCCTTCTTTAAAAAATACCACAGAATAGCAAATTATATTCTATGCTATCATGACCCCCTTCCTTTCCTGAGATCTTAAATTCAGAAGAAAAGGATTTAAAGCAGAGAGGAGACTTTTGAAAACACTAGTTAGCCTGGACATCCCGGGAAAAAGAACATATGTGTGGAAAAATTTTTAATCTTACTCTGGAATCCAGGATAACATGTAGTCATAGTGCTCCAGGTGAACCCTGATCAGAGTCAGGAAAAGAAATCTGTTCACTTTCCCTTCTGTACCCCACCTGGAAATGATCTTTCCAAAATCCATCTGGAAATCCTGTGTTGGCACATGCCTCCCTTGAATTCAATTTTGGGTCTTTGCAAGGATACTGATTTATGCATGACTGCACAGTTGTGAAGAATTTCACCTAAATTTTCAGTAGAAATTTTGACATTATATGCTTTCTACTTGTAATCAATTTCATCTAGCAAACTGTCTTAGTTGATCTCTTAGAAGTTATGAATCAAATAATTTAATGAAATCAGGTTCAGTTATGGAAATCCTGCTGAGATCTGTCCTTTCCTCTTTTCTGACATACATTAGGCTGGAATTTTACTGAGCCAGTTCCAGCCTTGCTGTACACCTAATTTTTCATGAGGTAGCAGAAATCTTGCCACTATTATTCTGTGAAGAGCATTCACCTATGACCTCAAACACAGCTGCTCGTCATAATCCTGCTTCTGAGAGGAAACTGTGCTAACCCTACTTCTTCAAAAGAATTTCAACAATTTAATAGAGAACATTTTAAGAGTTAACTTTCAGAAGTTCTACCACCATGGTAGAACCAGAATAGACTTTGCCAGATAAGCACAAGTTTTCCATATCTGATGGATGACCACAGTTAGATATCTAAGCAGATGAATATGTAAATAACAGATAGAAAAAAGCCTCCTCCCACTCTGAGAAAGGACAGCATGCCAGCCATGCCCCTCACTTCTGCCTTTCTGATGTTCACATCCTATACTAGAGCTAGAAAATGTCTGATCAAATTGGGATGTGAGAAAGGATCTTCTGTATACCTCACCAGGCACGGAGATTTGCCCCAAAAATGTGATTCACAGAAGTTGATTTAAAAACCAATAATCATCTCAGATTAATTATAAAAACAGGATAATCTTTCAAAAAGAATTGTTATTTTCTAGAGTTGAAAGAATTTCAACTTCACCTAGATTCACCAAGAGTTGGTATGGCTGGTCAGTGTTCCTCATAAAAACTGGGAATGTGAATTCTCCTCTTTTATTTCTATAGCTTAGTGGCCAGCACACTTGCTCATACTGTGCAACTGAGGTTATCTTCAATTTTGCATGAGGGAATCTGAACCTAGGATTCAGAAACTCTAGGGTAAAAGCTCTAGCAATTAGACAAGAAAGTATTTTTCCTCAAAACTGCAGATACAAAAGAATTATCTCATTCAGGAGCTGCAGGAATAAGCCTGTGTGTTAATTTCATGGCAAAAGACCACAGTTTTTGCAGGCTTTCTCCCATTTCATTAAAGAGTGAGAAGTTCTAGCTTATTAGGGAATTCAAGACAAAAAAACCCCCACACTAGATGGTAAATTCAAGGACTTCTAAGGCCAGGGAGGATCACTATACCAAGACTGATGCATAAAATTACCCTGTACTAGACTCAGTTCTCTCTCTTTGATTAAAGGCAATGTGAGGGAGGGATCCAGCCTAATTTTTTTTACCATTTTACCATGAAAATACGAAACGTCCAGTGTTCTCTTTGCTAGTTGGTGAAAATAGTTAATTTCCTCTCTGGTAAAGAATGCAAGAGAGAATAAGAATTCTTCTGTCTTTTTCATGTTAATATTATTGTAATATAATCCACCATGTCTGGCTGTAAGAGTAGCTTGACCATTGTTAACTCTCGTTTCTTCACTAGAAGAATAATCATTTTCCTGTTTCAAGGTTTTTTGCTAGTTATTAATCACACATTTCCATCTGTTCGTACTAATACCTCTTCAGTGGTTAAATATGACTGATTTGAAACAAACGATTACTCCACAGAAAAAAGAGGTATTGTTAAGAGTTCAATTGTCTTATACACTGTTTCAAGTGCAGCCATGAGCTGACATACACATAAATTGTTTTGATTATTTCCACTATGCTTATCTAAATTTGTCAAACTATTTGAGCAGATGTGCTTGACTAACAACTTTGTATTTCCTTATTTTGGCTTCTACAGCTATACATATAAATCTATATCTATGTCCTTATATATGACATTACATAAGACATTTTATTTAACATTATATAACATATTTAAATGTGTTAACCACTAAATGTAATGCCCTTGGGCACTGGGCACCTGCCAAATCTTGTACCAAACTAGTACCAACCGGGCTCACAGAGAATGAGGTTTTAAGTGCATTTTTCCAATCAGAGATGTAAAATGGTCTTCTCCTCCCTAGATTTCCCCACCCAGTAGGTCAGCAATTGGAGTACCCACTCTTGAGGAAGGCAACAGGAGCCAAATGTTCATTGTTGGCCAATGTGTGGAAGTTCTAACCACGAGGCAATACTGCTCTTAGTGGCAAGGTGCTCTCAGGTTTCTTCTACGATGTAATTATTTTCCACAGAATATGTGTTCTTATCACCCTTCCTGTTACATGGGATCCACATACATCCCTGATCCAGTTCTGACCAGTAGGTCACATCCTCCAACAACAAAAGGACATGTCTTTCTTTAGCAGTCAAGGCAGGTATTTACTCTTATAGTAGCAGCTATGAATTTAATTTCATTTTTCCTTCATTCTAACACAAAAGAGCTTGCTGCTGTGGTTTAATGTCTGTGTCTTAAGTCCTCCTTTCTATAGCATTCAGCATTTCCAACCTAGTGCCTTTAATTGCCTGGTAAGGCAACAGGGCCTCCAGCTGCAGTGGAGGAAAGCCTAAGGCAGAGGGAGTCAAGGTGAGATTTTTTGCTTTCACTAAGGAAGTCTGCAGCTTCTACTGCCAAAAGAAATGATCTCTGGATGAAATGGGACATAATTACACTATACAATAGCTCTCCAAGAGTTCTTGTGTTCCATTCAGCTTTTCCCAAGGCCTGTCAGTGATTCAAATCACAACAGGAATATTGAAAACCAAAATAGTAACAGCACAAAATACAGTTAATTGAGGATGCTAGAAAAGCTTTATCTGGATACTTCAGACTATGTTTGTGTGAAAAATAATTGCCTTTTCCACTCTGATTTAACTGAACTCCTACAACAGCTTTGTATTGATGCAAGGTCCTTGATTACTCTGGATCTTTTCTTGGCTCACCCCAGATTCCATAATTTCTTCCTGTGAAGTTAAAAAGTGAACACTGTGTTTTGTGTAGATCTACTACACCAACTGTTATGTTTTGCTTCTTAACTTGAAGGAATACATTACTCTCCAGAACGGCAATCAGAGGAATAAGGCTGATATTTTATGTAGGTTGCAAAAGGGCTGATTCACCTTGTTTGTTCTTTGCTAGTTATGTTTTAGATACTCGACTCATCCAACCTGGTAAAGCCAGACTACTTATCTCTTCATATTAAACACAATAATAATTTGTTCTGATCCATCCACTGGCTTCTTCCCATATTTGGACTGATTTAAACATTAACTACTGCAAGCTTTTCACTTCTATACAATTACTATCTTTCCCCCAATAGAAAAACAGGAAAAACTAACCTTCTCTTATTGTTTTTCTAGTTAATTTTGAATCTCCCCCTAAGTCTTTTGGCTGCAGCAAAATTTTGGTACACAGAAGCAATGCTTAATGAATCTTGTCTTTCCTGACAAGCAATCAGATAAACCCCTGACTGCCCCTCAACTCAACACTCATGATTTACACTCTCTGGTTCAGTCCTGCTAATTAGCATTAATATACTAATGAGATGTTTCTTAGCCTGAAACAGAGCCTGTAATAAAGCACTGCCCTGTTTCAATGGTTTGATTCCATATTATGACTACGAACATAATCTTGGTGTTATCACCAAGTAGTCGACCAAGTTAACTGGAGTTGGGATAATTAATGGGATGTGTGTAATAATGGATCATCATTAACATCTAACCACCATGATGCAAAGGTGCTGCATAAGCTGTGAAAGAGGCATCAGAAATTGATCTAAGGGGCATCTTTTTTTTTTGTAGAAACCAAAAGTGTCCCTAGAACAGGCCTTGTACAAACACCCACAAAGGGGCAGTCCCCACATAGCACTGCTCACCTTCTACTTAAGGACTTAAATCCTATTGCTTCAGTCTTTGGGATTGATTTTAAGGTAAAATGCTTTGTTAATGAACATATATAATGGGAGGAGTGGATTTCATCCTCCAGGTGTTGCAATTTTGAAGCACAATGCTCTGTGAAGGCAACAGTGTTCTGCTAGATGTAGTTTTACAGAAATACTTTTCAGTTAGTTTAGAAAATTGATGTTAAATTAAGACTTAAAATACAAATTGTCTCAAAGCTGGGGAAAAAATGTAAAGCAGAAATTAAAGCATATTTGGATGACTCTTAGTGTTTAGATGCAAGACCAGTCTTTTGATAGTATTCTGCAGCATTTTTGAAATATCGTGTCCATCGTCACCAAAAAAAATTTGAACCTTAAATACATGCAACTTATCTGAAAGTTTTGTTTTCAACTGACAGTTTGAAGGTAGTTTTAATTTAGGTAACCATACAGTAGACCCATAAGTTCATGGGTTTTTTCCGTCTCTGTTTTGTCAGTCAGATGATTCCCAAATTGCTGATCATGATCCATTAAAATAGAAGTGAGCAGCAACTGCAGTTCTCTCATCATGGTTAATATAAACTGTCTCAAATCCAGCTTTCTTTTTTAGACTCCCAGAAGTTTGTCCAATTGATTAACTGCACCCAGTTAATAAGAAAAACAGTAATTTTATTTAGCAGGCCACGAAATCTTCCCCACAGCTTCCTGTAATAATTAGCAAAATCTGCTATATTAAGTATTTCCGTTGTAGTAATTTACAATATATTTGTGATAAAGTGTAACTTCAGAAGTTTAGTGGGATGTTGAATTATTTACCAACACTGGAGGTTTAACTTTTGTGTCCATTACACAGTATTTGGGGAGAGCATTCTCCAGAGAATTTAGAGGGAAATTCAGTAGGAGACAAAAAGATCTGGATATGCATGTGATATCTAGTATCATACAGTCTGTCTCATAAACATTATCTGCTGGACAGTTGCAAAGTTTGGTATCATTATAAATCTATAGATAGACTAGTAATAGCAGAAGTAAGCTAAAATTATTTGTCAAAGATCAAAACTAAGCTGGTGGTTGCAAATAGATCCTAAATTTTGACTGCTTTTCCTTTTAGTTACTGAAATTTTCCCAACTTTTACTGGTTAACCAATGCTGACTAAAGTTTGGAATGGAGAGTGAAGTCTCAAGGAAGCTTCCATTTTTTTGGTACATTTGTTCTGTATTTTGGTTACATGCATAGTCCCCACTTCTGGGCAGTTGACTTAACCTTTTTGGTTTTGTTCTAGTGCCTCTGACTGTCGCTGGACATCCCTAGAAAAGCAGTTGTCTGAAGTCAGCCAATTCTCCCCAGGAAGCCTGATCTCTCTCCCACCTGGAGCACAACAGTGAACCACTCAAAAATTGCAAGCAGCTGATTGTTAAGAGGATGTGGTGCTAATTGCTGCCTGTCAGAAGAAATGGGTGTCTGCTTGGGTGAGTTATCTTTCAACCTTTGTTTGACACATATCTGTTAGATATCATTCTTCTCTGCAATGGTTGCATAGAATGAATCCTAGAAAGATTCAGTCTCAGCAAAAAGACAACAAGTTAAAGCAGCATCCAAATGCAAACACAATGGGCCACAAGGCTCATTAGGATATTAAATCAAGGTCAGGCACACAATAAATATTTAGTGTGAACACACTCTGTGTCGCCACATGGACAATACATACATAGATGTTATTATATACATATTACAAGTGTATATATTGCTATATTATATATACTTCTTCATAGGTGTGTTCAATAATTTTATTAGTTCAGATGAACAGAGTGGTTTTGAAGCAAATGGTTGAAAATTATCCAAATTGGTTAATTTCAATGAATTATCCTATCAGTGAGAGCAATCTGAATTCCTTGAGGATAAAACTAAATGAGACGGTATGCTCCAAAATCAGACCTAATGTTACCTAAAGGGAATTAAGTTACCCAGTTCAGAATAAAACTGGTTTGAAATCAACATTCATGAAATCCATGGAGTGGACATGGATCCTTTGCACCCACTATTTCACTTTAGTGATCTTTTCTAATAAGGACACATTAGAGGCAAAAGTCAATGTCTAGTAACTCAGAAATACCTTTATGAACTAGAATCATAGAATGGTTTGGGTTGGAAGGGACCTTTCAAGACCATTTTCTCCAAGCCCCTTGCAATGAGCAGAGGTATCTTCAACTAGATCAAGTTGCTCAGAGTCCCATTCAACCTGACCTTGAATGTTTCCAAGGATGGAGGATCTACCACTTCTCTGGACTACCTGTTCCAATGTTTCACTACCTTCATTAATAAAAAAAATCCTTCTTTTATCTAGTCTTAATCTACCCACTTTTATTTGTAAACCTTTACAACTTGTCCTATCACTGCAGGCCCTGATAAAAAGTCTGTCCTCATTTCTTATAAGCCCCCTTTAGGTACTGGGAGACAGGTGTAAGGTCTCCCCAGAACCTGCCCTTCTCGAGTCTGAACAGCACCAACTCTCTCAGTCTTCCCTCACAGGAGAGGTGCTCCCACTCTCTGGTCATCTCATGGCCCTCCTCCAGACCTGGTTCAACAAGTCCATGTCTGTCTTGTGCTGAGCAGTCCAGAGCTGGATGCAGAACTCCAGGAACTAACCAGAGTGAACAAGGAGGGGAACATCACCTCCCTCAATCTGATGGCCACGCTTCTTTTGGTGCATTCTAGGGTGCAGTTGGTCTTCTGAGGTACAAGTGTATATTGCCAGCTCAAGTTCAGCTTTTCATCCATAAGTACCCACAAGTCCTTCTCTGCAGGGCTGCTTTCAACCTCTTTATCTCCCAGCTTATATTCACACTGGAGGTTGCCTGAGCCACGTTCAGGGCCTTGCACTTGGCCTTGTTGAACCTCAGGTACACATGTGCCCACTTCTTGGTCTTGCCCAGGTCCCTCTGGATGGCATTGCATCCCTCAGGTGAGTCAGCCACACCACTCAGCTTGGTGTCTGCAAACTCACTGAGGGTGCACTCAATCCCACTGCCTGTGTCATTGATGAATATATTAAAAAGTAGTGGTCCCAACACAACCCCCAAAGGACAACACTCATCACTTTTGTCCATCTGGACATGGAGCCATTGACCACCAATCCCTAGATGTGACCAGGTAAAACATCTTTGACCTCTCCATTTTTTTCCTCAAAGCCCCTTTCTTATAAGCTAAGATATGGTTGTTTGTGTCTGTAAACAGTTAGGCAACCCATTATATACACAAAAAGAATAAATGTTGGTCTCTGTACATAGTGCATGTGAATAACTCAAAGCATATTCCTCTCCTAATCAGTCTTTATCAATAATACTATAAAATTAAAATGCTGATGATCCAATTACTTCAGTATGTGCTTCAATCTATACTGTTCTGCTGAGCCTGTCATTATCAGCTCATTACAGCAACTTTAATGTCAAATTCCTGGTAGATCTGGAAAGGGAGCTCACATCAGCAAATATTACTCATGCAAGTGAGAGTTGCAGAGTAAATCAGGGAGGAAATTCAGCAGTTGCATCCTTCAGTTCTCATACCATCAATAACTAGCTTTACACAATTGCATTATTTTGACACACTGCATTTAATGATACAGTGTATCACGGGAGGTTCACATGCCCTCCACAACCACTATGAAATATCAACTCCACGTTTCAATCAGGCCATATGCTGCTGAAACAAGCATAGAAAAAGAGGTATATTACAATGTATTACTGGGAGGCTGACAAGCACTTCTGGACATAAAGGGATGTGTCTTCAAGAAAACAGGGAAGTGTTTTCCTTCAGTTATAGCACATTTAGGGCAAAAAACCAATCTGCTGAGAGGGACAGTCTTTAAACAGTAATCATACCAGCAATAAGATCTCTACCACTTCCATAACCTTAAATTGCTCAGAAAAGCACAAACTTTAATTTAATCAACTTTATCAGGAAAAGAAGAAAACAAACAAACAAACAAAAAAAAACAAACAAACAACAAAAAAAAACCAGCTTTCTCTTTTGGTTGGTTACATCAGCTGCCTAGATTTACTGAGACAGTAACACAGTCATAGCAGGCAAAGCAGAGAAGAGATGATGGAGGGAGTACAACTATAGGCTGTCTCTGTCTGAAACTACCAAGCTCTTGCTGAAAATCTGTATGTCCTTCAGGATCACTCTGTCATCCAGAAAGCTTATGTGTGCCTTTCTGTGCACAAGCAAAGGATTAGAAAAGGTAAAAAAAGATTAGCAGCAGGAAACTTTTCTATATACTTAAGCCCATTTTATAAGGTCATTGGCTTTAGGAGGAAACATATCCATACTATTTTGGACAATTTTTTTGTGTGTGTGTGTATGAGGGAGGGGAGAAAACTTGGACTCTACCTGTCTGAACTGTAGGAGAGGCCAGAGAAGGGGGCTAGAAAGGTCAGAGGGATGCTGGGGACCTTGAACTCATTACTCTGGCTTCTAATTTGTGTACATCTTGGGGCGTACATCAAGAGGATGAGGTTGGCATTTGTTTTGTTTATCAGCAGGGTTGCCCTGTGGCCTCCCCTAAAATGAAGAAGTATAATCTCCGTGGGGTAAAACGAAAGCCAGAAAACCTCCTGCCAAGAAATAGACAAGGAGAAATGGTTTCTGGGCCTTCCTCTTTGGGACATTTGCCAGGTGAAATATTTTAGGATTTCTCCACCATTTACATAAACACATCTCTCTTGTTTTCTTTATCATAGGAGGCTGGGAGTGTGGTTTTTTTAGTCCTTTTGTGTTTCTCTGCTGGTTGGGAAAACAAGTTGCCATTGCTTTACATACGTTGGTTGTTCAGCTTTAGGATTTGTCTTCTGAGAGCATGGTAATAATCATAGCGTTTTCTCACCAGTATAATATTGCACAAGTGCAGCCAAATTTTACGGTTGTAGAAAGCATTAACAGGCCAGGCCAAGAGGGGCTTTTGGCTTTGATTTAATATGAAATTTTACATTGCATCCCCAGCTCTTTGCATCGTTACTATAATTATTTGACATGTTTTATTTTTCACACTGACTGCAGAAAGGTACTCTCCCTGGCCCCCCGCTCAGATTCAGGGAGGCCAGTCAATCAACAACATGTTTGTGCAAGATGCAGTATTATGAACTGCATTTCATAAATCTTAGCTGTGCAGACTTCCACTCTAAACTCCTCCTTGTTTCTTGCTAGTATTTTCCTACCTTTTTTCCCCCCCACTAGTTCAATTTCCTTTTTAAAACTCAGTCAACTATTTATAGAAGAATATAGAGGGCACAACATTTAACATATTGAAGAAGGACAGATTCCCTGCTTAGAGTAACTTTCAACATCAGGGCTCAGTCATGCTTTGTAGGCACAACTGAGATTATCATGCTTTGACAAGATAGAATTGCTCTGGAGCTTCTAGGCATAGAAAAGGACTACACCCCTCTCTACTTTCCTTTTGGAAATTCCAGACTATTTCTTCACTGCAGCTGACCTATTCTTGTGAGATAAGGAAACCAGTTTATTCTTCCCCTCTTCCTATCCCACACGAACCCTTCACTAATCCTATTGGAACAGTTTTTCCCTATGATAGAAACCACAAGGTGAACTTTTTTAAATGGCAACCATACAGTGTGGGGACCTGTAAGGAGCAGTCACCACCCAACATAGAAACATGTGAAGGCCACAGCTCTTCTTCCTGTAACACTCCTAGGAAAGTACAGGGAGCTGAAAGTTAAGGAAAAACTACTAAACCATCATAAATACAGCAGCACCATCCCTGCATTTTAGAGAAGTAAAACGGGGGATAGTTCCTAATTAAACTGTCATGCCATTTAGAAGAGTGAATTACAAAGACATCATAATGAGAACAAAGAAAAGGTAAAGCTGGAAGTGAGGAAGAAGGACTGGTAGAGGGTGAGGTATACCCCCCAGTGGCTCTGACATATGCAAAGCTCTGGCTTGGAAGAAAACTTGAATTCTCACATAGTGAATAGAAATATCATGGTAAGAGGAGATTGGGGAAGGGGGTTCCAGGCATACCAGTAATGAGTCTTTAACAAGGAGACTTTTGCAAGTTAGGCCTCACCACAGACTAATCTGAGAAGATATCTGAGGAAAAGATGTAAAATAGACACACAGGTATGTAGAAAAGAACTTAGTTTCTAAAGAAAACGTACCAGCTTCTTTCTGACTACAGCATGATGCAAGTACCACACTGCGTCTCTAGAGGATATGTTCAGTCAATGCCCAACATGGCACTAAGAGAATCTCATTTATTATTGTTGCTATTTCTATTACAGTAATTCCACTGGGAACAAAAAAGCCCCTGCAATTTAAAGGGGTTTTTCTGCTTTTCTCTTGTTAAAGCTTAGTGCAAGTCTATAGCTCCAGAGAAACCATCTGGGATTTCAGACATAACGACTTGTCAGTCCCTCTGCATGAGAAACTGAAGTTCTGGTACAAATAGTGGCTTGTCTCCATTTCCTATCTGGATAACTTTATCATTATGCATGAATTCTGAGCATTAATTTTTTTTATTTGTTTATTATGATACCAGGTATCTCACATGAGGCAAAGGACTATTTTACAGAACATTGGAGAGCACTGCAAAATTTAGAGGTTTTAAAGACATGAGAATAAGTTATTATCTTTCCTTTGGTGGTTAAGTTGCTAAATAAAAACAGAACACCTCTCTTAAGTCAATGCAAATTTTAATTTACTAAGTTTTCTTGTAAAAAATAGGTATTTCCCTTCACAGCAGGTGGGGAGAATTTAGTCAGCTTAAAATATTCAGTCGTTTGTGAGACGTTACAGAAGAGTAGAAATTAAAACTGTTTTTCATAATTTTTGGCAGTTGTTACATTTTTCTAATTCAGCCTGAATTTTCAAAAAAATTTAGTCTTGTCAAAATTTTTTTTTTGACTCACTATAGCTCCTAAAAACACAGGTAGTTTCATTCTGTACACCCTATATAAGATTGAATAGTAATCTGGTCAATGTGTAATTATTTTTTAATATCCTGGTGGAATTGAATATATCACATCAGAGTACTCCTCTCCACAGAGTACTAGCTTTGCAAATTATTCTAAAAGTGTTGAAGTTTAAACAAAAATGATCCATCGGGGTTTCTTGCCTCTAATGGGAAATTCCTCAGTCATTAAACAGCATGGATAAATACTAAGCACTAAACCAAAAAATATTGGGACCCATGATCCTCATAAACATTAAAATAGGGATTTGTTGAGCTCTGAATCCCTGGCCCTGTTTGTATAGCTCAGGAAAATTAAAACTTCTTTCAAAATGACAAATAATGGGTGCACATTTTGTACAGCAGCACAGTTTTTTATATGGGACTTGCAAAGTTTGCTGTTGACTGTATCTAAACCTAGAGCAATTTCTCATTGATGGCATCTAATCTGTGCTTCAGCCAAGACTGAGATTCTTGGGCAGTTGTCCAAATTCTTTCCCTTTGTCTGCTGCAAGGTGCATTTTCATGCAAACCTGTTTAGCTGGCACAGACATTTCTAAACACCTTCCATAACCAGTAGCTTTTGATACAAACCAAACACACAGAATAAAGGATTACATTTCATTAGGACTTCATTGACAATAATTATGTAAGCTCAGGCTGCAAGAAGGGCACAAAGCCCACCTTTGTAATATTATCAAGACAAGCAATATAAACTTCATTCTTTCTTTGCTTGAGAATAAACAACTTAAAGAATAGTTAAGCATGTGGTGCCAAGCTTACTAATGTGAGTAATTTCCTCAATTTGTTATTTCTGTGATGTACTAAGCACCTGAAAAATTGCTTCCTGTTTTTTGCCAGCATTCTCTCTCTCTCTCGCTCTCTCTCTCTCTCTCTCTCTCTCTCTCTCTCTCTCTCTCTCTCTCTCTCTCTCTCTCTCTGTCTCTGTCTCTGTCTCTGTCTCTCTGTCTCTCTGTCTCTCTGTCTCTCTCTCTCTCACCCTCTCACCCTCTCACCCTCTCTCTCCCTACAAGTCACACATGGAGAAAAGAATAGTCAGCTCTTTTCCATAAGTGTCCTTTTTTTTTCAGCAGGGCATGAAGAAATGCATTCTGTGATTGTCCCATCTTGGCAAATTTACACAGTCAATAATTTCCTATAAAATTATTTGTTAAAATGCCCATTTATATTAATACCAGAGGAATGATAGTTTGAGCAGTTCTGCTGTCCATAACTGTAGCTTTATCTCAGCAGGAGAAATGTGGTCTCTGAAGTAAGTTTCAAAATACTAAGGACTTCAAGTCAACTCTGCTAAATACAAACAGTTTGTTTTGTTGCTATCAGTGTAAGTTCCATGTATCAGCATTCTGCAGTGCTTTCATTTTCCAAGTGGTCAGATACAATCATTACAACAGACTAATCCTGAAGAGATACATGTGTGCCTGATAATACAGCAGGTGTGAAAATCAAATGTCAAATTGTGCTGACAATGAACAAAACCAGAATATTTAACTTAGAGTTTCTTCTGTAGCAGTCAGAAACCACAAAATAAATAAAAGGATCCCCACATTCTGAGTCAAACTTGAATTTTGGCAAAGGGAAGAGGTAATCAAACCTTTATTCTAGTTCCTTCCTAGCATCTGCTAATCCTGCTGACTCAGCCACACACTCACCATTCAAATAACCTGGACCTCTTTGTTAAAACTGCTCTGCAGTGACTCTACACTAAAGAAGACTCGTGGGTCTTTCTTCTCTCCCCCATGTGAAGAACCATTTTTGTTGAAAGCTGGAATGTACACATAGCATTCCACTTTATGGCATCAACTTTTGAGCAAATTAAATGAGAAATTAGTGAGTTCAATGCACGCACCTGGCTTGTTCATAAGGCAGATACAAAAGAATACACTGAAATATATGCAACTGTATAAACATTTGGCATTTTAGGTTTCATAAAATTAACAGTATTCAGCTGTAGATTCCTCACTCCATCTTCACTCTCTCAAACAACTCTTGAGCACACATGTTTTCAGAGGAAGCATTTGAGAAAGATTTAAAGGGGGAGATGGTGAAAGTCAGAGGGTTTTTTTATATGTTTAGGGGGATTATTCCCTCACAATTCACAAGCTGTGCATAACCAGAACCTCTGATTTACCATAACATGCATTAAAAGTGTAGCTGTAAATGAAGATAAGAGTCTATTATAGGAAAAATTGTTAATGGAGAGAGTAATTCATACAGCAGAGAAGTAGGAAGGGACAAGGCTGGAGGAAGAGACTTGATGACAAGGGAAATAAGAGCAACAGACTACTTAACAAATAAGTAGATTTGGAAAAATGTGTAAGTCAATCCATGGTGAAGTTGCAGTAAATTCAAGGAGTGTTTTGAACTAAACAGTCTCTTTCTGCTTGGCCTGAGAGTTTTCCTGTTAGAGCCAGGTCAGTGAATACACTTTATCTTGGGAATCTATTAAGTGAAAGAGTAGAAGGCTTTCTGCCTGCCAAAGAAAGCCTGAACTATTTATACTTGACAAGAGCGAGTAAGAAAATCTTATGGAACAAGGCATTTTTCAGGGATTTAAATGACTCTGTACACGATTCTATGATTTACAGTTCTGCCACTGATCTATCGCATGACCTTAGGCAAGTCACTTCACCTTTATGCCTCAGTTAACCTGTTACACTGACATAATAACACTGAGCCTTACTGGGCTTCAAGATGATGAAACATTTCTTTCCTAGAGCTAAATCCCCTCTGTGATGTGAAAAAAAAACCCTCACCAGTGATTAATCCAATCTATTGTTCAAACTGAGCAAATGTACTTATATGTTTGAATGAAATAATCATTTCAAACTTTAACAATCTGATTTTTTATTTGCAATCTGAAATAACAACCGATGTGGAAAGGTTTGATTAAAAAGATTTGTGAGGGTTTCCTAATGTGAGTCGAGGAGTAGATGTGCGGGGATCTCAGTGGTAGGGAACGTGCATATAACAATTTGGAGTCCCTTTGCATTCCCTGCAGCATGCCTCTGGCTGTAGGAGCCAGAATCTAGCCCTAAATTAATAATTAGCACTTTCTGTTTAAGCTCTCCAGGAAATGTCATGAGGACAGACAGAAGTACTAGAAAATGTTAGTGGGCAGTGTAGAAAGATAAGTGCCAAGAGATTTATACCCTGCATTCTTGACAAGCCAGAACAGAATATCAGGATTTAAATAACCCACTGGCAAGACCTTTCACATCAATTTGACTGTGGTGGGAGGAGAAACTCTACAGGGATGGCCTGTGTGTGTCTTCACAGGTAATAAGAAAGAGGTACCCACATCAGCATGCATGTGAGTATAGAATGGGCTAAAATCCCTGCATTTGCAAGTGGCTAAAGTCACATATATCAGGTTTTGCTTTCCCTTAGCTGTGTCTGCATTTTGAATTTAGAAAAAGAAAGCAGGGCCCCAAAACTTTCTGATCAACATGAAAAATATAGATGACATTCAGCAATAGAAATATCACAAATGTTTTTTTAAGGCTACTTGCAAAACTCTCATTTTCCAGTACAATTTGGCAACTTTTTTTCTTTTAATACCACCAATGTTCACTATGACACAATATGGACACATATTTGATGAAGACCCAAACAATTTTATACACATAATTAGTCCCAAGAATGATATTTTTATTGCAACTACATAAAGCTAGCTACTTCCTCCTACAGGGATAGAATTAAATTAGATTTTAAAACACCGACCACAAATGAAAAAAAAATTGGTTTGAGTAACATACTTTGCAAGGATCCTGCAAGTTATCCTAAGTAAGTAGGCACTCATTTTTGCAGAGTTGTTATTTCACTCCTAAGTGTTGTAACATGCCACTGAGTAAGCTGTAGAATATTTGATTTATTATTAACACATCTATTAAACTAAAAATACACCTTTTATAATTTATGTGTGTGATGCCTTAGGTTTTAACTTTTATATTTTTCAAATCCTGTACTGCTTAGTGTGTAACTCTGAAGCGTGGCTTGTTAGCTACTGTTCTCTCATGCTGGCTAGACATAACAAGCCTCTCTAGGTTTGCTCTTCAAGGACACCAGGCCCCAAAATGTGTAAACTAAAGCCTAGAGAAGGGGGGGAAAACTTGGGGTAATTACATCATTAACTGAAGTTATAATTGGAGAATTAACCCTGATATGCAAATGAACCAAACTTCTAAGAGTGTGAAGAACCCGTGACCCAGGGTGTTAAATTCTCTATTTTTGTTTTACCTCCGTCTCGCGAGTTCTTATACTCAGAGTTCGGATTAAAACACAGGAGATGCAGAGTTCTTCTTCTAATTGATGATTATTATTTCTTATCTATAGCACAGCTGCACGGAATGTGCCTCTAAGTTAACAAGGTGGAAATGGCCCTCGAGTGCTACCTTCCAAGGTCTTTTAAAGTCCAATCTATCCAGTTATGGAATGCCAACTAATTTATTTTTACTTATAATCCAGTAACTAATCATTTATGATCTGCCATGGTGCCGCCCAGCTAGCACGCTGTCCCACACCGGGCAATCTTCTGCCTGCTCCGAACCGATCGCGGCGCAGGAGGGCAGGGAAGCACCCGCTCGGGTTTGCCTTGCCCACCGATGGCACAGGTGGGTGAAGGAGGTAGGAAAGACACGGAGAGACTTCTTCATGAGGGGAGGGGGTTCATTGGAGAGAAAAACCCACAGAGAAAGCCAAAGAAACGTGGCTTGCAGGGGGTCTTGTACCCCCACAATATGGGCGTGGAAAACATAGGGTAACCAATGGAACATCAGCCAGGGGGTGTTACCAAGGCGGGGAGAAGGAATCACAGCAAATGGGAGAAGGGGTAGGCGAGGAGGAATAACGAGGACCAATTAACTACTGCGGAACATAGAACTCTCTGGAAAGACAACCCAATATGAGAAATAAGGGGAGGGGAGGGGAGGGGAGGGGAGGGGAGGGGAGGGCAGGGCAGGGCTGCAGCCAATGGTAAGGCACGGATTTATGTATTTTTCACAGGCTTTTGAATGCCTGAGGCTTTTGGGCTGTGAAAGTATCAGACCGATGGACCTTTTGGTCCACTTCATTTGGCTGATCAGGGCTCACCGCAGCAATGATCTGCACTGCGGGCAGAACATACAGATTTTTGAAGAAGAAGGAGGAAAGAAGAAGAACTAACCCACACCCCAAATCCTCCATTTTGTTACATGCATATTATTATATCCCAGAAATCTAAATTTTCTACATCTCTACCTATTCCACCCAGTGATATAACTTTAATTACACCACAACAATCTCAGTGTTATCCTGTAATTTGGGAAGTTTTTCCCAAGGCCTCAGGTCAAATGCAGTGTGCTTTTGAGGATCATTGCCTATCAGCACTGAAAGACTGAAATTTTCTGAACTCAGGGTTCCAACACCAGGGTCCATCTTGGGTGTAGCCTTTTGACTGTCCAGTGTGTACCTTTGAAGGCCCTTCAAATAAATACCTACTTTTATTCTCTTATTCTTGTCTAGTCTCTGTTTTTAGGTGGCCACCTCAACGCATCATGAGAATAACAATATTAAAATGCAACATCTGGTTTACTCCTTGATTTCTCAAGTTCTATAAGGTAAGAAAAATTTCTTGAGATGAGTTTGTGACCTAGGTTTTTTGAACATTGCATCAGAATAGGCAATAGTTGACACAGAAATTATAAAGCTGTGCATGAAAAGCTGGAGTAGAATAAAAAAGGTATTCCACCCATGTGGAATGGGAAAAGTTTAAATCTGATGGACCAGAATTTCAAACAATTCTCTGTGTGTTTGTATCTGTCAGAGTACATATAATTAAATTAAAAATATACAATGTGTGCACATATAAAAATATATGTATATTGTGTACAAGGTATGTATACACATTTTTCATATATATATAAAAGAAAATAACAGTGGATGTCACCGCATTTTCAAACACAATGTTTAGCTCAGATAAAACAGACCCTTGGGTTGCACAGAGACAAAATTGAGTCTCTTTATAAAACCTGCCTATTTCATGTATCAAAGAGCCCATTACAGGGGGTCGTAGTCATATTAGGGGAGCCTGACTGTAAAGGGTCAGAGATTTAGGTGGTGTAGTTGTTCAAACACCCTTCTGGGCTAGCAAAGGTTTGCAGCCAGGTCTAGAGATATGTTACCAACTGTAGCAGCACTTCTACTGCAACACAGGTGTGTGCTCAGGGTGGGATGCAAGTCCTGACAGGGTTCAGCCCTGAGTTGACTCCTGAGCCATCCTGGCCAAGTTAAGCAAGTCAGAGCTGCCTTCTTGGCTGCACAGTGTACCGGCTTCTGGGCTTTGGGATAACCTGAGTTTCTGTGCACATGCATGCAGCGTGTATGTGTAAATGAGCAAATGATCTGTGCAACTCTGGGTGCCAGTGTCTGGGGCACAGTACTGTGCAGCACTGTCATCCCTCAGGTCATGTCTGCCTAGTCAGGAGACCTGTGAAAGATGCACTAAAGACTATGTGGGGTTTGAATCCTTCTGAGGTTGAAGCATGAAGAAAGGCCGAAAAATATCTCAGGGTATTAAGATTTACTTCTATTATGGTAGCCAGCAGCATATTTAGTGACTTGCTGGCAGCAACAGAGTCACCTTAAGGGTTAGACAGCAGCTGAGCTGCAGTTTTGAGAATCAGAGTGATGCCAATGTCAGAATTTTGCTATTGGTCCCTGACTAGGTACTAAAATAACTTTAGTTAGCTGGCAAATCTGTAACTGCTCCTCAGAAAAAAATCTGGCTTTAATCGTGGCTGATGAGCAGTTTCAAAAATCTGTACAAATACACTGTAAATGTAAGCAAATACTGATCCCTTGCTGTGTTCTCAGATCTATTGCAAACAATCTGAGCTTTTGCAAAAATACACAAATTTTCACTTATCCTATATTTTGTCTCATGCCAAACTTGCCAAAAAGCCTCCTGCCAGCAGTCAGTTTAATATGAAGAAGGAAACAGTCTTATTAGTTTAGTTTATTTATGATGACAAAAGGAAAAGCATGAAAACCCCAAGCTGTAAGTGGTAATTTATTCCTGATAAGTAGTAAATCAGCAGGAATTCACTGCCCACACAGGGACCTGCAGTTAAATAATTAATGATAAATAATGAGCCTCATAAATGTTCACAGTGTTTTTGAGCAACTATTTACACATGAGCTCATTCTACAAACTCTCCTGCTGCTACAATCATGATAACCTGGTGTCCTTTCTGCATTACAGAAACATAAGATGATAACACCAACCATTTCTGTGGTTAAGTTTATATTGTTCATTGCCAGGTTACACTAATTATTCACTGCCTCCAAGGCAGTACTGGGTTAATACATCAAACTGATGTATCTTTTGTCATGATAAACTTAGCTCACACTGTATCATCATGCATTCCACTGATGTGGCCTTTGTCTGTAAAAAAAGTGCAGAATTATTAAAAGAAATCAGGAAAGGGAGAAGACTGTAAATGTTTATGTTCTGGGTCACAAACTAGTAAAAAATACTGGTATTAAGATAATAAAAGAAATTTTAAAAATACAGTAAAAAAACAATTTCCAAAGTATCAAAGGGTCTGGACCCCTGTAGATTTGTATGCACACTTTTTCATCATCACTGTTTAACACTGGGCATTAGAAGAGACAAAGTCAGCTCTAACGTGGTAATTTTCACATGCCTGAACTTGGGAAACCCTGAAGCCCTTGAGAAAATAAATTGCCTGAGAACATTCTCAGTCCTCATTGACTCATATGCTGATAAAGCATCCAGGATAGTGCCAATACCCCTTTTTTTTCTTTCCTTTCCCTAGGTTATAATCTTTTCTCTTCTCTATTATCTAGCTCCTATGTCATGAATTTAATGGCAAGCAAGATCAGGAACTTCAATAGTTCAAATCTGTTGTGCTGTTCATCTTTCATTTTGCTTCAGAAGCATCCATCATGACTCCACAATGACCCGACCTACAGGGGCTGAGGGTAGTCATCACAGTTGTCTCTGCTTTTGTCCTTCCATCATCCCCAACACATAGTCCTTCAGTGTGTACAAAATATTAAACTCAGCACTGAGTTAAAGTTCAGAGCCTTGTGAAAATCCACCCTTCTAGCTGGACTGTTCATGCTCAGAAGGACTCTTGGAAAGTTTTTGAAGTAACCCCTGGCCATTAAAAATCAGGCTGTAGGGTGGTCATGCAGGAGGTAATGCTGTTGGGTGTCTGGCACAGCGCACTGCCCACACAACGTGTGATTTCAAGGTAGCAAACTACATGGCCACTCAGTTATTTTCTTCAAACTGATAAAACACAAAATGAGAGGTGAGAAGACAAATGGGCCCAATTTTTTCTTCTTTTTTTCAGTTTAAGAGGAAAGGGAGGGTTGTGGGTGCAGAGAAAATGGAGAATGATGATTTTTAAAAAGCAGTGCATACCAATTCACAATCATATTTTATAACAGGAAGCAGAAAGGGAACAGAACGCATGGAGTAGTTGTTTGGGTTTGTCAAAATAAAAAAAGCTGAAACTCAAAAACCAACAGCCCAGACCATAGCTGATGTATGAGGCTCCACCCAAGCATGGGAGAATGGCTGTGTGAGATGAGCCAAGGCCACATTCTCCTGCTGGGGGGTGAGTGGGGCAGCAGGGACACACTGGAGCAGGGCATGGGGACAGCCCCAACACCTGCCCAGCTCCTGGCAGGAGGGCTCAGCTCCTGCAGCTCAGCTCCTGCAGGAAACCCTGCCCCTTAGCCTTCCCTACTCTTCTGCACTCCTGGTACTCAGCACCCCTGCCTGGTTGCTCAGCAGCCTCCTGGATCCTTGGCCTCCCAGCTGCCATCACGTCCTACAGCCCTGCCAGGACTCACAGTTCCCTCTCCACAAACAGTACCCTGAGGCTGCTCTGTTCCACCACACACTTGCACTATCCAGTGTCCTCTCTCTGGGTTCCAGAAAGAGGTTTAATACTGTACTTGCCTATATCTGTAGGCTTTCCTGCTCCCATTTTCCTTCCCATTTAACCAAATTGTCATTAACACAATTGGTCATAGTCTCTCTGAGCAGAGAGAAAACATAACATCTTTTCTTGCTTTCTATTCCTGGGAATAATAAACATCCTTCAAAACCTCCTTGCATTGTTAGAAGGGAGGCATAGGCACTCTGGGCATGTGTTTTTGCTATGGAAAGAGATTCAGTGTTAAACTGTTTTGCTTCTTGAGGCTTGTTTGTTTAAAGAGCAACCTTTTTTTTTTTCTTAGGTCTCATTGAATTTCATCCACCTGGGAAATAAGGGCTTGAACCCAAAATGAACTCAAAGCAAGGACGCTTCTTCCGTGTATTTATGATTCGATAAGTGTGTAATTTTTTCTGAGTCTTATTGGTTTTAAAAATTCTGGTGGTAATTGTGTGTAGCTTAAAAAATTGGGGAAAAAAAGAGGTTTATTTTTAGACTGTTATTCCAAAAAGCCCACTTTTTCCATCTCAGCTAGTATGTAGTGACTTGCCTTAGAAAAATAGAAAAATTAAAAGACAGGCATTCAAAATAAGCCACATAACAAATAAGCTATGTAATTGTCACCTCACAACATTTGTTTCTTGACACTTCTGATTTTGCAAGAGAAATAATTTCTTCCTCTGGGAGAGTGTTATTTTTTTAAAAGATTACTGAATTCAGGTTGCACACTAGCTCTGTAGAACACCACTTGGCGTCTGTAGTCCTGTGTTCAGAGGAGCTCTTTGCAAAGTCAGTGAGTCATAAGGTGATTTTTCGCATTGATGAAGTTGAAATATAATATAAATTCATTGTATTTATTAACACATGCAAAAAATTAGAGGGAAGGTAAGTTTTTGGGTGTATATAAATTCCCATGCACACATAATATTCATATATACTTACGAACACACATTTGTATATGCATAGCTATACGTATATCTGCGAGAATATATATTATATACATATAACTTATACATGTATATATTATTAACAAGTCTGCATTTGATTATTTAACTCAGAATTATTCAGAGTTAGGATTTTGTACCTTTTAACTGATAAACCACTGGGGAAATAAAGGTGTTTCTGAAACAGGAAATAGCGGAGTCAAACGGTTTTGCACATCTCAATCAGTGTGGGAAAGTTGCTGATGCTCATCTGAGTGAACTAACTTGCAAGAAAGACTAGCACTGTCCCTAGTTTTGCTGAAATATAACATGAAAACGTTTTTCTTAAGCCACGTTTTGTGCTGGACTAGAAACAAAGTTTATATACTGAATGTAACTTGAAGGTCAGTACCTTCCATCTGAGAGGTGACAACTTCACAAGCCACATTGGCCTGATCACTGAGTGAACAGCTAACTCCATGAAAATCTGTTCCATAGAAACAGGAGAGTACTGCCCCATGTAAGACAATAAAGTGAAAATTTCTTCCAATGGCTTTACTTAATTCATGAGGAGCAGAAGGGTTACCTTCCTTCAAAAATAAGCCTTCCTAGCTAGCATTATGGCATATGCTTCCATATGAAATCTACTTCTCGGAATCGTGCTAAGCCCGTGGCCTCAGTAACATTTTGTTATAACAGTGTTTACAGGGTAATAAAGAAAAGGTATTTTCTTTAATAAGTGTTAGATCTGGTGCCTTTCATTAAATGCCCCTTGATCTTTTATGTCAGAAGACTTTATTGTAAATACTAAATGAGAGCTCTTGATTTATTTTCTCAATATCATTCACTACATAAGTCACCTTTTCATCTTTTTCTGGTCACCTTTCTAAAAAGTTCCAATATTTTCAATCTTCCTTCTACTGAAAACTTCTGAACCTCTTATGTTTTTTGATGTTCATTTCTGAACTCTATTTTGTTATCCATTTCTGCATGCAAAAATGTTGACAGCACTGCAGACAGGCATCTAGTTGAAAGGAGACCACTGACAGTTTTCTATTGTTCTGTGAGCTCTCTCTCTCTCTCCAACATTCAAGCATTTTTGGCCATTTTTTTTCATTGTTTTAAACTAATGGACATGCAGTCACAGATTTGTTGACCATCACAGAATTATTATGTACTTGAAACTGTAAGCAGGTCCTTTCATTATGTTCTCTGTAAGAATAGGTAAGCCAGTCTTCAAAGGGCTTATAGCCAACTCCATTTGTTTAAACTGAAATCACAGGGGGACTAAATTCAGGCAGTCAGAAGAGGGGATAGTGAAGATGAGGCAGCAATACAATTTCTCTCAGGAGATCAAGAGTCATGTCATCACATCACACTGCACACTGACATTTCTAGAGGAGGAAAAAGGAAGAGAGGGGACAACCTTTAATCACTGCTCTGTTTTTGGTGCCAGAAAGGATAAGTGCTGAGACACATATTGACAAAATCATTATTACTTTTCACTAAAAGCTATTTCTCCCTTCCTGTTTTTGTGAAGAAAGAGTCCTCATGGAGATTACCTTCTGAAAAAGCATTCAAACCAGAGCCTGAATACCTGGAGTGCAAGAGCCAGGGATTTTGCTGTTACTTTGAGCAGCAGTACCAGAGTATGCTCAGGCATTTGCTCCCCAGCACAGGGGCAGGGACACCCAGGGCTGCTTGGGAGACGCAGTGTCAGCTGAGATATTGGGAGCACAGGGCACCCTGCTTACTGGGATCTGTCCCTTCCAAGACTGTGCTGACCTTGGAGGCTTTCAAAGCACAGTGCTGTTTTCTACAAAACCCTTCTTCACAACACTTTTCCTGATTATGAGGGATTTTCTCCAAACTCTGTGTGCATTAAGTGCAAGATAAGAGTGGTGTAAAAGCTCCCTGCTGTATCTGCTGTTACTTTAGGGCTATATACTACATTAAGACTTTCCTACGGAGCACAAAGATCTTTCCTCTTTACCATCTGAATAATGAAAAACAGAAAGATATCTCCTTTTAAGATAAACCACCCAGTAGAGGTTTCTTCTCTTTGGTGAGCTGAAAAATATAAACTATTGCCCAAGCCACCAGCTATGGATTATCTCACTGAAAAATCACAGAATAGCAACAAACTATTAATTATCTTTCCCTACTATAAACTACTGAAATCACTCTGTAAATGTTTTTCTTTTATAATGATAAACATTTCTGTCACATAGTTTGTATAATTAATCACTTTTCAATTTAAGGGACCATCTCATTTTCACTGGGAAACAGTTTATAAAAATACTCGAGGGTGAAAGATTGTTAATAAATTTTTCAAAGTACACTCCACATTTTTTTGGTTAAACAGTCACTCAGTATTTGTGGAATGTTTGCATGACATTCGGACTGTGTCAAATTATGCAGCTAAGCTGTTTCCACAGAGGAACTGGAATTAAAAAACATGGACTTGGGAGCTGTTCAATGATTCTCAATTTAGCTTCTGTAAAAGAAATTTGAACTTGTAAAGAAAGGTTGTTGTAAGCAGCTTTATTGGATGAAAAATGGGAAAGAGATGGTTAAGATCCTCTGGTTATGTTCATTCCCCAAACTAATACTAGTTTTAAAAAACATGAGAAACCAAATATTCTCTCTTCATACTTTTTGTGTTCACATCACAGAAGGCAACAATATATGGTAAATGAGTTTGTCATATATACCCAGCTTCCTTAGCAGCCCTGCAACTGCCCTCCCATGAGTGTCTTCTAAGATTGCTGAGAAACAACAGCCCCAGTGTCTTTTCAGCTATGAACCTGCAATAAAACAGTCCCTTCCTTCAATGTAATAATAGGATATTTTTTTAACGTCTGTGACGGAACAGGCCTTCTTCCATCTCAAAAGCATCTTTCATGTTGCTAATATGAAACTATCAACTATGTCACACCGAAGGACTTAACTGAAGAAATTAGTTTGAAAACACAATTCTGCATTTGTATTTCCAAGAGTCCTATGCTATGTTTTCAAATTACCCAGGACATCACTTTTGTAAAAGGCAGGTTGTGTTTGGCTTTTAATGAAGCTTTAATTGGCATTCTTTGTGCACTGGCATACTATTGCAAGCAACCTAAACTTCTGAACTCAATCCTTCAAAATAGGTCAAATATTTCTTACCAAAGATGACATTTTTCTGGAATGAATTTTTAAATATGTAAAATTAGGATGTAATTTTTTCCTTTAAAAAATGTTTATGAGTAAGCGAAGTTAAACAAAGTTGGCTCTCAGCTGTTCCAAGACCTCTTCTTTATAGGTTTCCTGTTACTCTCCCATAATGGTCTCAAATTTCCTGCACGTTACATTAACAGAATTTCCAGAAATTTGTCTATCATGGGAAGCTGAAACTACTTGTGCAGATAAAAACAAGCCTTGAAGCAATGAAACTGTATTTCCATGTTACAGCAGCTGTGAAAGACACAGAGTAATATCAAATCAAGACAAAACAAAAGCTTTTGCTTGCAGAATACCAGTACCTAATAATTTAATATTTTATGCTAAAGTCAAAGTTGAGTGTCGTGACACCCAAATTCTCAATTTGTTACCATTCTGCTTCCCAAATTGTTCCACTTATTTTCAAGCAAGTAGTTTGATATTTGATTTCCCATCTCGATATGAAAGCAAAAGATTTCTAAACATTCCTAGGCATTTGAATAGAAATGCATATACCTACATACAACAAAATATTGATCACAGTTCAGAATGGAATTCTTTCTACTGTATTTGCACAGTATACCCAGTCTCTTTTTCTGAGTTGCATCTCACGCACTGACTCATATTGGCTCAGTTCCAGGTAATACAAACACAAAGACCATTTTTTCTGGAGATATGCCCAGAACAGTTTAACACTCCACATGTAAAAATTCAAGTAGTACCCGTGCCACTACAAACCTCATCAGCAGAATTAGATACACACCTCAAAACCACAGCCAAAATGTAATTGATTGAATCACATTTAAGCTGGTGAATGCTGTGAAAATGTATAACCTCATTTTTTTTTCCTCCTGTGACACTGAGAAAAAGAAGAATGCACGTAGAGGCAAGGGAGTTCTTCTACCATGTGTGACAGTGTGGAGCACAATTTTAACTGTAGCAAAAATTATAACACCTTCATTCCTTGATGACTGTTGTTTTGCTTTGCATGGTCTTGTATAATTGTTTGCACACCTTAGAGAGACTTCCAGGAACAAAAGAAAAAAAAAAGGGGGAAAACAAAATTTAAAAAAAACCCAACAACCAAAAAGTCTATAATAAATAATTCTTGTGTCATGTTTCATGTGAGATTTAGCCATGATCTGATGTTACTAAGTTCCAGACAGACAGTCAAGACACATTTAGACATGAATGTGTTCAAGCACATATTAGTGGAATTGTTTACAAATTTGAATTAATCCTTTTTGTTTGTTGTGTGACGTTTACTCCAGAAATTTTTGCATGGGATTCAAAACTTTACACTTACTTGATTTATAAGTAACTCACAAACGCTCCAGCACTTTTCAAAGCTATAGTGAAGAAACACTTAAGAGTGATAATCTATTAATTGTAAGTATACATTGGTAAGGCTTAATAATAGTGAGGCTATGCTTGTTCACAGCTCACAATGGTGAGAGTTCAAGGATTGCCAGGTGAAGGATTCTTAATCATTTCCCCCATGTTGCCCCCATATAAATAAGAATACTGAAAAGCTACAGAATTAGAGGCCATGCTGGAAACTGTCAGTTCTAGCTTCTCAAAGCTTTCATTACCCGTGTCATGTGTGATGACATAACAAATAATTCTTTGATCTTGTGAGAAGAGAAAAAAACTAAATTGAATGTGAATTGTAGTATGGGAGACCTCACACGGCTTTTTAAAAAGGCAAGGGGTTCCTGAGATCACCCATTTTATCCATTGTCAAGAAAGGCCCACCTCTATCTTGGAAGCCACCTTTTCTGACATAAATGGTGAGATATCACCTCAGACAAACCGGGTAGGTTTTCAAAGGGATGTGCAGGAGGTTCACGAACAATTGCCTCTATTTGTCAATGGGTAGTTAATAAACACACTGCTTTGAAAATTTACCTCTGCATGTCCACTCTTCTTTTAGCTGTACAATGGCAGCAGACAGTTTTCTAAAGAAGCTCCACCCTTTCCAGCTGGGAGGGCAGGAGGACATCTGTCTCCAGAGCCAGCGTCAATCATATTCTAACAATCAGTGCTTCTCCTCGGCTGAATTTATTATTTGCACTAAATGATCTGTTTCTCTCAGCTAGTCTTCTAAACTCGCTCTTCTGAGGTTGCTGATTGAGATATAAAAGTCTGTCTCTCACATGTTCATTTCCCTAAAAGTTTTTTTTGTCATTGAGACACTGAGCTGCATTGTTTATATGTGAGATCCTAGATTCTTTCCTGATGTATCTTCAGTGCTTTTACCCCATAATATCTCTGCCTGATTTGTGCCTCACTCTAATGCTATTTCACTCTAATTGTGGTTTCTCTTTTCTTTTGTAGTAAGACTATTTCTCAAGAAAAGGGTCTGATATTTACTGCACACTCTCCCAAGAAGAGAACTTCTCATTCTGTAGTTTGTGAAATGCCACATATGCAAACAGTAAAATAAGAAATTATTAAACATAAAATAACATGCTAAGTAAATATGTTAAAGTGAAATATGCCTCAAATACAAATAAGATTCATAAAATCTAAATAAAATAAGCTTTCAGAATAAGCTAAAAAAATCCAGTTGTCATGTGTTTGTCTATATTAATGAGTTTCTATACATATATAATTTACCCATCCAAAATGTTTATTAAGGATATTTTACTCGGTGATGTTTATACTATGGTGCAGCCAAAAACTTATCTTACTTTCGTATTTCAGATATAATTTGCCATATTATGTCTCTCTCCATTCTAACATGAAATAATCAGAAACACTTAAAAATAGAAAGTGTGAATTCTTCAGGGGCCCTTCAAACAGAAATAGGACTTTTTTCCTGTGCAAAGAGGCTAACTGGGAATTGGAGATGTAAATTAGCAAAGAGGCTGATGTCAGCTTCCGTATTAACTTCTTTGCAAAGGTAAGACTCTAATTTCCATTTGAGATGCTCCCAAACTTATCCCCATATGTTGTTTTTTAAAAGACCCACAGCTGGTTTTGCTTGGCTCTGTCTCACAAGAGCTCCTGGAGAGCGAGATATTGAGTGTAAGAAGGTAAAATTGCATGCAACATATGCCTTCAGAAATAGCTGCAGCTCATCATGTGGCACTTATGTTAGTGTTTACTATGTTTGAAGAATGATTTGTGATTGTATTCAAATCATCCTAGAGCCTTGTTTCATTACACTTATTATTACATTTTAGTAATGTGCAGTCTTAATCTTTAAACTGCTTTCATAACGTTCCCTCTCAAGTCTGTGTACAGGTATGTCTCAGTCTCAGCCATCTATGTAGGAAAAGGCTGATAATGAACATCTGAATAATCTGCATAGCTGGACAGTTGGCCAGCATGAAAATCTTTGCAGGATGTCAGTGATCCAGAGGCAAATGGTGATTTAGGCTCCTGGTGGAAGTAAATATTTACACTCATATTTGATATGGAATTTTCCACATGCACAGTTATCTGACTATGCTTCCTCTCTTCTGTACATCTGTGTAGGAATTGCCACAAAATGCTGGATGGAAAATACAGCAGCTGAACCCAAATATATTGTATTCCCTTGACCTTAATGAAATAGCCATAGAAAAAATAGCAAAATCAAACACTTGCACAGTTATGATAAGCAGCAATTTCTTACTGATATTTTGTTCCAAAAATACTTTTCTTAATTTTTTCCAATTTTCCCCAATTATGAAATCTCTTACCATGTTAAATATTTCCTCTCCACTTTTAATGTTTACACAGGATTTTGTTGAGCTCTTATGTCTTTCACTGCAGGTCATTTAGCCCAGCAGTAGATATTTCAGCTCAGTCTATGCATTATTCCTACTCTGTGTGAGCATTTTCTTTTTATTCTGATTTTCCTATACAACAAGGATTGGTTTTGACACAGATAAAAATCAGAAAAAAGATCTCAAATAAATTTATATCTTAGTATTCTTGTTTTAAAGGAATCTATTTAAATGCTGCTATTTTAATTTCAAAAGTGCCATGTTACTTTATCAGTTGGTGGGTGAGCAGATTCAAGCTCAGGATATGCTCAGGAAATCACATACATCCTCAGCAGTCCTAGATAAGGGCAATGTTTATGTTAGCACTGCACTGCTTTTAGTCTTTGAAAAATATGGTCACGGATATTTCAAGATGGTTTGAAAACAGTCTCTTCTAGAAAAGACTTAGGGTAAAATGAGGCCATGCTGAAGATCAAGGGAGTTGTAATTATTATTTGGATGATGTGGAGAACAGCTTTTTACCCCTGACCTTTTTTCTCTGAGCAAGGCTAGATGATTATGTCAAATTAACTCAGTGGATGTGTGCAGGAGGTGAAGTATTCTCAGTAAGAGCCTCAATACATAGCAGATATTTATTATGGTTATTATGGTTTTAAAGTATAAATCAAAACAGGACTGAAATAGGAAACTGTTTAGCTATAATAGGCCAAATTCAGAGATACCCCATAAAAGTATCCTAAGAGATGGATTTAGGAGTGGTGTGTGTAAAGCAGTAACCTAACAGAAAAAATAAGGCAAGAGATTTCCCTTGCTATTGCTGCTTTTTCTTTAGCTGTGCACTTCAAGAATCCTTGCAAACATTTCTTTAGCAACAACATAAAACCTTAAGGTTGTCCTTGTAATACAATCGCTATAGGTACCATCAGTTTGAGCAAATACATTCTACAGCTTAGCATATGGATATTTTTTTGTACAAGCAGCTGCAAAACTGTGGACTGTGTGAAAGAGGCCAGTACAATGCTGTTCTGTCATGGCTTTCCCCCTGCACTATACATCTCCCACTTTCTGAAACAGTACCTCTCTGCCTCTACCCACACATACTGAATTCCTGAAAAAGAATCACATTTGCTTTTTTTTTTAATGAAAATGTGCTCAGAATTACTTTTATAGCTTTTTCAAATGGGGTCTCACTGAGTTTTAACAGTTTCCGTTTATTTTCTCATCTCTCTCACAATGGATTATTCATTTAAATGATCATCAACATTAATGCTCAGCAGCATAAGCCTTAAACCAAGAGGATTTTTAATAGCATTTTCATCTGGGCCCATTGCAGAAACCATATACTGATTGCATAACTCCATAGTAAGACTTTTTTTTTAAAGGCAGACACAAGATTAAGCTTTCAGAAACTCACTCATATGTGAGAGTGCCAATACCATTCTGATGCAAGTGAACCTGTCATCAGTCATCCATGCACTTGTGCATGAGTCTTGATCCCCTTTTCACAACAGTCCTTCACACTGAGATCACAATCTAGGACAGGAGTGTCAGCATTATCCACCTGTGTAAGTCCATCCTTAAACAGACCAACCATTTTCCCTATTTCTGAACTACTTGAAACAAACAGGGAGGAGGGATTTTATTCAACTGTCAGTTGTACTGGGAGTACAGACTGCACCTCTGGGAATACGGATACAACTCAGAAGGCCTGGTGTTCTCATGTTAATATTAATACACTGGATCCTGTTTCAGCTGACTTATTTTAATAATGGAATTTGACTTTAGGGAATTGACCTAATTTGTAGAGTTTTATATTCAAACAGGAACAAACTTCATGTAATTGTATTTCTTGCGCAACTGTCCACATCTCCAGAGAGGAGCTGAGTTCTCCTGATTTTACTACTTAAGGGTAGAAGCAAGGTAAGAAGAGGGATTTTGGGGGTACCATAGAACTCCTTAGGAACTAAGTAGTTCAGGTTTGCATTCCACCTCTCAGTCACAAGGTTACAGAAATGGGACACAGATTTGGTCTCTGAGTAAGGAAACTGTATACGAGCACAGACTCCTGCACAGAGAGTATTACTGGTCATAGCTCTTAGTTTAAGGATTTATGGGTGGATATATTATGTCTCAGCATCTGTTCTGCATCACAACTTCTGATATGGAGAAAGAATCTCCCACAGTGATTTGAGCAAAGAAAACACTGCATTCATAGACAGCACAGCAGACAAAACTTTGGCCCTGAAAACAAAGTATTTGGTCCATTGGTTGGTTGTTTGGATTTTCTGAATATAGTCAGGCTTCCTGCTTTAAAACTCTGCATACGTATTAGACATCAATAGCTAAATGTGGGTCACTGCATGGTTTTATCATCTGTACATACTTGGTCAAAATAAAACAATTTGCATTTTAAATTACAAAAATTAAAAGTACAATGTCATGTTGTCTTTATCTCTACACAAGTTTGGCATTATTCTTTGTCAGAAGCCTGGTAAGCAGCCTTTCCCATGTATGCTGTGTATGATGTCTAACAGACAGAAACTTATTGCAGACTGAAGAATTTTCTTTTGAAGAAGTTTTATGAAGGGGTATCACTCAAAAAAATGGGCTTTGCTCCTTACTGTACATGACATTCTCATTCTTTCAAAACAAATGCAATCACTTTCATTGATTGAGCAAGTCTTCAAAGGTTTTGAATCAAATGTCCAGTGTTTGGTTTCTCAGTCACATCATATCAACAATCACAAGCTTGTACCAGCAACATATTTGATTTTATACCTGTCTTTTAAAATTAAAAGACATTTTTCTGGTGTTATTTTTGCTTAGATATTGTCATTCTCTCTGGCTTCTTTCTTTATAATTGTCAGATTTGAGCTCCTAATTAATAAGATTAATTCAGGCAATCTGATAAGTCAAAAGTTCTGTGGAAATGGTAATAGAAAGGAGGCTTCTTTACTTAATTTCATTCTGCTGAGGAAAAAAAAAATTAAATACTAAAACAGAGAAATTCTAAGAATCTGTTTTATGGGACCAGAGAGAAACAACCTGAATAAGAGACGACGTCTAGAAAGAGACCATAAGAAAATTATAATGAAACAAGAACCAAAATTTAAAATTTTTAAATACAGACTAAAACTCTAAGGAGTAGCATCAATGACACCTTACCAAAGGACATGCTGGCACACAAAGTCTAACCAACACCTCCTTCACAAAAGTGCAATCTGACCCACTACAAACTGCCATACTTAAGTCAGAATTCAGTCAGAACATTACAAATTCTTCAAATGTTGCTGTGATGGGTCAGTTTGGCTCTTGCTTGAAGGCATCATCTGGAACTGGCATACTGTATTGGTTTTTGTAATTTGGGGTATCAAGCAGCATTCAAAGGAATACAGAAAAATTCACTCTCAAGTGATTGGACCATATATTGTATGTTTTAAGGCAATGAGAGCAGAGGTGCTGTACAGAAGAATAAATTTAATTTCTCAGAGAACAAAAATACAACATGAGAAAATAGCTGACTGTCAGACAGTAGCTTTGAAATTGCTCATTTGAAGGGTGCTAAAGGTATTAATGAATGCACAGAAGAGTTTGAGTTTAATGGAAGCAAACACAATTTCTGGGGTAATTATTGAGATATCTATTTCTGCTGAAGCACTACCCCTCATTTTCTTCATCCTCTGCCAAATTTTTACAAAATTGGCAATGAGAATAATAGAAAAATAACTCAAGAATGGCTGAGCCCTGTCAGCCCCTCCTGCAGTCAGAATGAGCAAGAGTATTAAGAAGCAGCACCCTGAGAAAAGACACGTAATTACTCCACTGTAGAGTTTAATACAGGCTACTTCTGAGCGGGGATAGGTTATGTACCCAGGTTAAATGGTTCAAAAAGATTTAGCAATAAATGGACACTAATGCACCATGTAGTAACGTGTGTCCAATTCCTATTTATCTGATAATTAAATTCCTTTCCTTTCTGATAGCTTTTACCTTGAGAAAATGTCCTCTATGTAGCAGTACAAATGCTGAAAACTCAGATCTTACACAGTTTCCTGAAAATAGTTTTCTGTTTTGCAAAGAGACCTAGGTGCCAAGCACACACTGCCTGTGTCTCTACAAGCTGATTTCTTCACACATGGGATATTTGAATGTTAGCATAAAGTGTCTGTTATGTGATCTCTCCTTTAATAAGAAAATCATAAAAAATAAGGCACCTTTGGTCTTTTTAGTCTAAGTCTAAGTAGTTTGAAATTCTGAATGTGCTTGATGTGAAGTTTGCTGCTACTGAACTCATTTAAAGTGCTTGTGAGGAAGATGAAGTATATGTGGGTAATAACCTTCACAGGAAGAAAATAGGATAGAAATGGAGAGGGATGTGCTGCACTGAGCAGCTGAGCTGCCACCACTTCTGATCTCACCAACATTGTTTTATTAGCAGCAAATAGAGATCCACATGTCTGTCTGCTTTTTGGGGTATATCATTAAGTGACTGAGGGTTTTCAGTACCACAATTTGAATGGGAACACTAACAACTGAAAGAGTTTCAAATTACATACTTCAGTCCAGAGTGCAGTGTCTTTTCCAGCCCCTTGGAAAACTGTAAATTGGAACTAACCATTGGAAATGTCCAATGTAAACATTTAAGTTGATTATTCTTATCTTACTTATACATTAATTGAAAAGCCCAAGAGGCTGCCAAGAAAACAATCCTGAGGAATTCTTACAGAAGAACAAGACATTCCAGTTACTGCAGTGAAAATGCAAACAGGGTTTCTCCTAACAATTAATGCAAGAATAGAAACAATGTGAGCATTCCACTAGATACAAAACAGTGCAAGGGGAAGTCCTTGCCTGTTGAAAAGCAATTTTTTTCTGAAAAATTATTGATTACATTAAACACTTGTTAACAAAACTAGTCAAAAGTCTAATTTTCCTTTACTAGTCACAGATATGCTTTTCATTCCCCCAATATGTATCTGTCTTAGGTAAGTGGTACATTTTTCATAGGGTTTGTATTTCTGTATTGTAACACTTAGACAAAAACAAACAAAAAAAGGGGGTTGGTTTTGGTTTTGGGGTTTTTTTTATTTTGATTGTATACAAAATGAGGCCATTCTGTGGATCCCTCATTCATGCAGGAGGAGTGCCTATTAAAGTGGATAGTTTCATCTGTGACAACACCTTGAAGGATAAATTTCCCACATCACTGTGGGCACCATTACATATGATGCAGGGTCAGCAGAAGACTGGTTGTGTCACTCAGCATGCATGTGAGAGGAGTGCATAGGAGTCCCACAGGAGGACATTCTCTGCCATGCATGCTGGTCTGCACAGAAGTCCACTCTGGAAACATGGCTATGGAGCAAGTCCCTTGACATCCAGTGGCATCATGACTCCAAGTAATACTACAGGAAATCTGTAGCTTACCTAATGCCACTGCATCACTTAAAGCGTGGCATTTGATTCATCCAGTGTTCTACCTCTGCCCATCTATAAACACTGTAGAGTTCCCAAATCCAGCAAAGCTAGCTCAGGTATTCCCACACATCAAGAATTCCACTTAGTTTAACAACTGAACATTCTGAATCACTTAATTATTGTTGCTGAAATACATATTTGAAGTGTGAAAAAATTGTGTAAAAGTAAGTAGAGGTAAATCAAATGGGGCTAGAAAAAATGTCATTGACTTACTGACAAGAAATGAACCAAAAATTAATTTGAAAAAATCCTAATTAATTGTTTCTATGCAGATTTCAAAAATCAAAAATTATGATATATGTTTAGGACATAGAATATATGTAGATGAAAATGCTTCTAAATTATTTTAAAAAGTCTTCCAGAGAGAAAGAAGCACATTATGTTTATGTGGATTTGACATATATATATGTGTATATATATATACCCACATGTATGTGTACCATGCATGTACATATGTTTATAGTGTATATAGACATTTTGGGTGTGTACACACATACATGTTTTGCACGCATATGAGGATGAAATGTGTGTATTAGTTTGCAGTGTCAAAAAATAGCGAAAATGTCACTGCAGTTGAGTACACAAAGACACACTTGTCACTGAAGTCTAGTCACTTCTCACTTGTACTCCCAGAACTGAATGTAATGTCTGCAGCACAAGACAGATCATTTCCCTTCTTCCTTCCCTCTGAATATGCCATCTGACCTAAGGGCTCCTCAAAACAACCCAACACATGTTGCTGTAGTTTCCTGGCTATAAAGATTGAGCACTTTTCTCTCTTTTTTCATCACAAAGTCCAGCAATCCAAAAAAATTTTGGATTTTGCATCCAGAATCCCTCCGTGATAGTTTCCATTCTGGGATCTCCACTGATGTTACAGATCCATTGACTATTTTTCTTTTTCACACTATGAAAAAATAATCTGTCTGCAGAAACACAGTGCTTTTGAATACACTCCACACTCTAATTTTGTCCTTAATATAATTTTCTTCTTCCTTCTTCTCCAGCTGTAGCCATGTCCTAATTTTAGGTCATTGAGCTTAGTCCATCAAATCTACTCCTACAAAGAAATATTCCTCTCCCACATAATTATCTTTCCATCGTCTCTTTTAACTGTAGAGTGGTCCAGAGCTATGTTTTCATTTGGGCCCTGTGTATTTTGATTTCTGCATGTAGTTACTGAGGTTTTTTTCCCTCACAAAAGAGTATTTATTTTATGATGATCACCTGATGATGGGATGAATGTTTTTTCCCACTAAGCCAGCACCAGAAATTAGGCATTTAGCTTCTTGTGCTCCAGATGTACGAAGATCTGTGGAAATTAAAGGAAGTTCATTCAATGAAATGAAAGTTAGGGAAGGAGTATTTGAGCCAGATGTGTGAGAAAAATGTCTCTCAAACTTCCTGACAGAAAATGGGAGCCAGAGAAGGGGAATATGACCAAGAAAGAGGAAGAATATTCATCCATTTCTAATTTGTGTGTCCTAGTTTGTGACTTTGGCATAAGGCATTTGGCATTACCTCTGCGGTATCTCTCTTGCTGCATGACATTGAGATTCACTTCCTCTGTGCCTCCCCTTCAGTCTGAAAGGCTGGAAATTATGAGATCCAAAATAGTACCTTTGCCATCTGAGGCACCTAAAAAGATTAGGTGGGATTTTTTTTTTTTTATAACTGTCCTGAATCTAGGTGTTTAAATTGTCATTTAGGCACCTGAGTACTAGGTTAATGCCGGGGTAAACCTATCTAGCAAACTTCACACACCCAAAATTACATCATTTCCGACATGCCGTGTAGGCAAGACTTTCCACCCACCTTACCACTCCCTGTCAAACTGCACCTGCTCTCTTGTGTGCATCCAAATGCATGCTCTGGGGATGCATGAATAGTGGGTGATAAAATTCACAGTCAGAGTTAATGATGGCCAAATGTGCCCCAACAAGTCCTCAGAGAATTGTTAAGAGCATGAGTGAATTTATAGGGAAAGGTAAAAATGTCTCAGTGCGTCTGCAGTAATGTGACCAAACTAATTTTTGGAAACTAACATATTGCAGGGAATTTACAGACTACAGTATTAGCTGGTAAGATAAAATATCCAGATTCAAACAACTAAGAAATCTCTAATGTTTCTCATGTAACCTTTAAAGTGTAAACCCCTTCAAAAGCAAATTTGGAAGTAGAATAATAAGTATGGGTAAAAGTAACATCAGATTATCAGATATTAGTTTATATTCCAACATCACTTTCCAGATGTGAAACTCTTTAAAAGTTGTGAAAATTTTAGGCTAATTCAGTAACAGTAAATTAGATTGTCCTAGATATTTCCTTTGTTCTTATTAGTGTATGTGTGTGGGCCTAAAGATAATTTGCATAGTACAGTCTGTATTACATCAAGATGGGGCAAGCACAATCTATTTACTTTGGTTCAACAATTACTCATTCTGTAGCCAAAGAATAAGGTGGGGCTGGTTCCTTCAGGTTCTCTCTGCTTAGCCTTTTTTTTTTTTTTTTTGAACCATTGTTGCATCTCACATTTGAGGTATGGAGAGTGGCATTAAAAAGCCTAAGGTAATTTCTTTGAGGGCTCTCTGTTTCGCTCTTGCAGCTTCTCAACAGGACTTCTTGGCTAAAGGATGCACCACACTGACAGAAGTCCTCTAATTCCATGTTTACCAACTTGTGGTGAGAGCCCTGCCAGGTCAGGTCTGCGTTTAAGGGTGTCAGCGGTTGGGTAAATAAAACAGAAGAAGGGCTATTCTCTCATTCAAAATGACGTGGTATACTCACATCTGTGCAGGTAAAGACCTTTCTCTCACCTTCACCTACACTGTGTGCTGCAAGCAGCATGTGGCCTGCACTATGCCCTGAGCCACGCTCCAGGGTGCCTGAGAAAGTCTCAGCACGAATTATGTGCCAGGCAGAACATTAACGATTAGCCAACAAAGTGGGAGACTGCTTGAAACTGTACTCCAGCCCTCAGTTTAATACTTTAGATATACCTCTGACAATAGGAAGGGGGTGTTTGCAGGGGTGGGGGTGTTTGGTGTGCTCTTTTTTTCCATCACAGAGTGAAATGAAGTAAACATGAGTAAGACTAGGGGTTCCAAGAAAACTTTGCAATTGTTTATATCAACATCTTTGAAAGCAGAAGCTGACTTGACACATCACCATTTTCCCCTGCTTTTTCTGAGGTCCTTCATTCTTTATTTGCACAAATGGGGTGAATATGCATTTCTGAAAAACTTTTTGGGTGTTTTAAGGTGGATCTCAAAATCAGAAAGCATTCCTCATTAATAGTGTTAGAATTTTACTGCATACCAAATACATATTCCCTCAAGAACCTTTTACAATTGTTTTAAATGGCCTGCTGTTTTATTAAGTTAGTTGGGTTTGCCTGTGTTAAGTTTATGGCTTTCTAATGAAACCCTTATTCAGGTTTCTTTTCAGTGGAGAAGTGTCCTATGGCCTACATCATGTTTCATGTGGTCACAGCTATTTTAAAAGTTAATTCTCAGTGGATCTCAGAACAGCTTAGTCTACATAAATGGTGTCACTCCTTTATGACCTTAATGAATGACTGTTTAACCTTCTTTAGTGGTCATAAAAAGGAGAAAGACAGAGTCCAACTGTGTTGATTGAGAGGATGTCCTGAGAATTTCTGCCTTTGGATCTACAAACTTATCTATCCTCTTGCTGTGCAGCAGAGCCATGCAGCATGAAAATCCACTATTTTAAACGTCTCTAATATTTTAGAACTGAAAGCATAAAATGCTCCCAATGTGTATTACGCTGTCAGCTCTGCTTAGGCTTACATAATCAGAATTATTTCAGATGTACACAGGAAACAATTTTTTAATAATTTTTAATAAATTTTTTCCACTGCTTGATGTGGCAAATACCAATCTGATGCTACTGCATTCAGTAGCTTTATATTCTAAGAGTGGTTTTGATTTAAGCAGCACTTTCAGGTTTATTTAGACAGCCCTCACTCCTTTTTAAAAACAATTGATATCCAGAAATCCTGGCACTGATTCTGTTAAACAAACTATGAATGCCCAAACACCATCTCTCATGGTTTTTTTGCACTGGACTGGGTAAAGACATTTTAAAGTAACTGAAAAAGGGGCACTTAATAGCAAAGGTGAGCAGCTCTTGTCATGCCATGCTTGTTTCAAGACTCTATGGTCACAGACACAAGACTCCTATCAAATCTATTGGAGTTTAGTAATAATTTAGATAGCAGCAGTAATTATCCTAGTTTCAAAAATAACATCAACTATACATTGAATAGAAAGAAATATCTAGACATACAACTGCATTTTTGGTTTCTTTGACATAGATTTCAAAGAGAAGGGTAGACACTTTGAATATCTCAGATTTGAGATGATGAATTTAAGGTTTTTTCAAGAGGACTAAAATTGGACCCACTGATCAGGACTGTGCTTTAGGCACACACATGATGAGGATGGCCATATTAAATTTCCTCTGGGCTGCTATAACCAAAAGACAGCAGGCACTAAGGTGTATTTCAAACCAAGATTAAGGCTGTCAAGCAAATATAGTCTGAGATCACCTGAGAGGACAAGGCCCCTCCAGGATACGCAGAGATGTTTTCTCTATGCTTCACCAGTGGAATTTCGGTATAACCAGTGCCCGGGTGGTATTGCAGAGACTTCTGTCCAGGTTGTGTTGCATATCCACTCTCTGAGAGCCAAGTCCATTTATGATATCTGACATTGTAAATCTAAAAGTTAAGGCACCTAAGACTATTATTATTACATGTCAAAACTCATTAAAAATGAAGACAACTGTATTCTGGTTCAGTTAAAACAAGCCAGTGTCCAAACACTGTCTGTTAAATCATGAAATGTCTGTTGAACTTGAGATACTCTCTTTTGGAAGCAGTTTTACTGTCTTTTGTGTAAGGAAATTTCCATTGGCACCTGAGTCAGAAGAAATTTGGACAGAAAGATATAAAATATCTAAAAGAAAATTGTTACCAATTAAAAATGTATTTCATTCTTCTGTACAGGACAAAGAATAAGCAGATGGCATAATAAGATGAGAACAAGGGGAAGTTTACAGCTCGAAATATCTAATTTTCTGTGTTAAATGGAGCAAATTACTTCAGGAGGTAATAAACAGAAAATTAAAAAGATGAGAGAGAACAGTTACTTGGCTTTTCCTTATCAGCATGCACGGTAGTGGAGATAAATGCTTACGTTACCCATTGTTCTGGTCTGGTTTCCTTTTTGACTGTCCTGGAAAACTCTTAGTAAAACACTGACAATTGATGGAAGTTCAAAGAACAAGCAACTTGATTTTTTGTTTGAGAAATAAAAATCAGAAACCATTTAAAAATGTTATTAATTTAACTTCCTCCTTGAATCTTTAGGTCATGTTGTGCACGTCTTTGCGAAGCAAACGCTGAAGAAGGCAGCAGTCAAACACTCCCTGTAAAAGTCCTAAAAATCCTTACTTTCAGAGAAAAATGTGTTCATTTACTGTATAATTCAGGGGTTTGCAGACACAAGTACATGACTCATCACCACCTCCAGGAACGTGTTTTATAAATCCAATGAGGTGTCTGTTCAAAATTCAATTGAAAAACTATTACACTAAAGCGTGAGAGTCATATTGGTAATGCAGACAACTGTGCTACTTCTGATCCCAGTTGTGCTAGAACTGTTCATTAATTTTGTCTGTACAGACAGGCAGAGTATAGGAAATCCTTGATTAATCCAGGGATTAGTTTAGGAGTCTTGCAGCTATATCAAAGCTATATTGTATGAGTTGATCACATTTCTGAACTTCTGTGTCCATTCCATACCTAGGTTTTTTTACAAAGCTGCTTAGATAATCAAAATGAAAAAGAGTTAAAAATTGACACCAAGCTATAAATCCTTTATCTTCAAATCATTATATGAAAAAGTTCTTTAATATCTTGGGGGGGAAAAAAACATATTCAAAACTGACACAAATCCCAGAAAAAAAAAATGTGCAGTCATTTTCTAGTTTGCTTACAAGTAGGGAATTAAATGCTGTTATTTTTTACATTATTTACAGGAAGAACTCAGGAACACTTGTTATCATTTTATAGGAAAGGAATTGTCTTCAGGTGCTAAAGGCAAACAAAAAAATTGATTAATGTATTCTCAAGTCTACCTGAGAACTGTGTGAATAAAATAACTAAAGCAACCTAAATTTCATGGCCTGATTAATAAATACTCTCCAATTCTTGTCTAGCTACAATTTCCTCCTGCCCTCTGACTGGCAATGCTGATGCTCTCTTTAAGAGCAATACTTCTCCTTTTACCTTTGTACTGTCTTACCTAACAAGGGCAAAAGGTGAGCAGCCTGAGGAATTAAAAGTGGAGATGAAGCACACTTTTCCAACAGAAAAATTGCTTAATTAACTTATTTGGAGAAGTTATGAGATCTCAAACTTTGGTTGGATTCCTATCAGAATGCACATTTTAGTTTAGTAGACAGGTAGAGGGAATTTGAAATCATGCAGTGTGTGAGAATAACTGGCTCATTCTTAAGTGTACCTAAAAATCTATATGTGAGAGAGGTTCTGAGAGATTACCATTACATAGACTGCAACTATTCCTCTCATTTCAATATATGCATGAAGGTTTCCCAGGAAGTGGAGTCGTATACCTGTGCAGAACATCCATCTCAACATTAAGTCCACTTTCTACCACTGTGCCCCAGCAGTAGGAATGCAGATGATGATGCAGTGACTCATTGGCAAAACAAAGGGCAAGTCAGTGCAACAGTGTCTGCTACTGATGGCAAAAAGAAATAAAGAATATTGTATGTTCTGAAATGATAAGTTATTCATACTGAAAATACTGGGTTTGTCTCAAATAGTGTTCTGGTAATCTGGGGAGAGGATTCTCAAAGAACACTCATAGCTTAAAAAGATCACTTTGCCCTATGTATTTTTCTTATGTATAAGACCATATGGAGGTATTCTGAATATCTCCTCTGTGATTTATGCTTTCATACTGTTTCTCACTAGGACTGAAAGACCAAAGATGCTTTCATCCAGGGACTGCATTAGAGCTCAGCAAGTGCTGATGCTGGCCCATGGTGGTATCAGCTTTTATCATCCCTACGTCCACCAATATTAGGAATGAAATCTTGGATCCACTCTCTGTAGTTAATCCTTTTTTGGCATCCTATCCATAGGAAAGAAGAATTGGATTACATAGAACTAATTTAAAGTCATATCTCCCCTACATATTTATAATCTTTAGTTCAAATTATATGCTTTCTTACCAAGAGATATATTTACATGACTCAAGATCCTAGAATGGGTTGTGCTCTTCTAACATTGCCAATATTTCTTTGCCCAAGGACTTAACTATGGCTATGCACTATTTCCGCCCAGTGCTGATGAATATAGATTCTCTGTCCTTGGAATGATGGAAGATGAAGCCACTAGTGTGAATCATATGGTTGGTCATGGTGAATTGCATTTAAAATATCTTGGCCTAGTTTTGTTGTTTGTTTGTTTGTTTGTTTTTTTCTTGGAGCTGTATTTATTAATGAGAATTATTAGAAGGTTATCCAAACCAAAATGCCTTTGCAAAAGCATAACCAAAATTTGGATATTTCAGATCTACTCAGAGACAAGAACCACAAACCTATTGGTTTCTTTTGCTGTGGCCTGCCTTAAGCCCAGACACAAAGTCTGGGTGATGATAGACGTGCACAGCTTCAGTGCTGCCTTACTTTGATTACTTCTAAATACAGCAATGAGTCCTGGGCAGTCCTGATAGCCAAAACATTGAGAAGGTCAGGGAGGAGAGGGGCAGGTTGTTTACTGCATAGTCTCCTCAGTTACACTCTGCAGGTGTGTGAGTACAGTTCTACTTACTAGGGAATACTAAGAAAGGACACATGAAGCCAGCATGTACAGCATCTGAGTGTATGTAGGATCTGCGTGCAGGGAAAGAACTAATTAGTTTTACTGAGCTCCAGACTAGAGACTAAAATTTTTAGCTGTCAGTAAAGCAAGAAACAAAAATTTCACCCAAACTTCCCTAGTCGTTACATTTTTATTCTCTAGTAAGTGACATCAGTCTGTGCTAGAAGTTACTGGGAAATTTCAGAATTTAGCTACAAACCACAGTGCCATGCAATATGTGCTTCATTATAGCTTTCTGTTCTCGTAATATAAAGAGTTAATGTCACAGACTGAAAAAGTAATTATTTTTTTTTTCTCCAGTCCTCAAAATCTTCCCTCCACAAAATATCCTCTGTTGGATCAGGTGTGGAAAAAATTATTCTCACAGCAGAGTAAGTTAGATTCTTCCCAATTATTAAATCTGTAAAGTAGATGATTGCCTTGGTTGATCCATCTGATTCAGTTGAGATGGAGCTAAAATGTAAATTTAAAAAAAAGCTTTCTGCTTTAATCTTTGCCTTGGGCTTAACCTTGAGTTCCTCTAGTTCCTACTTGTCTTGTTCATTCCAGTACAAGATCTGGAAAAATTTCTTGTGCATTAATTGGGACAACTTTCAAAAGTGATGAAAAATGAGAGAAATTTAACAAAAGGCAAAAAATAATTTTGGAGATCTCTCATTGTGCTTACCTATTCCTGTTTCTAAATGATTCAGGGAGTGATTAGGATGTTTATGCTCTCTCTGCTCTGGTACTGTCAGTGCTGCTATTATAGGTGCTTGATTAATGGACTAAATTTCACACCCCAAATGCAGCCTGGTAAGAGTGGTATCCTAGTAAAAGACTGTATCATCAGACTCGTCATGGCTGTTGAAAAGGATGTGTAAGGCTTATTAAATGCCGGGTATCTGTTTTAGTGAATAACAAAAATGTTCATGCCAAAATAACTCACTAATAAAAGAATGTGTAAGTCATGTTGTGAAATGGGGATTAGTAAATGAGTAAGATAAATTATGTGTTAAGGGATTAAAATGTGAACTTATTTGTTGTGTAATGATGCCTGTCAGTGTTCTATATTTACAATTACTAGTTCTATTGTTAATAAGATGGGAGGTTATGGCTTTACGATCCCCTGGTGAGTAGAATAATTGCAGTGTGTAGATGACAGAAAGGGGGGGGAAAAGGGGAATAAAATAAATTTAGTTCAATTCTTTATGAAAACATGGTCAATAAACCTGTCTAAGGTAGGCACAATGAAAAGAAGGTACTAGAAGCCCAGGAGTGTCAGCCTGGCAGAAGATAGAGTTTACAGTGGGTTTTACAGGCAGGGTTATTATTCCATACCATGCAGTATTTTTACAAACAGCACTCCCTGTTTCTACTAAAGAAGAGTTTTATCTTCCCTGGGCTCAGAAAGAGTCTCACTGAATTTCTTATTACCGTTTCACTTCAGAACTTTTACATCGAGTCCTAAAGACATTCCGGGTTCACTGAAGGAGGTGATGGGGAAGGGATTCCAGCACAGAAAAGCCTTCCACTAGCACAGAAGTCAAGCACTGTCACTTCTTTCAGAAAAAATATTTCCTAAATGAAGAAATTCATAGGAAAGGGGTAACAGAAGTGCAGGAAACATTTCTGTGCTCAGAGTTTGAACAGCTTCTATGGAAGAAATGTGGCACAAAGCATCCAGCTATTTCCACAGCAAGAATACTGAAGACCCAAGAGATGGTTAGGAGACAGAGATCTTTGGAGGAGAGGAGAAATGGATCTGTTCAGTCTTCAGAAAGGAAGGGTAAGGGGACAAAGGGGAGATCTTATTGCTGTCTGCAAATACCTAATGCAAGGATGTAGGTAACATAGAGCACACTCATCTTTGCAGTGCACAGTGATGTGACAAGAGGCAACAAAAACAAAATTTAGAAAACAAAAAATTCCAATTAGATCTGAGGAAATAATCTCCCTAAGTTATTTGTTTAAAAAAAAAAAAATCTGTGGATGCTCTTACTTTATAAAGTGTACACAAGTATTTTAACATGATTTTCTCTTTAAATGCTGAAATGCCATACTTATTAAAAAAAAACAAACCAAGGTCTCAAAATATTTTTAAAGGGACAGAATGGGTCTGGAAATACACAGAACTTCAACTAAGACCCTGAGATCTATCCTACGTAAGTCAAGATATGCACGATTTATGAAAAGAATGTACAAGTAGTAGAATATTTATGACTAAAACCATTGTAGCATTTGAGAAAACTGATGTGATTTAGAAATATGGTGACAAGAAAAAAGGGAAAGACAACAGCAAAAGGAGTAAATGAAGGCATCAGTTGCTGCTTATTCACATTTTTGAGTTTTCTTTGGACTTAACCCATTTCTGCAGGAAACGGCCCACACTTCTTGATATTTCACTGAACAAGTAAGTAAGCATTTTAGCGGTTCTAAATTGTATAATAATCTTAAACTGTGGGTATATGTATTTCATCATCTGTGAAACTTTCCTCATGCATTTAATTGCCAAAGGAATTCAAAGGGAATTTGTATGGACAATTCTGGTGACATTTTTTCAAAGGAAGTGTAGCCCAGTCGTTTTCTTGAAAGATAGATTCTGACCCACCAAAATAGGATTGGAAGCATATGACAGCACTTTCTTGCTAAATGGGATGGATTATTTAAACTCCATGAGAGGAGAAGCCATGAGACCTCTTTTCAACAGTTTTGTTGCCTGCATCCAGGCAGTGCCTGGCTCGGGTGCTTGATTGGTTTGGGCTGTGAATCCTCCTCTTTTTATCCATTGCATTGAGAAGGATTTCAGGAAATAGAAGATCTTAACACTGGTCCAGACCCAAACAGCTGTTGATTTGTGCCAACTTTCCTACAGTAGTGTCTTTTACTAGGTAATTTACTTAAAGTTTTCTCTATTGTTCAGCTACAATAAAATGAAGAGTGTTTATTCTTTTCTGTCTATAATACCCTGGCATCAGTTTACAAATCCTGTGCTGTGAGTCAGGCTTCTAAGACACTGCAGGTAAGGATGAGCTCCTGAAGTGTGATTTTAGAGGATGAATTTTTAAAAATTAATAGATTTCATGTTCTTTTCTATTTACTGGTTCTGTTTTCAAGATTCTGGATTTCATGCCTGCAAACTTTTCTTTCAGCTGCAAGGCTGGAAATTTCTCTTTCATCATCTTTCATTTTGGTTTTTTGTTTGTTTTTTTGGGTTTTTTGGGGTTTTTTTTAATAAGGGCAGAGGTATTTTCCTTAGCTTTAGTGGCAAGAAAAATATATCTTGGTAAAACCCAAAAGTTCATATATGTATTCATATATATAATATATCTTAAAAAAAGAGGAGTGTGTCTATACACCTCTCATATGATGCTGTGCCTATTTTATATCTGTGGGGTTTTTGTCACGTATATTTTAAAATTAGGAAGCTCAAGGATGCTTAATGCTGTTACTCTTTCAGAGAAAGTATTGCATGGCATTCTTCGTAGCTTGCATTGGAATCTGGCAGCTTTTAGAGAACGTAATGTATTTGTTACACAAGGGTGTGCTTTGTATAATTTGTCCTTTGTCCCAGAGAGAAAACTAGGTTAAACTTAATATGGTTTGTATGTAGATAGGTGTTAACAGAGAACCACATTTTGTAATCAGCTCTTAGGCAACAGACCATGCATTTCATTTAGTTTGGAAGCAAAAATCCTGACACTCTGGTAAAATTACACTTTGAGTACATTTATTTTCACTATTTAAGGGAGGAGGGTCAGATTCTTCTCTCACTTCCTGACTTTGGAACACAAGACAGTGGTAATTCAAGTGGCTGAAGAAGTGGGAAAATGACATTAATTTGTCAGTCATTCTGGACTCCTGTTGCATATAATAGCAATTACTCCTGCTCTTACATGACATTGCTTAAAAATAACAACTACATCTCACACTACCTGTCTTACACAATGCAATACACAGTAATATATAGATGAGAAAAATGAAGCTCAAAATTGAAGGAACCAAAGTTATCATTATATTGTTAATATATAAAGAGTGCTATATAATTGATGTTCTGCAATATCCTTCTGTGGTAGATCAAATAATATTGTCATGTATCTTCCCTAATAACAGGATATTTCAAGTCACATCTCACTTACTACCAAGAGTTCCAGATGCACTTTGAGTTAATAAAATGCCTGCATAAAATTATAATTGAAAAATTAATATAATCTGATTCAATCACCCACTATAGGATCTGAAAATCCATAAATTAAAAGTAATGACATAAACAGTTTACAGGGAGGAGGCAGACAACCAGGAGGTGCTGAAATTATTGTTTGACCTGCTACATTTGGAGTCTCTAACAACAGCCTGAGTAAAATGAAGAGAATATTAAGTCTTGCAAAGGAATAGTCTTTCCATTAACAGACTGCACACCTTTTGTCAACTGTCCCACCATAAGAAGAAAGTGAAAACTAGCCTAGTTTTGATTTGAAAACAAAACCAAAACATAACAGACAGAAAAACAACCAAACACAAACACAAACAAACACAAAAAGCCCAACCAAACAAAAACAAATGACCACTCTCTGCTGGACAGTCAAATGAGTGGCTATTTGATGCCTTAGCAGGCAGGGCGAACCAAGCTCTGCAAATAACTCAAAGACAACCATAGAGGGCTAAAAATTAGTGACAAGAATATTATGTATGCTGCTGAACACAGCAGCAGCCAGAAGGACATTGACAAATCCAAACACATTTGGGCAAGGCCCTAACAATCTAAATTCACTGGGATTACTCAGAATAACTCAGATGATGACTAATGACATCTTCAACATTTACAACTCTTTGTAGGGTAGTAGAAAAACCATTTACAGGTAAGGAGTAAATTAATGAAGCTTAAGTTCAGAAAAAGCTAGTTAGAGCATAAGGAATCCTATGTTAAGGGAATGCTTACATCAGTTAATGAGGTGTTTGATATTATTAAGTGTAATAATGAGGGAGGAGACAAAGTCTAGAGTACATGGAAGAGTGATTCTGGGCCTGATACCACTTCCTACAAAGAGGCAATAGAAATGTGCTAACCCTGATATTTAGGCAGATATGTTTTGTACAATAGAAATGCACACTTTTAGTGGAGGATTAAATTTATTTTTAGTATAACAGACTACACTGTTGAAATGCAATGCCTAAATTATACCTGGTCAAAACCAGCTGCAGCTTGGTTTTGGTCTTGTATTCCCTGAGTTTTGTAAATAAGAAAAATACCTCCCAGATATTATTTTATCACCTGCTTAGCTGCTGCAGCCTGTATAACTCTTGTGAAGAGAAATTACTCATAGAAATCACCACAAGGAGTCACTGACTGAACCTGTATGGTAGATGTTATATGTTGGATATGATAATGTGAAGGTGTTGCAGTCGCTCAGTTCGGTTTGGCTGCTGCAGCTTTCCCAGAGAGCTCAGCAGGGCTGCTTAGGGCAAAGCGACCATTTCGCCCTCCCGTAGTCCTTCCGGACAGCCCCTCATACCTGCTCCCGTGAGCTGTCAGCCCCACAACACGGTGATAGTAGAGGAGGCCAGAAGGGTCTCTCCATTGGGAAACTTTACTGTTACATGTTGGTCCACTGGGTCCCAGAGGCAGAGTGACCGAGAGAGGCCCCGTGGGCAGGGAGCAGGGGGGTTTCTCAGGGGCCCAGGGGTGGTACATGGGCGAATTTGGGGTACAGGAACCAATAGGGAGGACCCGAGGGAGTGGCCAGGACTAGGGAAAGGGGAAAGTGGGGGGCCCATGTGGAAGGGGCAGACCTTTAATAGGAAAAGCCGTGGGGAAAATACAGCACCATATTCAGGATAAGCTTGGACCACTGTCCTTTTCTACTTTCTGGAAAAGACATCAGAATGACATGATAACACATCTCTGACAGCCTTTGTAGAAGAAATATTGAATGATATGGAATCAGAAATATTCTTCATTCATGACCTGGTGGTTTGGGAATGAAGCTTGCCTTGTTGCACTTAATTGTTAGAAAAAAATATATTGACATAATTTTCTTTTTTAAATAACGTTCACAGAAAAAGTCAACCTTTTAACCTAAGAACCTAAAGGACAGTATATTTATAAACACTGACTCATGAATGACTGAGGCGTAGTAGTTTAAAATGATTCTCTGAATGGTTTGCATCAACCAAGCACAACTTCCAGAGGGCTGAAAGCCCATTGCCAGCTTTGTGTTACTGGGGCTCAGTGATCATCTTATCTATTCTCTCCTTAAATTGACTATTGAATTATGCCTAGCCTGAAGCTGCTGGAGGTGTTTCTGCAGAGGGCTTAGCAGTTCAGATCCCAGTGGGTCAGGAGAGGAGAAACGGCAGAGTTCAGCCTTCTCTCAAGAGTTCCTGGGTTCTCAGATGCTCGCTGAGCTGCTACTTAGTTAAAGAAAATACAACGTAACTAGCATGGGGCAAAAACAAATCAGAGCTACTAAGCAGCAGATATTCTTCTAACTCCTTTCATGGCAGGTCACTTTGACTGACCCTGGGGGTTGTAGGGCTGCCTGCACCATTACTGTCCCTTCCTGCCTGGCCTCAGAGGGAGTCTGCTGAGAAAAGTCTGGCACACGTGAAATTAAAGTCCTTCCTTCAAATTCCTCTCCATCTGGTGCTCACCTATGCCCTTCCAATCCATGTCTTATTCCTGTAGTTTGCACACACAGCAAATTCCCTTGTGCTTCATGGTTTTGTATATTATTTAATTTCCCTTCAGAGAAAGGTGTATTCCTTTCCTTGTCTCTTTGTAATCATCCTCAAAAGTTTTTGATCTCATGTTGTTCTATTCCAGAGCTTTTCCCTTCCAGAACTAAACAACAATATTTCAATGGTCTCCTTCTCAGGATTTCCACCAAAGTGGGAGGATTGGCATCCCTAGCCACAATCAGTGGGGGATACAGTGGAATGAGGTAAGTGCAGCTATGACACACACCTCCTTCACATCATGCTTGCTGAAGGGTATTTTTTGTTGGTGGGAAGAGAGGATTTTCTTTCCTGTGCTAACAGGACACTCAGGAGTGTGAAGACAGCAGCCATGCTGTCACCCTGCTGCATTCAGGTGTAGGACACAACTCCCCAGTAGGACTTAGAAGCTTGGCTGCAGCTCTCAGATAATGCAGCTGTGTGGAACCAGGTATGACACTGTGGAAAACTCAGAGTTGGACAAGAGCAAGCCCATATTTACAAACCAATGGTCTGGTTGTAAAAGAGCGTGTAGATTTATTATTTATTTTTTTCTAAAGCAACGCAAAAGTCCAAATAGTACATCCCTGACAATTACAAAATTGGCAGTGCATAACCACCATTGCTATTTCAGTCAGAAATTCACTTGGGAAATGGTTAGATTCCATCCTTCCTGAGTAAACTGAATTTTAATATAGTAATTTTGAATTACTATCAGCTCGCAAATCTTGAAGAAATAAGGAAAGGGAAGGGTGGCACTACACTTCCCCTGCTAGTCTCCTATAGTTAAAAGGAGAAGGAAACACAGTGGTTTGTACACCACCCTTATTCCCTATGAATAAGAATCAAATGATAAAGTTTGAAGAAAGCAGTTTTAGGAGACTTGCTTGTAGTACCTATGTAAAATTACACTCAAATCTTAGTATCTTATGATTATGGTATTGGAAAGAATTTTTTATGAGACCTTTGTTCCAGCCTATTTTATGGCGAGCAAGGTTCAGTTGCTATCAGGTGGGCCCACATTTTTCCATTAGCATTTAATTATTCATTCAAACTCAGTCACAGTGAATGTTCACTGGGCATTTCCCTGGGGTCAGTGAATTGCATATGCAAATATTTAGCATAATGAAGTGAAGATTCAAAATAATAGCCACAAACCAAGAAGCCATTTTGAACAATCTAGGCTATAAAAATACAAGGATGGTCATCTGTGTTGACAGTTGTATGAACCAATTTTTTAAAATTGCTACAGAAAACAACAAAGCTTAATATTATATTTCACTTCACACTAACCTTTTTTCCTAGCTCTTTGTCTCCTTTTGTTAATTGTTAACAGCATGCAAGATTTTACTGCAAGAATATCAACATCATAACCATTTTTTAAAACGTGTCTCGTCAGCAGACAAATAAAATTTGGCCAAGAGAAAAATAATGGAGCCAGGCCACAGAAGAATAAAATTTTCTCTAAGGTCCATTAACTCTTTAATCTGAGCAGGAGAAAAACATCCTGCCTGACCAAATTATGTTAAAAATCAACCGCTATCAATATTTTATGCCTGAATCAAAATTATGGGCATCATCCTGACACTCTGGTGACATCAGAGGAGAAAAGACTTATATTAGGGTTTGGTGTTTGTCTTATATTAGTGGTGCATTAAAAAGCACTTTTTAGCTCAAAAACTTAAGGCATGTTACAGAAGTGATGACTCCTACTTCCTCTGTGCAGGTAAGAAAACAGAAAATGTGCAGTGGAAAGTGACTAGCTGAAGTCATTTAGCAAAATAATGTTTAAATTGGGATCAGAGATTTCCCATGAGTAGTACTAAGAGCATGACAGAATGCAGATGACATCCAAGGGTTTCTGGTGCCTGCAGAAATATTCGTGTTGAATAGATTGGAGGAAAGAGTTTATAAATTTGTACAAGCAAAAACTTGTTCTGGATTTATACTGCAGTAGTTTTTCTTCTTGCTTGAATTTATCAGTAGTTCTTATTGTCTGCTATTCCTCATCCATCAGCAAATAACTGATAAAGCTCCACAGGCCACAACTTGTATATTTTATCATGAGATCATAGGTGTGACCTAAGACAGAGCTATTCCTTAAGGCACGCCTCAAATTTCCATTTCCTCTGACAAGGAAATAATTGGAGAACAGAGTAGTCACTGATATTTCAATCATCAGATCACTAAAATAAACTTCAAGTGTTGGATTCTGATGAGCCAGTCTGAACTGTCTGCAGTTTATCTAAAATTAGATAAGTTTAGATAAGTCCTCTGTGCTCTTCATAAGTTACTGGAAGAAGATTGACAGCTGCTGAGAACAATCCATGATTCCTATTTTACACCTTTTTTAATCTTGAAAGAAATATCCTCTGGAGGTACCTCTCAAGAATAGAGGACATACAAGCAACTAATTTAGAAAATATGTAAATACATACAACAAAAACTCCTGAGGAAAGTCCTACATTAGTTAAAATATTCCATCAGTTGGACTGTTTAGGTGTTACTCAAACGGATTTCTACATTGTCAGAAAATCCTACTTGTAGCAGTGCGTAAGACCACCTTAAAATAATAATTCAGTTAATCATTTTCTCCTGTTTTACTTTTGTACCTCATTTGTTGTAAGCTTTCCCTTTCTTGCTTCCTCTTGACTAATAATGAGACTGCAATCTTTCCCATGACTAAGACCCTACTGTCATTGCATCTCTTCAACAACCCTGTCCCAAAACTGAGAGTTCCCAAAAACGACAAAACAAAAAGACAATGAAAATCACATTAATATATCGTATTATTAATTCCAAGAGGTATAATAAATATTCATTTTTATCTCACCTTATTCTATTACTGCTCTTAATATAATAAGAAAGCATTCGTGACAGCTTTTGGGCCAGTGTGGCAGATTTCTACTGCATATCCTCAGTTCAGAGTGTGGAAAGCAAGTGTTCAAATGTCTACCTGAATCAATGTTTCGAAGTCATGGGCATTTCCTAGAACACCAAACACTGATAATATCATAGCATAATCTTAAAGGAGAATTTTGAAAATTCCTCAGTAACCTATATTAAACATTGATGATGTTGCCCCACTGGTATTGGAAATAGTACTGAGTAAATTTATATCAACCATAAAAAAAGTCTACTTGAATATTTCCAATCACATATACGGTAGAGAAGATTTTGCTTATGAGCAGAATTATATGTGTTTTTCTCTCTGTGCACTGAAATGGAGAGAAAAACAAACCCATGAAACAGTAACTAACAGTTTGTGCAAAATTTCACAGTCTGTCTGGGAATAAGAAAAAAACTGAGAAATCCCACCTTACTCATTGTAATTCTGTGTCTATTTAACTCTGCATTTTTAAGGAATTTTTTTAGGTCAATCCAGTGCTGAAGCAAATTAAACAGACTGTGAATTAATTTGGTGTGGGCAGAGGTAGATTGGTGGTTAAGTATGAAGTGCATGTGACAACCAGCAGAGAATATTGATTTTTATTTTTTACTGTAAAGAAATTTGAGGGGGTGACTCTTTTAAAGAGTTTGTCTTGTTCCTAACAGTACTGTAACTGTGGCATAATTGGGGACTATATATGTCTTAATTCTGCCAGTCAATCCTATGCACTGTTCCACTGCCTGTTATTACGCACAGTAACACTTTGAACTTTCACGTGCCTATATTTATTCAACAGATGGCAGAGCTTGTGAGAGGATCAAACACCTTCCTGACAAGAGAGCAGCTCATTTTGTGCAAGGAAACTGCCAGATATCTTTACTGGATGGTAAACAAACTGATAGCCTGCTTCTTTTCCCAGGAGGAATTAGCTGCATGCAGCAGCCACAGAGAGGGTAGGGGAGGCATGAGCTACTGAATCCTGCAAGCCTTAATTCAGTGTCTGGTAAGGAGACATTGAATCTGTCTTGCAGTAGGTTGCTAAGACGAAAAGTTCACCCTCAAATTCTGCATCATCTGGAAAAAAAAACACATGGAAATATTCTCTTAAATGTAATAGAGAACAATAACCTTTCTTCAATTTTCTCTATTAGCCTATAAATTCAGATTGTTACTTTAAATAAGTCCTAAAACAACTTCAGCATGGCTTTATGGCTTTATCAGAACATGATGCTAAATAACAGGAGTTACAGTGGTCCTGTGTATTGAGTATATCTGCTTTGAGATAGCTAAGAAGCACCATCAGAAGCTATTCTTGGAACTGGACAGTTTTAACTGTACAATATTTTTTATAGAATCTTCTTTCCATCAGAGCATATTGTTTTCCTTTCTCACAGTTTTTCTAGGACTTTTCATAACAGACAATACCTCAGCATGAACTTATCACCAAAATTTTCAAAAGACATCAGACCTAGCTGTGTAGTTCCTTGTTTCAGCTTTAAAGTGGGGTAGGACAGAATTCACTGATTTACACCTCTGAAAAATGTTTCAAGTGGAGTGAAATAATGCTGAAAATACAAGAATATGAGTTACTGGGACCAGCATGAGTTGGTGAAACACAGAAGGAGGGGAAAGTCCAGTGGAAAGTCCTTTATAACAGCAGCAGACAGTGCTTTCTGAAGTGCCCTTGGAAACAAAAATATGTGCACTGTTGCCCAGGTGACAAAATCTGAGTACATGGTGCTTACTGTGAATGAAACAACTGACATTGCCTGCTCCTTGTGGAGTGGCCAGCGTTAGTGACACTGAGAGCTATCACTTTGAACAGGCATGAGAAGCAAAGCCTGCTTTTGTGGATATTTGTTAATCATCTGCTGGACTAGGCAGCTGTAAAGGTATAGCTTCTCCAAGGGAGGTGCTTGTAAGGAAGACTTATTTTACTTTCTACAAATACATATGTAAGTTCCATTATTTCTTTCTCATATATTTTGCAATGCCAAAGAAAATACATAAGGATTTTCTCAGGTTAGACCTTATTTTACTTTGGTGGTGAGGTTCAAGCGGCTTTTGTTTTCTTAACTGATTTTTAATTTCTCTGGTTCTTTCAGACTCTTACAGAGTTATGCATTTAAAACATTATAGACATACAGTACATAAAACTGACACCTTAAATGTGAATTCTCTTCTCCTTCTCCATACATTCATGTGTCCTAACTTGTTCTGCAAAGCATTTTTCCTAATTAAGTGTTCCCTTTCACATTAATCCCTTAACATCTGCCTAGTAATCAAGAGCAAATGTTTCTCATTGGTATTCTCATGGAGTTGTTGGGCACTTACCTCTCTTGCTGCAATGTTCAGCTCTTGCTACTTGGCTTGCATTTTCACTTGAGCTAGAAGCTGACTTGGCTGCTAGTTACTGTTTCTCTGACTTTGTTCTCCCTGGGTCACACTAGCAGCTCATTGCCTAGCATGAAAGAGAAAACTGACAACAGAAACAAAAAAGAGAATGCACAAAGGTCCATATCTTCTGTTCCTGGCTGGGTTTTAAGAGGTGCAACCCCGACAACTTTCTGATAATTATGTCTGCTCTTTTTATAAAGATAATTTCTTTATGAAAAAGTAATAGCACATCCAAACTGGTAATGGTGATTGAAATAGCTTCAATCCCCACTTATCTGAACAGAAAGTACTCTTAAAAAGGTTAATGATACCATGTACACCTGTCTCTTACCTCTCCTATCTAATACAAACTAAATTATTTCAGTGTTTTTTCTCTAATATAGGTCTGTAGTCTACTGCAAGCAATACCATTGATTTTCTCTGCTTTTCATATGCTTTAAAATGACATGTATGATTTAAACAGCAAATGCAGGAGAAAGAAAAAAAATCACCAAACAAAAGAATGGAAGAGGTCCAAGAAGACAAGGACTTGTTCAGACAGTTTGATTTGGGGTTTTTTTTCTTGGTCATAGGCGATTGCTGCTTCAATGGGGCACAGGTTATGTGCCTGGTTGTACATGCGTCTGAAAAATATTCTTCAGGTTTTTATACAGAAAGTTGTCAGTGGAGGTGACTGGAAAATTTGTGTCTTTTGTTCTTAAAAAAACAAACAGGGAGAAATTCAGATTCAGCTTTGCTACAATAGTTTGAGATTCCACTTGGGAAGCTAAAATAAATACTTAAGAACAGGTTAACTCTCATTCATAGAGAACTGATGTGAAAAGAAAACCTGAAATCCTAGGACATGCCAAACTTTTATTGCGGTAAAGATGCTAGGCAAAATTTCAGGGAAGCTTTAGAGCAAGAAATAGATTTGATTATTTCCACTACTACTACTCAGTTCCTTGGAAAACTTTTCTTTCTCTTGTCATCTGTATTTACCCTAATGCCCTAATGTATAGGTGATTCAAAGCTGCTCATGATTTAAGAATGCAGAAAAATATTACTTTCTTCTATGTATTAGGATAGAATTTTCTTTTTTCTTTGATAAAACAGGATCCATCTTTTATGGGAAGTGTAATTGAGGGAATACAGACATATTTGTTTATATGATCTATTTAACTGCACTGGTCCTTTTCCCATGTTTACCAGAGACTTACTAATGCAATCAACTTCATTCACTATTAAGAAGGAGGTGAGGAGCTGCTCACTGAAGAGGCTCACGTCTGTATGTCAATGAAACTTGTGGTCCCTGAGAATACACAAAAGCAAAATAACCATTCAGAACAATGTGGTAGAGCACACTCCATTAGCTCTATCTTGCAACTTGCACCACATTTGCCTCATAGTTTTTTTGGAGCTGTTATCCAGTACAAAACTAAATTGTTTCCTCATAGCTGGGTGATCTAAAGCCTAAAAAATATCTTAATGGTGGATAAAACAGATGTAATATTTTTCATTTCAAGATCAAAATTACAATTTTTTGAGAGGAGACCTCATCCCATTTTCAAAACACTTCCTTTTAAGCCATCTCATTTAATTTTTGATATGCAATTGTCTGAACTATAAAGATACCTAAAATTAGAAATTCCTCATTATCACCTTAAATGGTTGTGGGAACTCAATCACTGACATTGTTAAAAACTGGTTTACCAAACATCTGTCAGGAACAGTTGAGGTGCAGTCAGCTTCGTCTGCAGGAAGTAGGGTGGCCTGACTGACAACCTTCTAGCCCTATTTGCTATGACTATTTTACTAAGACAAGATGAAAATACTTTTAAAGTCAATTTAGTTTAAAAGGCTTTGAGAAGTTAATTACAATGGCAAACAGCATCATCCAATTTCACAGCTTAAAGGAAAACAGCCTTTAAGTCTGCAACAAAGCAGAAATACCTCAATCACATACTCCATGGTTCCTCAAAAATTATTTTTAAAAATTCCTTTAGGGTGTGTCAAGCCACCATTAGAACAAAGTATTTCAAACTTTAAAATGCTTTGGATGGAGTTCATTCACCAGTACTGTCCCCATTTCCTAGGGAGGACTATCACAGCCAAATACAAAATAATAGAATCATAGAATGGTTTGGGTTGGAAAGACCTTAAAGATCATCTGGTTCCGACTAGGCATGGGTAGAGCTTTGGGCCAAGATAGAAGCTGGGTCTGTACCCATCCACCACATGCAAGGAAACGGCGCTGGTTGCAGCAGTGAAGGGGTAGTGCCTGCTCACACTTTTAGGAGAGGCTGTTTGAGCAGGGAAGCAGTGTAAGCCTTACCACAAACACCCTCAAAGCAGGGCAGAGGAAGATGTCCTTAATTGTTATTGGGCTGGAATTACCAACAGTTGTGCGTAGAATATAAAGTGAGCTTAAGAATAAGTTTAAATAAGAAGTCAAACATATTTGAATTAGTAACATTCTTTTAATCATCTCTTCTTCTGTAAACACTACATACTTATACAAATACATATACATTTCCAGATGTTTGAAATTCAATGTCTGAAATTCCAAGCAATAGTAGTTTTTTAAAGAAATTGACACTGTGCCATCTGGAATTAGTATGAGATCTACCATAGGTCACACTGCTTGCCTCAGTGTGTAGTAGAACCTAGTACTTTTTAGTGGCTGCTTTTTGCTCTCACTGCTTGCTGTAGTGTTTGCTGTACTGCTTATCATCCTACTCTACTGTGCCTGGGAACATTTTGATAACAGCAATGGTGATGTGCCTGGGCTGACAGATGGCCAGGGCATCACTGCTCTTTCTGTCCTGCTGCACTGGGCAGGTTGGAAGTACAGTACGAATGAGTCAAAAGGACTGTAGCCTGTGGTTGAGTCCATGTGGGAGCAGGACACCCCAAAACATTGGTGGCCATGGATAAGTCCATATCAGAGTAGGTATCTCTCTCTCTCTCTATATATATACTACAGTGCACCATTGTGAGTAAAATGAACCAAGTCAATAATTGAAAGGGTATGCCCTTTCAATGCTGCTGTGAAATACTACTCAACTCTCTCCATATTCAGAAAAGGAATGCAAATCCCCTTAAGAGGACCTGACGTTATCTCCAAAAAATGTAGCTGTGTAGTTACAGTGCTCATCACAGGTAAAGCAGGGACTCTACCTCTCCATCTGAATTTGTGCTGATATGTGGAAAGGAATTCAGAACTGGAAGGGAATTTTCTTATGCAGCCTTGTGATTAGAGGACCAATACAGGACAAGTAATCCTGGATTTCATTCTCAGGACTCTTACTGGTTAATTTTTGTTCAATATGCAATAATCATAGGCAAGGACAATTTATGTTAAATGCAAAAATAATCATAGGCAAGGAATCAAAAATTCTTTCCTCCAAACAAAACCACGGCTGTTCTGTCTTGTTCTTTCTTTTGGTCATTAGTTTCCTACAGGTTTTTTTCTTCCTTCTTTTGCTACATGTTTAATAATGATCTTAGTAATCACAGAAATGGAAGGAAGGAAGGAATTCGGAAGGAAGGAAGGAATTCGGAAGGAATTCGGAAGGAAGGAAGGAATTCGGAAGGAATTCGGAAGGAAGGAATTCGGAAGGAAGGAAGGGAGGGAGGGAGGGAGGGAGGAATTCGGAAGGAAGGAAGGAAGGAAGGAATTCGGAAGGAAGGAAGGAATTCGGAAGGAAGGAAGGAATTCGGAAGGAAGGAATTCGGAAGGAAGGAATTCGGAAGGAAGGAAGGAAGGAAGGAAGGAAGGAAGGAAGGAAGGAAGGAAGGAAGGAAGGAAGGAAGGAAGGAAGGAAGGAAGGAAGGAAGGAAGGAAGGAAGGAAGGAAATGCATTACAACTTCTGAACTACTATCCTTTAACAATCAGAAATAGGCATGAGTGTTTGGGGTGATATAGAATCATAGGATGATGACCTGCAATGGAAGGGACCTTAAAGATCATCTAGTTCCAATCCCAATATCCTGTAAGTTTTTGTTACCCCAGGAATCTAGTTCTTCTAGGAAATGTGCAAAAATACTTTCAGAGCTTCACTTGGACCAAAGTATCAAGCGGGCTCTGTTCCTATTTCAGGGCACATGTACCAGCCACTTTTTAGGACACTAATGTAGGATAAATCAAGACATACACATTGGGAGCAGTAAGGTGAAAAGGTAGATGCTAAGAAAACTGAGGTGCCTTCAGAGCCAAGCAGCAGCTGAATGGCAGTGTACATCATTACATTTGCCAATATGGCCAAGACCTTTCATTGAAGTAAACAGTCACTCTTGCAAAAACTGCTATAAAACAGTGTTATGGTCATGTCCTGGACTGGAACTCAGAGACCTGCCTTCAGCCACACACCTCTTGGACTGCTTGTCTGACCTGTGTTGTAATGCAGGCAATTGGACACCAGAGGATGGAAAGAGACTCTCAGATGGAACATGGAGGCAATGCAGTCCTTCATTCTGCCCCAAGAATCTGTAAACCACTTTGCAGGATGTTTATATAACCTGTATTTGTAAACCACCGCATAGAAAAGTTTCAGTATTTTTCTCTTCCACAATTGAAATCCTGCTTTAACGAAAAACACTCTTTAATAAAGAGCTGAGTCTTGGTAAGTTACTCCAGTAGTTCTTTATTTTTCTCATGAAAAAGTATCTGATCTCCTGTAATCAGACACAGAAAGCTTTTAAACTCTCTCAGCTTCCACTTGTGATTCAATTGCACACAATGATCTGCTTTTCTCACACCCTTCTTAAGTCTACAGAGAAAATAAACTCTTCAATAGGGCAGCAAAATGGACTCCTGATCTTAGAATAGGTCTCTGGGCATGCTTGTGATGCAAACATTAGCAGTGCTCCCTTTTAACCCAGGCTGGGCTAAACAAACCCGGTGCAGCTCCCAGCCATTTGAGATGCTGTTGTCAGTCACCAGCATCATGCTGATTACAAGCAGAATATCAACTGGTACAAACCCGTGTAACTACTCTCAGACATCACACTCAACAGTTCTTGCTTTCTCTATGAAAATTTGCCTTCTGACTGCCATTGGCTTTAATCAGGAGCATGTTTGCTTAATGTGTCTGAGGTCTGTAATGGCATATTGAGCTACATGATAGGCATCTTGTAAGACTATCTGATCTCTTAAGGTCTGGGATGAACTGTAACATCCCTGAAGCACTCAGCCTCTTAATTAGTGAGTCATTTCTGTTATAGCTACCTACTGAAAGACATATATCCCTTTCTCAAGCTCCTTCCTGTCTTAGCTTATCTGTTTTGATAATAAAGACACATCTTAGTTATGGGAGACTGACTTCTCATTAAGAAACTTGTGAGAAGAGTGCCAGTTCATGTTCAGTGAGAGCATACACCCAAAAACTCTTTGTACAGTATCTCTAAAACTCCATGTTGTTCCTGTTGTTACAGTAAATAATTCTTCAGTGGAAGACACCATACTTTAATATACATATATTAACCTGTAGTTACTTACATTTACCATTCTTGTTTTATACATGTAAAAAGCCCATTGACCTCATTGGTAAATTTGACTGTGCAAGTGTGGACACCCAAATTGTGATATGAGTAGGATAAATTTGGGTGGGATAGAGTAAATTTTCTTCATAGCAGTTAGTATGGGTCTATGTGCTGAAAACACTGTTGATAACACAGGGATGTTTTGGTTACTGCTGAGCTACACAGTGAGCTACACTACTGGAGTTACACAAAGCTGAGACCTTTTCTGTCTCTCACTGCACCCCACCAGTGAGGAGGCTGGGGGTGCACAAGCAGCTGGCAGGGGACACAGCTGGGACAGCTGACCCAACTGACCAAAGGGGTATCCCACACCATATGGCATCTTTCTCAGTAATAATAGCTGGGGAAAGAAGAATGAAGAGGAGGATGATTTGGAGGGTTGAGATTGTCTTTTTAAGTCACCATTGCACATGATGGGAAGCCAAATTTCCTGGAGATGGCTAAACACCTGCCTGCCAATGGGAAGTAGTGAATGCATTCTTTGTTTTTGTTGCATACGCAGCTTTTGCTTTACCAATTAAACTCTCTTTATGTCAACCCATGAGTTTTCTCACTTTTACTCTTCTGATTCTCTCCCCACCCACATTGGGAAGTGAGTAAGCAGCTGTGTGATGCTTAGCTGCCAACTGATGTTAAACTTCAACAGTCCTCCGGCACCCAGTGTGGGGCTAGAAAAGTTGAAGATGAGAGATTTGATTGGAATATGCTAAATTGAATTTATAGCTGTCATTGCTGTTTAGCCATAAATTGAGAGGCTTCTGTGCTTGCCATGGGGCTTGCTTGCCTCAGTGTGTAGTAAAACCTAGTACTTTTTAGTGGCTGCTTTTTGCTCTCACTGCTTGCTGTAGTGTTTGCTGTACTGCTTATCATCCTACTCTACTGTGCCTGGGAACATTTTGATAACAGCAATGGTGATGTGCCTGGGCTGACAGATGGCCAGGGCATCACTGCTCTTTCTGTCCTGCTGCACTGGGCAGGCTGGAAGTACAGTACGAATGAGTAAAAGGGACTGTAGCCTGTGGTTGAGTCCATGTGGGAGCAGGACACTCCAAAACATTGGTGGCCATGGATAAGTCCATATCAGAGTAGGTATATCTCAAAATGTCTGTGATGGTGGCTATGTCTCTGCCACAGCTGGTGCACCTCTGACGGGAAGGAGTTAATTCCAGTGTTAAACCCTATGATCTTCTCCAAAAGAATGAAGGATAGAGATTATAGCAGAAGTATCTTTAAATGGTTGTAACCCGGGATTTGAGTTGCATCCTTAGGGATCACTATGGCAGGAATTGCCTGAACAAATGGAGGAGAAGCCTTATAAGAAGCAGTGCAAATACAGCAGTTACTCAACTCAAATTATTGGCTTTGGTGCCCAGTAACTCCAAGCAACACACCATCTCCCCTGTCCTGAGTGATCACCATTAGAAATGGAGCCCAAAGTCATGGATTAAATTAACTCAATGGACATTTTACAGACACTTCACAGGGGTGGTCCTTCAACTAAGGGAATTACATCTGTGTTCTACACCAGAAGATGGAAAGAAAGATAATGGCTAATGATGGTGTACTGGGTAATGTGAGATCTGAGCATGATGTAAATGGTGTGGAATAAGTGGTGGAGAACGGGCTGGTTTTGACCAGAATTGAGTTGATTTTCTTCACAGTACCTGGTATGGGTCTATGTTGGATTTTTGACCAAAACCATGTTGATAACATAAGGATGATTTAGTTCCTGATGAACTGCTTACACAACATCAGGGCCTTCTCTGCTTCTCACCCCACCCCAAGCAGCCTGAAGGCAGCTGGGAGGGGACACAGCTGGGACAGCTGTCCCCAACTGACTAAAAGGATACCCCAAACTGTATGGCATCATGCTCAGCAGTAACATCTGGGGAAAGAAAGGAGAAGGGAGGGATGTTTTGAGTGATGGCATTTGTCTTCCCAAGTCACTGTTACACATGACTGAGCCCTGATTTCCTGGAGATGGCTGAACACCTGCCTGCCCATGGAGAAGTGGTGAATGAATTTCTTGTTTTATTTTTCTTGTGGGTGCAGCTTTTGCTTTACCTGTTAACCTGTCTCTATCTCAACCCACAAGTTTTCTCACTTTTCCGATTCTCCCCCCGTCCCAACGGCACGGGGAGTGAGCGAGCAGCTGTGTGGGACTTTCCGAATGGGGTTAAACCATGACAGCAAGAAATGCCATTTGGAGCTCATTGAGCAGACAAAGCTTTTACTGCTTCTAAAGCATGTTTGCTCTTGCATTCATACACAATGCAGGGATAATATAAGCACATGTTGTATTAAAAGTTCTGTTCTTACTTTGTTTTAGACAATAACTGGGCAACTCTCCAAATTGTTCCTTATGAAAATTTATTAAATGTAATGGTTTTGAAAGAAAGGTATTGCATGGGGTCAGATAAATATAAAACAGTTCCACTGGGTACCAGAGCAGTAGGAATAAAAAGTGTGTGAATTAATTTTTCCTTGGCAGTTAACTCTATTCAGTACAAAATTTGTTCGGGGTTTTTTGCAGAGCTTAAATATTTGACATTCAGATAAAATATATGTTTGTTTTTTCTAAAGCTGTCAGGGGCACGCATGTGTCAGTTTTCATTAAGAATAATTTCCCTCAGGATCTTTAGCTTAAGTTAACCTTCAGACCTCCACCGACCCCTTCCAAACCATCAGGGTTTCTTTTTGTGTGTTGTTCCATGGATAAATGTACCTGCCAAAACGTAAGAGCTTCAGAGGATGATGTTGACTGAATGCCTGAACAGTTCTCAAACCTAAGAAATGTGCCCTGCAAGCTACAGCAAGAAATTCCCTTCTTTCCTTTCCTCTGAAATGATCTATTTTCCAAGTACTAATAAAACAAACACTTAGGTAAGTGTATATAGAAGGGACATTTAAAAATTAGTGTCTTTAATGTTAAAGCTTATTTCTGTAAGAATCACATTGTGCTGTATATGCTTAAGCCCAGTTTCCACCCTGAAAATTTATACGTGCAAATAAATGACAAAGCACAGTTCTGGCATTTATTGAAATATATGAAAAGGAATCCATTAACTTCACATCATAACAGTAATATGTGGCTAAAGTGGCTCCTCTGAACAAAATCCTGCTGTTTCACTGGGCAGGGAGACTTCACAAAGACCATAAGCCCTGCTAGTGCACCAGTTGGGATAAATGTTTGAACCCCGTTTCACTCTTTGCTGACGGTATAGGCCACCAATTTTCCTAAGAGTTAATTCTGTTCTGTGTTCAAATGTAGCAAATAATTTTAGAGTTAGGTCATTGCTGGCAAGTAGAGGGGGACTGCGGAAAGTAAGGAAGATTCCAGGGAAAAGCAGAGACTGAAATATTATTCAAGGATCCTTCTGCCTAAAAATCATGAGGTTATTGTAACATAGCGTTCTGGTTCACACGATCCACTGATGTTAGTCAGTAAGGAATGCTGAAATGTTTTGATTTGAAGGCTGTGTTGGAAGTGAATAATTCATTTCATTTTTGCACCCATGAGTTGAGAAATAAATGTGCAATACCCATTTCACTTATAGAATGCTTTAATGAAAGACCTTATTTGCTTTCCCTTAGATGAAGACCCACAATTAGTTTTTTGTAAAGAGCTATCAAAAAGGTTTTTTTGCTGCAGGACCAAGGCAAGGGATCAGCTCACTGAATTGCAATAAACCACACCAGTAACTGATACTTTAATATCTATTGTTTAGCAGTCTGAAACCTTAACATACATAGACTTTTGTAAACATATCACAGTAAGGTTTACCTAAAGTTATTATTAAAAATATAATAAAACATTTTTCAGACTAGTTGCAGAATTCCCTGAAAGTTTTATACTGAGCTGTATACATTGATCTATATGTTGGGTTATAGAAAAATAACTTCAGAGGAGGTATGTATTCAGTGCTAGGTGTTGTCCCTCTATCTAACTCACTCCATTTGCCTTTTGGATGGTCCGGATAAGAGTACAGCCCACTTGGGTGAAATCTGGCCCTTATTATTCACAGTTTTCACAACAGAGATAAGCTAAAGCTATTCTTAGTAAGATATGTTTTCTCCTCAGCAGGATTTCTCTCGTGTTCTTCATAGTGGTGGTATTGCAGTTTCAGACTCTACCCACGTTTCAAAGCTTCTCTATATTCTGCGTGTGATATGGCAATAGCCAAACTAGAGTTAAACAAACTCTTGCAGGAACATGAACAGGTCTGGTCATGACAGCAAAGTGCACTGTGATTATTAAGTATATTACTGGGTTTAAAGGAAGATGCCTTCTTAGAAACTTTTAAAGTAAAACCTATGTTCATGAAAGTGCTATACAAAAGGTTCTGAACTGACTCCCCATTCAGCCATGGTCTGCTGGTTACCCAATTTAAATATCAGTGACCCCGTCTGGAAAAATTCCTGAGGGAGAGAGGAAAATATAGAGCATGTCTATGTGGTCAGAAGATGGATGTTATTCCCTTGCTCTGTCCATGGCTTGGGGCCATTGAGATGTTATTCCGGATACTGTTCCACCAGGCTCAGGGCCAGATCTTCCTAGTATACCTTGTCCAAAAGAGATTTAGGACAGATCTCAGAACTCTAAAATTGACCCTGTTTCCCTGATTATTTTTATGTCTGTCATATGGGCCTCATTAGAAATCAAGGAACAAGATCAGTGATTTCCAATAAACCTTTATATAGGTATTGAAAAAGAAATGGACCTCACTAAAGTATTCTGGACTCCAGTTCCTAGTCATCAGTTTTCTGTGAAGTATTGTCTATTAAATAGCCAGGCAGTTTCCTCTGAAGCAATATTATTAGAGTCATTGCAAAATGAGTTGGAGCTCTCTGACTGAAATTTGGCTCTGAACTAAGAGTTAACCTCAAAAATAATCTTTCATTTTTGGAAGAATTCAAAATGTTACCAATGAACCAGCACTGTTCAGTGCTAGTTTGTGTCTCCAACTGTTACTAATTATTGCATAGCATCTATTTTTAACTTGAAATCCCCCATCTCCAGCTCTCCTCACACCTTTGCTGGTCGTTATTTTTCATATAATAGGATTCTCTCAGTTAGCCTAATGTTGTAAAATGTGTCATCTGATATAGGTTAGCTGCCAAGGCTCCCTATAGAGCCAATGAAAAAAGTCAGGTGCAAATAAATTAATAACTTCAGGTATTCTACCTAATTATATCACTGTCTCATGGATAAGACTATATATCTCCATCAACTACAAGGGAAATACAGACTATCAGTTACACATCTGACTTTTAGGTGCCTAAAATCCATTTAGATAAATCCCATTCTTTGTCCAGATAAGGTATTGTACAGTGATGAACATAATCTAAAACTCTGCAGATACATTTTTACAGAACCAGTCTATGAAAATAAACCAAACTTCACTCTAATGCAGTTTGTCTGAAATGATCAGCTATGTTTAGCAGGATGTTTTTTATTGTTTATCATTTCTTAAAACTGTCCAGTGCTGCAAATGTTTACTCTATTTCTGGTAATATTAGGGGGAACTGTGAGTGCTTATCATCAGAAGCAAAGTTTATTTTGACTTGAATTTAATATGCATAAAGAAATACCAGGATATTTTTGTATTATTCACTGGACCAGTCATACCCTATTAAAGGTGACCAAACTAACTGTCCCATTTTGAGACAAATTTGGAGGAATGTCTGAAATAAATGTCCTCTTATAGAAGGCAGGTTACTGGCACCTTTCCCCTAACAGGTTCAGAAAGAATTTTCCTCGGAGGAAAGTGAAAAAAAAAACCCTATTTATTTAACAAGTAAAGTGCACACAGGCACAGGAAAAAAAAAAAGAAGGATAATGCTAAATAATAAAACCTCTCGCTGTGGAGAGAACCTGGGTAGATTTCAGAGTCCTTTGTGGGTATGGCCTTCTCCTCTCTGGAGCTGCGGCTCAGCATGGGCCCCTCTGGACCAGTGTGTAGGGTCTCTCAATGATGTTCTGGTGTTGCTGAAATGTCCAGAAGAGAAGAAGAAGCCAAAATTCCAGGGAAAAACTCTCGCTCCTCAGCTAGGAGACTAGCATAAAAGCAAAGGAATGTAACTCTCTTCCCTGCTGCAGAGAGCTGAGGAGAAAGCAGGAAGGTGCTTTCCTCCGCTCTGTAGCGGTCAGAAACGCAGCGGAGTGCGTATCTGTGTCCTTGAACAGAAAATCGCTTTGAAAAGTTCTCCTGGCTCCTCTCCTGCCTCTCCTTGGAAACAGCTTAAAGACACAGGATTCATGCCTGGCATAGGGCAGATGGTAGGGAATACAGTATCATACAGTCACCCCAGGACAGTCATGATGGAAAAAACACCACGGCTCTCCAAAATTCTGGGAGTTTGGCTTAGAAGGGTTGGACTGTGATTCTTGAAAGGATCTCACATTGGGATGAGTGGTAAATAAATGTACAACCACTCCCTAAACAGAAAGTTCATCTTGACTCAGTTCTTTTGTAGTACTGCCCTTAGCCAAATACGCAGCGGTCAGAGCCAGACCTAACCACAGTGGGCCTCACCAGAGGTGTATTAAACCAAATGACATGAGGTGCATGATGCGACATCAGGTGCCCCAGGATGTGTGTATTTGGTTGGTTCCTACGCTCCCTTTACCTTCAGTCACCTGGCTCCTCAGTTGGCAGTCACACCACTGTCCCAAAGAATGGGGGCGTTTTCCTTAGCCATGCTAAAGAATCTCTTTTGAAGTTTTACAAAGAGATGTCACTGTTTTGGGACCCTAATTCGATGAGAGTTGAGTAGATAATTCCTTGGAGAGGGTTGCTGAACTAAATTGGAAATGTTCTATATTTAACTAGGATTGTTTGGTAGATTTACAAATAAAATGTTCTCAGAACCTTTTGGTATATGAACAAATGAAAGCTGCCAAAAATATGTCCTTATATGAAAATCTGGCATGTTGGAAATGACTTAGCTGATTTGTACTCTTATACACTTGACAACTGAGTAGAAGTATACCAAACAAGTTGCTTATGGATTGGGTTCTAATTGAAGTGCCTTAGCAGCCTGCTGCTGTCCAAAGAGGTGCAGAAAGAGAACCACAGAATTTAAGATCCAGTCTTATTTCACACTATTCTGGTTTAATGGAGAGCTGCAGATTGGAGGGTGAACCATGGGATTACATTTGCAAGTGTGTTTACAGATACAGTATTGATTTCCTTGCTCACTAAGAGCATTTCTGTACTGCCACTGCTTGCAATAAACAACCCTGCAAGAGCCTACATGGTTGTGAAGCCATGATGCATTATTTAACAGGACCTAATCAATATAAAACAAGCATTCCCTTTGTTAGAGGAGTGCTATTGACAGAATGCTTCTCCCTTTTAATTTTTTATTATTTTGCATCGATTGCTGAAGCCCTGCATAGTTTTCAACATATACCGAGCTAGACCTGACCACAAATCTCACTTTATATGAAAAAACAGATTGCCCCATTTTAGCACAGAATTAATTTGAAAGAAAATCCAGCATTCTAAGAAATCAATATGAGCATAACCATTAACTTCAATAAAAGAAAAAACAGGTCTTTGATCAGATATAAAAATCAGTCCATTTAGCCATCTCTGAAATAAAAGATCAATACCGAAAAAAACCACAACCCTTCCTATTCCCAAATAAGTCCTTGACTTAAGAGTTCACCTGGCAAGAATGCATGGAATTTGGATTACTTGGCTAAGAGTGGAAGAAAAAGAATTTTTCCACCTGTAATTTCAAAAATAATATTCTCTACCCGGTGTCTCATGTTTGCCTGCAGTTCTATTAATGCCATGTCTGTAACATCATTCAAATGACCGTAAACAAGTGCAAGTTGGGTTTTATAAAGCCAGACAGCCTTGCACATATCTCATTTATACTCTCTTAAAAATCTTCACCCAGTTCAGTGGGAGCAGGGATGAAGTAGGCAGAGAAAAACCTACTTAAAAATTCCACATACACTTCTTGGATTTTCCTTTGTAGGAGCATGCTTAATTAGTGAAGTTTTAGTATCTTCATAATAAAACTCATGAACATAACTGTCAACCACCCTATTCCAGGCTCATGGTCTCAACCGGCATCCATTAACTGCTAATATGACATTTAGGGAATCAGATAATTTGGCATACAGAGATCTAAAAAACCCTCTAAATTAATTTGCTGTTTGAGTACATTTCTTTTCAATTTTATAAAAGGAAAAAATACAGCTTTTTTCTTCCAGGCTAAAAGTTAAAGATTTACACTAAAAACTGAACTCTAACATAATCTGATTATTTTGACCCTTCCTATATCTACTGCAGTGAAGGTTTCAGATATTGCTTCAAGTTGAATGACAACCAATTTATCATTCAAAATAGAAAATTTTTATGAAGAAATAGGTGATGAATGCTATGTCTGACATTTTGGAAAGTGATGAAAATGGCAAGTAAAATAAATATGAAGCATATAAAGGCAAGTCCCAAATATGAAGCAGGCATCTTTTTATCTCTAGCTCAGAGAAGATACTTCACTCCTCTCTGAAATCTGTTTTGAAGAAAGAGAGAATAAACTGGGAGAAGATATGTTTTGCTAGTTAAGAGATGAGATGGAGAAGATATGAGGAGAGGATTTCATATTGTTGTTTTACTATTAAATAACCACTAGTCATTCATTGCTGAATGTAAAATATTTAATGGTCTTAGGATGTCCCTTTCAAGTTGCTTTTAAAGAAGTTGTTACAAACTGCAAACATCATAGGTATCTGAAAAAGTTTACAAATATTTTGTAATTGTTTAGAAGTATCCTCTGCTACACCATTCTATTAGCAGACAAAGAAAAAAAAAGAGAGAAGAGAAAAGAAGATATTTTGCAGAACCTCTACGCTTATACCTCATAGCATCAATCACAGTGAAGAGCACAGCTTGCCAGAGGCATTTCCTTTGTAATCCAGAAGACCATCTGTACAGTGTTATGGAATACAGCAAGCAGAAGCTTTCATACTGCTGCCCAGGCCTGTGTGCATATATACACCTACTGCAAAAGCCAAGGGGATACCAAGGGGACAAGGCGTCACAGGAGTTCACTTTATAAACTATACACTAGGTATTAGTCAAACAAAGTTTAAAATTTGTCCCAATCACCACCTCGAATGCTCAGAAGTCTTCCTGTGTGGATATGAAGGCTTGCCATACCCAAGTCTCCAAATCTGGGTGAGGAGGACAATTATTCTTTGACAAACTGACAGCTTGTGTCAGGAGAGCCCAAGAGAGGTCTCATGAGGATATATGTGAGGTGGCAGGGAGCACTGAACTAGGAGTGTGCTCCCTGTCTAGTAGACCTTATAGAGACATTCCAGTTTTAGCCAAATTATTGGGATCGCAAGTGCTTCGCTTAATGAGAGACCCTTTGAGGTCTGCAAAGAGATCCAAACAGCAGAAAAGCCAGAACAGCCAAGTGGATTTAGCTACTTTGTATTCTGTGGTGGGAATTCAGTTGTTTCATCTTGGTCAGAGGATAGACATAAGGTTATGCAGGTCTTCAGAGGTGCAAAATCACCCCTCCCAACAAGGAGAAAGAAGAAATCACCTGAAACTCTGAAGCAGGAAGGTAAACCCATAAAGTATGCTCCTACCAGAGACAGGCACCAAAGGACAGAAGATAGGTGGCAAAACAAGCCTCAAGGCTGCCAAAACACTGAAATTCTGACAAAGTAGCACCACACAAAAATATGCTGATGGCCTTAGAAAGGGGGTCAACCTGCCTGAATAGGTTAACCTCAGCTAAAGATTTCATTCCAAGCTTGTACCATTTTGCAATTGCAAGATCCTCTCTCATGTCATGAACTATAACAAATTCTCTCTATTGATTTTTTTTATACTACTTTCTAATTCTAAGAAGATTCACATTATTTTGTTAGGATTCTATCAACTTTTTTCCTTTTCCCTCCTTACTGTAGGAGCCATCCAGTAAGAAGCACTGTCGATACTACTATATATCCGAAAAGATAAACACTTGGCAACTTGGCAACACTTAAGCATTCTTCATCCTTATTCTTTTATGCATCATAAGGATCTGCTCAGAACACCCACATACATGCACAAACATTGTGTCACTCACACATAATACACTCCTTTTTCCAACCACAATTTTTCCTTTCCCAACAGTTCCAACTATAATTCACTGGCAGAGCAAAACGTTGGAATAAGCATCTCATTTATCACTGGACAAAGACAGGCCTTTACTTCTCCTCAGCCCTAAAGGCCAAAGTGGAACTGTTTGCATCTCATTTGTCATAAACTTTCAGTAGATTAGTTAGTTTATATCTGGGTGGACTGAGACAGCCTGGAGCTTACTGCAGTGAGGTTTTTTGTTGTTTTAGTCAGGATGGGGGCAGAACTCACAGTTCTAAAGCTTTACTTTCGCTGCTCAGCAAGCCTGACTTTATCCTGCCTGCAAGAACAGAAGAGCTGTGGTTCAGAAGGGCTCCCTAGGGTGCTCTGGCCAAGTAATTACAGTAACTTGCATAATACCTCTCATCAAGAAACTGCATTTTTGCAGCAAGAAGAGGAGTCTTGTTCCATTCACAGCAAAGACTTCAAAAAAAGAAAAATATCAGTCTCCAGTACTAAACTGCCTGTAATCCATTTTACCTTACCAGCAGAAGTAAGGGCAGCAAAACAGGAAAAAAAAAAAAAGTGAAAAGTGCTATGTGCAGCTTACTAGAGAACTAGAAAAGGCACTATTCTTTTTGTCTCAGTTTGGTAGGAAGGGAGCCCTCAGGAAGAGTTTACATAAGGATTGGCTAGTGACCCCTGAACAGCAGAACTCTCTTAGAAGCTATCTCACAGTTCTTCACTCCCAAATTCACAGGCTACCACCCAAGGAGGGATTGTGCCTGAGGCTTGCTCTTCTGTTCCACAACTGCTTGGTACATGAGGATGCCTGCGTATGTCTCAAAAATGGTTGATTTTGTGCAATTTGCTCCCTTCCATCACCTCCTGTCAGTCCTGCTCCCTCAGATGGGGGTACATCCATGACACTCTCTAAATGATACTCTCCAGGTCATTTACAGACCATGAAGTCCAACAAGGACCTTTGGTGGTCTCCACAGGACTGAGGCTCTCAGGATGCCAGCAGAGAGTCAAGAAGAAGGAAACAGTGATTTAAGGTCTCACTTATAATTTGGGAGAATCCTTAGTAAAACAATGCTTGTATCACGTGCAAATTGGGACTACAGTAATAAGGATTAAAACAAAAAAAAAAAATCATGTCCCCATAGCATATTTCTTGGAAGATAGAGACAGGGGTTCTTCACTGGCAGGAGAGCCTTGTTCCCCCACTCCTTAGGCAAATTCCCAAGCCAGTGAATTTCTGGCTGAAAGACTGACTGCATCACCTGCTGGCTTTATTAATGGTGTAAAAGTCCATCATGCTATTTCTCTGGCTTTGATTTTAATGCAAATAAGTTGATATGTAAAACTAAAATACTTTGTTTAAAAAAAAAAAAAATCCCATTCTGTCCCCCAAAAACCTACTTCTAACCAATTTCACTTCTTTTTCATGTGGCAAAAGCAAGGACCTGTTTATTTAGGCTTAGCTCAAGCCAAGTTAATGTCCACTTTTAAGAGATCATTGGCATTTAAAAGGGTAAAATACACTGGTTTGTAAATGAATCCTTATTCCATTCCCTGCTCTTTATACAACAAGACTTAATAAATTAAAATTTTCAAACTGCGGCTGCTTTTACTGAGATCTTGAAATTTCCACAAAATTTATTTGAACTGTGATGAGAAAGCTTAGTCTTATATATTGGTTCTCTATTCATAAGATACAATGTTTTTTTATATTTCCAATTTTTAAATGTTCCACTTTCCTCCACAGAAACTAATTGGGTCTGTTCCCCACCCATTTTAAACTTTTTTACTCAAGCTCAAGGATGCCAAGGTTCTGCTTAGTACATAAAGCATCTGACATTTTGAAAGAATAAAAAAATTTCTTTTCTTTTCTTGGTGAAGCGTATATTTAAGGATGAATAGACCATTTTAAAATTTCGACAGCAGCACTTAGCCAAGAATGCAGAGATTGATAGTTTCTCAAAAAATTAAGATTATTTTAGGACATATTTGGTTAACAAAATATCTCAGGTTCCCACCCAGCCTCAACAGTTGGCTTTTGCTGTACTAACCACTGCTGTTAAATTACATAGTGCACACTACACTTATGAAGGACATGGTTATAATGGACAATTGGTTATAGCGGACAAAAACAGATCTCCCAAACCAAACATATTAAGTTCAAGACATTCCTCTCTGGTTATAACAGACAAACATTGGCCACAATGCCAATTTCTGGACCTTTTTCTCAATCCTGTAAGTGTACTGAATAGAAATGGGAGCTAGGGAGGAAAGTTACAGGAATACTGTGTTTTTAAAATAGATTGTGCCCTAAGCCAAAGACTGAACAAGATGGTAAGAGAGGTTATGCCAGACTTGCACATTCTGCCAGCCTGACTGACCACTGCATACTAGATAAACCCAGAATTTTCTATAATCTGATCTCTCCTGCTCTTGGAGCCAGCTTCAGTAAATGCAGTACCATGGAGATGTAGAAGGACTCCAAGTCAGCACTCCTTTGCAGGGCTCTTCCTCAGATGGCACAGCCTGTCCTGGCCACACAAAAGGCCACACACTAAAGGGTGCTCCAATTAACATAATAATTTTCAAGGTAGCCCTTTGAATCCTGTTTACATCCATATTTGGCAAGAGTACAAGGGGGCTTGGTGGGCAAGTTAAAATGTACCCATTTCAAACAGAAAGAATCTTGTGAGCTGTCAAGAAATGTGAAATATTTATGATCCACAGCTCATGAAAGAATTGCATGTTAGGCTCAGTCAAAATCTCATGAGATTTTCATGATGCTCACCCAACACCAAGAGCTATTGCAGATAAAAAATTTTAAATGTCTATTCAGGTCCACTTCTTACACAGTGCCTTGTTGCTGCCTGTTCCGAGCTTCCCCTCCCCCCTCCCAAAGACATGTGCTCCGAGCTCCTTTGTTCCAAGCGCGGGCAAAGCCAAATGTAACTCAGACTCCTCAGCAGTGTCTCACTGGCCGCTCACCCCGGGTCTGCCCCCAGTCCTCCCCTTTCCCCTTCTCCTAATAAAAGATGGTCGAAGAGAGGCCACGCCCTCTCACTCAACTCAGCGACTTTCCTGCGAACATCTCTGGTTGTCTGTCTCATTTGAAAGCTTCTAACTGCAGGGAATTGAGCGAACAGGGAGCTATATTTCTCCCTCTTTGCTTCTGCTGATGGTATTTGCTCTGCAGCTGATTCAGGTACCGATTTTAGAGCTACCAAAGTGCTAGAAAGCCCCGTGCCTGTCCTGGCTAAATTTCAAAAACTAAACTATCAGTGGTGAGCGTAGAAGTGAGAGGCATTTTTTAGGTCTGCTTTTGAAACAAATAAAATCACTTTGGTTTTCACTTCTATTAGAAGTAAACTGAATTTAAACCTTTTGGTCTGAAGAATAGGGACATAAGTGAGGCATACTTGTCCAAAATGTTGGCAAAGCCTACTCACCTGAGTGTCTTGGCAATAAAACACATGACCCTTTTTGAAAGGCTTTAGCACACATTTTAGTAGCCACACACTTGTTTTTAGGGGCCCTTTGGCAGACCTTTCCTGGCCACGATCTGTGTCACTAGCAGAGTTAGTTTTTCAGGATCCTTGCCTGTCTGAAGCTCGAGAACTCCCACTCTGCTTTACATCTTAAAACACAGTAATACATAAGGACATAATTCACACTTGTCCATTCACCAGGACCCACTCACACCTATGAAACAGCTTAAGTAGAAATAGAGAGGTTCTCTTTTTGCATGACTAAGGCCCTGCAAGAGGGCACCCTGTCAACTGATGCTAATGGAGAAGAAAAGCTGACCCAAAATGTAATTCTGCGTTTCAACAAGAAGCTTCATTTCATTCTGCATTTTCTTTGGGGTCAAAGTCTGCCAAAGCACAGCCTTGGCTTCCTGATTTCTAAAAGCGAAAATGAGTACTTACTACATTTGATAACAATGTTACCTTTGAATTTTAGTTATACCCTATGTGAGCCCTCTGCAAAATAGTGATGAACATCCCAAGTCAGCACAAAATACATTGGAAGTTCTTTACCTAATACCTAAAACAAATTTCCAGAACAAAGGTGAAAATAAATCATAGAATATCATGAGCTAGAGGGGACCCACATGGATCACAAAGTCCAAATATTCACATTGCACAGGACAACTCCAAAATTCACACCATCTGCCTAAAAGCAGTGTCCAAAATCTTCTTGAACTCTGACAGATTTGGTGTCATGACCACTTCCCTGGAGAGTCCATTCCAGTGCCCAACCAGCCTCTGAGAGCCTTTTTCTAATATCCAAACTAAACCTCCTTTGACTCAGCTTCATGCCATTCCCTCAGGTGCTGTCACTGGTTACTACAAAGAAGTCAGTGTCTATCCCTCCTCTTCCCATTGTAAGGAAGCTCTAGACTGCAATGAGTTCTCCCTTCAGTCTCCTCCAGGCTGAACAGAAAAAGTGATCTCAGGTATTCCCTTAATGCTTCCCCTCAAGGTCCTTCACCATCCTTGTAGCTGTCTTCGGATGCTTTTTAACAGCTTTATATTCTTCTTGTATTTTGGTACCCAAAACTGCCCCCAGCACTCAAGGTGAGGCCACCCCAGTGCAGAGCAGAGTGGGACAATCCCCTCCCTGGCCCGGCTGGTGATGCTGTGCCTGATGTACCCCAGGACACAGCTGGCCCTCCTGGCTGCCAGGGCACTGCTGATTCATGTTCATCTTGCCATCAATGAGGACTCTGAGATCACTTTCCACGGGGCTGCTCTCCAACCTGTCATTCCCCAGTCTGTACAGATGTCCAGGGTTGCCCTGTTTCAGATGCAGAATCTTGCACTTTCCCTTGTTAAACTTCATACAGTTGATGATTTGAATCCTCTGAAATATTATGGCAAAATATTTGTCATCCACAATACTCTGGTGTGACAGCACACATTCAGAAAGACTTGAAGTTCACGTAGTGATCTTCCAGGCAGTGGATGCCTGCTTCCACTCCTGTGGATCTTCCCTCTTTGTCATAAAGTGAGGGCATCACAACACACTGTGACTGTCTACAGATTGTTTCATTTCAACAGCAAGACAGATGCCACAAGTTTGTCCTATTCTGGAGAAAAATTGCTAACAAAATATGATCAGTGAATGAACATTGTGGCAAGTCCGGTGACTTGAAACTGTATAGGGAATATAAACTGGCAAACACACTTACCCTCTAGAGTGATAGTAAAAAGGGTTTTCAAAATGTATTCAAATGTACTATATTTTCCAAAATGGTAGGAAATATCTCTTTTTAATTAGGTCATTCAGAGCACTTGAGATTTGGTTGTTTTGGGGGTTTTTTCCCCTTATTTTCAATAATTTAAGGCCTATTTTCCAGTTATTAAGTAGATCCTACCTTTATTCAAACAGTGTTAATGTACAGAATTTGAAGGACAACATGAAATATCATCAAGAGATGTGGTTGTCATACAGATTTCTACTCATTTAGACTATCATTGTGGCACAAAACTTCAAGTAATCACTGGACTTTCTCTTCACTGGCTAATCCAAAAACACAAGAATAAAACATAAATAAGTGAAAAACATCATTTCCCCAGAGAGTGTCTTAAATAATTGGGGGTGCATGTTGATCTCTTTTGCTTATCTATCTTCTTTTCATTTCCTTGGTTAAAGATATAATACTCAACAGAGGAAAAAAAGGAAAGCAAAGAAAAAAGTGCATTAAGATTTCACTTGGCATTTTAAATACAACAAAGGGTACCTATAGGGATACTTTATTGTACCATCGAGTAAACTCCAGCTGACAGCCCTGTGTTCACTTCTTCAATAGGCAAAAAGGACTCAGCTCTAACCCAGCTACATGCTGGTTCCCACCAGTAGAACAACTACATCCTTAGGAACTGCATTCACAATTATTCCCTGATTTTCAAAGAACTTTGAAAGAAAAATGTGAATAAACTTCTTAAGGGAGTGGCGGGTTTTTTTTGGTGGGTTTTTTTTGGTTTTTTTTTGTTTTTTGTTTTTTTTTTTTTTTTTTTGGAGTTAAATAAAAAAGCTGTTTATCTGTTTTTGTTAGAGCTAAAGTACAACCTTTTGCCAGAGATGAAAAATTCTACAGGATGACTTAAAAATCTTATGGGTTTATTGGTTCTCTTATTATGTTCACATTAAAGAGACCAAAATATGTTAAGTTTGACCCTTTACCTGGAGAGGGAGGAACTACTGCATACATGGAGTCAGAGAATATGCACTGATGAAACTTTGATCACTTATTTTAATGTGATATTGTGGGGAGAAATCCCTGCCTGAAGAAAATGGGATTTCTCTCATTGGCTTCAGCTGGACCAAGGCACTACTATCTGATAGCAATTTCTAGATTTGTTGGGTAACTTTGTTCAAGATCCACATTTCACAGAACAAGCATAACTGAACACTAGAATTGATTTAAAACTTTGAACATTTTCATGAGAATTTTTATTTTTCAGACTGTTGTCTTTTAAATTTTGTGGAGGAAAATCATGAAATCAAATAAACTTACTTTTGAAAATCTGCATCAGTCCTACTTGAAATGTCTAATGTTATGTGGGTTTTTCTTCTGGATTTTTCCTTTTTCTTTGTTGATTTCCATCTTCATTTTCTTTTACCATCTAAACAATAGAAAAATAAAAATAAAAAATAAGAAGCATGAGGAGGGGGAAGAGGAGAGGAATTACAATTATTTGGGAAGGGAGATGACTTTTTCCTATATTCTATCTCTTGCATTCAAAGACAAGACAGAAACAAATGGTGTAGCTTCAAAATTACAAATTTCCCCTTTTTTTCAGTGTTTTGCTACACTGCTTTCAAAAGAAACCACTGTATTTTAAAAGCTAATTGAATTTTATATGTTGTTTCTCTTATGAATTTATCTTCTTCATTTCTAAGTCCATTCTACTAACCAATTATAAATTTATAAAAAATTGCACTCTAAATTTCTTTTTCATGTAGATAGGAAAAACAGAGCAAACTGACAGTAGTAATCTGTGCAGGGCTAAGCAGCATATGGCCTTCAGCAAAAAAGGACCATAAATAATTTCAAAAAAATTTTTACTGTGGCATTATACATTTGACAAACTATAGGCAGCAATCCAAAATACAACTATTCAGCAATTTATTTTCAGTGAAATGCTTCTCCAGGTGGCTGAATGCTTAATTTTCAGTTCTGACTAATTTTCAGTCAGCTAACTAATCTGCTCTTTCAGCCTTCTCCAAGTTCATCAACCTTAAGACTTCATAAAATTGACTCAATTTGTTTTGCCATAATTTCCTGACCAATCAATAGTCTATGTGTTTATAGGAAAATACTTTTTTCAAATGTCTGAAATCTCCATTTATAGCGTCTTGAGGAAAGGGTCAGCTATTGAAATGACAAGCTCAAAGCATGAGGGGAGCTGTCTGAGCCTTTTTTTTTTTTTTTGCTTCAACAGTAATTCTTGTCACCTTATAACTCCATTGAACAATTTTAATGTAAAAATGTAACAATGGAAATATGAAACATGAGGAGTGGTGTTCCACAGAGGTTTTTTGTCCAAAATTTTTTATGTAATACAGATGAATCAAACAAAAAAAAAAACCTACAAAATTGCATATTTGGTTCATGAAGGTACTTCCATCCTCAGGAACAGAAATTTGTGAAAAGGAAACCATACACATATGAAACATTTTCTAAGAAAAAAAAAAATCAGTTTTATCTATTACAAATTAGTCAGCTGTATACTTGCTCTGTGCATACACTTGAGCAATGAGCAGAGAAAGTTTCAAGTCCTCACACTTCATTCTTCATGTCATACATTATCTGTATGGCTTAAAAAGAGATACTCTTTGATTAGTGTAACAGAGAGTTTATTACAGATCCTACCAGAATCCTGGCACAAAATATTTTGATCAGTTAACAAAGTTTCTAACAAAGTCATCAATAAGAGTGGCACAGGAAAATATTTGAAAAATTTAATATCTGTACCTGAGGATATCATTAATCAGGGGGGAAGGTTTACTTTTGAAAATCCTTTCATCTAGCATATCTGTTAAACACCCATAAACACCTGCCTACCTCCAGGGGATTCAATACCCCATGGCTCTTCACCTTTTCCTCCTAAGTTCCATCTAGCAGGAACTGCAGCTATATTTGGCTTCTAAAAGCACTCCCAGTTGCTAAGTGTATCTGTGTCACTTCATCCAGAGTGGCTAGAAGAGCCCTAGCAGCTCCAGGTAAGGCAGAAAGAGTTACCATAACATGACGTGCATGTAAGGTGATGACAAAAATCCCATCAGAACTGATCACAAAGCCCAGTACCCGAGTTATGCTGTGCTAGGGACTGGCTGAGCCACCTCAAGGCTTGCTGCAAACATCTACTTCCCTACTCTTTCTCACCACAGCATATACTTCTCCCTTCTCTCCCCTTATTGATAGATAACTCCTGCGAAAAATTTGAATTCTTTCTTAAGTTTCTTACACCTAACACCTCTTTAAAATGTCAAACCCCAAAAAACAGTGTCCCATTCACTCACCATGCTGTTTCAATATCAAGGGTAACTGCAGCAAATGTGTGAATAGTGCTTTTACTCATTAGGATATCTGTTACACCATAGAGCCTTAAAATTCTCCATAGTACTCCAAAAGCCACAGAAATCTAAAACTTTAAAGCAAATTGGAGTTAATACTATCTCCTTAGACCTCTTGTCTTCTAGATTTGAATTCCTTTCATTTGGTTTGTTTTATAAACACTCAGAAAAGTCTTTCTGTATATAACTTCCTGAAGTTTGAAACAATGAATGAAGTGAAAGCCATAATAATGTATTGTGGTAATTCATCTCAATGGAAAAAAATAATTGTAAATTATTATTAGATGAACCCCATTATAATGGTACTGAAGAACACACAAGAATGGAAGGCAGCATGTGACATGGGCAGCTGTGCACACATGCATCCCATGTTCCAAAGGCTGGAAGACAGCCCAGAAAAATAATACCTCTAGGTTTCAAAATTTCAGTGAATTGAATATTTTGATTTATGGGGTTTTTCGTCATTTCATATTTAGATAAATATTTAACAATACTCAAAATACATAACATTAATTTGAGTAACCAGGTAAAGTTAAGCATTCATTTGCCTAGGCACTTTCAAAATATATCTTTAGACAATCTAAGTCTTTAATGACCAAAGCCAGTTAAAAAAAAATATTATCCTAAACCAGAGCTTTTAATATCCATAAGTACCATAGTAAAATGCATTATACAGTTCAGCCACTTAGAGATAACTGGACAGATATCCTAGTAGTGGAGGTTTTCATAAACAAAAGCATACTCTGCAATATTCTGCTATTTAGAGTTCTTTTGTCTTTCATGCATTTGGAAAGACTTAACAGCACAATCTTTGATAGAGATATATCATGTGTTAGATGACTTATTGGTGGTACTTTAACTACAGAGGTAAGAATTACTTATCCTTTAAATCATACATAGGCATTATAACCTTTTAGCAGACAGATAGTAACAGCAAAACTAAAAAAAAACAAAAACAACACCTCTTTTGTTTGACAAAGACTGTTTAGATATCAAGAGCATTTCCCACTCATTGCTCCTTCTTGCTCACCTCTAGGGGGGAAGGAAAAGCAGTCATTCTGTAAAAAGGACACAAAATCCTTCACTTTAGTGTCACTGGCATGTTCCAAGTCCATGCAGAAAACCACAGCCCATTTGGCAGAAATCTACCATTTTACCATCTGGAGTATAAATCTGCCTGTTTCTGGACTTCCCACAATCACGTGCTGATTTCCCAACAGAACAGTTTCTGCACAGGTATGGTTCTCAGCACAATCAATGTGTTACAAAAAATGTATTGTGGCCCTGGATTTCAGACAGCTCTGCACTGTCAGGGTCACACATCACCACTCCACTGGCACTCCCAGAATTTCTTGGAGGGCTGGGAGAGGGCCAGCACTCAAATGGTGGGGGACAGAGCCGGCAACCCACTGTGATACAGATTCATCAGCCACAAGAAGGACACATCTGTGCATTCAACCACCTGAAGTCCCAGGAAAGAAAAAAGGGAGCCAACACAAGGGAGCTGGTGTACTCCTGTTGTGGAGAGCAAGGTGCAAGTGCTGACCTGGGACCTGACCACTGCATGGCTGAACTAGAGCTGTGTATGGCCCAGGCTGCCTGCAAACACGTGCCTGTCCAGTGCTGGGCTTGTTCCAGTGCTCCAGTTTCTGCAGTTCAGCTTACAACTGGTAAAAGCTGTTTGCTCTGTGCTCCCATGTCAGGAGCAGACAAGTCTTTAGGAACGGTACTTGGAGAATCTTTTTCCCCTTCTGTCTTTTGCTTAGTCCAACACTTAGACCAGGACATACACTTTCAATGGGATTTGTTCAGTGTCATCAGTGTTCATTTATGCTAAAGAACATCTATAAACCTCTCCTCTATATTTATGAAGTTCAATCTTTTTTCTAAAACCATCTGGCAACAATACCTGGGACCTATTTACAGTAAATTAAACAAAAAAAACCCAAACCTTCAATATCCATCTCTCAGAGGTAAACACTCTGTCTTCAGTTTCACAGTTCTATCTCTGCAGCCAGTTTGGAAAACAGAAAGCTCTCCTTGACTTTGTCTTTTCCTCCTTTTATGAGTGAAATCAGTACTCACAAAACAGTAACACTCTAGGTAGACAGTCTTGGCAAATATACCTGTTTCCACATATGCAGCTTGTGCAGTAACTCCATGTGAGGTCTGAAACAGGGAAATAATGGAACCATCTCCAAAATAATGAAGCTTGGTTGAAATAAAGCAATCCAATGGAACACTAGGAAATTATTTTAGCTATAAAATCTATAAAAGGCTTATCCAGGTAAGTAGGCTCTAGCTCATCACTTCATTATAATATTTTTTAAATAAAAGTAATTTTTTTTTACAAGCATTCTTTCATTATAGGAAATGAACCCTTTTCTAAACATTGTTTTAGATTAAAAAATAGATTTATACAGTTTATTTTCTGATGTCTTGTCAATACTCAGCCCAACAACCCTTCAATTCTTTCTATAGCAGTGTCCATTCACCAACACATACAAAGAAATATAAAGAAAGCTTCTCAATTTCTTTAAATGATTACAACACCCTACAGATTTTAAGAGAAACACCTTCTTAACAAATAAAATATAATCTTTTCAATTAAAGGTCAGCAGAATTGATTTATATTGGTTAAATTCCAAAGTAGGTTCATGTCAGTGGTATCACAGCTATCTTTCAATTTGCCTTTGGGTTTAAGTAATGTTCATGTTATTGAGAGAAACGTTAAATCACTGAGAATGCCCTGCAACACTGGATGCTTCTTAAGACTGTTTTATGCAGCTGCAACAGCTGTATCAGCCCATGGAGCCAAGTGAGGGAAAAAAAATACTTCAACCAGTATAAATTATTTATTATACTAAGTGGTACTCAGTACCAGCAGAACACACGCAAGTATTATCTAAATTCTTTCTAAGCCTTTAATTTTATATTCATATAAAATTTATAAATCCTTTAATAAGTAAAACTGTGATTAATTTTAATTTGAGCCTCAGCCATACCAGAATAGCATTTAGGAGGTTACTGCAAACTGTCCAAATTGTGTAAAATAATATTTTCACTATTCATTTGAGGTAAGAATGGATATAATACCTCCTACATATTAAGAAACTGAGAGGAGCAAGATCAATACTAGAATGCCATTTTCTAATTCAAGATCCTGAAGCACTGACAACTAATAGAATGAAAACTTCATACATGGTATTTCTCATACAATAACACTCAGCTTTCAGCAATGCTTAGTATTTTTTATAAAGTCACTATATATATATTTTTAGAGGAAGATATTAAGGCATTTCTGTGTGCTGAAATCAGAGTGAGAAAACAACATTCCTTCTTTTCCTGTTTTGCTGCAAGGGGTATTTAGCTCAGTCACATCAATGTGCAAAAAAATAATCTTTTTTTTTTTTTTTAATTTTTCTTATTGAATGCATTATGGCATAAGACTCTTTTAGAAATAATGTCACATTGTTAATAACTAAAATATTAAGGATGATTCAACAACTGCCTAGCAGATTTCTATGGTGGGTCTTAAAAAAAGTTGATGTTGTATAGTTTTAGCAATATCAGAGAGTTTCAATTTATTGGTATTCATTTAATGTCCAAAGCCATTTCTGACAGTTGAAAGACATTTTAAGATACTTCCAACTTCAAACAATATCATTTATGAGTGCAGTTTTTTTCCTCAGAATTACTAAGTATGCCAGGCTGAAAACAAGAATCTTTTCTAAAATTCTAATGCTATTTTCCTAGATAATAAGAAAAAGGTAAATGAAAACTTTTACTATCTATTAGCAATCAAATCATAGTATATGAGAAACTGCATACACTTGGATACTTTTGTTTACAGTATAGGTAAATCACTGTGTACTTAGCTCTTGGCAAATACTCATTTTCATTTTCTTTGCACCTCAAGAAGCCAAGGTTCTTCTCTTGAAATCACCATTTCAACTTATATAGTATCAAGTAATATAAAAATTATTTCTATTTGCAAATAATCATCTTGACACATTGGAAGTCCAGTACACAATAGCTCAGTCCTTAAATTTTGCTAATTAAGAAGCCTAAATCTTCCCATTATTTATCTGCAGTCACAAAAGAGCACTTCCTTTACTGTCAATTTTCTCAACTAGGAAATGAGCTAATGTTTTGCTGCTCTAAATGCTTGACATTTTGGTCCTGTGAAAATAACTGTAGCTCTTTTTCATTTCAGTAGTGGCTGATTTTTCTTTCAAGTTCACAAAGAAATACAAGCACTCGGTTATTTTGGAAAGGATCCTTGGGTACCAGCAAACATCTTCTGGACTTACTGTGGTCACATCTCAGTCTTTAAACATTAGTCTCATTCCAAGACATAATGGATTCCCAGATGAAATTTAAAGTCTCATTTGAAAACTCCATCCAATGTGAAAAGCAAGACCTCATTCTTGCACCATCATAGCTCTGAATTCACTCCATCACCTGCTCAGCACCTCAGACCACCACAGTGGCACACTGCACTGAAAATTTCTGTAGTCAGATGTCCTGCTCTATTTAGAAACTTTACACCTGGAGAAATATTTTCAGACAGCTCTAAGGAAGCCTTTATCTGAAAACTGTCAGGTGTTTTCTTGCAAATGCATTTTAAAGCCTCACGCAGAAGATTTGCATTAGTATATATCAGTGCTCAGATGTGGCCAACACTTTGGAAAGATGAATGAAGAGTTCAGAATACGTTCTTTTTTGTCATGACATTACCCAGACTGTGTTGCAGAGTCCTGGGACAATATCCTGTTTGCTTGAAGGAAGCATAAAGTGTTGAGACTCACACCTGAAATCTGGAAATAGATTTAAATTAAAGTGATCTTCTTTAATGCTGCTCTGCAAAGCTTCAACTGATTGATTTAGGCATCTCTTATTTAGGCAGGAGTTGCATGAATTGAGAAATATGCTCTGTGATGCGCCATTATAGGGAACAAATCTAAATGAACCACAGCACATACTCTCCTCCATGAAGTCATGCCATTCTCTTTTCCTATTTTATTTTCTCATTCTTTTGACTAAATCTTATTCTGTGCCATGCAAATTATATTCAGAACTTTGTGGGTATTATCCTTATCTCAGAAAAGGCTGAGCAAATAAATCTGACAGCCCAAATGTATAGACTTCAGTCTTAGCCTTCAATCTTCTCTGCTTTTTCCCTGAATACTATACACACAAGCCCCAAAAAGGTACAACTTTCAGCTTTCTTCACAAGCACAGCTCATTTTGTCCAATATCACTAGCTCCCTTCCTCTCCTCTAAACTGCCCTTTTGTCCTGCTTCTGCTTTACAGCCCTGTTCAACTTGCAATTCTGTGCTCTATTTTACTCATCAGGAGTTTTGATTCCAACAGGAATTTTACCCATTAAACCATAAAGAGATATGCAAGACACCTGAAGGAGAAGTTATCCTAACACGAAGTCATTCTGTAGCCATAGTCCATACTGAGATCCAAAGCCCTAAAATAGATTGAGATTGGCAGAATTTAGGAAAGTAAAGCTAACTTATGTCTCTCAAAACCCATAAGCAGCTCTCCTGTAATGGTCAGAGTTCCTAGCTGTCTAAAACAATTTTGGCACCAAAGGAAATGTCTGAAAAGGTCCTTAGGGACAAGTTTGGCTATATCTCCACTTCTTAAAAACAGGTCAGCTGTCCCCAGGGAAGCACTGGAAACCAAGAAACTGGAAAGAAGGAGAGAAAGAGCTTTGCCAGACTGCAGGTTAGACACCTACTTCCAAGAGGCAAGACCAAACCAGTCTGTTGCTTTCAGAAGCAGCTTCCCACTCAATGTGTTGACTGCCTTTGCCCCACTGAGCACACACAGTGACCATGTGCATCCCTGCAGGACCCAGGGCTGTCACTGCACTGCCTTCCTTGCTGGCTCCAGCAGTGAATCTGATCTAGAACCACGTGACTATAAAGTTAAAATTGTATGTCTGTGCAAAACATTTTCTGATTGTTTTTAAGGTGCCTTTACACTGTTGTCCAGAGCTAAAAAACCCCAAGAATTTAATCTGAGTATTTATCCAGAGAGTCCAGCCCTGACTGAAGCTATCCATAAGGCTTTGGAAATGGCATCACTGAAATTTCTTACAGACTTCAGTTGGCAATAACTCAGGCATTCCAATTAATTCTCTTTCTCCACTCACCTATTGATCACGAAGGATACTTAATTTCTATATTTTTACTCTGCTGAACATTTGAAGGCTGTACTGTTTTATAGTCCCTAGGGCACCAAGCAAAGCAAACATGGAATTTCAAACTTTTCACAACCTCATGCTGTGATAACATTTTCAGTTTATCCTTATATTTTATAGATTGTCTCCAGTCATCAGGATTGAGAACACGGGGTACACTTCTGCTGCATAGCATTTGTTCACTGTCAAATTCTGTGTGGCTGTAAGTTGTCCAAGCCCCTAAAACTGCAGACTGTTATCTCTTTATAGCTCAGGGATATATGACTTACTTTTTTTGGTTTTTTGCCAAAAATATTTTTGACCTGGTAAAAGGGAGAACATAAGGGATCTCGGTTGTGGAGAAAAGGTAAACAGTGAAGATACTTGTAAAAGAGACAGGATTTTAGTAGTAATAGTACTTATATTAGTATGGTTGCAAGTATTGACATTAAACAAAGCAACAAACTTAGGAAAATTAGTTATTTCTGTCTTCAGCTTTAGTACCTTGTTTCTTTGCTCTGTCCTCAAACAGTCTTCACCATGTGTCTGTCTGTTTTCTTATACTCCAAATCTTGGGTGCAAGGACTGTATTTGGAAAGCACCCAGGTCATTTTAGACATAGCCACAACATAAATAATCGTTATCCAGGCTGCTGGAATGCCCACTCGGTGAGTTAGCTGCATGGCTGCACGTTCAGTCACCTCTTGTTCTCTTCCAAGAATTGTCCCATATTTCCTGCATTTTACTGCCAGCAGCAGGGAAGCATCTTTACAATCAGACATGTAGTTTCAGAAAAGGAGAAATTTTTTCCCCTTCCTTTTCTGGGAAAATTAGACAATGACATTTGCAATGAACTCACTGAAAGGGTGAGCTACACAGAGCCTACCAGCAGTGAGGCTGCGTGCATTACTCAGTAAGACCTGCTGTACACACAAGTGCAATAAGCACTGCTGGGGAGCCTGCCTCATGAGCTCTTGGTGCAGCTGTGGAGCCCTGCTGTGCTGGCCAAGGGATCCCACTCTCAGTGCAGTCACAGAATCCAAAAAGCTGAGTTGCTGAGTCCATAACAATTATGTGTTCGTAGGCAGGGGGAAAGAGTCAGAAAAACAAATATTTCTTCTTGTTTCAACATGTGGGATTTAAAAGTACAAGACCTGGCTTTAAATTACTGACCAGGTTCTCCAGCTCTCCAACACATCAGCTGCTTTGTGTTGGCATAAATGTAGCTGCAAAGAGGTCAGTGGGAGTTCCAGCTGACCTCCATGAAAGATCTGTTGAATAAAACACATCAAAGAATTGGATTCCCTGAGCTATTTCTTCATCAAGTTTCCCTTTTGTAAAGGAATGGAGAATGTTACTCACTCTATTGCATAAAGCTCTTTAAGAACTTTAACAGTAAGGCAAGAAATTAATTCAGTGACAAATTTTGGCATGACTGCAAATTACCTATACCTCTAATGAAAGCAGAATGTCTTCATTTATAGTACTATATACTAAATTAAATTATTTTTAACTCAAAGTTATGTAAATTGTAAAAGTTAATCCATAATTGGACAAAATTTTATTTTTTGAGTGATACAGGGACAATCTATTGTAAAGTGAAACAAATATTTCCCATATTATTAGATCTTTCACAAAAAGTGTGTAACTAAGTTTTGCGCACTCCAAAGATGAATCCCCTCATTAACTTAAAATAAACTAATTCATTTTATCTAGAAAATTAAGGAATATAAATATTTAAAATCCAAAATAATTATTAATTGCACATTTTACGCATATCACACTATCCAGATGTAGAGTAATCAACAAGAATCCATTCCAATATATAGCAGAAAAGCTGTACTTTTAGAGCAATTGCTGCTGAAGGAGCAACATGACAGATTCTCCATTGTTTTACATTACCTTTACGTTTAAAGATATTGTCCTATATAATGTAGAAGTAGATACTGTATGTGTTGGCAGTGTACTGTAAATAATGAGTAATCCACCCACCCAACAATCATACTATGCTTGTAAAACTACAGAGTAAAACCCAACTTTCCTTCTTTGTGACCTGTGTTTAGGTTTCATTGTCCACAAACCTGGTTGGACTTCTGCAAATTTCTGCACAGAAAACCTTTACTGGTATCCCAGGGAAGTCTTAATTTCTGCCTGTTTTTCTTGTTTGGCATGTCAACTAAACTGATGGCCCAGATTCACACCAAGAATTCACAGAACTTGCCTACAGTAAATAAATAAGCACCATTGTCACAGCCCTTGTAGGTAGTGTGGAAGGAAAAAGATATTAAAGTAAAATAATTGCACAAGACACACATTTGTTGGTTTAGATTAATATATGAGGTTACTCAATAAAGAGCATTTTCAAGCACATCTAAGTTAGGTAATGGAGTAATTGAGCTTTCTTACACAACCTTAATTAATCTCAGTAAAGTACATACATTATGAGACAATCTTAAGTGATTACAGTATTACAATCTTGAGTGAATCTTATGTACTACAAATCCTGTATTGCATTTTACAATGCACACAACAGTCTTGCCTTTTTCTGCAAATGAATCAAAATTATCTAGAGTTTTCCCAACAAGCCCTTCTTATGACTGCTTTTACAACAATAGGAAGTTATACATATCTAAAACTAAATAAAACAACACTTACCGGTGTTTTCCATCTGGGATCCTCAAGAAGATTTACAAAGTTCTACCAGAATATGTGGACTCTAGTTTGCAAAGGAAATAAGTGGAAGCACAGCAAAGTCTTCATCTGTACTTTGAACTATCTGCATAGTTCTTTGAAACAAAAAGAGAAAAATAATAGATCTCAATTTTCTTCCTTTCTTGAAACTACTTAAAATCAGGGATTACATTGCTCACAATGAACTTTTAGAATTGCTTTCTAAGGTTTTCTCCAGATATGTATTAAAAACATATGTCTTGTTGCACTTTCCAAAGATGGAAAGGGTTCTACCTGTATTTACATATTTTGATTCAAAATCTCCTTTATTCTCAGTTGGGAACAGAAAAGCCTTTATTATTCTCAGCTGGGCCCAGTCCCACAAACATTTCAGCTCTGCCTTCATCAGATGCAGATCACACCAGCATTTATCCCCACTAATCACCACTCCCTCTGGCACTGACATTATCCTGGGGAGTTTCCCATTCACCTGACATCAATTACCCTAGACCCTGCTGATACTTAATTCATATCATCATACTTAATTAATCATTAACCCCTTCACTGCAGTCAGTGTTCTGTAATTGGTGTTCACAGCATCTGCAAAATATTAAGGGTATTTGACTGTACATTCATCATGAGCTCTTCTACAAGAGTGTGAGGTACTGGCTACACGCTTCAGCCATGTTTCAAAAGGATATCACACAAATATATTAACACCAGGAAAAATTAGTATTCTTTATCCAGAAGTTCCATAAATCTAGCAGCTGCACATTTACCATTCAGTTCTCTTCAGAGGCATTAAATAAAGTTCTGTTCTCCCAAGGATATCAGGAGACCTGCCTAATCACTTAGCCAGGAAAAATGCTCATGGAAAGAGTCCATTGTGGAACTTCATATTTCCAAATATTTAAATAAAATAGACTGACAGATTTAAAGGAAAAGTCCAATTTAAAATTTAACTGTTTTCAGCTCAAGCTAGAAAGAGGGCTTTTTACCTGATCATGGTACTTACAGAGCCTAGTGGTAAAACACATACCTGAGGGAAACCGTAGCAAGCTATGCATCTGAGAATGTCTGATGTTGTTTAGGTATACCATAAAGAGGGATATTTTAGTTATACAGAGGCTAGAATTCTATCAAGCTTCAAATATCCACTTACTCAGAGTAACATTCTACCTTGGTTTTGTTTTTTTTTTTTTTATTCCACTGGAGACCTATAGTATAGGGGGAAAAAAGGAAGTCTAGTGTGCATGGAGTCTTTGGTGTAGGACTCTAAACATGCGGTGAGAAAGGCAAGGAGGCTGAGGAATGAAAGAAATACTGGGAATGGCTCATTTCAGAGCACAACCACCTACTCAGATTGTGAGAACATTATGGATTGGATTATTTGAGTTAAATCCTGTGAGGTTTTGTTATATCTTACAACCTCTTTTCATGTTTATCTTTTAGTGGTACATTTGAACAGAATATCTATAAAATTACATTTATCTGAAAGAGCCAAAGAATTGGTACAGAGGATGTATCAGTGGATCTTAAGTTAGCAACAAATCAGGAGGTCCATACTCTACACTTACTGTACTGAAAAACAAATAGCACATTGCTGATGAGATGTTTTCCAGGTCTTTATATTCTGCTTTTATTTTGTTTTGCTTTTAGCTTTACAGAAGAGAAATATTTAAAGAGCGGAGTATCTAACAAATCTCATTTCACAAGCATCAAGAAAGAGGTTAATGAGGTTTCAAAATAGGGTTAAGTGGTACCACCATCACAGAAGCTGTGAATGTTTGTAGAAGATGCACATGAAAGAAGACCCATTTTAATAGTATGGAAGATTCTCGCTTTCATTTCTTCTAGCAGAGTAATGTCAGAGAGATTTTTAAATTTTTATTAGAGGTGCAAGATAAAATAGAACAAAGCCACATTTACTGGTCTCATATCTTCACTAATCAGGTTGCAGAGATCAATTAATACAAAAATAAAAATTTAACTATTTTTTAATATGTATTTCTCTTAGAAATATCTCTAGCAAATACATCAAAGTTTTACATCAGTCCATGTCAGACTGAAATCAAACAGTTTTTCCTTGTGGCCTGGCAGAATACAATCATATCTGTAGATCAATGCCTATTACTTCACTTTGAAAACAAAATAAAACAAAAATAATCAAGCATTCTATTTGGTGCAGTTCCACTGAACTGATTGTACCAGTCTTTAACTTCTCCCAAAGACCTGTGGATCCACATGGTAGGTCTAAATTTTAGTGGTGCAAAATCACCCCTCCCTATTGCCATCACCTGTGTTGTTTCCTTTTACCAAGTAAGGAGTCTGCTGAGCATTTCAAAGGAAAAGTACATTACTACAGGAACCTTCAGCTGCAGAAGTGGAGGAAGATGGTTTATTTCTAGTAGTTGGAAAGAGTTCAAGCTCAGCCAGTTGAGAGTAGGTTTCTTTAGTTAAATGATTTTTGTTTAAATTTTTCTAAAGAATTTAGCCAGAGGCAGTCAGTGAGTGTAGAAAAGTTCAGTCCAAATAGTTGAAGTATGATGAACATATTAGCATTAGAAAATGGGATTTTATTATGAGACATGTCAGGCGATTTTAGTAACAGATCTTTCTACATAATCCCTTCCACCCCCAGTACTGATCTCCTTATAGGCACCAGTGACTGCTATAAATTCCAGACCTTGTTGTAATGAATGATATCCTTCCCATTCTAAGGATAATTGAAAAAAATAAGCCAGCGTATTTATGGAATCCAATATCATGAAAACCAGAATCTTTTTCACAAAAGAACTGTCCCAATAGTAAAAGCTGAGCAAAGCCAGGCTTCAGATTCTAGGAGTTTTTCTTGTGGCTTGTGTATACATCTCATGGAGGCTCCATAGTATGGACATGGTGTAGTAAACAAGAAAAAGTCTTGTACAGAGAGGCACTAATGGGAAACAAAAGGAAAAGAGAAATTCTCGTGACACAGGAGAGGATTGAAAAATAATCTCGCAAACTGTGAGCAAAAACACTTCTGGACCATTGTTTTTTCAGCAGTGCCTGTTCTGCATTTGGCTAGGACCATCACTTTTTCTCTAATCAGAAAAAAATCTCTGGTAATCATTAAGTATATAGAACTAAGAGCAAATTTATAAATATTTATATGTACTGATTTGTGGAGTTTACTTATTGGTTTTGTTTTCTTTGACATGGGAAAAGTCTTCACATAAATTTCCAAATGCATAATATTTGCATTTAATTTATTTGTTTGATATCACTACCTGTTCCTGATTCATAATAGCACTTTAGTCAGAGAAAGTGTTTTTCAGTGGCACTAGTCTCTGTAATCTAGAATTATGCTAAATTAATACCTACGACACCATTTCACATAACTCATGATGAGTCTTCTTGTATTTGTCATCAAAAACAATGGTTACACAAGAAATAATTTGTTGGATTACACTGCATTAATAGTTTCTGATTGAGCACATTACAGTTTGACTGGAGAGATAGACCGCTATTTCTAGTAAGAAAGGAAAGCCCAACAGATAATTGGGTGACAATGGTAGCTCTAAAGCCTCCTCCCTTCTCAGTGCCTAGTGCACAGTGCAGTGCAGACAGACACAGCAAATGCATGCAGCCCTGAGTATGGCACAGCAGCCTGAGCTGTTCTGCCTCCTCAGATAGGTGTCCACACTGACGAATATCACTTCTCCCCAGTTTTCATGCTGGTCATTGGCTTAACAGGCTCAGGTTTTCTACCAGTAACCCACTGGCTATTCCTCTTCCCCACATTCCCCCCAGAAAAACATTTCTACACCCGATTGTCCACCTGGCCATTGATCCTTCATGGCCAAGCCACAGACATGCAGATGCAGTGTCTTCTGGGGATCCAGGGAATGGTCAAGAGACAGTGGAATAGCAGTTTCTATTCCTACACAAACAGATATGTCCTTGAAGGAAGAAACTGTTGCTGCCAACTTTGTACCATTTGCAGAACTACAGTAAAAAGGGACGTTGTTGCTTCAGGAAATACAAAGTCAGTAATTCCCCTTTAGATAAACCACTTCTTTAATTGGTTAGAATAGTTCTAAGAGCTGCTCTGAATCCTATTGTCCCTTTCTCCATCTAAAATACTCTTATAATCTCAACCTAAATACATACCAACCATATCAGAGGATTAACTCAAACTGAAATCAAATTATAACTTCCTTGCCTCTATTCTCCTTTTAATGTGCACAAATGAAAATCAGGAAAATTTTTTTCTATACACATTTCTTTCTAAGCCACCTTAATCATGACTGTGTGACTGTAAACATTTTCTAGAAACATTAGGATATTTTAATTGTTGGTTTTGCTATTTTTATGGTTGACTGAGAAACAGTCTTTCTGGGTAGGCCTCTGCAACAGATTGAAATATCCACCTAGATAAAGAAAGCCTCTCCTGGAGGGATTGCCTGAATGAGAGATTGACTAGCACACTCTTCTGACTGTTATTGTTGTCTGACTGTCAACGATAAGTACAGACCAAAGAAAAAATTTTAAAGTAACTTTTGCTTACCAGCTGAGCAGAAAATAGCAGGCTGGTATAGAATAGAAATAGTAAATGGGAGGCATACGTGGGTTTGGAACTGTAAAGAACCCCTGAAAGAATTGGGCAAGCAGTTTCATTCCAAGTCCAAACAACCTGAACTCCAGCTATATAATTATGTTTGGATTTGGGGTTTTTTTCCTGCCCGTAATATTTTGTTTGGCTTCTGGACTGTTTGGAAGTTAGAACTTCTTCTGCTATTTACTTATGACATTCAGTGCTGGCAAGGATGATGCATTTCTGAACTATGGAAATCTAAATCCCGAGGATACTTGAAAACCACCACTTTCAGTAATAAGGGTTAGATATTGTTGGTAATTGGAGAAATTTCTGTAATAAGAGTCTCACAATACATCAGTCTTGTGACTTTGCTTGAAAGGTAAGGGGCGGGTCAGCATGTATTGATATGAAGCAGCAAATATTCATCTTAATTATTATGGAGGTACAGTAGTGTCACTAATAAAAATTATTCAGGGCCTTACTAGTTGGATGTGGTCTAAAAGCAGGGTTTCTCATCTGCAGGAAATGCTATTTTCCTGATATTTGGCTGAAAATTCAGCAAAACTTTTCAAAATTCCTTGTAAGCTCAAGACCCCGGAGCAGCCCAGTGTTTCTGTCAGACAAATCACTGTCTTCACCACCAAAATTGCCTCCTGTAAAGCACCAATACCACACTTACATAGTCCAGCATTTACTGCATATTCAGAACGCTAAGCATGACTGATGACTCCAAGAGAAAATAAGATGTAGAGTTACACATACATCCAAAATAATCTCTGCTCCTCAAACAGTAGGAGGAAGAATTGCATAAGTGCTTCTGTAAAGTAGGCTGTACATTGCTCCAACTGCCTGAGTTTAGCTGATCCCAATTCCACTAATTTCTTGTAAAGCATTTACTAATTGGTTGGTCTTTACGTATTGACAAGTTTTCTCTCTTATGCTAAACACCCCTAAAGTACCTCTTTGCTGACCCAGAATCCTTGTTCTTGAAAGGCTTCATTTGTGCTCTGCACCTTTGACACAAAAACTTCAACCTTCTACAAGAGATATTGACCCTTCACAATTTTACCTGCGACTGATTAAAATTAGAATTGCCTTTGTATGTGTTGCTCAGCCTTTTCCATACTCATAACTTCATTATCAATCTAAATTTTAAAACGGTATAATAAGATAAGTCCAATGATATAATCTGTACACAGTGTTTGTTGATAGCTGGTTGGTACAATTTACAAAAAATAAAAAAATTAATAAAAGCACATATTTGGGAGATTTCAAAACTTCAGCCAAGGACTCCTAAAATTGGTCTACCATCTCCTTTGGAAATAGGCCTGGTAAGGATCTTGGTAAAAGTCCACTTCCAAACATTTTAACCCCATTTTAACCATACAAAGCTGGATGTTTTAACTAAGTATATTCTGTCACGAAAACATCAGGTGGTTCTTGTAAGCAACTGAGATGGGTTCTATGGGGACTCATTTTATTTTGCTCAAAGTCCTGGTCAGGAAGATTGAGGGAACTTTTCCAGGACATTACACAATGATTCTTCATTAGAAGACTATAAAGTTCGCTGAGTAAAAAAATTTCTTCTGGCTTCCATACTGTGTAACCCCATTTAATGCTGTAAAAAACCCTCCAAAATTGGCTTGGACAGGGGCCAGATCTTTTACTCTGGCCATCTCTCATTAGTCACTGATATAGTTAAACTTGTCTCAGAGTTTCCACCAAAAAACCCCATCTTTGAGGGGTTATGATTCAGCTGTAAATTTTGACTCTAGAGCGAAATTTAGCAAATCAAAGGCTTATCCCTAGAGCAAATAATAATTGTATTAATATAATTATATGTATTAAGTTTTATGCTTGTAAGCTATTAAACCTTTTATATCCTAAACAGCTTTGTGCCTCCAATAAGTTTTAAAAGGAAGTTACATTTAAGTCATGCCTAACTGATATTACCAACCCCAGCTTAAACTGTGCTTCTCTGACTCTCCCAGCAATACCCACTGCACTGGGTACCAGCACCTCCACACCAATGGCCTTTTGTGTGAGCGTTCAACTCATATGTTGATGCAGATATTCAATTCCACCACCACTGACCTGCAGAGGAGGGCCCTACGTTCAATCTCCTCTTTAGTAGCTCAGTCTCAGTGGCAGCTCAGGGCTTTTCAAACCGAACAAGGGTGAGCACCAGCAGCCCTGCAAGGAGCCTGTCCCTGGCCAAGCTCAGAGCACCCACCCAGTGCCCAGCAGTGGCCCGAAACTCTCACTTTCTTTCATTTTTCACATCACATTAAAAGTCTTTTGCTTGACATGAAACCTTACTTGCGTCTGGTGTTCATTGTCCTATAAAATGCTTTGTTGGGTTTTTAATACATGACTTTAAATATCGCATTTTTAATGTCTTAGGTCTTTCATACGTAAATCTGAATATTTGTTGATTGTCACAATTCACATTCATTGCTAAAATAAAAGCAAAGGCCTCTGGATTTCTCTCTTTCTTTGTGACTTTAAATGCAGAAATAAGTGGTTACACAAACAATGCCCACACAGAAGAATTTGATACTATATTACGCTTTCACACAAATATATACATGTTTAAAAACACATAACTTTTCAATTAATTGCACAATATGAAATTATGTCATTTGGAAAATGCCAACAACAACATAATTCAAGACTTTTTCACAAAAAAAAAAGAAAAACAAAACTATGTTCCAGCCAGCATAGCAAGTCAAATCTGAGAATTTTGCAAGAAGAGTTTGGATAAGCAGCATATGTCTTTTTTTCAGTTAATAATTCTGCCTCTCACAATAAATATTCTCTGTTTTACCTACTATTAGTAGGCAAACAAACAAACAAAAAAAATCCGAATTTTAGGAACCCTAAATTCCCTTTAAACTGAGTGCCTTTAAAAGAACCTCCTCACTTGTTATTATTTTGAGATCATAAGTAAAAAGGAAAAAATTCATTAGAGATGAAAAAACTTTAGCATCAAGCTGAGGAAAAGTAGCAGAAAAAAACCTAAAATGTCCTCTTCAGGACAAGAAACAACATCATACAGTCCTGGATCCCTGGAGCAGAGCGCAGGCTGTGGACACACACCAGGGGTGCAGCCTCACTGTGTTCTCTCTTACAGACAGATAGTCACAATTTTAAGTCATAAATAGGGGTTTCGGGGGATATAGAGTTTTGCTCTGATGTGTGGGAAAGAAATTCTTCAGATTACGGCAAAAAAAAAGAAAGAAGAGTTTCTTATTCATCTGAACTTTATTTTTGTGCATTTTAATCAATTAAATCTTCTTTTTGTAAGGTAAAACAAATACTTTTCTATTTCAACTGGTGATATTTTGAAACCAAGCATTTTTCCTTTTAAGTTGATTTGCAGGAATCCAGTCGTTGCTCTAAGGTCCCCAGCCAGGCATGTCTGAGCTGCGCCCTGTGCATGGGCTGTGTGCAGACTTTCACACCCAGCAGAGTGCTCTAAATTGTACCTCATGCAACTCATCCCAGAGGATGTGCCCATGTCCGCCAGGACCAGTCCATACAGGTATTTTGCTTCATAAGCTTTGCATTAAATGTAACCAAATCTAAACACTTTTGTGGATCTGACCTTGCACATACGTTTTGCTATGTGTTTAGTAAAACAATGGGGGTTTTTTGAGTTTCAGGAGCTTAAATCATTTCATTCATAATAAATACAGACCTTAAGTACATGTATATGCTGCCTCTGGAAAAAACACTTCATTTTTAATCCAGCTAATTATCTCTGTCCACTTTTTGAGGACTGTACCTTTGTAAACAGAGCACGACTCTCTCTAGTTTTCAGTTTGAAGGCCTGACTGTTCATAAGGTATTGCTATTAGTATTAAGTAAATCCTTAGCTTAAAATGCAGGTCTGCATGGGACTTCTCGCATACCACACCTTTTAAAATCTTCAATAATGTCTAAAGCATGTTCAATCCTGCCAGTACCCAGATCCACGTTTTGCAAAGTTGCCTAATGTCTGGAAACAAGGTTTAAACATACCACGAAAATATTATAGACAGACCTCTAGCAATATTTTTATGTATCCATTTTTCCAAGGAAAAAGTGATTGAATTGTATAAGCTGCCCCTCTTCCATTTTATTGTAAGAATTCCCTAGTGCTGTTAGTTCATTCAAAGCCAGAAGTATCACTTTACACAGTTTTTCATTGTACTCAGGGGAAGTATATGGAAATTTTAGAGCAATAAGCTACAAATGGGGAGCTGGACTACAGCCAGTCTGCATCCTTCTCATGCCCTTACAGCATTTTTTTCAGCATTCAGTATTCTCCACAGTGTATATCCTGAGAGGCTATTATATTTGTTTTGGAGATGCAAAATGTAATAAGTAGACCTTTAACAGCAATGTCTAAGAGGCAAAGCTGACATTTTCTTTTCGCTTCAAGAAAAGCTCATTAGTGGAGCCTTTAAGCACAAAAAATCAGACTTTTCCATAATGTGCAGCTCTCGTGTTTAAGTCTGTTCTTTTCCAAGAGGTCAGTAATTCCTGTTCTGGTGTTATACAATTCCACAATCATTGTATATCTTGCACAAATTTTTAGAAGGTGCAGGTCGACCTAACTTGGGGCCTCGTGTTTTTTCTTTGCACCTTTATAAGAGAAAAGAGGTGATAGCCAGAATAGTGTTACAACCGCTAGAGGAATCACATTTTATGGATACAGAATATATTATTAGAATGTTGCTGTAGAATGTTATTACAGGATAACATTTTATGAATATACTCAAGCACTGGAGTATTTAAACCCATAGGAAAGTCACTGTTTCAGACTCCATCATGGCATGATGAAGCATTCATCAATAACACAGGTGATATTTTAAAAGAGGGTTAACGTTTCTCATCCTTTATATTACTAAACATGTACATAAACATGGCCATTGCAGACATCACAGTCACTCCTCAGTTACTCCATACAAGATAGAATTTTACAATACAGAAACAAGAGATGGAATATTTCTTCCAGTGTATGAAACTCACCCTGGATCAAAACTTTCAGAGATTGTCTTTATAACGAAGGCTTTCTTTTCATAGGTTTCATAGGTCTTAGGTGAGGACTGGCCAAATCACTTATATTTCAAACATCTATATTTGAGTCAGATACTATGTATGCTGTTTCTAATTGATGGAAATAAGCCATTATTCTAAGGATAAAATTCTGCTGTCCAATTTTAAAATTAACTTTAGGATAAAATAACACCAGAAACTATTAACCCAGTCTCTTTTCTGATAATAAAAAGGGACCAAAATGATTGGTTCTGATGAGCCTTTCTACATTACAGATTTTTTCATTTAGACAAATGACTAACCTGGCCAGTGGAACAATGGCAGGAGGAATGGTATAGCCAGAAAAAGAAGTGGTGTATGCCCAAAACCCAGAGGTTATCACACCTACCTCCTAAAATGTCTGTATATATCAGCCCAAAGATTTTTTGAGGATACATGTGAAATGAACTGAAATCAATAGCAAACTTGTCAACATTAATGTGGTCAGTCACACTTTGAATTAGAATCAGTTCCTAGAGATCCAGTTCCCAGGATGTTGCTAACGCTCTTGTGATCTAACAGAACAGCAACAAGATCCCATCATGTCTTGAGAGGCAATGGATGAAAAAAATACCATGATAATTAATTATAAAAACAAGTATATTCAGGGCTAAAATAAAATTCACATATCTTTTCTGTCAATGTCTTCTAGAAAAATTCATTGAATCTTTCTTGTGGCTCTGGTGCCTGTCTGTTTGGTAAAGGGACAGAATTTTCAGTTCTCCTAGATTTGTAAAATTAGAGTGAAAGTCCTCATTGCAAAGATGCTCCAGTAAATTATTGTGTGTCTTGGAAGTGTCTAATACAAAGACAGCTCAGCTGGGATCTTTGGTAAAGAGGGATTATACACAATGGCATACAAAACCCATATTTGACCAACATCAGTTCCTCACTCTTAACATACATGCGTGTATATCACTCTAAGTTGTTAGAAATGTTTCATTTTACTTAGATTTATTTGTAGAAAACTATTTCTACTATATTTTCACTGCTTTTTCAGTGTCTGCAGATGATTATTTAATTTAAAGGCTAACAGCAAGCATATTTAGGAGCAAGAATTCATGTTTACGGCTCTGTGTTTCTTTTACAGCATTTGATTAGTAACACCTAAAATTATACCGGGAGCTATATTTCCTGCATCTTTATATAGCCTCAGAGCTATCATCACCACCAGAGGGGACACAGAGATTTTTGTATAACTACAAGATTAACAACTAGGGAAGGGAGAAACTGATTTTAAATTACGCATATAAAATAATGCACTGTATATTCCATGTTTATTTTTAATATGAGAGAAACATTCTGAAAATGGCACAAGATTTTCAACAGGTTACTTTCTAATACTGTTTTACCATTCATAAAGCGTTTTACCACACCAGTCTGTATGGACTCATTTTTCATGATGATTCTTCAGGAAAATGTGAACTTTTGACCTCCCACCTTCCCAACACAGCTTCTATTCATTAAAAAAAAAAAAAAAAGAAAGAACAAACAGCTTACACACACACACACACGTACATGTAATACACATGGTGGATACAAAAAGAACTTGGTGTACTGCTTGCTTAAGGTAACCCCAGCAACAAGAAATTTTTCAATTAATCGGAGGCAGGTGGGTGTTACATTTATTCATTAAAAAAGAATCTCTCTTAGGGGTGCAAAATAAAATTCTAGATAACCACGTGACATTTCACACTCATGCATGTCATCAGTCCAGTTCTTGGAATTACTGGCTCACGGAAACAGAAAAAAAGCAAATGGCCAAATGGACAACTATATGACCAGGGACCATGATGAACTTTTATTTTTTGCTCTATTTTTTTAGGGAGGGTTGTTGGGGTTTTTTTACAGTTGGACTCAATTATCCTTGAGGTGTTTTCCAAACTAATCAATTCCATGATTCACTTCACTTGAAACAGGTCTTTTTTTTCCTGTATGTGGATATGGCTATCAGTGTGTTCTGAAAAGGATTAAAAGTTGGGCTCTTCGAATTTGCCACTGAAAGTCTCACAGGAAAACACACCTTTGACTTCCACTGGCTTTAAGAGGCTGACAGCTGAATTTATTCAAAACCTATTGAATTTCTGGACTGTAAGATTGGAACAAACAGTACTTTGTTACAGCAAGGTACTACTATCTTAGCCAGCAAAGATACAGGCAGGTGACTTGCACAAGGGAACTCCATATCTGTCAATAAAAACACTGTATTATGCTACACTAATGTCCTGAAAAAATACTATGCCTAGTAAGAGGAAAGATACCACAGTTTTTCCATATCATAACTTAATTCTTGGATTCTGCTGTATATAATATCTTCTGCTCTTTCACTTTACTGTGTATCTAGGTGTAAAGTGAAAAATAAAATGGACAAAGAACTAAAAATAAATTTCATTCTTCTAGTTCCCCTGACACTGACTCACCAAGAAATTTCAGCATACTGAAATTAAATCTCAGGTGGAATGCTAATCACCAAGATGTCTGTTAGTCATCCAGATTACCACTTCCTACTGGGAAGTGTGCTGTCTTTTCAACAAATATCTGATATTTTGATCCAATCCTATATTTTGAGTTCAGTGCATGTTATAATCCAGATAATCCTAAATATGAAGAACACTTAATCAAAGCCAGTTTAAAAAGGGAAATAAAACACTGGGTTAGTGCCTGTTACTTTATTCAACTTTGAAATGGCTTGAAATATCTTGAGGGTAAATTTAAAAAAAAAAAAAAGTGAATGTGTTTCATCATATCTGTGGTCTGGTGCCTCTTCATAGTTAATGGGCAAGCCAAAACTCGCTGATTTATGGAACATGAGCAAAAAGCTGAAGTCACGTTTACATTTCATAAATCAGATGACAGACGTGTAGATACAAAAGTGCAGAAATCTACAGAATCTCTGCACTTCTAGTCACTTAGCTGGAGAATTCAAGTCTTAAAAATGAAGAAAGCTATATTTATTATAACAGATAATATCAAGTTGTATTTTGCTTTTAAATTAACTGTTTCTCAGAGGTTGTAAAATTATCCGCAGACAACCAGCCTTCTTATTTCTTCTGTGTTGTACTCTATTAAAGAAAGGTGCTCAGTTTGAGAATACCACAATATAACTGGTTGCTCTAACTATTCATATTTTTAGCTCCTTGTTTCCTCTCAGTGTGTGTGTTTGCCAAAATGAGCACCCAGCTACAAGGTAGGGCCAAAGCTTGTAGGTCCTGATCAGACACAGCTGTCATTCTCTAATGTGGAGTTGAACATTACTGTTAGAGCTATATAGTAATGAATCCAGTTGATTAGAGTGAGATGCTCTAATCTCAGGGTGCTGGTTGTTGTTAGCAGTGCAGAGAAGTTAGCACAAGGTTGGTTATGCTCATGCCTGATCTACTGCTCCTCTTGTGCACGTGTTCTCGCCCAAGACGTGCCCCATGTGACTGCAGTACACCTATGTAACATTTGATGCAACTCAGGTCCATCTAGTTCTTTGGTTTACCAAACTCAGAATTCTAACAATTGCAAACTTTCACTTCCACTACAACCAAAAAATTGGGATCGTTCATATTTAGGAGCAGATCCACTAAGGTATATCTTGCAAGTTTCTTGCATCTCCCTTACACGGGAACTGGGACACAGAGATGTCGCTGGAACATCCATAAGTGACTTCCCCATCCTTCCTGACTTTCAGAAAATCTTACATATAAATCTCTCCTCAATAGCAGTCGGTGTATTTGGTTTCCATCTAGACAGCTCGCTGCCTCGGTACTTTTTATCAGCTCAGACAATGACTGCCTTGGGGGAAAAACTCCCACTGAAAAACTACAAATATTTAGATTCCAAAACTTCTCAGGCTTGAATTGCCAAGTCATTATGTGGAGTTGGAATGGAAACTTTATCCATTATCAATTTCCTGTGAGTTTCACTTTTTTGAATGCTGCAAATCACTCAGGTTTTTCCTATTTGTTGTTTTATGAAATACTGCACAGAAGCTTGCAAAAAAATATATATATAGACAATTATTTCTATCCATCATAATTACACAATTTTAACCTTGCTCTTGTAATCCACTATCAATTGTTTGTTGGCCACTACAAATCAGATTTGAGGGCTCATTAGCCCACAGTTAGCCATGATGAATAGGTAGGCACTTAGAGGTAAGCAGAGATGTCTTTTCTAGCATGGTCTCCTGACTCGGACACACCAAAGGTCAGTTAGCAACATGACTGCTGAGCTGAGACAATGATGATGTGAAGAGAAGTTATTACCTCCTTAGGACATGAGGGAGCCTTTCGTGCTGAAGCACAGTAATCTATATAGTCAGGATGGCCTAAGTCTGAACAAAGGCGAAGTAGTGCCTTGAAGCCTCAGGACACCATTTCCCTTGTTCTCAAACTCAGTACTAAGCACTTGAGGCAAGGTTGAAATGTTAATGTAGGGGGTAAAGAGGGTCTCCCTCATTCTCTGGCTTGTCTTTCAAGGGATCTTCTCCCAGATTTCCATTTGAATTCTGGGGAGGAGATACATCAATACAGTCTTTCAAAAATAAATGAGGCCACAGGCACCCACTGACTGCACTCTATTTAAAACTCTCGTAATACTTTGGTTCAGCCACTCTATAGTTTCTCGTACTGTACAAAATCCCTACTGAGTAATGGCAGTGCTACTTAGAGAGGTGCCATATCAGCACTGTGGGGATCCCACAAGTCCTTGCAGACAGCAGGTGACTACAAACTGCCAGTAATGATCCACTGGATACCTACAGGTCTAGATACAGATGATATTGCTAAGTATAGAGCTATAGAGATGATAGATAGAGCTTATAGAGAGACAGAACTTAATGGTGACACTTACAGTAGAGGAAGAAGAGTTAGAGAAATAGGAGCAAACATATTGAATATATATGCCTAAAACAACCTAGTGAGAAACAGAGTCCAGAGAGTCCAGCTGCTCAGAGAGTGATTTACAGGAACCCTGAGTCTGAAATCTTGCAGTTGTAAGCAAATGAGTACTGAAAACAAATAACCTTGTGCCAGATTAACAGGTGTGGGGCTCCAATCTCCAACAGATGCAAAAAGTGGGACCAGAGTCCCACAGTTAGGTATTGCTGGAGGCACAACTCTATGGCATGCTGTTTTGCATTCATGCCACTGTGAATTAAAGCAGCATGACGAATTCTTTCAGAATGGATTAAATATTTCTCATCTCATAACAAAAATTCTTGTCATTTTCTTGTGATTTTTTGCATTACATTAATAGTAACTGTGATTTATGGAGACAAGTCATCAAGAAATATATTAACAATGTGGTCATGGTTTAGTAGAGAATTTCCTTCCATCATGTATATTTTTAAATTTAAGCTTGAATCCAGTGGCTTCCCAGGTCCCATGAAAATTAATCTGGTAATGTAAACTAGATCTGAGGGAGGTTTTTTGGGGGTAGGAGGAAACTGTTAATTTTTGAAGCCTAAACGCAGTCTGAGATTGTAAAAATTGAATATGACTTTTCTTTCTTTGCAAGGAGACAAGAGACTTTCTTGCCTGCATGTATTTGCAGTGAAAGAATATCACCGCAATTGCAATATGGCCATAAAAGAAAAGTGTACTGACTAAACTAAACCAAACTCGGTGAAACCATAAAAGAGTATCACAGAAAATTCAACAATAAGAAGACTTGAGAAATATGGGATTTAGTATTTGTATAAAAGATTCTGCCACTGTGAAGTGGAAGGTTCTAAAAGCAGAGGATGTTCACCACCAATTAAATCACCGAAGGGAGTACTGGAGACATTTCTTTTGGCAATGTGGAAAAACCAATGGCATTACTATAAGCCAAGTTTTTTGTAAATCTCAGTAGCTGGAGTAAGTTCTATTAGTTCAGAAGGAACCTGGCTAATATCATCTTCTAAGTCGCAGATGGTGGATCGTTCCAATGTAAAAGTGATATATATTATTTAGTCTGCAACTGCAAATTATTGTGGTTTTGCTCCCTTTTTTTTCTGTCAGCTAACATGCCAGGCCATCTTAAAGTTCAGCTTCAAGTGTAAACCTATCATCCCTACTCAATGGAGAAAGTCAGACATAGGAAAGAATGATTTATGCCATTTCTAGGGTGACCCTCCAAAGTCACTATATCTCCCTAGTGGCTATGACAGGAACTGAGTTCAGATGAGTAATCTTCAGGCAGTTAAACAAGTTCCCATGATCATGATCCTGTGAAGTCCTCTACCCTTATGGACCTGACAAATTCCTGGAATTGCAGGAGAATCAATTTTTGTGCACTGTAGGAATAAAACATTCTTACCAGAGAGGGGTTGACATATTTCTTTTTATTTGGAGAAAGATTTTTTTTCTTTAAAGAGGCAAAAGAGAATGAAAGGTGTAAAACCCAGAGGAGCCTGACTTACTTATATTTTACAACGCCAACCAAAACACCTTCACATCAGAGGCAGAGTTCCTCCTCAGCAACAAGGAATGAAGCCTTCCTGTAGGGGCAGGGCAGGGCAGGTGGGACAGAAATCTTGTTTTCTGCCAAGGGTGATCCCCAGAGCAATACAATACCTGCCAGGAACTGCTTGTTACTTTTCCAAGCAACTTCAGTGCATGTGTATAATACTCCCAGACAGAGCTCTTCCCCTGGAAGCACCTGGACAGATGGCTGGGTGAGCAACCAGAGCCTTCATCCTGAAGGCTACACACAGAAGAGAATGTGGTGCTCTTCCACCAGCTGCATCCATCTTTGTGAGCTTTGGACAGATATTGTCCCAGATGCCACTTGGTGTTACTTGCTGTCTCAGATGACTGCCTATGCCTTTGGTTCACGTCCCTCTCACAACAGCCCAGGAGGGAAGGTAATGTCCTATGGATGCTTGAACAAGCTTTTGCCAAATTCACAGTCCCATTGTCACTAAGGCTGTATCTCCCAACATAGAACTTTGCCTCATCTTTCTTGTCTCCTAGTGCCAACACAAACTGAATCACAAGCCCTTGTCAGCCAGTTAAGCACCCCAGTACCTCAGATGGGAGAATTTTTGTCTGAACGTATATATGAATCTTTTTGTCACATTTTAAATACAAGCAATTTACTAAATTTTAATTGTACAGTGCTTTGGCAAATGCACTATAAAAATAACAAGGAGGTATCTACCAACAAATTTATTTATAGAAGTAAAAGTATCCAAAGGTTATCATTTCTGTTTAGCAAACCTGGTACATGCCTGGCAGACAGGAAAGCAGAGTGTGTGTACCGGATGGTTTTTCAGATACGTCCTGTTTCTGAAGAGTCTGCTTGTTCTCACAAGATCACGTGTTACTGACATTTGTCGGCGTCATTGATGTAAAAAGACTTACCATTTTCCTCCTTTAAGTCACTCGCAAATACCACACAAATATAGTGTCACTGATTATTCTCTTAATGGTTAATTGAATTCTAATACCATTTTCCCTATTGAAACAGTCTTGCAGCTAATTCCTACACTCAGATGAAAGTCACAGTGACCTCCTTTTGAAGATCAGTTTCTGTTTGTCCATAGATTTGTGCATCTCCTGACTTTATGTACCTCCACAAATACTGTGTTTGTGTAAGTGAAGGTACTCAATGGTTTAGTAATCAATATAAAATCATGCCTTAAGTTTTTCAGACAGCACACATAGTTTTGTTAACAAGGGGTTTTCAAAGCTTTTTTTTTTTTTTTTTTAATGGGGAAAATATGTTGCAGTGGGGATTTCTGCAACATGTATAGAGAGCGAGGCCTGTGGAAAAGAAAGAGGGACAGATTCTTGGTAGGTGTTTTTCAGAGATCTTTATGCTCCAGCCACATGGCCGGACGACTGCCAAAGAACTGAGCAATCCCGGGACCAAGCAGGGTCTTCCCCCGGGCAGGGGAACACAAAACAACCAATGGGGAACGGGATTGACCAGGGAGTGGGGAAATCCTGTAGGCCATGACTCTACCCCAGGGTCCCCTCCCCCAGGACCACATGGCAGGGGGCAGGAACCCCAGCACAAATATATTAGGACTTGATTGCTTTTGGGAGAGGTGGGATGTAATAGGGAGTATTTTTTTCTTTTTTGAAGACAAAAGGCAACACTCACCTCCATAAGCAGACTTCAGCTTCTCCCAGGCCCTAGATCTGGCTTATTAACTCTTACAGTTTAGCATGACACTTTCTTTTCTTTTTATTTTTATATTCTTTTTCTCTTTCCCTTTTTTCATGGGCTGCAACTCCTGTCACTATTTTTATTATGACATCCCTCTCATTGTAATTTCTATTCCCTATAAAGAACAGGTTTGTAAGCCTAATGATAGATATTTTTCAAAATGTGGAACCGTAACTTTCCCTCAACTACAGATCTGATAATATGACTTGAAAATAATTTTCTTATGTATTAATACTGGTGTCATTTTAGTATTTTTCTAGGGATATCACGTAGTTCTGTAATGTTCACTGGTTGAAGCAGTTCACATCCCCTCTAGTAGCTCAGCTTTTGTTGTTGTTGTTAAATTAAACTGCAGTTTGATAGAGTTTATTTTACTTCCAGTTGAATTCTGTGATATTTTCCAACCAAGCAAGAGATTTTTGCCAGGGGGCTGTATAATTCCCTTATGATTATGTATGCACTCCTCCCTCTTTTCAACCTACCTTTTAAACTGTTTTTACAAGTTCTCTAGATACTCCAAAGGGTTCATAATTTATCTATCAGTCCTTCTGAAGCACCCTCAATAATGTTCATTTTCATATACTCTGTGATTGCAGTTTTTCAGATAACAGAAAATTTGTTGGTTTTTGATATCTGTCATGTGTCTTCTCTTTTCTCCTGCTCCAGTCTCCTAAATTCTGTAACACAACAGATCATCTTACAAACCCTGCATGCTTTTCAGTAAGTAGATATTGACACTGCTGAATTTTGTGCACTGTTTCAGCTTTCCACAGAGATCAGCATGGCAGTCAAAACCGTGCACCTGACGTGCTGCTTCTATTGAATACTAGATTTCTTCTAGCATGCTGGTAAATCTGACCCTTCATTTTCTTTCCGAGATGGATATACTCAGACAACCTGTCACAGCACACTGTATGACATGGAAACAAGGGATGCAGAAGCTCATGATCACAGTGAAATGAAAGTCCTCTCAGATATCCAGTCACATTTGCTTGTTCTTGCAGATGGTAAAGAATGAATGTTGTGTTTGACAAGAGTTGCTGTTTTGGAGAGTGAAAAAGATGGGGACAGGGAAGTTATTAAATCAACCCGTATCAATTTTCCCTCCTGGGTGGATTTTGCTGTTTGGTAGCCAAAGTAAAGGTCAGTAAAAAACACAGTCCTACTTTTAACCTTTGCTTTTGTATTGTTGCAGACAGACTTAAAGTGCAAATTCAGGCAGACCAGATAGTCTGTGGTAACTTGCTGTTACTCAAGAAAGTGTGTTGCAGCTTCATTTACTCCTCTACCATTTGCTTCACAAAAAATGAAGCTTCACTTTGAAATGAGGAAATAGAGTAGAAGACCTGTAGCATAGGAACATGGGCTGGGTGATGGAAGATACAAGCCTGGGGGACTTGTCTTATCTTAGATAGATAGATAGATAGATAGATAGATAGATAGATAGATAGATAGATAGACCAAAACACGGTCGTGATTAGTTCTTACTAAGAGTCTTTTCATTCTCTCCATTGTACTCCTTTCAGTCCTAAGGTAAAGATGTGTTCTTTGAAAGCATGTTCATGACACTACAATGTCTTCAGAGTTCAGATGTTGAAATTTTAATGTAGACCGTTTTCTTTTAAATGCTAGAAACATTTGAAACATGTATCATTATTTTTTTACCCAGCAGTAAAATGATGTGATTCCTTACATGGTTCTTATTTAGGAACATGGAATTACTCCACTGAGAAATTGAAGAATATTTTAGAGAAGTGAAATATAGTCACATTTATCCATCTAGAAGCTCATCTAAGTTGTCTCTTCAGATTCAGTGAATGAATAAAGAATTAATGATTCAATCCTGTGTCTGAATTTTTATTCCTATTCCCTTCAGAGAGATTCCACCCCCCCCTTCCCCCACTGCTACCTAACATTTCCTGGCAGGTATTTCCCCTGGCTTAAGGTTCTCAGAAATCATCCTGGTTTTCACTGCTTGGAGAAAAGACTTGCAGGAGGAAGCTCTTAATTGCTCTTTTAACAGCAGCTGGTAAAAGCATAAGGTCTTTAAATCCCACTGAAAATTCCAAGCTTTTTTAAAGGAGTTTGCAAGAAAAGGACCAAATTCAGAATGGGCTCACAGTGCTAGGACAAAGAAAAAAATGAGAGAGGATACTTTATCTGACTTTTCCGTGTTCTGTGGGTTCTAAATTAAGAATAAAAGAAACCCACAGTTTTAGAAAGCTGACTCTGTGGGAGGTCTGAGTGAAACAGTCCATAGCAGAAGGCAGAAGCCTTTCAGGAAATGTGCCATTCCTTCTGCATTAACTCTTGCCTCTCTTGGATTATTGTTACTAAGCTCGCTAGATCTGGTCACTGATAAAATGTTCTTCTAAAAGTTTGTCTTGTCCAGGACTGTTCCAGGAAAGGCAGTGCAAGCTGTTGAAGGCATTTGTGCATACAATAGAGCTCTGTGAGAAATATACAGTATAACACTGATGGCATTTTTAAGTGCTGTTTAGCATGAGAGTAAAGGTTTACACAGCATACATAATATATAGCTCTGGTTGCTAAATGTTTGCTGCCAGCGCTTCCTGATGTCAACAGTGGCTGCCATTGTTTAGTCAACTTGAAATCTTTAGCAATATAGCTGTGAAATTCTTTCCTCAAATGCAAAATGAACAGCCCTAATAAATACACTGTGCTTTTACTGACATTAAATTCCCTTTAGGATTAGAGGAAGCTGAAGAGGTTTGTTAGCATAGCACTCAGTGCTATTCAGAGTGGGTGAGGTAGGAGGATATTTAAAAGTACTCAGCCTAGCCTGATTGTGTTCCTGCTAAATTCAACCTCCCATTTGCTTTAATGGCCAGAAGAGAAATTAATCAGCAGTAAAAACTGCATCTGATGGAGAAACTCCTTGAGGGCTGCTCTATAAAACTAAGCTACTTAATCATAGTTGTCCCTTTGGCTTTGAACACTCAAGGTTTTGTTTTTCACACTTCTTGCTTTCCAGTACCATTTTAAGGCATTGCTTTCAAACAGAAAGCACCATTTTGGTTTCTGTAAGAACACATGATAGCAGTGCCTCAAAATTTCTATTTAAAAGGATTGCTCTGACTTGTTCTTCGAAAGCTCTCCCACAATTCTCCCACATTGCTTGCTGCAGGCTTTTGATATTCAGCAAAGAAAATTTCCTTGGGTAACAAATCTTCTCCCTCTACTTCCCCCAGAACTCCTTTCAGATTTGGTCAAGATTTAAAGTGAATAAATGTGATTTGAGTTCCCAGTGTTGACTGAAGATGGGAGACAAAGAAGAAAACAAGACAGAAGAAAGCATCCCATCTGCAAGAACAGGTTTTACCCTTTGCTTTACAGTGCAAAAGAAAGCAATAAATTATACATGAACTAGGTAAGCAGAAGAACAGTACTACAGTCTGCAAAAACAAGTCGGGGTTTTCTATTGGTTTTTATACTTCTTATTCTTTCCCCTTGTACAAACACAGTAGGCACAGTCCAAACTGAATATTTTGAGGGATATTACTGTGAAGTATTGACAGGAGGAGGTTTGCATGTTAAATTTTCAATCTGACCCATACTACGTTATGGGCACATCATTTTTAATCTAAAAAGAACTTCATAAGTATAGATCTTGAAAAATTGCATTCAAATATATAAACAGTATTGCTCAATACTGTATCTTCCATATTGTTTCTTCCCTAAGAATGGATACTGAATTTCATCACCCCTGATCAAGACTAAATCCACTGTCATCATAAAGAACAGAGGGGTCCCCTGAGTTTAGGCTCTCAAAATTCAACCATTTCATACCAAAATCTCAGTTCCTTGGGTTTTGTGATAGCTTTTTGTACTCTGATTCTTAATCACACAATTTGCAGTCCTTTTTTTCCATCATTTTTCAAAAAGTAATGGTGTGATACAATATTTTCTGCAAACAAGACAAGTGGAAAAGTGTATCAGAAATGTGCTGAAGGAGGACAGACAGTCTCTTTTCAGAAGATTTCATCTCAGAGGTGAAGTCTGTCTCCTTGCCCATGCTATCTTCATTGCCACATGCAGCAGTTACATATTTAGCCCCCATGACTGTCAGTCTGGTGCCACTGCCTGAAATGGCAATTCCCTTTCAGTGAGCGATCACAGTCCTACACCCAGCAGCACCAGCACAGACAAGCCACACAGACAGCTGATCGCTGTGCTTGAGCAGTGTGTGTGATGAAAGAAACAAAACAAAATAACATGGGAAAAGGTGTCTGAAGTTTAGCTTCTCATTGTTCATTTATAAGAGTTTTGGAAATAAATCTGCTTGAGGATGTTGGGATTTGTGTGTACAAAAGCACCATCTGCAGCTGTCATGTGTGTGTCACAATAAAAGTTTTAAGAAACAGCTCAGCATTGGTCCATGAGGCCAGTGAGACTTGATGCTTGTCTTGCACACACACATCCACAGTGCTGGCAGCACTCTGCAGTGGACTGTTGGAGTAATGCTCCACTTCTTGTCTCACATCACTGAAACAACAATTTATCATATTTCCACAGATCTAGGCAATAACACTTTTTAAATAACATACTGTTTTATGTACAATTATTTCTAGTCAGATTTACGCTACTCATTTCAAATGAACCTCAGTATATAATACTGCATTAAAGTAGGCTTTTAGCAGTTAGAAATCTGGGTTTGAGGGACCAGTTTTCAGTGCTCACATTCTTCCCTTCTTCTTCCTTTGATAAAAGTTAGAAAACTCATTCTTCTCTTACCAGGAACATATTTCGTTTGTATATTTAAATGGGTACTGTCAAATTTGTTGGCTAGAGAACCATTAAACATTGAATAGTGTCCTAGGCATGTAACTAGAATTAATTTCTCTGATGGAGAAATGTCTTTATAATTTTAAAGTATAGGAACAGCAGTTCCTTAATTAACATTAATATGGATTTCTATAAAATGGTATATTATTGCTTTAACTTTCAAAGTGTTGCATGCCTAATAGTCAAGGAAATAGATGGTCAGTAACAGAAAGAAAATCTGGTTTTTTCTTTTTTTCTTTTATAGGCATACAAGCAAGGGAGCCAATAGCTGTGTTGATAATGCAAAGACTCTCTCTCCAAAACTGCAAAACAAAAGATAATTCAGTGTTATAAGTGCTGTAATTTTGAAAAGGAAACAATAGAGAATGTTAGAAAAAATCAGCTCTCCTAAAATTCCTAAAAAATTTAAGCCTTCCAGGAATTCTACCCATCAATAAAAAGGGGAAAAGATAAGCAAACAGAACCAGCATCCTGAAGGACAGCCATTCCTTTGGCTTACATGAATTCTGTAACCTTTCACACGAAAGCCATTTGTTTGAATCTTTCCTTGCTCAATATTAATGATTTAAGTCTACAATCATCTGATATCTGTTTACAGGTTTATATGTAATTAACAGCAGTTCATCTGATGGTAGAGTTCACAGCTGACAGGTATGCATCACCCAAAACCTCTATCTGGTTTTCCAGCTGGTGAGCAACATTTCAGGGACATGAGATAAAGTCCATTTATCTATTCAGCTTCATTTTTGCTTATTGTTTGAAAGAGAGGTGGCATGGGCAGGTGTTACTCCTCTGACTCTGGGGACATATCACAGTGTTGCACAGCCTGAATATCAAAGGTGCAGAGGAAACACCTATTTGTGCAGGCTCAGGCAACAGGTGTTCTAGCTACTGAGCCAGCACTACACTGAAACACCTATTTTTTGTTCATTTCTCTGATGATTTGTTTTATAAACATTGCTTTAGGAAGAGAATGGCCCCTGACATGGCTCTCTTCTTTAATATATTTTTGAGTCATTAGTATATTTTTGCATATTCAGTATGCATTATGTCAAAAATGTCTTTTTTTGTTGTTGTTTGTGCAGGGCTTTTGAGGTGAGGTTTTTTGGTGGTTCAGAATTACCCTAAGAAAATAGACAGTGGAATTTGCCTGCCTTGATAGTTTTGCTCCGTGAAGAGCTCATGAAGCTCACAGTTAGATGGATTTCTGTATACTTTACTTTAGGAACAAAGTCATTCCTTCATAAAGCATTGGGTTGTTTTGGGTTTTTTTGCCCACAGGGATCATGATCCTTTAAAGGCTCATATATTAAACCTCCTACATTTGAAAGTGGCTGTGCTTCTGCTCCTGTGGTCGTCACCTCAGTGTACATGTTGATGTTATCTTGCTTAGGTGACAGAAGTAACACCACAGAGAAGGGGAGGCTGAAAAATTGGTACCAGAAACTGGCAATTAGCTGCAGCAGTTCATTAATGTTTATGTAACTATCTCTGAACTGCCTTAGCCATTCGGTGTGTGGTTTTATTAGATTCACCTGCAGTACATACAGAGTAGAATAACTCCACCTATTCAGCATATGAGTTTGTACCAATAACACAGGGGAATAACATTCAGAAAAAACAACAATTGCTGTGTAAATATGTGCGTCCATGTGATTTCAGTCTTTACCATTTTGGCAGCCTGCTTTTTCTGTCACCAAAAGCAAAAATGAACCTATCATTAAGAATGTCTCACATACCCGAAGAGATAAAAAGATTGACCACTTAGGATATTTTTTAGCTTAATGAACTATCTAGAAAGATGCTTTGTTACTGAAGAAAAGTTAGAACAGTAAAGACCACCTCTCCTTCAGAATCATTCTCAAGAACAACTTTTATTTCTCCTCATGTGTTTTATTACCTCTTGAATTGACCAAAGATTGAATTGACCCCAAATACCTTCACGTCTGAATAAAATGTGACAAGTCCTACAAAACTTATTCATTTCTTATATTTAAAGAACAAGTAATAGACAATGACAGACAATAGAAGTAACCTAAGCAGCACACATAATGACAAGGCATTTGCATTTTTAATGCAAACAGAAACAGAGAAATACTGAAGCAACCTTTTCACTATATCCCCAGGTTCCCATATTCAGCTTCAAAAGTCCTTGAGCCCTAACCAACTTCCAACAGCAAGGCTGCAAGTGGAATCTCTGATTAAAATCTGACTTTACTCCTCAAGGGAAGTTACAGGATAAATTAAGGAAGCAGATGCAAAGTCTTACTGGTCTTGACAATGTCTTGAAACACCAGCATTTAAAAAGAGAAAACAAAATTTCCAGTACCTACGTGCAAACCTAATGAGGTGTGAGGAGGAGGAGATGGCAGGGGGGAAAGGATACCTGCTGTGGGGAAACTTTTCACTTTTGGGGCAGGATGAGTCCAGAATCTCTGCTCTCTCTGTCTCTGCAAGAGCATGGGGTCTCTCTGAAAGGAGGCTGCTGCTCTGTTACCAGACACACGTGCCAGCAACACAAGTTCTTCGTGCTAGGCGTTACTGTGGCTGCATCTGGGAGAGCAGGACAGTTTTCTGTGCAAGGTGCACAGCCCTCCACAGGGCAGATCCAAGCTGACCAAGTGCCTTACCAGCAGCACTTGTCACTCTTCTGAGTTGCACCAGCAGACAATAACATGGTTTCTCTACTTTGTTATTGCTTTCTCCCTGTTTCCTCAGGGAAGTCAAGTTTCCATAGGAAACTCAGCTATGAAAAGCTGATTCTGCCAGAGGTCTAACAGCAGACACCCTCAGGCAGGAAGGCAGCCCAGTGGGCCCAGTGGGAAGAAGTAGATGGATAGAAAGCCAACCTGTTTTCCAAAACTATTTAAATCTAAATTCTCCTTTGCTGTGGCTTTGTAAAGGCCATATAAAATCATGGAACATTTAATCAAAAAGAGGGGTCAAAATGAAGGGCGAAAAGTAATGCCAAAAAGTGAAAACAGATAGTCCTTTGTAAATGAAAATACAAGCCTGATCAAACTAATAATCACACCTTGTTAAAGGCTGTCAGAAAATAAATCCAATGAGTTTAAATGCCAGCAATAGCACTGAAGTCTCCATTATGCACATGCTTGTTTGAACAACAAAGACTCCTGCAGCAACAAAGTAAACTGCATTTCCTGGATCTGGCACTTTTTCATGCCACCAAACTAGTGATTCGCATCTGCATGGTTTCAGTCTTCATTACCTGCTTCAAGATATCCATGAGAGATGCAAAAATCTGCAATTCTTTCTTTCCATTCCTGACTTAACTGTTCCTATCATCTTTTGCTATATTTCTAGGGGTTTTTTAGGGCCTGGACCATGGCAGGTATTTTTAAAGAGGATAGTGTCCTGTAGCTCTGTGGTAGAGCTCTGCAGTTACCTGAGTCCCAAAACAGCAAAGCCAATAAGATAGGAACAAGTATTCTAGTGTTCCCTCTCTGACCTTTCTTATTTTGACTTGAAAGGGAGGAAAGTTGGGATGCAACTGAGTAGGTTCCAGAATTGAGAGAATAGATAGCAGTTAGATGAGCACCAATAAATAGAGGACCCAGTACCCTCATCCTAAAATTAAAGAGTAATTGTAGAAGACATGATAAAAATGTTATGGTATTTTATGGCACAGTTTCCTATGGGATAGGGTTAATTATAGTTAATTTCAGAATCCCATTTAAGTCAAATATCAAATGTCTGAGGAAGAAGTGTTGAAAAATTATTTTTATAAAAATGTGATTACATGATGAAAGTGTGTGAGCATATGCAGCCTTATACATGAAAATCAAGGCAAACAGAGCTCATGCTAGACACAATATTCATTCGGGGACCTTAAGGGAAAGAAATATTTCCATGCATGTTATTTTCTTGTCAGAATAGGCAACTTGCCTTTTCAATATTTCTGTTCATGTGTTGGTTTTAGGTTGGAGTGATGGGTTATGTTTGTCTTTGAATACTAGAAAACATATCTACAATGTCCAGAGGTGAAAGTGCCTAAAGCATGAGTAACTGTGAGTAAGCAAAGTTGACTGTGGATAACAACTGAGATGCAGGTCTATATCAACAGGCAACAAAACACCACAGGAGAAGGAAGGCATAGGTATCCCAGTGTTAGAGACATCTGCAAGCTACTCTAAGTTTGTGGTAAGAGCACAAAGGATAAAATAGAAATGTAAAATTAGTATAATTTAAGAAAATCTTATATGTGTCTTGACCTGCAACTGACACCAGCTTTAAGTTCTGCCAAAGAATCAGTTCTGACTCTTGTGCTACCAAAATACTTTTTCCTCCAAACAATGGAATTATCTCCTCCCACACATACCAAAAGTCTCTAGAAGTTCAATGTAACTCAGTACATGCAAGGATTTGGGCAACATTCATTTCATATTTTTAAGTTGAAGTAATAACAAGGGAAAGAGCTCTCTTGAGGAAAAATATGAAATGTTTCCACCAGAAAAAGGAAAAAAAAAACTTAAAGATAACAACAAAAAATAGTACAAAATGTGTCAAAAGTCTTAAAGGAAAAGTATACCCTGCAAAATTCTCTGCTCAGTTTCTTGCCTGTGCTTGTTTGGGTACCTTACCCACAAGGGAGAATTACTCATTTTTTAAGTGTTTTAAATGCAAGCCTCCTTGGCTTGTGGGTTTCTACACTGGCTTTATGTACTAGTTTGAAAGAAAACCAGTGAGAGACTCAAAATCAGAACTACAATTTAATAGGAAAATTAAGATAAAGGCAATAATACAGAAAAACTGTCTTAAACTGACAGAGTCAGAATACAACCTGACACCCTGCCAGGCAGGGTGGTGGTAACAGTCTGATTGAGTGGTGGCTGCAGTCCTCCTGAAGTGATAAATGTGGTTCTGTTGAAGCGGTCATCATGTAGAAGGATCTGGTCTTCCTCTGAAGGTCCAGCAGTGGTCATGTAGCTCTTGTCCTCTGGGAATCCAGTAGGTAGGGCTCCTTGTGGTGTTCCAAACCTCAGATTATATCCAGGTAGGAATGCTTGGTTCCTCCCCCTGGGTGGAGCATCCCACAATGGGATGGTGTAATTTTTTGAGTCATGCAGTGAGGCTTGATAGCCCAGTAACAGAAAAATATCTTTCCAGAGGGAGTTATCAGGGATGTGTCACAGAAGAGATAAAGAATGCTGCCTCACCTGGTTTTAGCAGATGGTGATAGAATACATACTTTTGGCTACATCTTACATTGAAACCTATGACACTTTAGTCCTGTGCAGTTCTTATTTTAAACCCTGACTGAGATCACAGCTGTCACTGGGAGGTTTGTCCCCAAGGAACATTCCTGACTCAGGTCATTTGGCAGCCTGATTATACCAAGCACCAGAATGCCCTGGTGTTACCAAGTAGGAGATTGTAAAAGTGAAATGAAGCTTCTCAAAGTCAAGGTAATGCCTGTAATTTTTTTGCTCTACTGCTTATCTTGACATTAAGGCAGCATGTCTTTCTAGAAGATGTGTCACAGCTCCATAGGAAACTTCCCACCAGTGACATACTAGTGATAAAGACCCTATGCACAACATTATACAAAGGCACAGACTACATGTCATCCAGTTTTCTTTCTGACTTCAGAACCAGTGAAAATAGGACTGCTGTAACAAGGAAGACCAAAACTGAACTTCTGAATGGATTTTATAGAATTTCATATAGATATGTATAGAAGATATTCTGTATAATTACTAATATTCTCATAGTAACTGAAATTTTAATAATAAGGCATGTAATCATTTAAAAAAGTATGTGTTCTGCTGTGACTTTGATGCTTAATTTACCAATTTGATTTTTGCATGTCACATGCTTTCTAATGGCTTCATAGGAGTTCAAATCCATTTAGAATATGCTTTGGAACTTGAAAATAAAAAATCCTATTATAAATTAATTAAGAGAAAAGTAAATGTTCACCCAGAGCATTGTGTTAAGCATATAGATGAGTCATTAAAACAAAAAAGGAGAAAATAATTGAGTGGGGTTTTATTTTTTATTAATTGCTCACCCATGGATCTACATGTATCTACCAGGCATCAGAATTCATGGTGTTAATGTGATCATAAGTGGTGATTTAAAGCACAACAACTATTTTTATTCCCTACTCTGCATTCCAAGATGGGAATTTTCCGTCACTAAGCCTCAGCTGAAGGAACCACCAGGTAACATTTCTCAGCCTTCAGAAATACCACCATATCACACATTTGTTTGAAATAGGTAATGCTCACTTCATCCTCTAACTCCTTTTCTACAAAACACTACTCTTCTCAATATTTCTAATCTACTGTGTCAGAGTTTCATGCATCTGCAAACTTCCACACTGGAGGAGGCACTCGAAATAAAACCCCTAATTCTGAGAATATTCTTTATCAGTCACTATGATTTCTGCTCAAAATAAAATAACAAACCTTCCAGTTCAGACATCTGTATGTCAGCCTAAAAACAGTGAAAACTTTTTTTCCTCTCTCACCCACATTTAATGAATTTAAAACTGACTGTTCTGTTGGCAAGTGAGAGGAAGGGGGATGGGTGTCCCTCCAGCTGTTTGCAGCAATCTTGGCACAGAGAGAGGCTCATATCCAACTGTTGCAAACTGGAGCAGTCAGACTGAGGGCAGTGAAGTAATCCCACAGCAGGTCTAGCTCCCAATTGTCCCTGATTCTTTTCATCAATAATCTTCATTTTTTGTCCTCTGTTTTGGGGTTTCCCTTCAGGAAATAGGCAAGTTTGGAAAGAATGAAAAAATTTCAATTTTAAAAGCAATAGCTGAATTCTTCTGTGCCTCCTTCAACTCCTTCCCTCATTCACAATCCCCTGCTCATACGTTTATAGCTTTTGCATATATTCCAGCTCTTTTCCAGTTTCATTCTTTGTCCTGTCATTTCCACGTATTTTAATTTCACTTCCCAGTTTCCTATTGTGATACGCATTTGAGAAGGTTAGGAGAGAAGCAAGTCTTAAAAAAAAATAGATCAATGACTGGCAGGATGTATTGATTTCTCTAGATTTACATTTCCCTCAGCATTCACAGGAGTCTAATTGATTTGTGGACCTTGTGAACTTTCTCCCTCCAAATAAATAATTGTGCATGCAGTCCAATTATATCAGGGCAATTAAGAATTACAATTTGAGTTAGGAATAATAACAGAATTCAAGACAGAAAACAATCACCTTTTTCTGGTCTGTTTCTTTTCTAAAAGAGGTCAGAGCCAACACTTCCACCAAATTCAAGAGGAAGCCTTTTCTGCCTTTATTGTCAAGTAAACACAGCTAAAATACATAAACCAGACACATACAGTCAAAATACATGGGCTATGTTTAAGGCCAAATTTGGTAACTGATCACAATGAATTCACTGTTTCTAAATGAGGGCAGAGGTTGTCCCTACAGCCTCTTCCTTTTACTTAAAATTTCAGTAAGTGTTGCTGAGTTTATCAAGACCTACTTTCTTGTTTTGTGTACAGAGTACCTCATGCAGTGGACTACTGCTCCACATCTGAGACTTACAATAGGTCTGCAGCACAAAGACAAAACAAAGCCAAAAAAAATCCACTTTGATTAAATCCTTTAATCTGGCATCTTTCTCCAGAGTATTGCTATTGTTTATCCAAAGATTGCCATTTTGGGACAAAAGTAAGGCTGTCTTTCTAAATTCTTAATGTTGAAATATTTTAGAACACCTGCACACAGCTGGTGGCATAGTCCTGAAAATTAGAAGGTAGAAAAACAAAACAAACAAAAAAAAATCCAAAAAAAAATACTGAGCTGGATTTCAGTTTAGTTGAAAAAACCTTCAGGCTTTGGAAGCATCCTCTGCAGAGAAGTGCAGAGAACCTAAAGCTTGAATATGTTTCCAAGCAAAAAGAAAGAGCCCAGTTTGGGCTAGTATGCCATGAGCTGAGGGATGCCTAGGGTTGGGAACATAGTTCAGTCCCTTGGAAGAGACAGCCCGAGAGTGGCCACACAAGAGCCAACTGCACAGTCACTCTCCAGCGCACCTGACAAACAAGGCAGGGGAAGACAGCAATGGGATCAGACCCAGGTCTAGCTGTAGCTGTAACTACTGGAAACACTGTACTCCAAAGCAGACCTGCAGTAAATGATCAGCAGGGGACTGACTACACCCAGAATGATTAATATTTTAATGTGTAAGGAGCCCAAGGAAAGTTCTCTAATTCTGCTAACCTCAGCCACTTCTTATGACTGATAATATCAGGGACACAAAGGGCAGGAAAGCAGTTAAGGAATTGCTCCCATGAGGCCAAATCCACACACCTTTGCCCTCTTCATTTGTATGAAAATTGTTAAGGAGCTGCTGTTACTTCAAGGTAAAAGTTCTCCCAAGGCAACTCTGTCATTCTGTTGGTAGATCCCACATAACCACAGACTCGATTCTCTCTAGGGGAGATTTTGTGAGGTGGAAAGAGGAGTTACATGCCCAATTCCTATTATCTCTCAAAGACAATTACATGCTTAACTGCCCTCTGTGCCTTTTATAACCTTCCCTTTTAGAGTCAGATATTCCTGATTACATAGATTATCTACAAAAGGTTTCACAACAGCAGTACTTTGAGGTACTTCTTTAAAATGCTATCAGAAGATTTGACAGCATACACAAAACATAGAGCAATAATCATGTAGTCTATGGATTGTTTGTTTTAAGAAGCTGACATTTACATGCTAAAATAGAATACATTTTTAAGGAACCATACCCTCAGTCTAAAATATATGCAATTGTGGTTTATTCTGTTGCTCCAGTGAATTAAAACATTCATTTTACAAAACACAGATGAGATATAATCTGAGGGGTTGATGACTTTTTACAACATCACAGAAGACTAAGGGGGAGACTGTGCTGTAAACTGGTTTGGAGGAAACTGAGTTTGCAGTAGAAAATTATGTCCACTATGAGGTAAAGGATTACTGTCACTCTCAGCTCTGATCTTGCTTTATTTTTCCTCGTCTAGCTGGCTGTAAATCTTTGAAACTGCATAATGCCAATTAAGAAAAATAAAGAGCAAATTAAGATACCAGTATTCATACAGGAATGCTGTTGGCTGAGGCTCCAGATACTTTTTATGTCTCCAGTGACTTGCCTGTAACCGTTCCAGGAAGTTGGGGAAGAGCTTTGCATTGACATCGTGCTGCAAGTGCTGGGAAAGACTTGAAGCTAAGTTCAACGTCCTGGGTAACCTCTCCTATGACTTCTACAGACATTCTCAATGTTAATGAATTTAGCAGAACTCCAACCAATCTCCCCACATACACTTTTCAGAGCAGTTTTACTGAACGGAAAGTTAACAAATTGTTTACTTTTAGTGTTATTTTTCTCCTCATTTCTCTCTTTCCAAAGTCTTGGAATTTTATTTTGTATTTAGGTTTTCTTTTCCTCTCAGCGCTGCTATGAACTACTTAAAGGGAAAGAACTTAATATTACCTTTACTAAAAAAACAAAAAAAAACACAAAAAAAACCACAAAAAAAAACCCCAAACAAACAAATAAACAAAAACAAACAAACAAACAAACAAAATTTTAATTCCCACAGTAGTTTATTCTCACTACCAAAGTCAGAAGATTAAGGATGACTCTCCTCTTCCTAATTCATGGGCTTGAGACTTGTTTCTTTCTTTTTACAAATGAAAAACAATAAACAAAAACACAAAAATAAATAGTAATTCTGTAGAACAGCAAAGACAGTGGACCATTTAAGATTTGGTTCAAGATGATGGCCACTGTGGAAGGATAAGTCATCCTAAGTGTTATCTTCTGAGGAGGGGAGAAAGTATTCAATGTATGTTAGGTTCAGTGCTCAAATCCATCAGTAGAAGATTCAGTGGAATTACTCTTTTGAGTGGGGTTTTGTTTCCTTGGAATTCTTGCATTTACTTTCCATTGTCAGAGAGTGGTTGGGGTCTTCTGACCTAGACAGACTCAGAAGCTGGGTGACCCAGTCTCCACAGAGTTATCAAAGACCTGGAAGCTCACTGTTCTTTTCTAGATGCCTGTCTCTGTCTATGAGAGGAATCTGATGACTAGTTTGAACCAAAAGCCTTATTTTTAGATTTCTAAAATTAGTTAAGAAAAAGGTCAGCTAAATAAATTCTAATAATTTTATGGCTCTTCATTTCCAAGTTAAATCTGGCAATGTGAAAGGTGTGTAAAAGCAGTAAAAAAATTGTAGGAAGCAGCAATCCCTTTTCTAATAAAGGCTGGGAACAAAAACAAGAAATGTAATGACCTCAAAGGTTCACAAGAAATGAACATCCACGACAATTGTTTCTATATATGACAGTTTTTCAGACTTCTTATTCTTAACGTTCATCTTTCTCATAAATATGTTGTATAGGAAAACTGTTTTTATAACTTCTCACATTTGGCAAATTGAAACCCCAACATCTCATTTTGCTTTGCAGATATTTTACAGATAAGAGTAAGTAACATCATAGAAACAATGCTGACTGTGTGTACTTGTTGCTTTTAATAAAACTGTCAAGTACTAAAACCCTGCAAGTGCACAGGCATATTTATAGATTGTTTCTCTCCAAAGGGATAGAAAGAATTATTTTTAAAGCCACATTCCCAAGTGTAAATCTCAGGGGAAAAAAATCAACTCATTATAAAAAATATTATAGAAAAATTAAGACAAGACTTAGACAAAGAAAAGGACAAACTATTAGGTAGATCCCAGAAAAATTATCCATTCAAAAATTTATTTAAAGTAAATCTTTAAAGTGTATTCTAAAAATAATATGATTCTAAGCAAGAAAAGCAAAAAATGAACTACTAGAGACTATTTTGTTTCCTTTTGGTTGTGGTGTAGCTTCCTACTCTTGTATCAACATTATTCAATGTATCTATTATTAATATTTCAGACTGCAACTAACTCACTGGACTGCAAAAATACAGGTAACCTTTTTTTTTAATATACAGGTAAATATAAAACCCAGATATTGACAGGTTATGTCCAATATATTAAGTTCAAATACTTGGATCTAGCACACAAGTACTTAAAATCACTTTCAGAGGTACTGACTACAAAAATCTCAAGGAATTTAGCCAGGAAGACAATCCAGAGGTTAGATCTGCAAAAGTATTTAGCCCACCTAACCACAACATCCATTTTTGTGGAAATTGGATGCTTAAATACATTTAAGGATATGGCTATAAAACTGCAAGAGCAGATTAAGTACTCCAGTGCTTAAACTTGCAAAAATAGCTGGTCCTAATTAGTTAGTCAGATTTAGTATATAAGCCTGCAATAGTAGCAATACTTTTGGGCACTTATTAGTGGATGTGCAGAAGCCATCATGTTAAGCAATCATTACCTGAAGCTCAAAGTGCCAAAGAAAGGGCATGTCAGTCCCACCCTTCTAATGTAATTTAGTCTATAGACTCAGATAAGATTTTAAGTTTTGTGTAACATCTTAGAGTGAGAAACCCAAGTGAAATTAGCTTCTTGCCTTCACAAAGAGTTATTTTCTGCATTTATCAAATCTGAACGCCTCATCTACAGTACTGTCCTTTTATACAGCTAGTAAACCAAAGCATCAAAACCTTAAGACATGGGTTTTTTTGCTCTGTGTCTTCTCCACAAATGCTAACAGACAGGGTTTAAACCATATGCTTCACTGGGGTTCTTCAACAAGGACAATTAATTCCTCTAGGAGTCCTTCATTTTGATATTGCTTACAATGGGAAGCTTAAAATGCTCTCCTCCTCAAGGCTAAAAATTCTCATAGACTTTAAGGACACTTCAGCTTTAAGAGTAGAAATAATCTGGCTCAGTTTAGAAGTCAACACAATTAATCATTCTGGGTTCCCTTGACAGTCAATAGAGATCTATTCAGTGTAGACAGTGGAGTTCAGGTTGTGATTCATTTCATCCTGAAGTACACACTTAAAATAGGTCAGTGAAACCATGCCCTAATAAGGCCTGTTTCTCTTCATAGACTACAGATGGAGCCTAAGATGATGAACTCAACTGGAGATAGCTGAAGATAGAATTAATGACTGTATTATACAATACAACCCTTGTGGATGTAGTCTATCATACCCAGCATCCTCTTTTCCACAGAACAGGATGAGAAAATGAATTTTCAAATATAAATATTTTTAAACTGAGATTCTTGCAGATTTACCTGTAAAATAAATCCCAGGACTTCAATATATCTATTTTAAGGCTATGGTAAAAATTAGTGTAAACAGAATCTAAAGAATCAAGGTCTTCAAAAAAAAATTAAGTAAAAATTAGACATGAGATTTCAAAGGCAAAGGGATTTGACTGTCTAATGAAACTGAGTAAGCATATCCCTTGGGTTTCTTTGGAAGCCAAAATATTAGTAAAGGGAAAATGAGATCAAGAAAATGTTGCTATTTCTTACCATTTCTATATTGAAGAGGGAATGCAGAAAAAATAGCAAGTTCTCTTTTAGGAAATATGTTAATGTAGAGTCGTTATTCATTCATTCCATCATATTTTATGACTGGAGAAAGAAGAACATTCCAGTAGTCACATTCTATTCACTTCAGCTTTTTTCAGAGCATATGAATCCACATTTATGCAACCTCTGACCACTGATTCTGAAAAATAAAACTCACAGGAATCCTGTGAGCATAGATCTTTTTCAAAAGGACCATTTAAAACCTTAAAAATAATTGCTTGTGTTACACTCCAAATACACAATATTAAGCTCTGTCCATTAAGACGTTTCTGTAGAGATTTTGAGAGGAAGACTTATAATGAATACCTTGACTATTAAAAAAACCAAAAACTTATGTATTTATCTTTACATTACCCCGTCTCTTTCAGCAGGAAACATTATAGATCTATGATTACCAGGTACTGAGGGGTTTTTTAACAGGTAAAATAAAGAAGAGAGGGGATAAACTGTGGTGAGGAAAATGCAAGCATTGTACAACTCACCAGACCTCCTGTCCCAGAGAGATTTATTTATTGGAAATTATGGCAAGAGGAAAAAGACTAAATAACTTTAAGTCCCTAGTTATTATGTCATATGTAGCCCCACAGTACAATATAGTCACAATCTGCTGTTTTGTAAACGGAGCTGTCAAACACTTGTTATTTTAAAGCTGCAGCTTTTCAAGGTTCTCTGACAGCCAGTGGTCTCAGCTCTCAGCCTGATTCATGGCTGGCTCTGAGACAGAGGAAGTTCGCGTCTGCTATAATCTAAACACTTTGCAAATGGAGCATTGGAACAGTGGTGAAAGAAGAAAATAACCTAAACCCTATAACCCAGACAAGAATCCTGCAAAGCTTCTGGGGAGAAGAGAAAGGAAATAAGTACAACATCGTAGTCTGCAAGTTCAGCAAATGTATTCACATGATTTTATTTCAAAAACTCTCAGAGTTTCAGGCAGGGGGAAGAAGTTGATTTTAAGCCACTTAGCTGAAAAGCAGTGAGAATTAGTCTCTGTCAAAAATATGGAAACAATGTCCCAGACGTGTACTTCTGCAACATCTGTATTTTCCATTTTAAGAGTAAATACAAAAAGGTTGGTTGTAGGAGGATTTATCCTTCTCGTCCTCTCCCTCTCACCCCTGAGAGTTGTGTCTTGCCCTTAAATTCAGAGCAGTGAAGGATTATAAAGCATAAAGAGATGTGGATAATTTCCACTGCACTGAACTTGAGATCTACTGTTTCAGAGGTACCATGCAGACAGTAAAGGGAAGATGTATTCCTGGGCTGTGGTAAAACACTTCTATAATACTGAGATAATGAAATCAGGACATATCTACTGCTTGTTCTTTCTTAAAGGAAACAAAAGTTCAAATCCAGGGGAAAATATTTTAAAAGCTCCCTAATGAATTAACCAAAAGCATATTTATTATATAATATTAGCCTAGAATTAATTTCCCATTTTGCCCTTATACACTTCTCCCACATTTGCAGTCTTCCTTGTTTCCAGTACACATCTGCTTGTTACAAGTCTAAGCCTCATTCCCTGCTCCCTTCCTACAAATTTTCATAGAGCAACCCACATCAAAATGCTCTGCTAGAATATAAAAGAGGCCTTCCATCTGTCCCTTTACAGCCTGGTCTGACCAAGTGTAAAAGTTTCTTATTTTGATTATTTATATGGACATATAGGGAACCTCAGGATAGCGTTCTACCTACAAGGTTCTCTCAACTGTCAGGAAAAAATATGTTTCTGGATGAAAACTTGGTAATTCTGTCCTACTAGTCCTCATTGCAACATAAATCAAATGCATTTTTGCAGTTCATGTCTGGTGAGTTACAGCTCACTTTTTAGCATTCATTTTGTATACAGTAACACAATACAGCAGGAATTGTTGGAAAAGGGAAGAATTTGTGAGAAGAAGTATAATTGTATACATTCTGTGCAGAAAGACACCATGTTGAAGATTTTGGCAACTTACTTGAAATGTTTATAGCAGCCATAATACTTGCCTTTCAAAAAAATGATTTATGGACAGCTGGAATTTACACACATTGCTTGGAATCTGTGGAAGAATCTATAGGATGGTTCATGTCCTTCAGAAAGCTGGATGCCTAAGAGCAGAGCTATGGAGACTGTAGAAAGTACACTCACAGAGCATCTGCAAACTTGTGCCAGCATTCTTGCCTTTGTCATCAAGTAATGGAAAGGCTTTTTTAGTTAAACTGAAGTAATCAAATCTCCCAGCTTTCATCAAAAAATAGAACTGTCTGCTGCTGGTCTGAAGAAGTGCACCAAGGGAACCACCAAAGTTCATGGTGCAAGTGTTAAATTATTGCCATCTAAGCTTCCTGCCTATACTACATGAAATGCCACCACATTCTAATAATTGTCCTTTTGTTTTAGGTGGAAATACCACATGTGTTATGATTTGGAAGTTTTATGTGCAATTAGAGCCCTGAGAACTATAGCAACATAACCACATTCAGTTCACCTAACTGGACTGAGAGGAAACTGTAATTTCTGAAATGGTTTGTGTCCTTTTGTGTGTCTGTGTCCGTGCATGCGTGCATAAATAATGAAACTTATTTATTCCCTCATCCTGTGTTAAAATATGAGAAGTTCCTTGCCGTTCAAATTGAAGATACAGCTGGATGTTCTAAATTATTCTCAAAAGAATTGTTGGAATGCATGTAAATACAAACCTGCCCTTCTGAATTCCAGAATGCTTTAATTGCATTTTCTTTTTTATCACTTATGCTGTTAACATGGATTTGTTATCAATTACCTGTCTTTACAGTGCACTGGATGACACTTCTCAAATTCTCAAACTGTCGGCGGTTGAATCTCGGACCCAGACCGGCAGGGAATCTGAATCCTTTATTCAAAGGAGTGAGTTGGTTTTATACACCTTTCTAAGGCACAGTATTTCTTTATATGGTGTGACCTACCCCGTGTTGCCACCTCAGCAACACACTTTCTCAATGTCCTTCTATGGGGTGGTCACTCACTGGTCACCTGTCTGTCAGCTCCCGGCAGGCTCCTCTCTGTAGGGGACTGCCGTGTGACAACTTCTCCCCTCAGGGTCTGGTGGAGACAAGCCTCTGTGTGCCTCCATGTGCTCCTTTGTGCCACCATGTGCCTCTGCAGGCAGGTTTTACAGCTCACAACCCAATTCTCTCTTGTAATTCCACATATCAAACTATACAAATCAGAGCCATTCTCATCACTGTAGAAAGAAATACTAACTTTTCTTTCAGAAGAGCAGAATTTATGACAAATTTGACAATATTCATAAAATTACATTGTTGTAAGTGGGATTAACAAAGAAAAACAAATGGGGATGTTTTCACTACAAATAGTTTTGAAGGTTTTTATAAACTTATACAGAAAAAAAATGGAAAAAGCTGGAAAAAGCAATAAGATAATCTCAAATACTTATGAAACAATCAAGTTCTGCTTGGGCATTTTCATGGTGTGTTGTGGGGCCTTCTATAAAGGCTTTTTATGTAATACTGCACTGACACTTCTACATGGGCAGTGTCTCACTGGCTCTGCAAGGTCCCTCACCTTGTCAAGATGCTAGTTGGTGGTTTTGTGCCATATGTTCCTGAATAAGCAGGTTCACCATTCTCTCTGGCCCCACAAAATTAACATTGGCACAAGTGCCAATGAGGCAAAATCTAGAAAGACAGAGAAATGCCACTAACCCTGCTCTTCCCTGACTTTAGGATTTCTGTCCAAAAATTAAGCTAAGAATTGCAAATCCAACCAAGGCTATGTTCCCAAGTCCTGTTTCAGTACCTAAGCTTCCATTAGAACCCATAGTTGGGCACATGGATTTAAGAGCTCATCTACCCTTATGAGTCTGACCTCTCTTCAAGTAGAAGTGGAATTTTTGAGCTTTTCCTTTCCTTTTCTCCCCTCTTAGTGAATAGAAAATTGCCCAGGCTTGAGCAAAGGAGAGTTCAAAGGAGTTTTTAGTCCCACCTTCTATGCTAATAATATACCTTAAATCATCTGGCATCAAAAGATCACCAATGGCAGCATTCCCTCCTGCTACAATTATTCCATTTTTCAGAATTCCAACCTTATTGAAGGGGGAGGGAGGAGGGGTGGTTGCTTCTGAGAAAAGCCTGAGACTCATATCTTTAATAAGTGCACCTGATTCTGGGAGAATATCCCTTTATTTCCCTTTGCAGATTTAACTATACAGTGAGATACCAATAGCAGCTGAAATACTGAGATTTGGAGAGTCCTCTCACAGCACAGAGATTATCTCACTGCAAAGCTATTGGAAAAACGTTGAGGTACCGCAGTCCTGTCTTACAAACAGGCTGCAGACATGGACAGTTCTGTGCATGCCTAGAATATCACTTTTGGAGAAATTTAACGACAGAAAATTAAACTCCGATGGGATCAGATAGAAACTAGGGAGGAATCCTGAAGATCAGAAAGACTCCAACAAAGTTCTATCTGTCTGACTGAGATATCTGACATGTTTACAAGTATCCAAGATTGATGTCTTTAACCAAAATTGTCTTACTAAGACAACATTTTCCCAATCCCTGCATTTGCTGAGGTGACTACACCTGTTATCTCCTGCCTTATCTTTCTCGAGGATTCTGCTGATCACAGAGATGCCCACTCTGCGGCAAGCCAGACATTTCTCTACACTCTTGTTAAGTATCATGTTGATACATTGTTTAAACTTATATTTCTAGTGCCATTTGAAGCACACATAAAGCTGGCAGAGCACAGGACTCTCTAAAACTGACACTCCCATGTGTGACAGATGAAGGAAAATCAGATGTTCTATGACATTTCATGGTCTTGTGTTTCACCAATCCATCTGAACCCCGGATGGGAACAAATGCATGCATAGATGCCATAGAGGCATACACCTATGTTTTGTGTTCAATCAGTGGCAATGAATCCTATACAATCTGTGGCAATGAGTCCTGCCCAAGACTAAGAGGCTCCCAAAGTAGGACATAACCCAGTGGGATCTACCCAAGACTTCTTTCTTCACTTGCAGTATTCTGTGCTGCTTGTGATTCAGTAACTGCAGGTAGAAGAGAATAAAATCTCACGACAAGATACTTGTTGGCTTATTCTTTTCCAAGAATTCAAGAACAAAGTGACAATGGTATTGGTTCTTAAGGTTTTATATCAAATAAATCATCTCTTTAGGTTTAAATGGTTTGGAACCAGCATTGACTATGATTTCACATGTGTAGCCTGAAAATATGTGTAATTATCATGTGTATTCCATCAAGGTTTACTGGTGAAGATCTAACCTTGTAAACAACCCTTGTTTACACAAAAAGACAATTGGATCCTCTTTTGTTTCAGAGTTTACATGGTTAGAGGCTGAGATCATTATTTTTCAAATCTGATGATAGGAAGACACACCAAGTACCCTTGTGAAGTTTTTACAATGAATTCTGTAAATAAAGCCCACAACACAAATACCTAGTGTCTCCAAAGAAACAATTATCATGTACTGTGTTTGAATAATGACTCACAATATTTTATCATCATCTGTTTACATAATAAGTCATAATGACATTTCAAAATATGGTGTATGTATTTTTGTGATTGTCTTAATTGTGCAGAAGGGAATTGCCACAGCCTAGCATCATAAACTTTGTAAACCTTTCTTGGAGACTGCTTTTTTATCCCCATTCTCTTCTGCTCAAATAAAAGCATGAAGGAAACAGAGCACACAAGTAAAACTGCTTTAAAATAGTCCCATGTGTCTGGCTAAAACAAAAGACAGGAAATTCTTAAAAGTATGGTTATAAACTGAAAAATGCCTATAAACATGGCTTCCTAATGTCCTGGGTTTATGTATCCATAATTATTTCACTATCAATATTTTCTTTGTTTATATATGTACAAATGGCCCTGGTAAAAGTGCCAAGACCACATTCTTAGTCTGAGATCTGGAGCACAAGTCCTGCTGCTGTTGGCTTCTACTTCAGCCTTAAAGATGGAACCGAATGAAGCCCCTAGATTTCAGCTTCTGAAAGTTTTATGTGACATGGCATTTCTAATCTTTAACCATCGTCCACTGTGGACACTAAGGTCTTGATTCAGCTTTTAAGAATTATGTGGTAAATCTCAATTAACTCCCAAAATGTCAGGAGGACAAAACGCACCACAGTTCCAGCAAAAGTGCTCAGCACTGTCCAAGGGCTTCGACAAGAGACCTTGCTGCTCACAGGAAGATCTAGAAAGGGGCCATGGGGCTCACAGACCCAAACAATGCAACATCTGCCTAGACTTCAGGCATTTTAGCCTGAAATCCAAACACAAGATTAAATATTTTTTACAGGAAACATGTGGCAGCTTAAGTATCTGAGGACACTAACGCAAAGAAAATGCAATAGAACTATCTAACTCTAACTCACAACACTGAAACTCAAATGATGTCACCATCCTATGAAGTTTAGGCACTCAGTGCCACAGCTGTAAGTTGTTCCATCCAGGTAGGACCCACAGATCATGAGGGCTATTCAGCTGTTCTTCAAAAGTTCAAACTTTCTTTAAAACTGACAAAAATGAGATGGTAACAATACTTCATAGTATTATTCCTAATTCTACTATTTAATGAAAAATAAAAGTTTTGTGGAGAAAGGACAGCTTGCTCTATATAGTTTCTCTCTTCTCATCTATCTCTGTGACTCTTAGTCACTTGCAGCTGGAGTGAACACCACCTGCCCAGCTATGTAGGTGAGACCAGGATGCTGTGGGTAAGGCCTACTTCCTCAGAAATGAGATGTTTAAATAAGATGTTTAAATTCTGAAACATTCACATTTTTATTGGAGCATATTCATAGAATGACTTGGGTTGGAAGGGCCCTTCAAAGATCATCTACTCCAACCCACCTGGTTGCTCAAAGCCCCATCCAACCTGACTTGAAGCACTTTCAGTGATGAAGCATCCACAAAATATAAATTCTCTGAACAACCTTTCCAAAGTCTCATCACATCTATTGTATGAAATTTCTTCCTGATATCTACTCTAAATATATCCTCTTCCACTTTAAAACTGTTGCACCTGTCTTGTCACTGTAGGCCCTTGTAAAAATTCTTTCTTCATCTTTTTTGTTATGAGCCCCCTTTTTATATTGAAAGGCAACAACAAGGTCTCCCCAGAGACTTCTGTTCCCCAGGCTACACAACCCCAACTCTCCCAGCCTATTTAATTATATGTGTTTTAGCACACTTCCCAGGTCTCAGCTACAAGAAAGCCACCTCACTTCTCTTCAGGATTCCAAGAGTACTTAAATTAGATGGCATTACCTGTCTGGTTATTTTTTCTGAGAACAACCAAAACTAGACTATTGCATGACCTGAAAAGCTTCAAAGAAAGCAGAAGAGACAAGTCAGGCAACCAATGAATGCAACGATTTGAAGTAACAATTTCAATGTGGCAACTTAAAACTCACTGTGTTCTATTTTAGTTAAGTAATTTTATTGACCCTAACCAGTTGCAGGCTTGTGAAATGTATAAGCATGCAGATAGTTTTCTCACCTGTGATGTTGCTTATGCATTGCTTATGAAGAAGTAAGCAATTACAATTAAATTCTCCACATAAATGCACCCAGCAACAGCTCAACATCTGTTCCACTTCCAAAAAGGCATTCTTTCTTTTTTTTTTTTTAACATGGAACACTTCTGAATTCTTCAGGTTTTTTTTAGAAGGACTTTCTGACATGTATCCTTTGCTTTAAAGTTTATTTATGTATTTGTCATGCATTGCATTCTTAAGGCAAAAAGATCAAAAGGATAGATAGGTTCAGAGCACAAGCTGTAAGCTAGTTAGATTTCAAGATGATTGACAATATTTGAATCCTGTTCTGACAAACTATCCAAATGACTAAAGAAGAAGGATTCTTCAGCTGACTCTTTTAAACAAATTTCTACCTCTCAACTAGGTATATCCAATGGCAAAGGGAGGGCTTTGGGCTCTGTACAGCTATGCAGCCACTGTTGCAGCTTACAAAGCAAAAGCACGTACACCACCAAGGACAAAGCTTTTCTTTCCTCCTGTAAATCCAGGTGCGTGGTCCTACAGTTCCTACTCCCAGCTCAATTTCTATCTATCTGACCTCTGTGAGGATCATTTTCTCAAACCATGTAGTCTCCTGATATTTCATCAGACCAATTAATTTGGTCGGCAGAAGTACCACTCATGGCCGTATCAGTGGAGGCAATGCACCGTGTTGGAACAAGTAATTTATGTTTCCTATATGATGGCAACTGTCTTGATATAGAACCTGCTTTTGCTTAATTATTAAAAGCTGTATAATGTGTCAAGTGTTGCAGCAGTTCATGAGTAAGCCATTTTTTCTGTGGTCAGCATCTGCTGGCCAACTTGGATGCTTGAAGAGCATCCAACTTATACATGAAAAGGAACTAGTTTGTCTTCTTGGGTCACTGAGTTGTTCACTTCCCCAGCCAAGATTTCCATGGTATATTTTATTTTCTTGTGGAAAAAGAAAAAAATTCACAAAAACTAGAATCCATTGTCAATTTGTACCAATTGTTGTATCATTCTGTTATGGTTGAAAAGCTTTTATAATTCAGTATGAAAACCAGAAGTGTTTTTAAATTATTTCTGTTAGACATTTTTGGCTTCACACCTCTTAGAAATTATAAATCTTACCTTTCAGCTTTAGTTCTCTTGCAGCACATAGGTTTTCCTGGCAACACTGAAGCAAAACACATCTAACTTCAATGTCAGAAAATATTTCCTATTGAAATTAACCCAAATATTAATTTCCTCTCTATTCTTAGTGTTTAAGTGCATCACATATATGCAGATAGTTATCATGTTCCTTTTTATGCCTCAGTTAACTTACAGTATATATTTTTTGCTCCTTTAATCCTTCTTCATAAATCAATTTTTCTATACCCCTTAATCATGCATATTTATAATTTCTGAACTCTCTCCAGTATGAAAGCTTTTTGTTTATTCTTTTAGATCCCTTGCTTTAAAAAGTTCATAATTTTAAATTTATTTAGGATCACAAGGGAAATTCCAAATATTATATAAAATGTTTGATACAAATAAATAATAATACATAATACTAACATTTCCTATAGGTTTTAGCGTATAGCAAACACACCCAAATAAATCTAATGGATATTAAAATTTATTCCCCCTTTTCTTTTGCAATTTGTGTTGGATTTTCATAGTAAAACACAGTGTAAATTTATTGCACTAAAAGTCATTATGTCATTTATTTTACCTAACTCTTTGATTCTTCAATTTTTTATCTCAATACTTAAAACCCAACTGGCCTATTTTAGGTTGCTTCCTCTGAATGAGATGAAGCACTGCATTGACTACAATGACTGTGAACAAAGTCGAAGACAATCAGAACCCAATCCAACATGAAGCTACTCTACCAGAGCTCTACATACATAGACTTTTGTATTCAGTCAAATGAATTCCACCCTCATGTCATCTTTGTATTACACTGTTTGAAAAAAATGTGCTTGAAAGCCAAAGGAAGTTCACTACTGTGTAGCAGAAAATTGTTCTTCCTGCAAATCAGGCTAGTCAAAGTATTGTGTTTATCTGGGGATCTCACAGGTTTTTGGTGTAAGATATGACCGAAGTCTAGACAATGCAGAGATGGGAAAGTTCTCAGTAATTAGATAGCAAGACCCCCAAGGCATTATGTCGTTCTCTCAAGCAAGAGAGTACTTGGGAAGTTGGCATCAGAGTCAAAATTTACACAGAGACACATACACACCATATAATTAGAAGATTAAGGTAAAATTATGACACTGCCTTTGGGAAAGTCTATCTCTTAATTGTCAGAACGACGATTAAACCTGCCACGCCAGATACTTTTGCTAAATTGAACATGTTGAGAGAATGAGAATTATAAATCAGAGTTTGTTTTCTTAACTCCTAAAGATGAGCCAGTAAATTGGTACATTTCTTGTCAAAAACATCATGATCAAAAAACTGCTCCTTTTAATCAATCCCTCCAAAAAACTTCAGGTAGGTTCTCATTCTTCAGATAACCCATTGCTTCTTAGGGAAACATTTGCTTCCTAGGGAGCTTCTGTCAAAGAATTTTTTCCCAACCAATGAACACGAGAATTCTGATCATAAGTGAATTAATAAGTATATACAGGTGTCCTGTAATGAGTGAATGTCCATTTTCTGCAATTAGCCATCTCCTTCCAACCTTAGCAGTTTGGAACAGTTGCTTATGGAAGGGCAGGGAGACTGGAGAAGTCACCAAAGGGCCACAAGTCTCAAGCAGTAATGCTACCACTTGTGTGCAGCTCACGGTCAATACAGCACTTGCTTGGCAGAACTTTTGAAATATCAATGTGAGCATCCAAGGGAAGTGCAGCAACACAGTGAAAGATGCACACGTCATTCCTGTGAACAGCAGGGAGTAAGCTCAACAAGGAGTGGTAGGCCTTATTTCCTGATAAACTATCTTCCTATAGGGAAACTAAAAGGTTTTTTCCCTCAACAGTGTAAGACTATAATTTCTGCACCTGATAAAGAAATTGGTAATGCAACATTTTTCTGGTCATATCAGATATTTGTACACCTGATATGTAGATTTCCATTTTATTTCATTTGTTGGATTTAAAATGAGTCTATTATTCTAACAGTACTGACAATAAACAATCAGACTCCATGTGTAGGAGATGCCCTTTTTCTTCTTTTTTCCCTGTGTAGCCTGTGAAGCTGTTTATTTATATAATAAATAACAACATGATAGACCATTTAATTAAAATTAAATTCCAGTAACAAAATATATTTTTTGTGTGTTTTAAAGACTTTCATAGATATAAATATACATAATATTTTGATATATGGGCATGTGTTTCTTTTTCCATTTCTGTTTTAAGACTTAAAGAAAAACATACAGAAAAATGGAGAGAAAAAGTAAAAATGGCAACTCTCAAATACTTATAAAACCCTGAAAGTTTTTCAAAATTCTCACGACAACATTCCAATACCTATAAAGTCTAGTAGAAAAAAATTTGCTAGAGAAACACAATTACTAATCTGCTAGAGAAATTTCTCTTTTTATTTTACAATTTTCCATCATAAAATCAGAATCTTCAAATTGTTCCCAATGAGTTAGCTTTGCAATATACATTCTCCCACAGTTTCAGAACTGAAAAATTTTTCATCATATCATTTTCAGGAGACCCCTCAGTTTCATATACTGTAAAGACACTTTCCAGACTGCTTTCTTTCACTTGCAGTTTTGTCCTTCATTCTCGTGTCCCAGTGAGAGTTTTGCTCTGTGCCAGTGCTCGTGCCATCTTAAAGGACGCACCTGTAATGAAATTTGAAGTTTCCTTACTGCCAGCACACAAAACATACTACTCTGGGACACTGCACCCTGCAGTGAATCTGGGTTTGTATAGAGCCACTGAACAACTTGATTCCATCTGCTGCTCTTGGAAACAAAGACCCATTTTGATTCTAGTTATGGTTGGGACAAGGCGAATAACAGCATCGGCTGTAGTTGGTAAATATTAGAATGCATAAACACAGCTCGGAAAAAAAATTTTTTCCCACCATCGCTGCAGTGGCAACACACAAGAACTCAAAAAACACAAGTATGACATTGAAGCAGAGGTTTAATAAAGTAAATAAACCAACCCTCTCTGTCAGGAATTTCTTTCATTTGATTTTTCAAGGACATATATAATAAACAAATCTTTTAAGGAGTTTTTAATTATCATAAAAATTTATCATAAAAATTAAAGTAGGCATTGTGTTTGAACAGGGCACAGCTAGCAGTTTACAACTGGAGCTATGTTGTAGCATAGCACAACAATTTATTCTAGAGTATTAAATTAAGTCAAAATACATGAGCATGCATCAAGTACACTCAGAACTTCATTACACCTAATTCTAAGTGTTCAAAAATAGCAAATGTTTAATAGTGATACAGAAGGAAACAGACAAGTAATCAAAAAGGACCCTTAAAAGATTAAAAAAAAACACTAAAATTAATATATAAATCAGAGAGTTGAAAAATAGATAAGAGAAGCAAAATGAAGATTTTACAGAAGACTACAAAACTACAAAAAATGCTATTAAATATGTAAGAACAGAAGGCCACTGAAGAATACAGTAATGCCTAAAGAGGATAATTTTTTAAGGGATGAGGCAGAAAGTACTGAGAAATTTAAATAAATTCTTCACATAGCTTATCAGAAATAAAAATTATAGGCAGATGGCAGACCTGTAGACACACAGGTATACCTTTCCGGAGGCAGAGAGAAGTAAACACTGCAGCAAATACAAAATCCATCTGAAAAATTACCAGGTGACAATCTTAGCATGTATCAGAGGAACTAATTTCTCAGAGCTAAGACATATTCACTTCAGAATTCACAGAAAGGGACAAAACTGGGACCACTTCACAAGAGTAATTTAAATCACTTCATTGTTCAAATAATTAATTCCTTATGCAAGACATGACTTTGAAATCAATGGGGCTGTTCACATAAGTGACAGCAGTGGAACCATGGAGAAGAGGAAGCTTTAGGAGACTTAAAGAAAAAAGTTTGAAGCTGTTCAAGAATGGACCTGGTGCCACCCTTCTCACAGCTAACCATTAACAAAATAAGCACTGTATTCAAGTCAGAGAAATACTGTCTCTTTCAGGCATATTATAGAGATATCCTTTTGAGACCTTTTTTTCAAGTGCAAACACAGAAATACATGCTTATGGGAACCATGTAATATAAAAGCTATAGAACATAAGTTAAGCAAACTGTGGATCAATGGCTATTGCAGTGAGAGGATCTACCAATGAAAACCAGAAGTTTTAACTCTGAACAGAAGTGATGAATTCTGATAGTCCAGATTCAAGTTTAAACTGCTAAAACTAACCACTATTGTACACTGAAGATAGGTATCTACCATATTTTTAGCTACATCTATGAAAGAGCTCAGTAACTTCAGAACAAAAAATTCAAAACACAGACACAGGTTTTCAGCCAAAAAAATGTCAGGGCCAGCAGTAATTTTAGTTGTCTTCACTAAATATTTTTGACCATGAGAGTATGTGCAAACTGGTTGCAGTAGTAGTCACAATAGCACAGGGGTATATAGGCTTTCTAGGGTGCACAACTTGCTGAGGAAGAATTTGCATGCCTTAAAGATTGTATTTTCTTCCAGCTGTAGTGGTTCCTGTAGCAATAGTATTTTTCTCTCCTTCCCAATCTTACTCTTTCCTAAAAATCTTGGTTTTAGAAGCAACAAGACAGCTCAGGACTTTTGCTTGGGGTCCTTGAGAACAAACCAAGACTTTCAGAAATGCCTCCATGCTCTGCCCATCTGCAGGAGCCCTGCTCTCTCCCAGGCTGCTCAGGGGACTCAACTCTGTCTTTGGGCTGAAGAGACTGGGAGAGACACATGGATGTTTGCTTTCTGCTTTTCCTCCTCTGGGGAGAGGACAGTCATATTGGCTGGGATGTACCTCCCTGAACCTTTGGAGAGATACTTTGGACACCATTGTCTGGAAAATACCTGCATGCAGGGAGGTGGGAAACTGGACTGGGCTATTTGATTTCCCTTTTGTTCAAAGAAATAGGGCTTTCAAGAGGCGCTTCAAAGGGAGACAACTTCACCCTCAGTTTTTCCACAGAGAAATAACCCTAACTTCCAAACTTTTAACCAGACAACAATATCAAAAGCAGGCCAGAAACAAAGGGTGAGGCAGTGATTGCAAACAACTGCTAAGATATTAACTGTACACAAGGTCTGCCAGTCTACAGGTCAGCTTTAACTGGACACTTGTTAAATACTTGGTATTGATCAAAATAACTTGCAAACACAGTAGCTGCAAAGCATATAGATACTTAAGCATTACTCTGTGTCTTCTTTCACTCATACAAAAATTATGTTTCCAGTCTTTGAATTAAACAGAAATAAATGCAAACTGTGTGTCTACAAACAGACAAGCAGAGGAAGCATTGCTAAAGCAGTCAGTAGGATAATTAAAAGCCATTCCTCATTAAAAATAAAATAAAATAAAATAATAAAATAAAATAAAATAAAATAAAATAAAATAAAATAAAATAAAATAAAATAAAATAAAGAGCTCTGTCTCCAAAGCCAGCTGACGATAGCAAAATACTAAAAGACCAAACAAAACTAGTGTTTCCCTTTCCAGCCTGTAAGCAAGTTAGTTCATCTGTAAAAGATGACCGTGTCTCTAAAAAATATAACAACAAGAACAAGACAAAGCTCTATCATGAGCCTGAGCTAAAAAAATTCAAGTGAGGCATGACCCAATGTTAAGTGCCTAAAACAAAACAAAACTAAAAGCTGAAGCTATCAAACAACTCATTTTGGTATTTCCAATCTACTTTCTTTCTGATAGAGTTTTTCAGGACAAATTAAAAGAGGTCTAAAATATCATATAGAAAATTAAGGGAAGACAGTTACCTCCTTTTACTCAGTATATTCCAGAAGCTACACACTTAGTTCACCAAACCCTCATGTACTGCAATAGGTTGATCCTTGAAGTTAGCTTCACCTCCCTCATCCAAACACTACCTTGTTTGCAGGAGTAAATTTCTCCATATCTTACCAGGTGCAACTGACTCATTTAATACAGATAACCAATGGATCAGAAAAAGAATATACATATAATAGCTTGAAAATTCACCTGACCAAGAGACTGCTTGGCTTTATTTGCTGGTACAGTTGGCATTTCTGTTTCTGTAAAAGGTTACAGCTTCCACAAGGGATTGAAAGGTATCCTCAGCACTCACAGTTTTAGCGAGGGTGAGAAGGAAATAATTTGAGTATAGTTCTCCCAAACTATACATGAACACCCTCATTACTGGACTATTAGCTCTTTCTCCTCCTCCAATTGGAGAAATTTGCTTCACCCACCCCAAGATGGCTTTTCTTTCTTTTGAATATAGTAGTTTGTGTTAGAATTTCACTTACAGTTTGGGCTTGCTTTTTTAATTTTCAGAAAAAGTGAGAAAATATATTTTGGGTTAATTTGTAAATAGTTTATGCAACTGTCAATGAACCAAAAAAACCAGATACTTTATAGACAACTGACCTTTTCTGTATCAGGTCCCTTTCTTCACCTTAATTGTTATTCCTGTTCTATTACAAGATTTTAGTGAAAACACTACTAAAATGAGTACATCCGTACAACTGTAGCTTTACATGGACTCTTCATCCTGTGCTGAAAGTTAAGGCTGAAACCGGGAGGTTGTTAATGGGTGCTTGTTAATGGGCATTTCTGGTGTTTCTATTACTTTAAAAGTTTTCTATCTGCCTAATTGTAGCTAATTATTACCATTTGAGGGACACAGCACAGAAGCCATGGTTTTCTTCCTCACTCAATGGTCACAGAGCATGTAGGATAGACCAAAGTCTAGAAGGATATCTGAAATTGTGACCCTTTTTCATTATCTGTTTCTATTCTAAGTTATATCAGTACAGAGTTTTATAAAATGGGAACGATTATTTAAAGTGAATTTATAGCTTTCATGGCAATTTACAACTAGATGTGACCAAGAAAGGATTAAGCCCATCATTTTGCTTAAGAGCTCAGATGGTTGGAGTAATTGGATGATAGCTCTAGGGCATCTTTTTGGTCTATAATTAGGTCATTTCTTTCTCATCCCCTCATGGTGTGTATAATTACAAATTAATTTGAAATCCCACTGTGAGTAAAGAAAATCAGTTTAATATAATGGAAGTGCAAAAGCCACAGGATATTATTTTTTAAAAGATTTTTAGTGTTTATGCTGAAATATTCTGGCCCAAAGTCATGTCCCTATGGACTGCAGGGCTCACATATGTGTCTGTCTTGAATTTTATGTGGACACAGATAAACTTTGTCTACAAAATAAATGACATTTCATAACCACACCAGTCATAAGAGTTCTGATGGGCAACGGTACTGCCAGAGGACTCCCAGGCAGCTCTAAATGAGGTGATCTAGTCAACCATTTTACTCTTGCCATTTGAAATGCATTTTTCTGCTTTTCCCCTGAAAGTGTTAAGTGTTGCCCAGCCCTAGCTAGCATACTTGCTCCTGTGTGCTGCAGGAGCTCACCTGTTTCATCTCCTGGCTAAGCAGTGCTGCTGGCAAGTTCCGCTTCCCTCCCTTTATCACCCCTCCGCGGTCGGATGCGTTGGACCTCCTGCCTGCCTGAGTGCCGGCACAGGTAAAAACACGCACTCCTGACAAATGGATAACCCCAACCAGAGACAATGTTTTGACTTGCTGAACTTCCTGTTTCATTCAAAGTGTTTTCATCTCTCCCCAGAAATCTTGAAAGGGGTTGGTGAGAGGGTCCCAGGTGTGATCTGAACACCAGGAATGTCGACAGCGAGCCGGGGGCTGCGTGGGGTGTGCACTCAGAGGCAAGAGGAGAAAAAAAGACTGTCAGTGCAGAGAACAAGGGTATCAAGATTTGATCGCATTTGTAGGTGTCTTGTAAAAACTGTAGAACATCCCATGCCTTTAGCATGATAAGATTAGACTTCTTGCAGAAAAAGTTAAAAAATAAAGAAACAAAAGAAAAGAGAAGGAGGAGGGAAAAAAAGGGAAAAAAAGAAAGGGAACTGCTTAGATATAAGATCCAAAGTTCATTAGGAGTGTTCTTTATTGCATAGCTCCAAAGCCAAGATGTGCTGGGGCATGTGGAAAAATAAGGAGGTGTTAAAAAGGTACTGAGCTTCTTAGTTTTCAAAACCAGTTCAAAGTCCCAGTCTTGGATTATTCACACTGTGACCTTGAGGCTTATTTGGGATGCCATAAAAACTGTACTCAGGAAGGAAGGAAGAGATTATTCAAAAGGAAAGTACTCCTTTTCATTCTAATAATGTCTTTAGAGCAACAATCTTTTTCTTTTACATAAAACCTTTCATTTCACTATATCAACATGTTTGTTAGATTAAAAAAAAAAATTAAAATCTCAGCAGCACAAGGAAAACCTGGGGCAACCAATTAGGAAGAAGAGCTAGAGAAAGAGATTTGAATGTACTTATACCTCACAGGAGAGATATGTAAGAATAAGGTAACCTAGTCTTCTCCTCCTAGAAATAAAATAGTCATGCTAATAGGATATATCCATCACAATGTTTCTCTAGTGTAATGTCACTCTGCAATTTTTGAAACCAGAAGTATTTTTAAATTTCCACATTAAACTGAACCAGCTAAACATTTATTTTTATATTTTCATTAGAAATTTTTAAATTCCAAGAAAAAAGAAATAAAATTCTACTTTTTTCAACTAAATCTCATTTCCTACTTGGAAAATTTTCCACCTCCTCCATGTAGCTTCTAGGGGAGAAGATACACATGAAGGTTATATGAAAAGCAAATAAATATGTAGATGAAAGAATTAGCTGCTCTAATTGTAACTTGGCTTGCTGCTGTATTTAAAACACTATATTAATTAAAAATAGATTTTGTGTCTGAAATACAAATAATATACCTGGGTGGGTAGTCTTCTATAGGGAAAAATCTACCATAGAGATGTATTACTTATAGGTATTTACTTACTCTGCTATGATTTTTTAAAGTAAATTATTTTGAATAGCTGGCAGCTATCAGTGAGAGTTCTTATATAAAAATAAATACAAGAGCCAAACCAGAATAATTACTGGGTTGCTTAAATTCAATTTCTTAAGATTTTTTTTATCTCTCTAAACCACAATTTAAAAAAATGGGTGGTCTCAAATTAGCTACTATATAATAGAGCTTAAATTATGTGAGTGGTGAATTAACTCATTTCCCTCTAAGCCTTTACAACTCTTTGTTTGCGATGTAAATAATTCATGACATTTTATTTATAACAGATCAGTGGGAAATAGAAACCCATAATGTAATATTGTCCTTTTTTTCTTATTATTCTCTATACCTTAATGCTAGCAACAACAAATACACCATTGACATATGCATTTAAAAGACAGAAAAACATTTATTCTTACTGTAAAGTTGCCCTACAATCATTCCCCTGTTCAGGAGTGTACTAATGTACTTAGAGCAAATAAATCCTGCTCACAGTTTGCCCACACTCCACCCCTCAGGATGCTACCAGAGCAGCACAACACTCACCTCAAACCTCAAAACCACTGGAATAAAACCTTGGTTTGATGTGTTCCTGACCCTCAGGCAATGCTTACAACAGTTCATGAATGCAACTTGAGGTTTTATATGCATCTGGGAAGTCTGTGGTCTCTCAACCCTTAAAGTTTCCCAGGTGGTATTCTTCCCACTTCCTTCCACCTTTGCTTGGTTCAGATGCCTGGGGAAAATGGATGAAGATGGTAATTTAGAAATATAGCTCTGAAAAATGTTCTGATGTGGTAAGGAGAGAGAGGACATTTAAAATAAAAAGCTGAATGGACAATGTCGGTTCCACTCACAGCAAATATGAAACTTGTCAAATTCCTTTTTGTTCCACATTAATGGTTTTGTTTAGAAGGGACCTTAAAGATTATCCAGTTCCAAACCTCCTGCCATAGGCAGAGACACATTAGAGTTTAAAAATATCATGAACATTTTCCTAATATATGGGATTGTGGTAGATATGTGTTTTCTTTTAGATACCTGATATAAGTGAAAGAAGGAGGTCTAAAAGGCCAAGCTAGAGATCCCCAATCTGCTTGATATGAATGGCTACCTTCAGTGCGTATCTGCCTGAACCAGGACTTTTTCAGTTCATGTCACTGCCTTAACCACCCACCCTGAATCCTAGGCAGTCATCCTTCCTTCAGTGGAATTTCCTTCTCAGAACTATTTTACTTTTGATATGTGTTATTTCCCCAGACACTCTCTCTGTGCTGTTCTGCAGCAAATTTTCTACAGTATTGCTAGGTGGAATCATTTCAAGAAGCAACTCAAAGATTTAAACCAGATTTTAAAAGAGTGAAACAGATTTTCCAGTCACAATAGTCACCTCTGTGATGATATGCTGAAGCCACAGTAAAAGTTTGATTCCTTCATCAGGAGTGGAACAGAATTTACTGGTCTTGCAAATCTTACCAAAGATGCTAGAAGTCATAACACTTTCCTAGGAGGTGTTAGTTTAAACAGTCTTGGCTGGCATCCCGCTACTAATCCAACCCTGCTTCACTGGGTAAAGGAGGAGGTTTTCCTCCAATTTGAGTTCTGATGGAGTTTCCCCTCTGCTTTACTTCCTTCCTTAAATATTTCTCATCGTGCTATGTGGTCAGTTCCTCTTAGAGTATTTTACATCCAGCTTTACCTTTCACTTCAGGAACATTACCCTTTTTCAGTAACATGCCATTTATTTTTGCCATGGGCCCCTAAACCCATTATTCCATACTAGCAACACAAAGGAAGATACCCATCCCTTGTCTCATCTTCTTGCAGGTGGTAATATGGTACAATGTATGAGATACCTCACTGCACCTCACAGGAAGAGGGGTCTGCCTGTGCCTGAACTGCTCCTGAGGACACTGGGAGTGGATAACAAAGACTTGCAAGTGTGTGTGACTGCCGTGTAGTCTCAAGACCAATGCATATTTGGCAAGGCTAATGTCAGATTAAATAAATCTCATCTCAGATAAAGCTACTATTCTTGACACTGTACCATAAGATTAGAGTCCAATATTTGGTCTGATGTAAAATTTTAGGCATACTGCACTATGATGTGGTAGCCTATAATTATTTTTAAAAATCTAGTTTAAAATTGAAGCCCAGATCACCTCTGCCACTTCCTCCAAGCTTAGATCTATCAAAGCAGCTTTTCATAAGCACAAAAACAGTATGCTGGTGTTTGCCAACAGGAACACTTCCCTGCATTGTACGTAGAATATTCTATATAGACACAAGAGCTTCTCTGTTCTTTCTTTCATTGTATAAAGGATTATTAGACTACCTAGACATTCTTGCCTTTCAGCTGTAGTAATAGGGTTTTGACTTCCTGCAGGACTAACTTTAGTTTCCAGATTTTGTGGTTGCAAATGAACGTCAGCTGTGATCTTGGGATTATGCAAGGTATGGGATGCAGCTAAAACTTAATTAAAAGTTTTCATAAGCATTTTCTTAAGCTCCAAAGAGAAGAGAAAGGAAAAAAGAGCCTACATGAAAAAGCAGGCTGGATTGAGTTGACCACTACTTTTTAATGAAGTTCCACTTGTAGGTTTAAACTCAGAAGTGACCATCCTGTCTGACCCCAAGTATAACAAAGGCCATAGATTTTCACCCAGGAATTTCACCCTTCCACTTAGTAACTCAGAGTTGATTTGATCTTTTACAAAAACATGAAGCCTCTATTGAAAGTCATGAGGAGTTTATCCCTCCTCACCAGCAGACTTACAGGTAATATTGCATACTAACAGTTGTCGCACTTCTCAGGTTACTCAGTCACTGACAGGAAAATCCATTTAAGAAACAAATCTATCCTGAGCAAACAGGCCTTTAATCTCTTGCATTATCTCCACTGAAGGTGATTTTATTCGAGGAAGCTCAGGAAAAAAGGCTTTTATAATGGCACTGCCTGCATGTGAATGTGTTTAATGACTTTTTAACCCATTAGCCATCCATGGGATAACAATCTCAAATAAATGTGTTTCCCAGAAACAGGTAGCTAGACAAAAAAAGTCTAGTAGTGGCATACTGGATTTTAATATTAGACACTGGAAAATCTTTATAGGAAAAAGAGTCTGTAAGTGTTCAAACCACAGAAAAGCTCCATGTGAAACTACAGTTTCATAGGCAACACAGAATTGCTCACCCACAAGATCTGTCAATGGGAGTATATGACCATTCCTCTGAAGGACCTTGGAAATGTGGACCACCATCACACAATTCTGAGGAACCCAACTCACCTTGGCTGAGTCCTTCTGTCACAGAGCTTTTAGTCAGATTTCCTTTGCTTTGCTTCCAGTTCTGCGAATGTCCTTTTTCTTTTATTTTTTTTTCTATTTCTTTTATTTTTCCTCCAATTCACTAAGAAACACTTCCCAACACTTCCCAATTCAATAAACTGAAGAATAAGGTGAACAAAAGAAAAAAGTTCTGCATTTTTGCAGAAAAATAATTAACACCCCTATGCTTGATTTAATTTCAACTCCTTTTTGTCTTTATGTCTCAACTGCTGGCCCACCACCAATCCCTTGTAGCATGCCTGTATCTCAGTGAAGGCTCATTCTCACTTCCCCTGTGAAGCAGGATACTGAACTAGTGCCAGAGAGGGACAACCCCTGCCTGACAGGACTGCAGATTATATGAAAAATTCAAACATGCATGTAAAAGGGAAGTAAAATGGTGTATTAAAAGCCACTTACAGGAGAACAGGAGCAAGGAGAGGATCTTCTAAGTCCACCCACATCTAATCCCCCTGTGACTTGCATGATTCTCAGTAGTACACTTGGTTTTTTTCTACAAGGGTTTATTTCAGCTAAACCAGACAACACTTGGCTCTAAATAGCATAGTTCATTCTGCAACAGCAGGAATCCTTTTGGAAAATGTGAGGCGAAATGCTCTAACATCAGTTGTGTGCAAATCAAACAGTAGGGGAAACTGTGCTGTCCATAAAGAAGAACCGTATACTGAACTATAGAGAATTATAAGCAGGAAAATAACAATCAAAATGATCTGAGTAAATAAAAGTAATTCAGGAAAGACTCTTCCCCATTTATTCATTCCTAATGAAAAGAACCAAACCTACTAAGGATGGAGTCACTATCATGGATCTTCCCCTCCCCACTCCATGCCAAACCAATATCCGCAAATACAAAGGAAATTGAAAATAGTACTCTCTTCACGTGAGGTGATCCATTTTGTAGGCCTGTATCAAAGGTCTGAGATTTTAATGGGTAATCAGCCATCTGGAGACATCCCCTCAAGGGGCCTGCATATTTTGATTACAGAAGAACTCAACGCTACAGCTCTGCTGCTCAGGATGAGCTTTTTGTGTCTAGTAACTTATATTATTAGACATATATTTTGTATTAATTTATACCTTGGGGAATTATGGCACATTAGTTTGCAACTTGCAGAAATCACCTGTCTCTTTAAATTGACATCAGGTGAAGCTCCTACAGCCACAGAGTAAAACCTTCCTCACATGTAAAAAGAGGCCTCTCCCAGGGACCAAATGGTGATGAAAATGGCCACTTAGAAGCCTTCCACACCTGCAATATTGCCAGCTCTTGACATTTAGGTCTCATGATTAAAACTTTAAAAGAGATCATGAAAATAGACTTTATGTTTGTCTTTACGTTTTCTTTCTCTTTTTCTCTTTCTCTTTCTATCTTTCTCTCTCTTTCTCACTCTTTTTCTTTCCTTCTTTCTCTCTCTCCCTTTCCTTCTTTCCTTTTTTCTTGCATTCTTGCCTTCTTTCCACTTTTTTCTGTCACTGTGAGGCCTTGGAAATTTTACATCTTTTAAAAAAGGGAACACAGTGATTTTCACTCAATCACATTAGTATACGATGCTTTAAGAAAATCATCAAATATTGCAAGGCTCGCTAATAAAAACACTGTAGATGGCAACATGGTTGAATGAATCATTCTCCCTAGGATTTATGTATAGACCAAATACGCTGGCATGAGCAACTATTCTCTTCAAATAGAAGTGATGGAGCCAGAAGGAATGGTGGCACCACAAAAGCTGTGACCTGTCCTGACTAAGCTCCTTTTTGTATCTGGCTTTGTTGATATCTCTTTGTTTATTCTTCTGTGAGCATAGTCAGAGTATGTATGATCTTTTTCAAACAGTCTTCCATCTGTCTTACAAATCTTCACAGACAGACAGTCAAACACAAACCAGCTGCAAAACAAGCAGGTACTGCAATATTATGCTCAAGATTGTAAGTCTGGCTGAGAGGAGGATAAGAACCTAGGCTCAGCGCCTGGTTTACATGTCTGTTTTTTCATCTTACTCACTTAAAAACCAAAAACAGCCTCATGTGTCCACCCATGAATAATCACAGATGTGTAGCCCAGCGTTACCTCTCACCACCCCGCCTACTTTCACAATCTCACAGATGATTTGTTGACTTTTTTTTTTTTTTTTGTGTACTTGTTCCTCCTGGCCTGTGAGCCTGCCCTCCTTTCTCCTCAGTAATGGAGTCCAGCTTTGTGTCTAGTCCCGACTTCACCATTCACTTGACAGAGTTAAAATTATCTATTTTAACACAAATCAGTCATAGTTCAAATGTTCTGGCACTAAGGAAGGTGTGTGTACTGCAGAAAAAACCTCACATACTGTTCGAGATCTCATTCACTCTGTGACTGGAATTGAAATAAGGGGTTAGAGCAGGGCTCCCATGAAATTCTAAATGCCATGTCCAACACTGAAGTTGTCACAAGTCCTAGATGCTTGTTGTACTTAAATCAGGAGGCATGCAGGCATTTACCATAAAAATTCCCCAAGGGCCTTGAATTCTGTGTCTCTATGTGCATACAACCTCCTGAGGTTTCTCAGCCAAAGACACCAAGGTCAAAGTCCCACCAAATCTCTAAATCCACAAATGAGGACCTCCTCTTCACAGGACCTAAAAGATACAGGAACATATTTTGAAAACAATTCCACAAACATCCTTCCCTTTCTTTTTAAACATGAGCAGAGTAGGAGCTTATACCCACCTCTCCTATTCACTATTTTGAGGGTAAGAGCTTACGGAAAACCTGAGGATACTCAGCTCTACGTAATATCTTTTCTACATGCTCTCCTAACTTTTAAGCTATCCAGGTAGAGAAGAACACACTTAAAGCCCTCCCACCAAAGGTTTTCCATTTTCTGTAAAAGTATTAAAGAACTTCTAGTGAAAGAGGAAAATATAGAATAAGATGACCCTAAACCTGTGGTTACAGCACTCAGCTTGCAAAAGGGCACAAAAAGTCATGGTTGTTGAGTTCTTAAGACCTTTTCCGAACTAAACTTCCATGGGATGAAATAGAAGGGACTGGACAGACTCATTTGCTCTCCAAAGTGAACTCTCTAACTGCCTGGAGAATGGGCGCTCCCTTTCCCAGTAGGCAACAGATCATTTACCATGATCTGACCTGTCACCCTGGGAAAATGGAGTCTCCATTTATTGACCCCCAGTGAGCTGAGATATGCAAAGAGGCTGAGCCTCCTGCTGTTTAACTACAGGACTAATGGCTGAATTGCTCTCCCTGCACCCTCTATGCTGTTATTAGAAAGAAAAAAGCATGATCCTGGTTGCACTTTCAAAGGAAAATTTACAGATGCTGACATGCAGAAGAAGCTTCCTTGCTGAGAATTGCTCATGAGTGACAACACTACTTCAGAGTTTTCAGCAAAAGTCCTAAAATTCAGGGAGAGGGAACACTGGTATGTAAAACACTTCACCCATTAGGGCTTCTTTGTGATTAAATTAAGAGTTCGTGCTCACAGCCCTGTTTTAGGTATAGAGTCCAAGTATTGCATATCCTCAGCACTATAACCAGGACGTTTTTGGAAGAGCCTAGATGCAGATGCTAGGTTATGCAACAGTCAGCATTTTGGTGTTCACCTCCCTGGTCAGAGGCTATAAACCAAACATTCAGAAGTGAAATGACTCTCAAAAACAAATGTTCAGCCCTTAAATTTCAGTCACCTTACTGAAATCTGAAAGGATACTTAAATATAAACCTGAAAAGGTGTATAAAGGCCTTATGTTCATGGATATTCTTGTAGCATTTGTTTGACCCTCATAAATAAAGGTCCTGATTAATTTTGGAGAATTGGTCCAAAAATTTGGTATCTTTATTTGGTAAAAGGAAAAATTAATTTTAAATCAAACAGGTATCCTTTTATTAGTGAAATACCTAGAAGTAGATTGTATCTGCATTTGCTAAATATTATAGGTAGATTCCTGATAAGAATTAAAAGTATCATGGAAGATGTTGCATCTAAATACTAGGAAAATAACTTACTCATAACTGTAGTAGATAGTTAATCTGATAAATTGGGAAAAAATATAAGCCTTAACTATTTCAAATGAAATTTTTAATTCATTACTAAACATCTCATGACTGTTTTGTGTCACCACCTCTAGAAAATTCATTCCAAACTTATGAAAATACAAGTGAAGATTTAAAATTCTACACCACTGAACTGTGGAAAATGTTAAGCATACTGGGTCCTGAAGACAGTTTTTTCCTACAAGAAAAGGAAAACCAAGCCAGAGGTGAAAACAAGTTATGACAGGCTGTGCATGGACATTGCTAATGGTCTGTACCTTCGACTCAGCATTTTCTGAAATTAGTTTAGCCTTCATTTGCTAACTTTCTTTTGTTGTTTATTCAAGTGGTATATTCTTCCTCTCCGTTACTAAAATCTTCCAGAATTATCTCATACCTGACTTTTTAAAAATGTTTTCTGTGCAGCAGCTAACAGCTACTTGGAAGCCTTATCCAAAAGGTGCCAGTGTCTCTGCAGACACACCTGCCAAGAGCTGCAGCCCTTGATGCACACAGCCTGCTGCTGGTTTGAGAAAGCAGGAGCACTCAGGTGTAGCTGTTTTCCATTACTCCTGGGTAGGCACAGGCACAGTCCACGTCCCTCATCCTACAAGTCCATGTCCCGTGTGGTCACGGGGCCCTGTAGGCTGAGCTGTGGTTACTGGTGGTGGGTGGTGCACATGGATGTGGGGTTCAAACTGCAGCTCAGTCACTCAGAGAGGTTACTGCAGCTTCTCTGCTCTTTCCCAACACATTGAGGGAAGCCAAACCTCCCTGTGCAGTCACTTCCTAACCTGCCAAAATGATCTAGCTTAGCCTAACCACATTTATAAGCGGTGGTACTATTTACAGAACCAGCTCTTTAGAGAGCAAACATCTGGCAGAGCAGGAGGGACAGGAGAACTGGGTATGAGGATGGTGAAGCTCTGGAGATATGGAGACTTCAATGCCAAAAAGCAGCTGAGCTGTGATTGGAACAGCATGTTGGACTGCAGCTGGAGGGGTCTGCAAACACACCGCTAAAGAGCAGTACATCTCTATGGAAATATTTAAAACCACTCAGTTTCAAAATAGTCATAATGACCTGTCATTCCTCCTGGGGACTTCTGTGCAATTTAGCTGTGGTTACAGGGGACTGGCACTGACTAGGGATTGCTGGTGAGTGGTAATACCTGTTTGTTTGTGGTGGGTGGTGGTGGTGATTCAGCCTGATGTCGAGGATATGCCAAATAGCACTAATCCCACAAATACAGAAGGAGATCAGCCTTTGGAGGATAGGTTTTAAAAAGACAGAGTAACAGTTTTCTGCAGGGAGTGTGGTAAAAAGAAAATCTGAAGAATGGAGTATGAGAAAAGGTAATCCGGTGAAACCATTTGATTAATAGCAGAATATTCAGCTGACAGAGATGTATGAGAGATGGGAGCAAACATGGCAGACTGAGGAAGAAAGTAAAGGGAAGCAGGTGACAAAAATCCCATGGAAAGACTGCTGATCAGAGAGGCTACTGTCTCCAGTTCCACCCTACAATGGCTCTCAGCACCACAGACATCTGACAGAAATGACTGATCACACTGTTATGACCATACTAACCTATCTCAGTCAAAATGAATAAAATCAGCCCAAATAAAAGATTTTTTTTTTCACTCATTGTGACTGAAATGAGAATAGAAATCTCCAGGGAAACCTTATAGCAGCCTTCCAGTACCTAAAGGGAGACCACAAGAAAGCCAGAGGAGTTTTTTACAAAGGCATGTAGTGATAATATAAGGGGGGATGGATTTTAACTTAAAAAGGGTAGATTTAGTTTAGATATAAGAAAGAAATTTTTCAGTCTGAGGGTGTGAGACACTGGAAGATGTTACCCAGAGAACCTGTGGATGCCCCATCCCTGGAAGTGTTCAAGGCCAGTGGATGGGGCTTTGAGCAACCTGGTCTAGCAGAAGGTGTCCCGGCCCATGGCAGGAGGGTTGGAACTAAATGATTTTTAAGGTCCCTTCCAACCAAAACCATTCTATGATTCCATGATTCTCTTTCATAACTGTTCACAAAAGGCTAATTTATTGCAGAAATAATAAGATAAGGAGGAAACTAATGTTATTATTTGATATAAATGCAACCACACAATGATGTGTGTCTAAGAACAGCTGCCATCATTCAGCAGATATCCAGCTATGGCTACTTAGAGAGGTGTGGCTGCACAGTGTTGCTCAGAAGCACAGCCAGGTGACTACACCAGACTGGCCAAGGACACAGCTTTTCATGGCATTGTTTAAAGCAGAAGCACATGAGCTTGAAATATAAACATAAGTAGCTGGTATGGGCATAGAGCATCAAAGTCTTAGCTACCTTCTTTCTAAAACAAGTACTTAATAGATTTAAGGGGGAATTTCTGCCTCTGCAAATTATGAATCACAGTCGTCCATCTACTTTTTCACACATCATCCATATTGTGGTTGAGGTCTACCTAAGTTCTTACATCTAAATACATTTCAGTTCTTTGAGGAACACAGAGAATTTATATAAACAAGCAAACACTCAGTTTCTGTCCAATGTGTTATTTTCACTGACATTATAAAGCAATGAAAGAACAGCAGTGAGAAACTGCAAACATAAGAACTATTAAGTCAGCAGAAATCACTGCAGGGAGGGACTATGACTGCTGCCTATAAACACATCAGAGGGTAAAACTGCAGGAAGGGAGGCCAATACCAGGTCTTTCCAAGTGCTGACAGACCCCAACTGGTGGGTTGTGCTGGGATGTGACCCTGCCTGTGGCAAATGAGATCCATCCTTCACCCTAGCACTAGTATACTTCCAGCATGCACTGTGCACTGTGCACCAAACTGAGCACTAGGGAGGCCAAAGGGTGCTTGCTGCGGTGTAGGATGTATGGACTGGACTCATTGGTGAAAGGTGACACTCCTCACTGAGAAGTATTATCAGACAAAAGGTAACAAAATGCAGCCTGTACACTAAAGAATGTAAAACTAGGTCCTTAGGTTCATTGAGCCTAACTATATAGATGTTGAAGGGATAATAAAACTTCAGCTAACAAATGCTAGTAACCTCTAAACGTGACAATAGCTTCAATTTAATGATTTGGAGCTATATCCATAACAGAGTCCTAAATATTTTAGATGACTGGTCTCTGTGGTGGCCAGTGAACCTACTTTACAAGGAACAGATAGGTCTCAGTAAGACAATAACCATTTTATGTTAGGGTGACCAAAAAGGCTTCTCCCGGGAAGCATTGTTCTCTTATGGTAATCTACCCCAGCTTGGCTTCCCTGGTTGGCTGTTGGCCTCTACCCCTCATCACTCCCCCAGACCTTCCCCATTGGTCCCCATTCCCCAGTCCCACCTTTTCCCCACCCCCAGATAAAACCTCTGAGTTCAGCATTGTTCTGGCCTTTGCCTCTGTAACCTTCGATAGCGCAGAAGCAATAAATGCTCCTGTTGGAATACGCGCAAAGACCCTTCCCATCTCTTTGTCTTAATACTGAAGCTAGCTGTGTGTTTGTGCATGCACACAGGTGAGCCACGGAGCCAAACAGAGACAGTAACAGGTCTCCATCATGGAACTTGATTTAGGTGCCAAAATTCCTTAAAGGGAGGGCTAGAACCTCAAAATGGGACCCAAAACAGAGAGCTTAGTGAGCAGCAGCCTGGAGCTGCACAGCCCACCACCCCTTTCTAAATTAGTATTTTTTTCTTTGAAGGAACACCATGAGTTTTTCAGAATTGTAGAGGAAACAAAAAAGGCTCAAAGTCTACTGATTGCCATCTTCGTGTAAGAGGTGGTGTTGACGTCCTTTACAGCAATGGATTAGAGCACACACACACACCCCCCAGAAGAATACCAGAAACTCAAGGCAGTGGAAGTAGATGGAAACGTTTTTCTTAAACAATGGGATTTTCTATTTTTTTAATAATAGTGCATGCAAGAAGACACTAAATATCTGACTGCTAAATGATTGGTTCTGGTAGAGACAAACTAGTGAGAAAGTGCAATTCAGGCAGTCAGAGGTGAATGACATGGCTCTGCAATATATTACATGGCTCTCATCACTTCATGTGATATATGTGTGAATAATTAAAAACTTGAAGCTGCAGTGTTTAGGTTAGAAATGAGGAATTTGATTCCTGATACATAATATCTAAAAGCAGATACTTATCAGTCACACTAAATATTACTGGTGTTGAATCTATGTAAAACAAAAAAAAACAAAAAAAAAACCAAAAAAAAAAAACCACCAAACCAAAAATTACGACATGTAGTTCCCAAAACTGAAAGGCAAGCAGGTTCAAGTCAGCCCTTGTATTTCCTCTCTTCACAATTGTAGTTGAGAACAGTTAACTCAGTCAAGAATCTTCTTTTTTTTTTTTTTCTCTCCTTTTTATTTTGACAGGGGCTTTCACTCCCCCCACTGAAGGAAAGGAAACTTAGAGAACTTTACAGGCATTTCTATTGACTCTGTGAATAATCTTGACTCTATGGATTATCCTCAAGCAGCTGTGGAGAACACAAAAGATTTCCCCAAACATAAGAAAAAGAATACTGATGCAGCCTGGGGCAGGTTTTTTTTTTCCTCAGCTCTCAAGTGATTTTTAAGAGCCAGCCGGTCTGGAAAACGATGAATTTGTTTGTAGGAAAGGTAAACACTGCCAAAATCAACAAGTTCCTTCCTTAGGGGCCTGTAGAGCAAATTGGTTCACAGATTAAGACAGTTCAGTTAAGTCATGCTGGGGCTGACATGAACCCTTCAGGCTCCTTCACTTTTACCCCAGAAAATACAAAGAGAAGTGATAAGACTCTTGTGAAGAAATTATACATAGTAGGGTCCGAGAAATTAAATAAATTAAAATTGATCTCCTCTGTAAATTTCCTGGCACAGGATTTGAGGGGCTTAACTGAGAGGGCTGGTAGGTTTACCAGCAGTCTCCTTTGCACAATTTTAAGTCAAATAGGCTCTGTCTTGACTCTCTAGATTGGTGTTGGTGAAGGATTTAACAGTGATTAGACCTGTGTAAAATGATCTCATATGTTGTCACCTGCCAAAAGAAATGGCAGTGGGTGAAGTCTAACCCTATTCACAAGCCATTTTTCCAACTCAAGCCAGGAAATGTGCTAAACAAGCAGAGCCACCATGTATTACAGGGGTGGATTTCATCTTCATGAATGCACAGGATGTGTGTGAAAGACAAAATGAGATGGGAAAAGCAACATTTTATAATCTGCTTTGCACTTTCCCAGCACTTTTTATTTCAAAAGCATTAAAGAATTAAGACAAACTATTTTTAATCCTGATAAGACACAACACCATTCACCTTTCTTATTTCAAAAATCAAGAGAGCGAAATAGAAACTCAATTCTCATGCCAATTCTGGTCCCATAAATCATAAGAAAATTTTATCAGAAACAGTGTAATAGGAAGGTAAGGCAAATTTTTCGGATTATTCTACTAAGGAAAGGTGCCTAAAACTTTAGCAAGCAGTTCTGAATACTTTGGCTGGCTGTAGCTGACATAGCCAGGTCATGCATAGTTCAGTTGGACTTTATTGGCATGACAACATCTTCACACACAGCTACAGGAAATCAGCAATGCAGCTGGGACGGAACACAGGTCTCCTGACTAGAAATTCTGTGTATTAATGACAGTACTCTGCTTCCTAGTCCCTTACATCCTCACAGCATTTTTCAACCATTAACTAATGCATCAGTGAGGTTTGTTTGAGATGGAGATGCAACAAGCAAGCTCAAAATGAGGAGCATGTAGCGCCACTATTTCAGTGGGAAAAGGTTAACTCACTCTAATTAAATCCCACAGAGCCTCTCTGTTCAGAAACCACCACATTTTAAAACCAATGAGAGTTAACATCTTGTTAACAGGGAGGTTAGTTGCTATAAGTCTGCTGTATAAAGATTTTTAAAGCCTATTTCTGCTGGAAAACATTGTAGGGAAATATTATATTCAAAAGTCATTGTCAAAAAGGCTAAAGAACTTATAATCACTGCAGTTACACTCTCATTCTGACCTAAACTAACACAGCTCTGCAGACTTTTCCTGCACAGCCATAAGCAAGACCCTCAGTGTTGTCTAGCACAATCAGAGGGAGCACACACATGCATCAGGTCACACAACAGACACCTCTGTCTCGGGACAGAGCTTCTGCACTTGCTGTCACCAAGAGGGAAATATCAAACCTGCTCATGGGGATGGTGATGTCCCTTGCTATTCAGAACTCTTGTGGACCCACTCTCTGTCCTACTCCAGGACTTCAGGCAGGTATGCTGAGCACCATTAGGGATAAATCTCACTGGAATTCCTCAGCTCCATGAGACACAGGTACCACAGCACCAGCACAGCCTGAGCCTTGTTTGGAAGTGGTGCCAAGTGGAGAGCTGGCATGTAGCACTGATCTCTGCCTTTTCCTGAGCACAGACCTCTTCTTTTTGGTCCTATCATCATATGACCTCTCCTGACTATGTTTTCTATTTATTACTGCCACAGAGAAAAATGTTTTCACATCCTTTGTATATGTGCAGACACTAAAACTTTGCCTACTCTTAGAAAGATGTTTGATTTATATTAATGAAGTGCTATTTTGGAAGTGAGTGACTGACTAAGAAATTTTAATCAGTTAAATAGAGACCCAAGGAAATATACACCTCATTTATGACTCATAGTCAAGAAAGAGGAAGAACTCATGCCAGCTAGAAGAAAGTAGCAAACAAACAGCGTATGTGTTGATAGAAATTCACAGATACAATCCACAGCTTTACTCATTGAAGCGCAAATTTACAATGTCACTCCTGTTTATATGAGAGAAGGGCTTATTTCCAACACAGTCCTAGGTTAATAACTTCAGTTAGTTTGTAACAACTAAAAAGTAGCAACAGGCATCATCACTATTATTACAGCCACAGGGTGGTAACAGAATTCAATGAATTGTAGAGAAAAATACTTAAAATGTCAAAACATAAGCTTAACTGAAAAAAAGGCTTAAGTGTAAGTTCAATCCAGAGAATGGAAAAGTACTGGATAAAACACTGGAAAATGTACTGCAGGGAACAATCCCACTTTGGCAGTGGGATAGACTAAATGACCTAATACAACTTTTCCATCTCTAATTTATACGATTCTATGATTCAACAAAAACAAACTGTGAAATTAAAAACTGAAGCAAGTCTATAACCTGACTACCACATTTTGTAAATGTATATATACACACTTCTATAGGTCTTTAAAATAGTGACTGTCTTGGCACCAGTACTACAGGAGATATATGCAGACTGTCAGATTTCCTCTTCAAACATTCATCTGGCTGCCAGGCTGAACAGATGCCAGCAGCCTCAGAGATAGACCTAAGAATAACCCTTAAGACACTCTGGAAAGAAATAATCACTAAAACTGAAAAAGTCAATTATGGTGACTGCTACAAGCTAAAATTCTGTTTCCATTGTGACAATCAAGACAAAGAAGAAAAAAAAAAAAAAACAAGCAAAAAGAAATAGGAACAGAAGGAAAGTTGGGTCCTCAATGTCAGCTATGTTGGAGAATTTTTACTCTTAGGCACCTACTCTTCTTTAAAATATTGTGCTTCTCCTCTGTGGGGACACTTACAAATAAAGTTGAACAACTGAATTTACAATTAATGAGGAGACTGATCAGAAGATATAGCATTAAATTCCTTTCCTTACTGGATACATGCACATCATAAAAAATTTCATAAAATATGTAATACATCCGGGGCCCTTCATACCTTTTTTTTCTTATAATTACCTTCTTTTAAAGGAAATCACTACTTTTAAATGACTGCAAAGAGTGAGATATAAATGTAGGTTCTCTTAGCTTAGTTTAAAAGTATTCCAAATGAGAATATATACTAACAAAGACTGTCCTGTTTTCTGAGAAGGAAATACTGACTTTCAAATGTGCTTCCCCATGCAGATAATCCTGTGACCACAGAGGTTCCTGCAGTTGTAAATAATTTGAGACCACCTGGACATGTCTAATGTAGACAGCCTGGGGAAATAAGTCATTCAAAAGAAAAACGAAGTCCTCTTATTTGAGTCCCTGGGTACAGATCTGTAGCTCTAAGGCTAATCAATTAGCTCCCAGAAGAAGAATGGGTGGCTCTGTTCTGCAGTACCAGCTTCAGTGCCTTTCTAAACAGTGGAAGAGCCCTGTCATCCTGTTTTAAATAAGGAACAAGCTTCACCACTAAGGAGGACAAGTATATGATTTAAACAAATAGTTTATTAAAGGAGCAATTGTAAAAGAAAAGATTCATCCCTTTTTTTTAAAGGAGTATTTTGTACCATCTGAGAAAAATAGCTACTCTGAATTGCTTTTCCACAACAGTGAGCTTCCAATTATTAAAGAATTTTTTTCCCTCAAAGGAAAAAAGAACACTAGAAGTGTTGAAAAAAGCAAATGCTGGACAGACCATAATCAAGATGATTACCACTGGAGTTGAATCAAACAAATCTGCTTGGGAAGGTGACACACCAGTTTCCTGATGGTAAAATAGAAATAGTAGATGCATAAAACCACAGGCTCCTTCAGTTGCTTTTAAACCCTTTTAAAATTGCCTTATTCATTACTATCCCACTTTTCACATCTGCTTCAGCCCTTATTCTACAGCAGATGTTAACACAGCCATCAAATCCTTAAAGAATCTCACATCTCATGACTTAAGGATATTTACTCTGAGGTATTTAGGAACCAATATTACTGATTTACAGTGAGCTTTGGGCTCCTGTGACAAGATTCACAAGGGAATTTTATTCAGAGGCTCAGAGTACCTTCTGCACTGTCCCAGCTGGTAGTGACCCTGGCGGCCGCAGCTCTCAGTAGCACAGGAAGCACAGAAGCACTGGCTGGACAACACCTGCAGAAACCCCAAGAAGGAGCTGGATGCTAAAGATGGAAATGCTGTGCCTTGTCCCCTCATTAGGATTAGTTTAGTTTGTCTCTCTTCAGCTGCTGCATTTGTTTGGCTACTATACTTGGCTGCAGAGATGTCAAAACTGTAAGTTAGACCCAGCTTTAAAAGTTCAAGCTTGACTTTCTCAGATCTAACATAGCTGCTTGGCTTGTGCAATTCCTTTGTACAATTCATAGAACAGTGCATAACATGAACACCCCACCCAGTAAATCAGCAGACACATAGAAGAGAAATTATCCACCAAGCTGAGCCAGAGGATATTTTGTGAGTTTAGCTTCAACTCACAACCTGAGCAAAGCTCCTGGCTCCGCTTGTGTTTCACAGCCATGAACTTTGCAGAACCAGGAGCCTTCCACAGAAAAATGGAGGGAAAGAAGGGAAAGGTAGAAGCCAAAAAACTCCCTTATAGTGTTATGACTGGGACATTTATTTCAAAGATCCACATTCATATTCCTCTTTGGGTAATTGAATCTGAGCCCAAGCTTCTCTATGCATTTGCTTTTAGGTATCTGGGGACAATGTTTCTCAATTCCTCAGATCTTTCCCTTTCCATTAATTAAGTAGGCTGCTCTTTAGGGTGGAGAGAGGAAAGCAAGAAATTAAATAAAGGAAAAGGCTGAAGGAAAAAACACCCCCTAACTTGCCAAATAGAACATTTTCCTGAGAAGTAGGACACCTGGAGCTGAAACGAAGTTGGATGAACCCTGTTTTCCAGGGCTACATTTTCTAGCCAGGCCATTCTCCTGTAGCTGAGAGATGCTAAAGAATATGTAAGAAATTTGAGTCTGGACTAAGTACATCTACCCAGCAGGAAAAACAAGATACATTTAAGGATGTGCTACGTGGACCAAAGTACTACTACTGCAATTATTTTTAATAGATCTGTACACCAAACAGAAGGAAAACCAGAGGGCATTTTGATAATGATGCACAGACAGCTAGGATGGTACTTAGTCTTTGGATTTAGAAGAAACAGGCTGGTGATGTGGATCTGGAGTTTAATCACAAGGGTTTTACAGGGCCTCTTTGGAAAATGAGCCTACAAGTATCCACACTGCTTTTGAAGTGGGACATGGGTGCTTCTGAAGGTGCCTTCATTGTGCAGTGAAGTGTTGTGCAGACACCTGAGGAGTGCTACAAGTGCTATAGCTGTGCTGAGTAGGTCCAAGGGTCTTTGGTTATGAGACCACTGCACTTCATGGATGTCCCAACTCGGGCCAACATGGCTCAAATTCTGTTTTCTGTTTATGATAATTAGCTACTACTTTTTATGCTCATATCTATATTCTTGCCCCAAGGAATCTCTTAATTATGCTTAACAGTACAGTGTGTACACCCCCATTGAAAAGATTAATGACAGTCCTTCATTAGTCTTTCATACCCATCTTCCCTATAAATTGGGTCATATGGTGCAGTACACATAGTCTGAGTAACTAGAGTAGGAAATTTGACAGAACATGTAATTTGCTTGCAAATAAAATAAGGTGTTTCAATATCTTATTTCAAACAATGTATATTTTCATTATTTTTTATTTTAATAGTTAAAAACATAGTAATATTAAACACCAATGCTGAACTGATTTCTTTGCCCTCAGAAAACTGTAAAACTTTGAGAATTTGGCTCCACTTAGAACAATGACAGATTTTTGAAAGCTTGAAATATATTATGGAACGGAATGTCAGCTTTCCTCATACTTACAGATATGTGCAGTTTAGGCCCCTAGCTGCAGTGAACTATCTGGTTTTATGGGGTCTGTCCAGATAGCCTGGATTCTTTGGTCTGAATCTGCAAATGTTTTTTCCCATGCTCAACTTTCCTACTGTGTGTGGTCCCACAGAAATCAATACAGGTCCTCACAATAGTTAAACTAAACATGAGCGTGATTTTTTGAGTGTGTCTCATGGCCTGAGACTGCATATTCCCATGGAAAAGCAAGTGTTATCTGGGCAGAGGGAAGGTCTTCTCTGAATTACCTTACACAACTATTATTCCCTGTAAAAAAATGCAAATAAAATTATGTCACATTTTCAAGCTGAAACTATCTGGAGGCTATCCTTACAAACGATCCTTATACAATGCCAAGAATCATAAGTTAAAAACCTTAGAATAGGCAATGAGTGTTTCAAATCATTCCCTTATTTTCTCAAGTTGCCTGGGTAAGGATATTTTACATGGCTCTTAATTTATTATCTTTCATAATAAGGAGTGTTTTGCAGGAATATAGCATTATGGAATATTGCTGAGCATATTATTAAATATAATCACAGTAAATGGGTTTTCTTTTCATGATTGTATGGTCCTTTCCATCTTCGTCCAAGATATTTGGATAACTGGCAGTTTCATTCTTCGTACATTACAAGCTTTATTTATGTTGTTAAAAGACCTTAACAAAATGGGTGCTCTGGTAGGTTAGCACTGCTTTTCCTTAGTGGAGGGCAACAAGTGCTGAGTCAGACGGACCATGCAGAAATTCCAATGGACCAGGCCATTATATTCATCTCAAATGAGACAAAAAAGTCTACATTTTAAAGAATTCTTAGTATCAAGAATACTGTTCCTTTTTATTAGTGTTTGGGTTTCACATAGCACCAATTTTAAAACAGTCATTCTTTTTATTTTATGCCTGGGGAGGAAAAAAATCAAACAGAATCACATAAAATCAAGTTTAGTATGAAGCAATGGCTGATCCCAAACCTTGCATTATACAGAGGCAAATTGTGTAGTGAAATAACAGCTGCCAGCTGTGATTTTGAGCCAGAACAACAGCTTTTCTCAGCAGTGTGCTAGGAGACATCTCCAGAGTGTGTGGGATGGTTTACAGTGCTCAAGGGGAATGGGCTCTGTCACTTCTGTGAGGTGCAGAGCACAGTGAGGGAAGGCGGAAGCAGAAAGACGGGGACAAAAATAAGTACCTGTGCCCTGACTTGCCTCAATGTAATCCAGAGAATGTTAATCATCTGCATTGCAGCCATTTTTAGGATTTTTGCCTTCCTCCCACTGCTAGGCTGGAGCAGCAGCTTATGCAAGTGTATCTTAGGTCTGAAAGGAGAGAGGAGGAAGAGCAGGGGCAGCCATACAGGCCAGTTACTAACAAAAGTGCTTCCAAAAGTCCCCATGAAATATTATCTCTCACAGGCAGCTGTTCAATACCTCATGATGTGTGTTAGGCACTGCTTTCCTGCCAGCCTACTGGACTGCACAGCACATTCACCCCAGCTTACTTCTCTTTATTAGATTGTGAATCCAAAAGCATTATTCTCGTTGCTGCAGAGACAGCTTCCCTCCCCAGTGACTCAGTGCTGCTCTCGTAACCCTCACGTACCCCCAGCACCATCCAGGCCAGGTTCATCTCGATAGATCAAGCAGTTGAGTGCCTAGGAAAGCACTCTGATCCACTACATGCAAGTACAACAAAGGTTTGTCTTATGCACATACATGTGCCAAACAAAGAGTAGGTCACTTCTGCAGGTGGCAAAGTTAAATTAGTTAAATTTGTCACCGTTTTGCTTGGAAATTTTTTTTGTCTGCCTGCATGGAAATTTTCTGTTTGGTGACATTGTAACTTCCAGGGATTTAAAGCCAAATGAAAAGTAAATAATCCTGGATGTCCCTGCTCAATGAGAGCAAGTCCCTTGTACCCCACCACAGCCCCAGCCTGACTGTGAGCTGGTTCAAGAACAAAACATGCTGAAGAGTGCAAGCCCAGAAGGATCCAAGAGGCATCAATGTTTGTTAATCTGGTGGGGTTTTAACAAAATAATGAAAAAGAAGCAAATCTTCTGTGTGAGCAAGATGAAAATACAAATAATTCCATGAGGAATAATTCAGAGGAAGTTTGTGGTGATTTTCTCCTGTTTGGATTAGTTGGCAGAAATAAAAATATATTTAGTCACAGTCTTAAATCCAGGCCAGGACTAAGGGCCTGTTCCACAAGGCTCAATCTGCCATATAACTGGAGTTTAGAGCAAGGCTTCAACAGATCGCAGAGAATATTTTACTGCTCACCCCTTAGTACTACAAACTCTCCTGTAAGTAGCCTCTTCTTTTACTGATATAAATGCAGATTGTTTTCCCTCAGAGAACTGAAAATAGAAGGTAATAGTTCCTTGGTGAGTCAAGCTGAAACTTTCTGAATTATTAAACAGTCATTTAGCCAAGGTCCAAGATCACACATGAGTCTAGCAGAAGCTCACAGGTTACACAGAGGAAGGGCTTAGTATTGGAGATCTGTGACCTCCTCTAATTTTTATCTGTATGGTGAAAAAAAAGTTACACTTACTGGTAATGGGAAAAATTAGTGTCCTGGAAAACATGGGCAGCAACAGCTTCTCTTGCTTGGGCTGCAGCCTGTTCACCGCCTTGGGGGGCCAGAGAGGAGTCCCTATTTCTGCCAGAGCCATGAAGAACATGGGGAAAAACACACCAGTCTCATCACACAAGCCAAAGCATTAACAAAAAGATTACTATACTGAATGTCAGGAGGATCAAATTTGGGTCAGGATAGCTTGGTGTCCTGCTTGCTTGCTCCTTACTCAGAAATAATTTCCTCTTTATGTGAGTTATTTGTTCAAATGAGGTTTGTGAGAGCCCTTATCTGACTCAGCCTCCAGGCAACAATGTTTGCCTCACTGTGTCAAACCATGCAGCAGCTGATAGCAATGGGAACATTCCTTAGAATTTCAAATGGGGACAAAGCCTGAGTTAACATACACTATAGTACATATTTCTTTAAACTCCCCACAAATGAAAAAAACCTGCCCATTAATAAAAATTAAAATCAACCAGAATTATAAAGGTTGCAACAGCTATTTTCTTCATGAAATTATCTTTTTTTTCTCCTGAAGAGAAGTCTACCCATGCAGCTAATTTCATCTATCCTTTTAAGCTAAAAGTCACTGTATTTCCCCGTTAAGGTTGAGGACAAATATTGCACTAACTCCTAAGAAAACTATGTCAAGAACTTGATGATTTCATATATTAAGCAGATTGAGTCATGTTTCCAAAGAGTTTGTGGTCAGTTTTCAAGCCCTCTTTAGGCTTGTATTTTCCTACCAGTTCACCGTTTTCCTGACTGAATTTTGAGCCACTTGCAGAAAGACAGAAAGAATTCTGTATTTTCCCTGATACATGAGATATAAATATACTTTCATTTGTAAATGAATGTCATATTGTCCAACTTTTCCATCATCCTCAAGGTCTCCTAGATTCATTTGTTTATAAATGTCTTTCTCTTTTTTGCTTTACTTTCTCCATTTCATTGCTTTTTGGTTCTCCATTGGCCTTCAGATAGTGTCTTACCTAATTTTGTGAGACTATGGAATAAGCATCATATGAACTTTTGATTTCACACTGTTCTCTTCCTCCATCTTTGCAATCCATATTTTGCTATTTCAGGATTTAAAAGTGCCTTGCTTTTACAGTAGTCATGAAAGATGGAATCCTTCCCTGTGAGAGACTGTAACACTGGACTGCTGACAGCACAGCAGCAGAAAGGAAATGTACAAAGTGTAACCTAAACAAGAATTCTCCTTTTCTGGCAGAGCTTTGCATTTCTGCCAATGCAAAGACAGCAGCACCAGCCCAGTTCCCCTGGTCCAACCAACCTGCTGTGCCTGGTTTGGTGCAGTGCAATCCATATCTAAACATATCTATAGATACAGTTCCTTAACAGCTGTTTCTTTACCCAGAGATATAAATAGTGACCTCCTATTAGAACCTAAGTCCCTAAAGTATTTATATAGAACAGATACCATAGAAATCTGTCTTTATGTTTGGGTTTGTTGGGGATTTTTTCACTCAATGATTAGTTATCACTCCAGGAAGGCATCATTTTTTTTAGCATCAGAATTTAATTCTTTATTCACCCTATGTTCCTCAATAAAGATGTTCACTTGGAGAGCTAGTTTTATCCAGCTAATACCCAACTGCTGCTGAGTTAATCAAACAGAAGCAGCAAGGAGGCAAAACCAGAGAACAGACCTGCCACTTACACACTTTGCTGCCAGTGATGGGCAGGCACCCAACCTTGCTGGAGATAAACAGCTCAAAAATTAGATCCTTATCCAGAATATCTCACTCTGCCTGTAAAAAAAAAAAAATAAATAAATAAATAAATAAATAAAACAAAACAAACAAATAAAAAAAACCCCATAAATTAAAAGGACTGCAAAAACTTCAGAAATGAGATTTTAAAGCAGCATTTTGCAAATCTATTAGAAAAAGAAAAGAAAGCAAACACAAAACAAACCTACCAATCCCCAACGAGGGATGCAGTGATGCGAGACACATTTTCATAAGATTCTGCTTTGCCTCTCCTCACCTTCCAGTCATTTCTACCCAACTCCCAAGAGATTTTGTTAGAGGTAAAACAAGGGAAAATGAATTTTCCATAGAAATGGAATTTCTCAGGGAAGTGATTACTCACTGACCCAAAACACGTCACAGAAGGACCTTTCTGTCCATGACATTCAGTTTGACCATGAGCACACTTCTGTAAGACTTGAGGCTTCCTGAAGCTCTGCTGAGACTTGCAAGTTACAGTGTTCAAAAAGCCCAATTCAAACTCAAGACAGAGCTTTTGCATTCCTTGGCCATCTTATTGGTCATCTTCCTCAACTTATAGCACTCTTTAGAGGAGAAATTAAAAGGGCAACACTTCATTCAACAATTGCTACAATCAGTTGCTGCTTAAGGAGTTAACATCAAATGATGTTGCTGTTATGATGCTGTTGAAAGTGCCTTCTTCACAAGAATCCTATTTGTAACTGTCTTCCAAATAAGCCTGGAGTAAGATATCCAAACACTGAGGTTTCCCCTGAAGCACAGACTAACTTTTAGTCATCTCTGGGTAAAACTAATTCACAGTCTAGTGCAAAATCCATCTGGTCTAATTAGGTGACAGAGTCTCACTCTCCCTGTTTCTCACCCTTTTCTATTCATTCCTGTACAAGATGGAACAGAAAACTTAATTCTAGATGTTGGAGACCAGCAAATTGAAGAGCTGTTAAAGAAATCAAGCAGGCCTCTTAAAGCAACTGATTTTCCTTCCATCACACAAAAGCCTGCAATGGAGACCCATTAAATGAAAACTTGAGGAAGCCAGTCTGTAGTGCATCCAGCACAATGGCTAAAAGAACACTGTTAAATTTATCTATCCGACCCAAAATATATTTCCTATAATGTGATAGAGTGCTTAAACAAGCATCTCTCACTCAAGGGAACTGCTAAAGTATTTTGGTGCAATGTGGATATGTATTTAACAGATTTATACTAAAGATGGAATAACCCTTTAGAGGTTTGCCATACTTACAGCTTCAAAATCAGGATATAAGACTACTGACTACTAATAGGCACTTTTATTGATGCCTTTTCCAGTGCAGAAGAAAAACTGTGTAGTACACTGGTATTGACTTTCACAGCTCCTGACTATTCTTTGTACATGTTCCTTCTTGTTTTGAGGGGACTTCTGACTTCGTTGTATTTCTTATGCAAAGTCAGTAAAGCTGTCACTAAAGGGACTTTGGGTGCTAAAAAGATTATTTGAAAAAGAAACTAAAGTTCTATTCAAAAAAATTCATTTTTCCTCTTTTTTGCTCTCTGAAAAATTGTTTAGGATTAAAACATGATTCTAGTGTCACTGGAACCTCTGGAACATTATTGATTTAAACAAATTTTATAAAATTTTTAAATTACAAGTTCCCTAACCATCAGTCAGTAATCAATATCTTTGTTAAAATTCCATTCTCTACAAATTATGTGCATATTTTCTCTGAAGAAAATTCTTGGAAATAGAGATTCCCTGAACAGGAGCTATCTCAGACTTTCAGGAGGACAAAATTCAGATCCTTTCCTGGAAAACCCCCACTGCAGTCATTCATAAAGCAAACTACTCAAAGAATATAATGTCAAGTCAGCTGATCTCTTCTGTCAAACAAATGAAAAAGAAAAGCAGCATCTTAATTAGGAAGGTTCCAAATCATATATAAATTCATAAATCAATGGCAATCACTCAGAAGCTGATAGGGAACCAGACACTTAATCAGTGAATTAAAGTAACATGCTTCATTCAGCTGCCACTCTTAAACAATTTCTGTCACATATTTTGCCCCAACGTTGAGGTATAAAGTATATTTCATTATGTAGTTTGGAAATCCCAAGGGTATGGATAACTGTAGCATTCTTAGAAATTGCAGATCCATTTCATATTCGCATTAATCATTCTTTCTCCAAACCTTAGCACAACGAAAAGATCCAGCAGTCTTCGAAATGTCCATTTCACCCACAAAAATCTTCATATTCTGAAAAAATTAAAAACCTGATTTAGAACAGAATTAAAATTTTCTCATGAAGAAATTTCCTGGAAAAAAGAAATAAGGAATTAATGTGTTTCTGTTTCCTGGTTAATAAATGTTTTCCACAGCAAATGAAAATGGCAAAGCCTGTTCATATGGGAAACCAGAGAATTTTGACAGGTTTTTTTTCTCTGAAAAATTATTGATTTTGAAATAGCAGAATTCTCTTTCAGACAGTCACTTCCACAGAAAATCTCTGCTCAGCCCATTAAGCACAAGAAGTTATCCAGATTCTCCAAAAAAGTTGACATATATCACATGAAAAGGCACCATGCAGTATTTGGTCTACATCATTGTAACACAAAATGTGTTACTATCCCCTTGCAGTGGCTAGCAGTACCTTCTTGTCTTAGAGGGGAAATACAGTGGAAAAGAGAATTCCCAGTAAAACAACTTCAGAAACTACTGATACGAGGAAACATTTTCTAGATGTACTGACGTAAAATATAGCAGAAGGGTCAAACTTCCAATTTCAGCAATGTCAGGACTTTTTCCCCTCACAAAATGCTGACATTTCAGCAAAAATACATATGATTTTGTAGTGTTTGCATTTCACTCGAAAAATAAAATGGGTAGGATGAGTGTTTCCAGACAAGTTCTCTTAAGGAGTGAAAATGGTTGGCAGAAGTTCAGTTCTAAGACCGTTGCTTGTTGCTTTGGGACACACATCTACCACTACAGAAGCAGACATTCTCCAGATCTGGTCTGAGAGAGCAGTAAAAGCTCATCACAGTGAAAACAATCTGACTTTGCTCCTAAAGAGAGAAAGCAGAGATTCACCAAGCTATATACCACCTGGAATGGCTTTGCAGGTCAAACTTCAAATGTATTCTATGAGAGAAGAGTTTATTTTCTTTTTGCTTCCAAGAAGCTCCTTATTAAAACAAGTCAGTTTGTGGGATTTATGGCACCTATACCCATTGACAGAGTCTACACAAGGCTACCTGTGTGTTGTCAGGCCCTTAGATATGCTGCTAGGTGAAGGTACGAAGAAGACATCACCTGTGCAATAGATTTCTTCAGCCGATGACAGCATTTCATTTTTCCCTATCTGGAGACAAAATTAATACACCAAGGATCTTAGGAAACAACTCAGTGAGATAAGATATAAGGGAGCTTTTGCCAGCTTAAGCCAGTACAAGGTCCAGTGAGATTTTCCAGCTGGAATTTGCTTTTTCTGCCTCTTACATGTGCACTCACAGCCAACGTGTGAATTTGTCATCAGGCTCTAACAAATTGCTGTTTGTTTTGCAGACTGCCTATGTCATCCCCAGCAGGAGAGAGCAGAGTGCAGAGCGAGACGTCTTACAGCTGGTGCAGCAGCCCCCACTGACAGACACAAGCCAACTGCTGGGATTTAGCATGTCCCTGCTCCCCACACAGGCTGATCCTGCAGCACAAACTTGCAGCCGGGTCTCTTCCCGCTGTTTTGCCATACCTGTGCTCTCTAACCCCAGCTTCAGGAGAGATTCCCCTTTTATGGCCACAATTGCTCGGCTCTAGCAGAGAGCCAGGCAGCAGACCCAGAAGTAACCCAAGGCTGCCAAAACTCTCTCAGGTAAAATCATCCTGCATGTGACAAAACTGTGTTCTGTCCCTACACACATGTAATCAATGCCAATTATTCATTTCTTTATAAGGCAGTATTAAGAGATTCTGTTACACATGTTGCAAGGACATCATCATTCTTTCAATTTCTCAGTCTACAATGGGAGTAATCTCCATAGAGCAGCAAATGATGATAGATGAGTAACCTAAACCAGGAGGCTTCTATGTTGTTTCAAGAATATCAGTGGAGGGGCTTTCCCTAGCTTCCAGAGCATAGTTGTTGAGGTTTTGGTGGGGTTTTTGGGTTGTTGGTTTTGTTGGGTTTTTTTTCAAAAAATTCATATGTATTTGTCACTTTACACATTTCAAGAGCACCACCACAAAGAACTCTTTTTGTCCTCTCATGTTTGACACTCATGTGGCAGTAGTCAGCAGTTCTCTCCTCTCCTCTCCTCTCCTCTCACTCAGTATACATATTTACAACAATCCTACCCATTTTTAGCTGAAGAAAAACTTTATCATGGAGGAGTAGAGCTAAAAGAACTCATAAATAGGCTATTCCTCTCTGCTTTTTTAAATCTCTCTGCTTCTATTTAACTTTGGTGAGCTGTGATGATGTCCCTGACATCATGATGGCGTAACAGCCAGACCTCAATGTCTCATATGGTCTAAACATCACCAGATTGTATCTGATGCACCAGGAATGAAGAAAGTGGTGCTTTACCATCTCTTTCCCCATCAGAACTGCAGACAAAGCACTTACATGACAAGGCCATTTGTGGAAACACTCTGAAGGCATCCTCCTGAAAAAAAAAAATTTAAAAAAAGAAAAATACATATATATGGGGTTTTTTTCTATTGCTAAGTTCAATGGGGAAAGAAAAAAAACAATTAAAAATTCTACTTCCTGGTGCTCCCTATAAGCTGAAATTAGAGGATGACCCACAAGCACAAACATAGCAAATATATTTTTACGAACTCTATCAATTAAAAAGTGGAAAAAGAAATCATTTTCTGCTGCAAAATAAAATGTCCCATACATTGCCTTTGACATTAACCTTTTACCAAACACAATTATGTGGCAGATTGTTGCAGTGACTTCTGTAGTGATCACAAAAGAAGAGTTAGATCTGTATAATGTAAACTGAAACTGAAGTCTTGCATAGATCCCTGAGAACAGCCCTCTTTCTCTCAAGGCACCTCTCTGCCTTCTTTCCCCAGCCCTCAGGGCAGAGAGGAAGCTTCACCTCAGGTTTGTGTTGCCAGGCAATGAAGCTGTACCGCCGAGATGGGAATTCTGAATCTCAGCTCTCTAACTTCCTGCAAAATGTATTCTGAGAAAATTCTTCATGGCAGTCTTTGTCCTGAATCTTTGTCTTGAAATCTTACCTGAGCATCCAAAATTACGTTCAAGAAAGTACAAGGTACATAAGTACCTTTCTTCTGGCTGTCCTCAGGCACCTGTGACTCCCTTGAGCTGCTGCTGGAGACCTGAGCAGCAACTGGACCCAGCTGGGTAAATGCCCTGTGTAGGAGCAGCCTGCTTTGCATGATCAAAGGGTGGACAAAACATGATGGATATCCTGTCCACTTCTCAGTGAATTCACACTGTAGCCATCAGTTTTACTCTGCAGGGGAGATCCCACTCTAGAGGAAGGGAGAAAGAAGGCATCAGGCTGCCAGACAAACATCTCATATTTCTCTTGAGAAGAAACTAACTCCTGAAATTCAAAGAGATGTAACCAAGTATGTCACTTGCCTTTAATGTGGCTGTTTTTCTCTCTTAATCTTCATCTTTTGGGGTTTTTTTATCATTGCACGCAGTCGGAACTTGTCTCAGGACATGATCAATTCCAAGTCTCTGGGCTTTGTGGGATAAGGAGGAGAGAGGCAGAATTTGGGTCACTGGCTAAGTTGGCTAAGTCTTCCCACTGAAGCCAGAAGGCTTTGCCTAGACATAGGACTGAAGGTGAGGGGGAATAAAAGGTACATCTGAATTTATACTATGTGGGTTAAGATGAAAGTTTGCATATGGACCAGCTGCCCTGGCAGCCAGCAGCATGAATCCCTTTGTATGCAGGGGAGAGAGGAGGGCTTCAAATTAACTTCCTTTAAAGCCAGAGCAACCTTTACCTTGGTCAGGATAGCAAGGATCTGGATGATCTTGCTCTACCATTTTTTTCCATCTTGCATTTTACAGATGGTCCAAATGAAGGAGAAAGATTTCTGCTGTTAAGGCTCCTTCCTGAGTTATACAAAATAAATCATGACTTTATGCAAGAAAATAAAGTTATCTCTTGACAGGAAAAAAGAGACAGGGAGTGTCAGAGATTCTGCAGCATATGGACTTATGACTCTTGAAATAAAATAAAAATCCAAACAGCACATTTTGTCTTGGGTCATTTAAAATCAGTGCCATTTTTGTTCTCAGCTGAGTACTCTGCCCTGAATTCAGAGCTGTCATGGCTCTTTGTTCTTAAATCTCTGTGAAGCATTGCAAAGATGGAAGCTGTTCTACTTCTCCACCCTCACTGCCTTCAGGTTTGTTCTCCTTCCCCCTCTATTACTTCTCTTTGGGTTTTTTTTAATCCACTCATCTTTGCTCTCCCCTTCAGCTGCCAGCTCCTCCCCAGTCACTTTCAGCCCTGTCCACTGGTCTCTGTTCCCCTCAGCTCTTCATATTTATATCAGTTTTCTTTCCTCTTTCCTGTCTTATGCTTCATGCATCTCACCTGTGCTTTCTTGGTCCACAACAGCAGTTTTACCTGCTGCATTTGAGCTTTAGCTAACACTGAATTGCATTTCACATTGAGAGTAGCACAATGTTATATCTCACAGAATCCAGGATCTCTGCTATATATACAGCTTGAACTGTCCAGGCACACTGTTCTTCTAGTGTACTGCACATGGAAAATAAGCTGAAAAGGCATAATTTTAACCTATTCATTGAATTCAGATGTTCTGACTTCATTCACACTTACTACTACATGAACCAGACTGGACCCTAAAAGAAATACTGCTGGTTGTGTATTTTGCAGGGAAACTGATTTTCCAAAGAATGGTCATTCATCAGAATTTTTCTGTATCAACACTGAATATTGAAAATATTGAAAAGAGGGAATTTCTGAGATGAAAAAGAGAAAAATCTTCATAGATTGTTGGTTAAGACAATTGTCCTTTAATTTCCCTCATCCAGACTCAGCTCCTGTCTGGCTCCTTCAAATGAGTCATTTGCATCCTCATACCATATCAGAAGGAGCTTGAACCTATTCAGACAAGCTTTTAGTTGTTGGTTTGCTGTCCCTGCTTGAGTGCTGTGCTGGTTTTGGCTGGGCTAAACTTAATTTCCTTCACAGTGGCTAGTATGAGGCTATGCTTTAGATGTGTTGTGGAGTTTGGAAGGTGTGTTGTGAAGTCAAGTTCAGCAAAGACAGTGTCCAGCAAATACTGTCCTTTCCTATTCTCATAATAAAAATCTGCATACAACATTCTAGGCATTAGCTGGGACAGGCTATGATCATTTTTTTAACAACTTACATTTGACCAATATTTTCATTTTGCCAATCCTGCTTCTCCTTATTCAGCAATAAAATACACTCAGCATCTTCATTTAGCAGGAATACATTCTGGAAAATTCTTGTGAAATTTTACAAAACAATTGTCAAAAAATGCCATATCTTCCCTTTATTTTTTTCAAAAAAAATCACAGGGAAATGATGACATTTCCTTTGCCACTGCCCTTGATTCATGCACTATGGTTCAAATTTTGCACTACTAGACATAAATGCTATTGTGCTAACTTCATTGTGTAGTAGCAAAGATTTTGGCCAAATATGTAAGAAATTCTTATAGTCCTGCTCAAACTTACTTCTGCTGCTAGAGAAAAGACAGGTGCCAGACTCTTTCTGGGGGTGCTCAGTGACAGGACAAGGAGCAATGTCCACAAAGTAAAACACAAGAAGTTTCACCTCAGCATGAGGCAGCACTTCTTTACATTGAGGGTGGGAGAGCACTGGAACAGGCTGCTCAGGTAGGTCATGGGGTCTGCCTCTCTGGAAACATTCAAAACCCATCTGGACACATTCCTGTGTAACCTGCTCAAGGTGACCCTGCACTGCCAGATGGGTTGGACTGGATGATCTCCAGAGGTCCTTTCCAAACCTACCAATTCCACGATTCTGTGAAATATATTTTTCCTGAAAATGTACATGTATTATGCTATGCAAAAATAGCCTTGCTTGTTATTCAGTACAGAAGGAGTTAAACCAGGACAAAAATGTACTCTCTGAAACTGAGAAGTATTTTTGGAGACACTGCTTTGGAAAGGCGAAAGCTTGCTTGGTTTTTTTTTAAACTAAAACCAGTATTGTACTGACTGGATTAGGTTTTCAGTGCATTTTCCAACCTGTTGGACCCCTTCCACAAATATAAAAAGACACCACAGATTGAAGTGAAGAGAAAGAGAATGTTACTTTTGTGCAGAAATTCCTCCCCAGGGGTTTACAGAGAAGGTCTGTACACATTTTTGTGTAAAGATACAGAACAAATTTACTACAACAGAGAGGAGCAGTAAAAGCAAATTTATTATCATTTTTATCATTCCTGACTATTTCCAGCAGACAGCCCAGGTCCATGAACTCCTCAGAGTTTCCACACCCGAGAAAATTTGGGAACTGAAATACACTGCTCCTGTCAAAGTGGTCTAAAAGAATGGGCCACCTCTTCTAGTACACACTGTGTTCCTGCACACAAAGTCATAGAAAGAGAGGATCTGGCAGAGGAATGCTTTTTCCAGAAGCAAAATAAATTTCTTTTCCTGACGAGTTTAACTGAAAAACTAGATAGTTTAACATGGTGCGTTGTTTTGTTGGGTTTGGGGTTTTTAAATTGCTAGTTGCCCTTTTTTTCAGATTGAAGATTCTTTTCCTAGCTGAACTCTGGATCATTTTTATTCAGTGCCACTGACATAACAGCTCAATGTGTGAGGACAGGGGATGGGAGATAACAGCAGTTTCACAAAAAACAGAATCCTCTGAGTCAAATATTGTTCCAGAAGCAACAAGCCCAGTGATTCACACTGTTGCAACACAGTATTCCTGCAGTATCTCCTTCACCCTTGAAATAAGCCTGTCACCCACTCTCTAAGAACTGAAGAAATATTCTGTATGTGGAATGAGAAAAACTCAGACAAAAAATAACATTTTTCCATTGCAATTATTGCTACTCATCTGATCTGCACGCATTTCTGATATATTCCTGGTGGCCCTAATGGAAAGCCTGTATAGCTGAGTATAGCAGCTCATACCACAGTGTTGTTATGCAGTGCAGGACTAAAGGAGTTCAATAGAGTATTAAATACATCCCTAGTATAAAAAAGTATCTTTCTGCAAACAGAACTGTTTCTGTAATATATCAGAAGATTGAGTTTCCTTTTCCATTGACTGATCTTACTGACCAAATTCTGCCCTTTGTTTGGAATATAACATTTGGCTGCTCTCTAACATTAAGCAACACTGTTCCATTTCAGCTTCAGTGCTTCATACCTCCACAGTGCCTAGGGAATGATGTAATAGGTTTATTCTAATGACTTTCCAGTCACAGGCAATGAGCAATGTCACCTGGTACTGCGGTCACCTCACACAGCTACCCTAGAGGAGATACAAAGGGGTCCAAGAGGTTCAGTTCCTACAACTTTTCCAAATTACATGAAGAAAAAAAAAAAAGAGCCCACTTTCTGTCTTTTATGGTTACATCATATTTCAACACCCCACACTTGGTGCTCAGATCCTAGATTCCATCCACAGCTGAAAACTGACTTGGCAGGTGAAGCTTTTTTAAAGGTGAGTTATAAAACAAGTGGGTCTAGAAGGAAGAGTATGCACATAACTAAATATAACTAACTACACTTATAACTAAAATCTGACAATTCCAGGACTTACCCAAAACTCCTAAGCAGTTACTTTCAGCTGGCTCCAAAAATTTTTGAATATGTCTGCTTATAAAACTTATTAAGGAAAATTTCATTACTGCATTCTCCAGCTCTCCTGCAAAGAGGAAACATACTGAAGTGAATTGCTTCTGACTTCCATAATATTACATCTGTGTTTTCAGGTTCCCCCTGAATTCTGAAATATGTTTCTAGAATCTCCTAAATCATCAAGAATTAGGCAAAATCTTCTTTTTCAAAAACAAACTCTACTAGTGTTCACTCAATAACACAAGTAAATACACTTAGCAACATGACTGAAATTTCTCTACTGTGCAAACAGAAAGAGATATTGTGGTCCAGAAAAATTTAAAAAAATATATCAGGGATGCCTGCATTTTACAGTATTTTTATTCCAGCTACCAAACCACTAAGATCACAGGTATCTTCTGGATTCATGGCAGTCATCAGCTTCAGAAAACATTTGACTTTTCTCACAGTGCTGCAAATCCCTTTCCCTGAGGATGAAAGGGAATACAGGTGCAGTGCAGCACCCCTCTGCAGTGTGAAACTCAATTGTAACAAATTGGACCCCTCCACTCATTTTCCTGCACCTGATAAGCATCCTGCATGAAATTCTGGGGCAGTTGAGCGCTCCCCATACATGAGGCAACACTTGAAAAATTTGATGCATGTTTTGTTTCTCCTTTAGAAGATAACCTTTGTTAATAATTACCGTGTCTGTGAAGGAGAAAACAAAATCAAATAAGCAACAATATCTAAATCAAGTATCAAGAAAGTACACGATTAAATTGATGAGTTTCTTTTGTACTTGTCACCATGGTTGCATGCCAATGTATGCACTGGATAAGCACATAATTAATACATGTATTTCATGAGAGCATTTTTAAGGTCTTAAGAAAAGTTTAAAAACTGGACCAAATTCAAGAGAGAAAACTGACAAATCAAAAGGATTTTTACAGGTAATTCATGCATGGAAGAAAAGAAATCCCCCTTATGACTTGATGAAAACATTCAAGGAGAATCCTCATTCTTCTAACTAATTGCTATTTTTGTCAGAAATGTAAGCAATTGTCATGGCACATCATAAATTACTGATAACATATCACCAGTGAACATTTGTAAGAGAAATAAATGCAGAAAGTATTTATACTGCTTCCAGACCAATTAACACTCTGCCACCCTTCACCACCCAAGTTTGCTGGTATTTGAGTTATTGACAATTTGAAGCTGCTTGTCTTTAAATAATCCTAGCTGTTATGGGGTATTATTATCCCAGATGAACTGCAGAATTCCAAATCCAAGTCAGTTATGAAATTTTCCCCAGCTCCCTCAAAAGGGGCCCTTGACTTCTCAAGTACTCCAGTAGCCAGCGCCCACAGTTGCTCTGTGGAAAGATGTGACTCATGCCCAATTCATTCATTTAAAATTCTCTCCAGCTCAATAACTTCTGGCAGTCATTTCAGCCATTTCTGGGTGTCAGAAGCACAGGCTGTTTTATCTGGATGTTCTCTCTGGCTTGTTAAGCGGAGGAGCTGGATTATCATTACATTCCCATCAATCAGGTGCTGTTCACCAATTACAGATGAGCCAAGAAAGAACACTGTAAAGCAATACACTGTCTTTACTGCTGCAATGGCTGACCATTCAGTCATTACACAATAATTCATTGGAAATTAAGGAATTTTAAGGCACAACTTCAGTAATTGCCTATAGCACAAAATTTCTGATCTGTTCTAACCTAGGGTAACTCAAATCAGTCCTTGAACTTGTATCCCAAGAACTGCCCCTTCTCTAGCAAACTCAGACAACCCATTGACTGACATTACCTGAGACTGCTTTTGGAAAAGGTAAGTCTGTGTCTTCCACCAACCACACTGCTTCTTGCAGCTGCCTTAATGTACACATGGCCTTTCCTGAGAAAGACCAGGCAATGAACAGCTCCTTCGTTAGGAGCTGCTAGATCTGATCAGTTCCCACTAAAATGATATTCCTATTCTGTTCCCAATACATGTGGAACCAATTCAAAACCAATCTACAATCCTATCATCTACTGCAGCAAAATGCTGTAATTCACCACTGTCTTCTAGATAGAGAAAAATAGTAAGATAGCATTATCCAAATGGCAAGCCTTTAAATTTTCACAGCGTCTAGGCTGCATGACATGCACGGTGTGTCCTAAAGTGCCTTCTCAGATCCACAGGCTGGGAATGTTTTGACACTAGTTTGTGTTTACTAATAAAAACATTACTAAGGCTGGGGGAAAAAATACACAAAATGCAATTCTATTGTTCTTTCTGTTTTCCAATGCCTCTGCTCATCAGTCTACCAAAAAATTTTGATTTCCCACGCAAATGTCAAGCTCAAGACAATCTCCCATGTTCAAATGCAAGATAGCCTTTTAGGCTTTTCTGCAACACCTGCATACTTCTACATTAAAAATTATGCTATTGGATACATCAGAAAGAACACTGAGGAGTTTTGTCCCCTTCAAATACTTTTTTGCAAAAATTGCTATGTACTCCCAAGTACTTAGGATGCTCACAAAGCCCTGCACAACTGGCAGAACACACATCTGACCTGCAGCCACACTTAACAGAGCCATCTATCTGAACACGATTTTGACAATTTGTCAGATACAGTTTTTTTAGAACTATTTATGTAAGGCAATATTTGGAAATGGCTATTTAAAGTGAGTTCAAGTGAGAGCAGAACTTGCAAAAAAAATGAGCAAAACGTTTTCAAGATTTCCATTCTGCTCCCTCAGTACTTTTTGGCTTTGATTCATGATAGCTACCTTTAGCCATCTAGAAATTTAATGCTTCACCTAAGATAAGTACCTTTTCTCATTTTGGTCAACAAAAATATATAGTTACTCTACCTTAGGCCTACAATTCAATTTCAGATTTTTTATTCTTCCTGAGACAATAAAACCAGAGGGTATTTCCAGTGAATCGTAAGGTACCTATGATTCAAAATTCCAATAAAATTAGACATGAGCTAGAACTCACCTCTATTCCTTGGTAATCAGGTATTTAAAGGTCAGTGATTCCTTTAAAGTATTCCCTTTTTGTTTACCACAGCATTCACTTTACATTATTAAAAATTGTGTTGTTCAAAGACACAATTTTTTTAAAAATAAAATGCATTCTCTTAAAAGGTACTGTTAAAAGATACCCAGGAATGTCCTTCCAGACTGACCTGGCTCTGGGTAATATTCAGCAACACTGTGTAGTAACGACACCATCCAAGTCATGCAGCTGAGTGCAATTTTATCCATTTAAACCAAAACAAGGCTTCTTAGCTAGGAAAGAGCCACTGGAGAGCCCCTCAGAGCATTTGCATGGCAACAACAACATTGTACTTCAGGATGTTGTTCAGGTAGGAGCAATGTGCAATCAATAAGTCACATGGAACAGTTTTTACCATTAAGCACTGGCTTTCCCTTTGATTGTTTCTTACAGATACATGCTGTTGATTGGTCTGGTACCACTCAGATTACTCTGTGCAGTTTTCCTTGGTATTAGACAGGCATTAATACTGCTTATAATGAATGCATTGCTAATTAGGAAATTCTAGTCTGTGGGCTGATCTCAATTTCTATTGATTTTGATTTTAATTTTCCTCCTATTATGAGAAAATTAGGTAGGCAGCTCGTGCATGGGTGTGTTACGAAAGTCAGGGAAGAAAAATCAGTAGTGAGTGTTTATTGTTCTATCTGCACTTTCTCAAGGATGAACTCGAATGGATTGTTTGGAGGAAGGTTAATGAATTTAGACCAGGGTTTACAACAGCTGCCAGCATGGGGGGAGAGCTTGGGAGGGAGCAATGTGCCTGAGGTGAGGAGAGGCTCTTAGAGTAGCAGGAAAGCACATGCTGAGAATTCTGCTTTTTTGACAGGTCAAGTAAAGTGCAATTTATGAGATCAATAAACAGACCTGCCATTATTATGGATTAACCAGACTTTCCTTCATCCAGAGGCTTCTGCATTACTGGACAAAGTGTATATTATTCTGAGACTTTCTGAAACAGACAGTTTTAGTTGGAATATGCAGGGAAAGGGGGGAAAAAGGGAGACAGAATCATCACAAATTCAGTTTTTCTTACCCACTGTTAGATCAAAATATTCCTATACATAAGTGTCAATACAAAAGTTCATGTTTTTTTCAATACTAAACTCATTAATCACACAAAGCTCCTAATGTGACCAACCCACAGAAAAAGAAATTAAAAATTGAAGATTTGGTTTCTTTATCCTTATAGAAATTTTCCTTACAAACTCTCCCTTAAGCTGTCTCCCATCTAAAACTTGCACATGTCAGCCTGTTCAGCTCCTCACTAAAATAACAAAACAGGTAAAGGCCTCATGCTACTTCATTTTTTATGTGCCCTCCTGCAGGTGTCCTATTCTCTCTTTGGGACCAGTTAACATGACCTGTCAGAGATGAAATCACGTTTCTTGGCAAGTTTAGGATGTGGTAGTACTGAAATAATGGGTCTGGAGCAATAGCAGACTTGAGCAGCCAAATGATGAACACGTAGTAAATTCCATGATTACATGTGAGAGCATGAAGTTAAAGTTCACGGGAGGAGAGAGGTTATCTTCATTGAGAAGGAGCATATAGGGACATTGAAACCACTTACCCCTGAAATTATGGACTTGCAAGAACAGCTTGTCTTTAGCTCTGTATTTGGGAAACACTAAGAATTACACAGCTTTAGCCCTCATTGAGGTTTCTTAAAGCTAATATCTAATAATAAAGAATCTTATTCCTTCATTTTTTAAAACCTATTGCCATATGAAAAAATAATGCTTGAAGCCAAGCAAAACAATTTAGATTTGGAGAATAGATATTATCAGCACAAAAAGAATTAAAAAAAAAAAAAAAAAAAAAAAAAAAAAAAAGAAAAGACAGCACTTGCATCAGACCAGAAAGTAAGAAAATAAACTCATTTCTTATAAGTCTGTTGCTAGGTAGGACGAAACATGAACCTCATGACAGCGTTTCATTTAAAATGGGACAATGGGATATATTTTCTTGTGAAGACTTTGGTTGAAGTAAAAAAGCCTTTAAAAAAAACCCAAAACAAAACAAAAATCACCTGTAAACATTTAAATCATATCTTTTATAAATATTTATTTAAGTATACACACATTTAATTTCATGCTCCAAGATTCTTGTTAATGTGTATTTATGGGGAAAGTTCTACTACCTGAAAAGTAAAAGAAAGAGAGAAAAAATAATTAAATGTGAATTTTAAAGCTATAAATTTTATAGTTATTTTAAGTAGCTATTCTGTGCTGCTGAAATGCTAATTATTTGTTCACGGAAAATGAAAAGTAGTAATTTATCTAATAAAATACATTTCAGTTTCAAAAAAGTCACGATCACACAAACCATCTGGCTCGTCTTATTCAGGTATACTATTCATTCACTTTTATCTAAGTTTATCCAAGATATCAGATGCCACCACAACCTGAGTATAATGACAAGTATGTGAATATCCTTCTGTGTTTGCATACTTTCATAAATGTCAATACAACTGTTGGGGCCATCTGGTCACCTATGCGGTCCTTTATTTTTGGTCCTTCTCCATGAGGAATTAGGCAGACCAAACACCAAGAAAATAAAATATGCAAATTTAAAGAGTCCCATGGTTTTCAAATGTAGTATTTCTTTGCTATTTTTACAATGGTAGCACATAGGCTACTACAGGCATCACAAGATGCAGGTAGGAGACTTCCAAGCTTGCAGCCAGGTGTTGTACATTTATCTGGCTTACACTCCTACCCCCAAGGCTCTGACCTTTGAACACTCATATTCCATGCCTGCAATTTTGGGTGGCTAGTTGGCTTGTCTAGTGCAATATTCATGACTCCTATTTTCCCCACAGAAAGCTTCTACTCCACAAGACTCTGAAGACTTTTCACACTTGAGTGCCCTACATTCTGTTCTTTAGCTCCCCATCACAACCCTAGGTTTTCCTCTAAAGAGGAAGTCCCATCCACAAAATCCCAATTTTCATCATCTAGATAGGATAAATTTTGGACAAGACTGAACATACAGAATAGAAGAAACTCACAAGTGTTTGTCCCCACGTCAGGTACCATTCATCATAGTTTAGACAGCTCTCCAATGTTGGTGGTGTGATGGAAGCTTTGAGACATCTTTAATCTTATCTCAGGGTAGTGTTGGTACAGTGACATAAATATGAGTATAAGCTGGCCATCAGTCCCAGTGGCTACCACACCCTCGTTGTAGAGGTATGAAAGCAATCTCCTAGGTTGGACTAGATGATCTTAAAAGTCATTTCCAACTCAGTTCATTCTGTGTGATTCTGTGTGTGATTCAGTGTCTGTGGTGTTACATGATTTGCAAAACCTGGTTTGCAGATGCAGTGGTGGCATTCAGTCACTTCACCTTCCTGCAGTCCAAGTTATGATTTGTGTGACACCACTTGGCATATACCATAATGCATTCAGAACAAATGTATACTTATACAGATATTCAGATTACCTTTTCTTTCAGCACACAACCTATTGTGGTAATGCAGAGCTCAGCAGGGCAATAAAAGCCACCTGAGGACTATTCCGAGAATTTGTCTGTCCAGAGTCCCAGATCACTATACCTGCTACAAGTGTCCCAGTGAGCTAATCACTGTAAGCCAGATCCTCTATCATGCACAGTTTATAAACTTTAACGCAGAGAAAAAAAAAGAAAAAAACAGAAAAAAAAAAAAAAGTGAGATGTATTCTATCCCATAAAATATTTTTTAAGAAAAAAATTATTAGGAACAATGCAATAAGAAAAAAATATATCACCAGTGCAAGTAGCACTGGTCTCATAAGTCATGAGATGCAGTTTTAAAAACTTGGTTTTAAATATATTTCTTATAAATTCCACATCCCATGTCTCTCAAGAATAAGCTCAAGTGTAGCTGCAACAAGGTGCACTGTCATCTTATGAAGGTGAAAGGAATGTGAGAAGTTGTAGTCTTTAAAAAAAATCACATAGGCAACATAATACCTTACTTGTACATTATATATCTTTCTGGGATTTTTGCGGGTTATTTTCCCTGCCTTTTCTAATAAGTTATTTTTAAATTTGAATCACTTGCAAATGACATTGTTTCGAGTGTGGAAATACAATCTCAATTATTGAGTGTTTCCCCAAGTGGTAAATAGTGTTGCTCTTAGTTACTCGTGCACGTGTGTTGCAAGTTTCTGTCTGAGGCCAAGGGCTGCTGACCTGTTCGTTCTTCACAGTGTAAAGCCAAAATTCTTCAACGAATGATAACACAATTTGAAGGGCAAATGAATGTGAAGAGACAGCTGGTGGTGCAAAAAGAATTGGACTATCTTTCATCTAAATATGCAGCACTGCCTGTCCAGTAGACCCTTGTATTGCCTATTTAAGTTGTTACTCCAAACCACCTTCTAAAAGTCATTTCAGTGTCTTTACTTTCAAGAGCTTGTGAACTTTGGAACTGTGAAAGAATGAGAGGAGGAACCCGTGGAATCTCAAGGCCTGCAGGAATCCTGTCAGAACTAAAATGTGCTGGAGAAAGGTAGTCTTGCAGCACTTTCCCGCTGATGAACAGGAAACAGCCAGTCCCCACAGGCTGCTCCAGTACTAAAATGTGGACCTGAGGTATCAAGGAACAAAGTCCAGTGGTGGAACAGTCCCTAGTACCAAAAGATCCTCCCCCGGTTAGGGTGAACAGAAAAGGCTTCTCCCAGGATGCTTTGTTCTGTTCTTTTAATCTACCTCAGATCTGCTTCCCTGGTTGGCTTATGGCCCCTGCACTCCTTTATTAGCTTATATGGCCCATGCCCTAGAAGGTTCTCCCCTCCCTCTTCCCCCCATTGGCCCTTGCCCTTTGCCACTCCTCCAGAGTTTTCCCATTGGTCCCCCTACCTAGTCCCGACTTTGTACTGCCCTCATGCCCTCAGATCATTGGTCCCTGATGTTTGCCCTGCTCCTGTACTTAAACCTGGACCCTGTATTGTCTTCTGTCTTTGTCTCTGGATCCCTTTACAGTGTGCGTGCAATAAACCTCTGTCTGTGGAACTCCACAGAGACCCTTCCTGCCTCTTTGCTGTTGGCCCATATTACTGAAGCTGTCCGTGTGTTTGTGCATAAACAGTGTGTGTGTGTGTGTGTGTGTGTGTGTGTGCGTGTGTGTGCGCTGGTCCTGCCGAGCGGCTTTGCTAAGGAGACGCTTTTGGAAGGTCGCTGCATCGCGCTCCGGCACTGCAAAGCCAACCACGGAAAGCAACACTAGAGCAGCCCTCATGAGAAGGGTCTGGTTGCTGTGCAGTTAGATACCAAAAAAGATCTGATAGTTAGAATGCTACAGACTCATTCCTCTCGTTCCCACAACTGCTTTACTCAACATTTTCAAAATTAAATGTTTCATCTTCAGCATTTGAAATGGTTTTCCATTTCAGAATTAAACTGCATTTTTAAAGGGGTTAAATAAGCATGGGGGAATAATGTAATTCTTTCCTTTAATCCAATATACTTCTTTCTGGTTTAATGTTATTTCATTTTATTGAGAAGAATTGCAAAGATTTTTTTATCCAAACAAAAAATCTTAGTTACTAATTAATATAAATACATATGGAACTGGAATTAATTAATTGCAAGTAAACAAAGATCTTGCTAAGTTATAGAATAAAGTAAAAATAAATAATTCCCAAAGTTTGTTACAAAATTCATACTTAAAACTACAGCTGAAGATAAAATTTCATAAATTTAGATAGATAAATGACAGCCTTTATTGATCTACTTTTATATACTCCTAGAAGCTAGTATAAATACAGTTTCCCATCTTACGGCGCTAGTTTTCCATGATTATTGTACTCTACAACTTTGGATATTATATAGTATATTGGAGATTATATATATATATATATTAGTCTACTTCTAATATACATCCTACCATGCATAGTCTAAGATGTGTGAGATTAAAAATAAAGGTGGAGTTCCTTACCAGCAGAGAAGAGTGTTCCTTCAGGCTTCACCTTTTTTAGGCACCTGAAAGTCCATAAGTTGGTCTGAAACTACTGACTAGGATCCCTCAATACCAACATAAGCATCTTTGCAGTGAGATTCATCCATCTGAAATTAGGGACCCAAAGCAGGTCATCTGAATTACCTTCCATTCATTATAGAGGAGCCTAAATAATATATTGTGAACTTTTGGAAAGCAAAATTAAGATTAAATTAATTGTGTCTCTTACTACGTAATGTTTGTCTTTGGCAACAGGAAAAAAAGTATAAGATCTAAGAAGCAAAATCCTTTCATTTTCTACAGATGTTTAGATTTCCTGGACTAAAATGTATTGCCAAAAATTACAGAAGTATTTATCCTTTTTATGTACATAGTCCTTGTCAATGACCGGGTATCAAGTCTGCATGCATACATTAACATATTCCCTTTATTATTGTAATTGATTCTTAATTGTAAAGTTTTTTCCTACAGCTCTAAGGATTCAAAAAGTACCTCTGTCTTGTCAGAAACATAAAACACTTTTTCTGTTCTTACAAATTTTCAGTAGCTGGATTTGTGTGCTGCACCTTCTTACAGCAAACAAATACCCAAACACAGTCTTCTAGTAATCCACCTTAAAACATAAACCTTTCCATGGTGCTTCCTTTGAGAAGCTGACTCTTCATAGTCCTTCTTAGATCAGCCATTCTGTTCAAGCTCCACATTACCTCCCTGTCTTTCTCAACTTAAAAAACCTGCTCTGCTCATTGAATTATTAAGACTTCCATCCAGATCTGTCCTCTATACTTACAACATTATTGTATAATTGGAAAATGATTTAGCAACAGGCTGTGAGTAGAAAAATCAATAGACCTTGATAATGAGATCTGTCCTACATGTTCCTAATCAATTATTTAAAAAAAAGAAAGTATATTACAGGAGGTGCTTCACATGTTACTAATCTTGCAGGCCAATGTTCTGTATTTTTATTTTACTAATAAGGTCTTGTGAGGAAGGGTGAACTCTGTTTAAACTATCATTCATCTTCATTTCATATCCTGCCAAGTCCCTAAGCAAGGCCAGAAGGGCACGAAGCTTTTGTGAAATAATAAACTATTCCTCACTCAGAATGTTGATGGTATTATCTCCACTGATAGAGCATCTGTTTTCTACCTCATTAATCACAAACATTAAAATGCTATAAACCCTGTTCTTGAATCTTAAAGAAAAACTGTTTAGCTTATTTTGGCCTTATCTTTTTGACAAGCTCTGCTCTGCCTACTGTAATGGCAGAATTGTTTTCCCTTCATGTCCTAATAATTTAGTGTATCTATGTATAATTCAGCAATCTATACAAAGTAATTTTTTGTTCTTCTTTTGATCAGATTACTTCACTTTTAGAGAAAAAAAATCCACTGAAATGCAGATAAGACAGCTTCTCTGTGATAGTAATTTTCTTTTTATTTTTGCTTTGTTAAGTCTTTTAATACCCAAGCAGAACACCTGGGGTACCAACATGCCATTTAGACCTTGACCTGTGCTGAGTGCATTATAGCTGCACTGCCTCACAAGACTAAGAGTAGAACGGAATTCTGAAAGCTCAACCTGAAATTCATGTTTGGCTCCCCTTTATTCTGGTGTCACCTCTAACAAAGTAAAAATTTTATTATTGATTTCTGCAACCCACAAGATAATTCATCTTCCTCCCTCAAAATAATAGACAGGAATTTACAAGACTGTAGTCAGGAATTCAGGTGATTACCATAATGAATATAAAGAGAAGAGGTTTTTTAACAATTCAGCATTTTTTTTCTCTCAAATTCTCTGTATTAAAACATTTTTAGTCACATTTCAACTGTACAAGCCTTCAGATCTAGTAAGTCAGACCTGAGAAAGAAGTAACAGAGAGCATGGCAGATTTCTGAGTAGATGGTAATATTTATTCAGATGCACAATGATTTACAAAGATCTTAATATGCTGAATTTGAAGCTCTTACTCTTCATCAGCACAGTGGCACATATTTTTAAAGCTTCCTTAGAAGGCCACAGGTAGGGATTTTTAAATGCACTGAAATGTCCATTAATCTAAGTTATAAACCAATGTCTAGAAGTATTTGATTATTTAACTGGAAACTATAACTACTGTAAGAGTCATGTTGTCAGTGATCACCTCATACTTCCATGAACCCTGTGTCTTTTATAAGGGAAGGCAAATGATTTACAAAAAAGGTGAACAGCTGGAGAATGAAACTATGCCTTTTTTTGTCTTTTCTTAAACCATGTTTCTTCACATTTGTTCTGATGTGAATGATTTGGATATAAAGGCACACCAACAAAAGCATAAAAGGTACAGAATTATTTGCAATTAATGGCAGCTATAGGAAACACCATGAAAGAGGGTGCAAGGTCAGCCTTGAAAATGAGAGTCTTAAGATTGTAACTATTCAAACAATTGCAAAATCACATTATTAAGGATGCATGTTTTGGGGTGGTTTAATGGCAATTGCTTTGTATTTGTGTTCTGTATATTCCTAATTATCCATGACTTGGATTTGGATGAGCCTTTTAAATTTTTTCCACAAGAGGAGATCTAGAAACTAGCTTTGGTAACAATATCTGCAATTCAGTATCTACCACAGAGGTTTATAAAACCTGCCAAGTACTGAGCAAAAAAAACCCCAAATGAGTTGGCAATCTCACCTAAAAAAAAGCTGTTCTCCCAGTGACAAAAGCTGATACCTCAAAAAAAGAAACATTTTGTTCAGGACTATCATTTTTACAGTCATTCTCACATACTCTAACTTTTAGAGCTAACTCTTACTTCGTTTGAATCAAGTCTGATCTTGTTGTTTTGACTCAAATCAACAGCTGACCTCATTATCTTTATGATCGTCAGTGCACATATCACAGCTTGTGAAGTTCACAGCAGTGTCCTTGTCAATAACTACAGCTGATTAAAATCTTAGAGGTCATCTTCCTTGTGCTCTTATCTTTCATTTTGATTAAGTAATTAGGAATTTTATGTAGTCAGTGGTTGAACTAGCCAGTGCTAAGTTCCTAAAGCAATTAGAGAGGTCCAGGAGAGGCTAAGTATTTTTTTTGATACATACAATTATGTTTCTGAAAATCAATCCAACCTTGGGAGTTGGGTAGGAGGGACAATTCAGGCACAGTGAAATATGTATTTATTTACCATCTGATGTATTAGACACAATTACAGTAATATATATGGCACACTGTATCAAATATGAATTCAAAATAAACCTCATACATCCCAGTGATAAGCAAGAATTATTTCTGTAGTGCAGACATAAGCAGGGCCCAATGTGCCATCAATGGTAAACAGAATTCTGTCCCAGATCAGACTTGTGCCCAGTGCTGAGCTTCACAGGAATCATTTATGCTGAGATCAATTGCTGCAGTACAGCCTCTCACATGTAGAGTTGCTGAGCCCATGCATGAGCAGCCCTAGGAGGCTTTCCTTCAGGACTGGCAGCATTCCCAACACATCTCAGCAGGGAGTAGTACACAGGTGCCAGCGCGCAGCATAAGGTGAACAGTCTAAACCCAGGTGAGCTACCACAGGAACTAAGACACACAGTAGGATCATAATACACAGCCAAATTAACTATCTCACAGTGAAGGAAAAAGGCTCCTTTTTCTGCCTGTGTGGAAAGCAAACAGTAAGGTATTGCTTTACCTCAATTCAGTCCGCTCATGGCGTTGGACCACACAAGTTCCTGGATCACATCATAAATTATCAAAACTGAGCAAACAGTTGACTTCAACCTCAGAATCTTTAAGAAAAGAACCAGATGTCTTATCTTTGGTCTTTCTTTCTGTTTATGTCTCTATTGTTAAAGTTTGGCATTTTAACCTCACAGTGACATCTCTGCTTTGAGAAGGGCCACAGTAACACACCTGTCCACAAGCTGGGAAATTCTGCTCTGGTTGATGATTACCACTCTATTTTTGCTCTCTCATCCCATTTGAGTTACACCCAAAGAGAATTAGCACATGCACAACTGCAGGAATCTTGAATACATTTTGATTTACTACACACATGCTAATCTGGCTCAGGAGCCCACAGCTGAGATAACACTTTTAAAATTGCTGAGTGCTCTAACCTTGGCCTGTGATACAGAGATGATGGAAATAACTTCTGCTGATAAGCTAAACTGTTGAGGACAAGAATAGGTTGCTACATAGAGAAATCAGTTTTCAATTAATTATAAAGCTGACAGAAAGATTAGTAGAGTTGATGCAAATATTTGACCTGGCCATTTAGAAAGCCCCAAGGTATCTCTCAAACCAATAGCCGAATATCACAAAATCAAATCTGCACAGCGCAACAGATTTGATTTTGGAACTATTCCCAACCTTGACCTCCATAAAAAATAGGTGTAGTTACTAGCACATGTTTACACAGTGTTTTATAGTTTAGGATTGCAAAGTAGTAATGATTTAGCCTTTCCAATAGCCCAGAATAGTGAGCAGTCTTTAGGCATGTAAGTACAGAGACATTGAGAGGATTGCCCCAAACCCTTTGCAAGGTATAGGAAACAGAAATTGTAAAAAAGTCTCATTTATGATACTCAAGCATGGAACTTTAATATTAATTTATCATTTTCCTCAACTAAATGCAAATACACACTCCTTTCTACTCCTTTAGATTTTTGTTGGTCAGCATTTGAAACCATCTCTAAAAGCCCTGTTTTTGACAGTAGGCTGCAGGAACATCAAGGCAGAACTGTGTCTAACCCTGCTGTAGAGCTCTAGGGCCATGTCAGCCCAGCATTACACTGGAGCAAACCTCCCCCATCTCACACAGCTTCAATGAAGCTGTTGTTTGCAGACAGACATGCTGCCAGCAGCTCACACTGGAGGACCTAAACACTTTTCAGACACACTGGAGTGCTCAAGATGATCTGCAAATTCTCCCAGCACTGCCTGAGGAGCAGGAACAGCTCTGTGCAAACCTGACCATGGGGGTTTTAACTCAGTGCTGCCTTGTGTTCCTGAGCTGCCTGAGCAGTTCTGTGGTATCTCTGCTTTGGATGGCCACGGGAGATAGTGCTGACCACAGCAAGAGTGCTTCCCAGATCATCCTTTAAATCATCATACAGAGTTTTCTCCTTTAATTAATGCTTCCTACACCTGAAACCTTTTCTTCTCCCATTAGTTAAACCAAGATTCCATTAATAAACTGAGGCCCAGAACCAGAAACCTTGGACTCATAATGTCTGTTATATTCTTCATTAAGTACTGCTGAACCTGTCTATAAATGTAGGCTCATGGAAAGAGAAATTCCTGCCACACTACATATTTCAAGTTTTCTGCAAAGCTATCATAATCTCACAGAATATTCCACATTGCAACAAATATTTCTGGATTATAGGAGTTTCTGGAACAAGAAAGAACATGTAGGTCTTGTGAAAGTTTCTCAATGTTTTGTTCAACTTACAAAGAAATGTGTCCTCTTACTGAAATCTCTGTCCCATAGCTGGACAAACAGTGCTTGAACTCCAAACACTGCAACAGCTGAAATCCCACAGTATTTTTGTCACCACTAGCCCCACAAACCAAAACCAAAGCAAAAACGAGTCTGCTCCTGGCTGAACTGGTTGGAGTTATGCTAAGTTAGTCTCAATACAGAACTGACAATCAGTAGTTCCCAAATGCTGATAATAACAGCAATAAAAAGAGTGACAGTAATAATAATTATTATTATAATAATGATGATATAGCTACCTAAAGCTGTATTTAAAATCACTTAAACAGAATAAAACTGATAAAACCAGATTCAGCATGTCACAGTCTGATGCATCCGCCCAGGAAATTCAGAAACACTTAGCTCACCACAAAGCAAAGAGAAAACAATGAAAACACTTGCAACAGTTTCTTGTTAATGAGATATTTATGGGCCAGTGCTTAAAGTGAAAAAAAAAGAAGAAGCCAGAAGTGCTGATTAGTGTTCTTTTCAAAGTTAAAATGTTGGGTTTCAGTGTTTCCAAATTAATTACTACATTGAAAATTTTAGTGAAAGGTATAATCCAATCATGGTCACAGACATGGGACATTAAAATAAACCCTCCAAGCTGAGGGAAAGCCGCAGCCAATGTAAATCAGCAAAGTTACACTGATATCAATGGAATTATACCAAATTGCACCCACTGGCTTTTGGGAAAAAGTGCAACAAGATGCAAAGGTATAAATAGAGATGCCTGAAAGCTAAAGGAAGACATTTAAAAATACTGAATAGAATACATAAAACCTGAATGTCTGACTCCTACCTCAAGCCCATGCAGTCAGTAGAGACTTGAGGACAGCTCGGCTGCCTGTATGTAGGATCCTGCCTTGTGGTGAGACCAACCAGCCCCGAACCTCCAGGTATGCTTCAGATTAAAATTCCATTGTCTGTTACAGAAGTTTATAAACCCATTTTACAGGTGAAGACACACACACAAGTGCCTAAATTTAGGTAACTGAATCTGCTGAAGGTCATTCCTTCCTGAACACCAAAGGTAGTGGAGAAAAACAGGCACTACTCCACAGCATCTGTCTGACTTCCATTAGAACATAAAGCAGCATTAAAGTGAACCATTTTTCAAACAGCAGTTAAAAAAATCAACACTTTCTTTTTAATTCTGAATGGAGCCAAATTTGTAATTCTCAAGTGCTTTCCCAGAATGAACCTACCATCTCAAAAGTTCAGTGCATTTGTTTTCAACCTGCACTCATTAAAGTAATATGCTTAAATGTTTCATACCTTATTTGATTGGTTTTCTTTTGTCTTCAATTTCCTTTTCATAAGGGGACATATACCTCCAGAAGCATTAAAAATGGCTTTCATTCCTGTGCACACATGCCTTTCAAACTTGCCCAGTATTTGTAAAAAAGAAGGAGCATATTTTCATGAGTAATGGGCTGCTACTGTGAGGGGGTAGTCACTGAGGACTGAAGTGCACTAACACTATAGCTCACAAAAATATGTTTCCATTTAGTTGTGACTGAATATCCCATTTGCCTGTTCTTTTTTGCCTGAAATATCAAATTCTTTACTGCATCTGAATGTTTTGGATCATGGTTAAAATTAAAAATAAAGGGTATCCACATCTAGCTTTTCTTGTGTGCCTTTCTCTGAATTCTGTTCGCTTGCCTCATCCCCCTTTCTCATTTTTCCCCAAACCATATCCCACCTAGTGAAGCCTCTTTTTTTTTTCAAACACTGCTTGAAGAAATATGTTTCACAGAGAAGGTGCAGGAGCCAAGTGTAGGTGTTTTCCCCATTTATGCAAACAATGGCATAAAGACAAAACTCCCTTGTTTTCCAGTGCCTGTTTATCCCACACTGCTCTAGTGCAATGAGGTGAAGGTCCCCATTCCCTTGAGCTTACATCACCACTTGAATGACACAAAACTGTAACTAATTTTTCAGCACTGCAGATGACTGGTGTCTTAGTGTTGCTTTAATTTCTCTATCACTGTCACAGAAGCTCACCCTGCCCCTCGCAGTTGCGGCACTGGTTCCTGGGTTGACAACATTAATCCTCCTGGATCCCTTTGCCTGGTTTCCTCTGAACCAATGCTCCTTCATGCACAGGTCCTCACCCCTCCCAGAGCCTGGGGGAAAGAGCTTGTTTGGGTGCTCTGGTGGCTGCCCCAGTGGCTCCCCCAGTGGCTCCTGGAGCTGCCAGATCACCAGTGTGGCAAGGCTTCTCCATCACACCTCCATCCTGCCCTGTGTCCACCCACTGCACTGTCTGAGGAGCCCAAAGGTGCTGCAGAGCCAGACACAAGTGGGATGAGGGAGATTTCTGCATTAAGGTCACCCCTAATGGAGTCTGGGGTAGACTGCTGTCTACTCTTTTTTCACAATTCCTTTGCATCAAATAACATGTAAAGGTGTAAAGACCTTACATAACAAGAGACCACAAATTAAGACTACAAGTGTCTTATCTAACAAAAGAGAGAAAATTAATTCCTTTCTTCTTTTTCATCTCCTTTGAATTGCTGTTATTTCTTGTACCATGCAAATGTTTTCCTCCTGTCACCACTTCACCCCGGTAGTTTGCATCCCTCCTGACATGCAGAGGCTTACTACCAGCTCTCTCCAAAATGCTAAGGTGAGCTGAATTGACTTTCCTTTTGTTGTGTTAACAACACAGGAATAGAAAATTGTAAGACTGTCTTGGAAATATACTAGTATTTCCTGCTTTCGGTCTTGGCTGCAATCCAGAAAAATAGAGACATATGAGAAACTGGGAAAGATGTCGTTTAGGGAGAAGGAAGGATTACTCTTCTGTATCTTAAAAAAATAATATATTCTCATCTTTTACTTTCTTTCCAAAATTTTATAGGGTTATTTACAGGGAGTTATTTTTTTCTTTCTCTCAGGGCATGACACACACCAAGAGCAGTGAGATTTGAACACCACACTACTTAGAAGCCTCAGTCCCAAACCAGCATCCATTTTCACCAGGTAATGCAGAAACATTTTCGACATTCCTCACCCCTAGAGCTAAAGACCAGCAAGGAGTAATGCAGCCAGGTCATTTTCAACTGCTATTTTAGCCACTCTATAGACTAGCACAATAAAACTCTTTGAAAGTAATTGCCAAATGTTGATAATTTTAATGGTTGTAAAGGAGACCTACAGTGACAAACCCATTGCCTGTCTGTGCTGCAAAGATGAACATCCATGTGCAGAGCCATTCCCTGTCTCATGGCACAGACTACGCACTACAACAGGTGGCATTAAGTCATGAAAATTAATGGATAGCCAGGGTGATTCAACTACAACATTTCTGCTTTGATTTACCCCAAGCAAATTAAGTGGTGACCCATTATCTTTGGTAGGAGCTTTTATTTTAGTTTGACCATCTGGTAATCTGTGTAAAAGATGGACAACTACATTATTTATCAGCCCTTAATGTCAGAGTTGCAGAGAATGCAAAGAGAGCAGAGCAGAAGACAGAACAGACAATCTAAATATCCTCTTGTACCAGAGACACTTGTGCCAATGATCAGAGAAACTTCTTGGCATCATGTAAAACCAAGGAGAGGAAAACAAATTAGGCTCTGTTCAAGATTCATCTAAAGATAAACATGCTGGAAAAAGAAGTCCTGGCAAACAATCTGTAAATTATAGTAATTTTATTTACTATTTTTCTCCAATGGTCTGTGTCATCATTCTTAAAGCTTCTTCTTTTCCTACTAATTTTATTGTTTTCTTACTAATGGAACTTTAATCATATTTTTAAGTCACTTTTTTTTCCTTTCAGAGACCAGCCTTAAAAAAACTATTTCACCTTGGCCTCAGGAGAATGTGCTAATTCATTCATTTAATATCTTGTAGCAGCAGCACCTTTTCAGGAGAATGTGCTAATTCATTCATTTAATATTTTGTAGCAGCAGCACCTTTTCTTTCATTTTTGTAATTTCTTCATTTCTCATTAGCCAATTCTGTGTTTCTGCATATTTCCAATGGTACTCACACATTCTTCTGCTATATAAATCCTTCTTTAAAATCCCTTACTCTATAATTTTTATATAAAAAAGATAGTAGAGCCCACTGGATATTTAATTTTCCTGTGAGAGTCTTCTCTTTTTGGTAAACTGATGTTGACTAAGGGCAAGAGGAATCATTAGGTGCTTAAACTTAGTCCCAAATAACACGTTATGGAATTCACTGTGGGACTTATACTGGAGAAGGTTTTTTTACTGCATAATAGATCTCGTTATCCCCCCAGAAATTCAGTGTTCTTTATTACAGTAGGAAGAACAAGCTACACAGAAATTAACAGGAACAATCAAAGAGCCAACCCAACAAATATAGAGAAAAAATACTTTTTCATCTAAAATTTATATGAGGACCTTGCCTTGTCAAAGGACTGTACTGTTTGAAAAACACAGGTCTCAAAGGGAGTAGAGCAGTTAATGACAGAGGTAACTCAAAACATATGATCATTTCTGAAATGTTTATAAATATTATTAGATTTGAAGCCTAGAAAAACTGTTGTGATTATCTAATCTGACACTGTGCATATCAGGGGAGCAGATCTTAATATAATTTCTGCAGTGACTCCACAGTGTCTGAATAAAAGCATTTATTAAAAAGGCACATTTTCATAAATTAAAAATATTCCTAATGATATATAATCTGTCAAAATTTACACAATATTAGCCCTTTGTTTACTTACTCTCACTGTTAATATTTGCAGTCCATTTCTCATTTATACATCAATCTTTTAATTTTAGGGAAGTTTCTTACATTTAGTTTTCTTTGCATCACTGTGGTCAGATCACGCCATTTTTATGAGTGAATTTCACCTCCCTCATGAAGATACTGGTTGATGCAATAAAATCATTTCTCCCCCTTCTTTTGCACAGTAGGTCTCACAGACATTATGAGATGGAGTATCATCATTGTAGTTTTTCCAATTCCATCATTCCTGTAATCTCCTTTATGCAGCATAGATGCCCTAATGGGACTCAGCGTTATGGCAGGGATGTTACTTATTGCATTTGCAGAATGCCATTCCCTGTTCCTGCACAGCTTTCTCTAGTTTTATCCAGAGATTTTTATTTTTATTATAGGGTCATGGTAAAATCATATTCAGCCAGGTCTTTAGACAAGTCTTGAAGACATTTCTTACCTTCCAGAGCATTGCCTGACACACTGTAAACTTGACCTGTGGTTTTCCTTTCCAGATGTGTGATGTTTTATTTGGCAGTATCAAAAGCAATATTTTCAGTGTTTTTAGCCAAAAAATTCACACTGATCTGTGCTATTTATTTGTCCTATTAATAATTTCTCTAGTAGTCTTTGTGATATATATGTATTACCAGCATTTATTTTATACTTTCTTTTATATTACTGACTGAAGTATTAAATAATATTTAGCCTAGAAATTCATCACAGCATGATGAATTCCCATACATAACACTTGGAGATCTATCAGTAAACCAGTTTTTTATTTAATTTAGAACACTATATTATGATAATCATTCTTTTCTACTTGACAGTTTCCATACTTCTGTGTATTGTCTACATCATTTTTTCCTTCTTTTGTGGCTGCACAAACCTATAAATAACTTCTGTTTGAAAGCCATGAGTCTAAAAATAGAGTGGAATGGAGCTGAATACTCTAGGACACAATACACACTGTTATTTTGCTAATCAGGTGGAGAGGGGGAACATATATCTAACAGATATTTGAATGTTTTCTCAAAACTTCCTTATTTAAAAGAAAAAGCTCTAAGGACTTGTGAAATATCCAGACATCCAATCTACTTTAAGGTAAAATTACAGTTTGTGTCTAGTAACCACTACTTTTACAGTGTTTTCATCGTTATTTTACAGAAGGTACCTGTGAAGGAGGGGAGATCCAGCCTAATTCCGAGGTAGATTTCTCTCTTGAGCCAGGATATCTAGACTAAAAGGGTTGTCCAGGCTCCCTATGCAAGGAGAGATGTGCATCTTCAGACCATTTTAGATAACTTAATTCAGATAACTTTAGAAAGGGATTATGTTCTGAAGGCAACTATGTCTCCCTGTAGAAGCCTACATTATTAGTTCATGTTAAACAATTGTTTGTAAAAGTTGAGATAAATACAGATGTAGGCACTTAAAACTTTGACAGATGACAATTCCTGCTAGAGCCTTACAAGGCACACCTCCTCCTTCCACTGCTACATAGAGAAATTCCATAGGTGCCCACAGTCTTCAACAAGAGCTTTACTAAACATATGCACAAGTGAGATACCTGCATTAGACATATTATTTTTATCAAGTATTGTTGCAATTTCAAATTCAACATGTCCTATTTTTCAATAAAATCTTACAAATTGCATCATTTTTTGCAATCACTTATTTTCCATATTAGCCTTACACCAGTTTTGCCAAAGAGCAGTGACTTCTCTTTCATTACCAATCAATACCATCATGTTTGACTGATTTCTGAAGGATTTTTTAAGTTCCTCAGTGCTGCAAGATTTGCAAGTAAAAGAAATTCGGTCTCCTCATTCTGACTTCTTTGGCACTCAAGGGTGCCAGTTCTGTTGATTTCAGAAAAATATTTAACTTCCACTGTTTAAGTTTATGGTCTTCCCTATCTGCTAGCTCAATAGAAAGTATTTCCTTAATACTTTATCATAGGAATACATCATCCTGCTTTTCTTCAGGAACAGATCAAAAAAAATATTTGTTGAACACTTCCTTTTCTATGTTGTGATTACTACCCTTAATCTCATGTCATACTGATACAGTTGTTGAACTGTTGTTTGTTCCTGACACACTAAAGAAATTCTTTTCTGAAATTCCCTGATTGGTTTTCTGCTTTTTCAGTGATGCTTATTAACATTTATTAATATCAGCTTAAACTTGTCCTAAAAAGTAGAATACTATGATCTGTGTGATCCCAGTATCTTAATGCACTTTTTCTTTGCTTTTGGCCATGTGTGCAACATTTCAGAGCATTGCCTTTCTATTCACAGTACTGAATCAGAAGTTTGTAAAACTCCTACTGTTTGTTTCTCTTAAAGCAGATTTTGCTGTTAAAACAAGCAGGTAGCACAGTCAGTCAGCAGTTCTGCATCTCAGTTTGCTCCTTTCAGTTTACCCCAGCTGCTCACATGTCAATCAAAACTACTTGTTATGAATAGATTTGATGCCTGCAAAGATTAACAAATTGAGACCCCATGACACAATCCTGAGACACAAATGGAAGGATACAACATATGGAAGCCAGGTTCTGGTTCAGCTCTGCCTACTCTGTCCAGATGTTTTCAGGGCCCTAGATACGTCAAACTCCCCTCAGTGTATCACATTGTCAAACAGAAAAATCAAAACACCATGAGAAAGGCTATTCCCCTATGCCTGTAACCTTGCTGAAGCCAGATAAAGCCAAGAATACACAGGTTTACAGCCAATTTTCTAATTAAAATATGAAAGATTCTGACATTCTTTAGATTCTGTAGGACTGCAGAAGAGTCTGATTTCCATATTCCAAAGGCAAAAGAAATGTGCATGTATTCTTATAAGACTAACTTATAAACTACTTCTAACCCCCACCTAAAAAGTTGCTTGTCCTGCTAACACCCTTACTCCCATATAAAAAACATGTGACTTTTTGGAAACTTTCATAGGGAATCAAAGTGAGAGCAAGGAATACCAGTTTGACCTCTGTTGCCCTGTTGTATGTCTCAGACCTTCCAAGTGACCAACAGAGCAGTTACAGGATTTTTATATCAGGTTGCCTATTCCACCTCGTATATGCCTGCTCTGCATATATGTCTGCTGACAGGGTCTTTAATTACATGATTTCATAACTTATTTTCCATTCAGTGGGTGAATCAGCAGTATAAATGAGGCAATATTTTCTTTTTCCTCTCAGCATTCACGGTGCAGTTTTAAGTCCCGTTTACTGGGAATCATCCAAACCTTACCCAGAAGATGGAGTCACTTATTATCTTATGAGTGTTTCTGTGGGCATGCCTGTGCTGTACAATGAAGGGTGGCATTAAGACTCTGGAGAGTGCTGCCCGAGCCAGCTCTTGAACCAGAAGCTGTGTTGCCACATCAGCAGGGTGCAGCAAGTGAACTAATAACCTTCCTTGGAGCCAGAGCTCACTAGTATGGGTGCAGTACTGTACCAGCACAGCTGTTCTACTTTTGATACCTGCATGGTTTTGGACATTTTGACAATCTCATGGCTAGCTGGAGACATGCTGTAAACATGCCCAGTGGTACTCATCACCACAACATCAAGGTTTAAACATGTACAGTGGCAAAGTACTTTCAAGGGTGTATCAAGCCACTTCACTATTCTTTAACTTCAGTTTTAGAAACACTGGGTAATTCTTTGCATTTCCTTTTCCCACGAAGGACCCTAAGAGCACTTCTTTTCAGAAAACTGATATTAATTTAGAAAGTCTAACTCACACTATTCTGAAGACTAAAGAGCAAGTTCAAAGCATTTTCAGAATAGATCAAGAAAATTTTCAAGACATTATGCTTTCACTAAAACAAATATCTTTTTTTTTTTTCTGTAAGTGAGATTGGTTAAGCTTTCAAAAATTTTAGTGATATTATTTTCTTTCTTAAAGAAGTTGAGGTTCTGAGGACTGTAGTGATTGGTGCTAGCTTCACATATCACTGTAACTTTTAAGGAGCCCATATAGGCAAATATATGCTGACATCAGTCATTAGAGAGAATGTCTGTATTTTGGAATTTATATTTATATGTCATATAAAGTGTAAATGATAGACTGTGCCCATTCCACTACCAAAACACATTCAAGCTTTTCTATAAGAGATACAAATTAGTCATGAGCCAGCAGGTTTGAGAAACACAAAGAAGTAAATTACAAAGCAATGTGCAGGGATTTAGCTGCATGACTCCCATTAACATCAATGGGATTTAAGTGTGTGACTCCCTGTGCACCACTTTTCAAATTTACCCTAAATTGACTAGCGTGGTAATTCCTAGACAGCATGCAGTGGGGAAGTGACTGCTTCTGTAAACACAAGGGACTGTTGATTCTCAAACGTCTCCATGCTGTACTCAACAAAGAACAAGCATTCAAAGAAACATTTTATTCCCTACATCACAGGGACAGGAAATAAAGACACAAGCTCAGAACTCCATAGGGGACTCCAGTTGCAGAAATGTCATTTAGGGAAAACAAAACTCTCTTAATGATCCCTGATACTGTCAGATTCCTAACCTTCTCAGCCGAAAAAATAGAATCCTTTAGTACCACATAGGTACTGAAGCACCAAAAGAGTGCAATTCCCTAGTTCCTGTACTAAAATGGCCTGAGAAAAGAGAATCACAGACTCATAAAATTATTTGGATTGGAAGGGACATTAAGGATCATATAGTTCATTCCAGTATTCTCTTTGACACTGTTCCTCTTGAAAATTTGATCACAAAGAGTTTTATTTGTTTTCTACTAAAAAAGGTTTATTCATTTGCTTCCCTTTGCCCTCATAAATCTTCTCTCATTCTTACATTATTAGGTAGCTAAAGGTTTCATCATTAGGTACTTAAATCTAGCTCACCTTTTATTACCTTTACATACGAGCTGGAACAGTTGTACTCCTGGCTGAATAAAAGAGTACAGGCCTCGTTTGCATTGTGTATTTCCCAAAGCAGAGCACACGATTTCAATAAAGGCAAGAAACACAGTATGTGGGACAGCATAATATTAGTATGCAGGTGGTTTGTGATTTGAGGGGGATGGAGATAGTCAATGGAAAATGTTGAAGACATTTTAGAAGTCACGTTAGCAATAAAAATTATGTACTTTTCTTCTAACTGAGCCATTATTTTTAGATTTTCAGAGCTACCTGAAGTATAAAACCAAACTGCTGCTCCTCAATAGATATCAATCTGACAAAAGTCAATTTGGAGATAGTACTGCTTCCCGAAAAGACAGTATAATGTTGTAAACTTGCTGTATAAATACAACTGCAAAGGAAAGTAAAGAGGAGCAAAGCAAAGCTCTTCTGATTGTATTATTCTTTCTGGCAAGTTATTGTTATGTTGCTGTTTATATTATGCCAGTTTCCAAGAGCCTCAGTACGAATCTGGCCCATCTTGTGGGTGCAAAATTAAGACAGGTGAAGCCTAAAACCCCAAAAGAAGGGCTAGAATATTGTGACAAAACATACAGATGTTAAAAGCCACAGACACTGAGACAGATACAAGTACATCTAAGCATGCATCATTACTAGCCTGCTGCACTCCACTGTACAATAAACTAATTTTTTCCTCAGAGAACCCAAATTTTCCCTTATACTAGATGTACTAGTTCTTCAATATTCTCAGAGTTAAAATATGGAGTTCAGGTCTACTGGAATGAGTGAAAAGAGTTGTTAAAGGACAGACCTACATGGCATCAGCTTCCTTCCATACTCTTCATTCAGTCTTTTTTTTGAGCCTGGGGGAAGATCAGCAGGTATCTATTTCTACCCTGTATTATCTAAGCATTCTCATTTTCATCTTCCCATTTGAGGAGTAAGTAATACTTCTGTATCACTTAGCTCCTCTATTAGCACTGAATCCCCTGAGCCCCTTTAAAGTGGATTCTCAGATTAAAATCAGCTATCCTCACAGTCTCTTCATTCAAAATGCACTGAAAAGCACTGAGAGGTAACCGTATGTTGGATAATTATCCTGATATCTCAGCACAGTGAAAGGATACACACATCCCTTTCATGTCTGTGTCATTCTAAGGGGTTAGCAGTTCAGATCTGCTCGCTCTGATTCAGAAACTAAAAGCAAACCTATCCCTGACTTGCTGTTTTTCAAACATACTAAAAAAATCAGTGTATTTTTAGTACAGCATCTGTGAGAACAAAACATGCAGAAACAAAAATAATTCACCCCCACTCAAAGTATTACCCCTGTTGAAAGAATACTCATTTTTATCCAAGAATATTCCTTTCCCGTCGAAAATATTCAAGCTGTTGCTGGATTGACCAGTAAAATCCTCTGTAGTCACTTCTACTGATGAGCTAGTAGGGATGTGTGCATATGTGCATACTCAGCCACCTCACTGTCACTTGCAGTTCTGAAATTTGTGGTGTTAGAATGAATGTTGTGGCTATTAAGACACTCTCAAGGTTTTCTATTTCAGCAAGCCTCTCCACTGCCCTTATTCTGGCTGACAGTCTATAGCCAAATTCATCATCTTTTTACTTAGAGCCTCATTCCTGGATTCATGGAGATACAGAAGATATTCTGCTGTATTTCCTTATTTTTTATGTCTTCATGCAAAGAACAATTAGCAGGAAAAACCTGAAAAACCGGAAAATGTGATTCCATAAGGTTGAAAAGCAAAAATATAAAAATCACCTACCTAGTTGAAAGTAATTTTTGAAGCACAGTAGTTAGTTGCTATACCTAAACAATGAGCTTTTTTTACTGAAAGAGTGATTCTTCAGCCACCCTGGGATGTCTTGAGAACTTTGCCTCTGACTTCTGACTGCTTGGGGCTACAGAATGTGTTGAAAATCCTATGAAAGTGACATCAATCAGAACATCTTGTGTTCTGCAACTGTCTGTAATCAAGAGGACTCTTGAATTTCAGCTGTACTCAGCTGTGTAAGTGATGAACAAAGTCTGTACCCCTCTCTCCTTCCATGTTAAGAAATTCGCCCAGCTAAACCTGGTCCCAGAAGAATGTCACACACAAAAATCAGTCTACCATCAGACTGATGTTTTGTTTCGTGTGGTGGAGAACTCATGCTGGCTGCCCTGGAGTGGGGGACAGTTAATGAATACTTTCTCTCTACCTGATCAGCAGCAGGTATGAGAGAAACAGGCTCCCTGCCAGTTTCTTCTTCTTTATTTCCTCCCTCCTTCCCCATTTTCTCGTCATTGTCTATTGTCACAAGGAATTGAGTAGTTTCCAAAAAACAACCTCAGCAATGTCCAGCAGGAACTGAACTGAAGCATGGGCAAGAGCCTGAGCTCTCAAGGACACACTGATTTGCAGCCCCACTGCTGCAGGGAATGCTGGGGACCTCACCTGGATCAGCAGCAGACTGCCCAGCCACTTGGCACCTGGCTTGAAATGTGATGGTACCACAGCCTCCTTTTGACTCATAGAAACATAAACTGAATATGTAGTTAACTCTTCTATGGGCTGGCATTAGCGATACACTGAGATACATTCTGAAACATCAGTCTTCCTAGATCCCCAGACCAAAGGCCTATATCTCAGTCAAAGCCATTAGCACCTAGAAACTACATATACTTTATAAATATAATTTGGAAAGCAGGACTGAATGTCTGCATCCAGCCAGAAAACATGTATAGCCTTACATAAACCCATTCTTGAACTCTTTATCTCCTGAGTTTGCTGAATTCTTCACATTATATATCTGGTTTCAAAAGTTTCAGTCAGTTATAAAACTATGAAACTATTTTATTTTTCTCTAGTAAGACTAACATGAAGTATTGTACACCATGTGTGGCAATTGTTTTGCAACATAGAGACTTGTTGAATAGAAATTCAAGTAAAATATTTTAAATTCACCAATGGTTAAATTTCAGATAAGAACAAGAATTAAGAAACAAGTGTCACTATTGTCAATAGATTCAAATCTTCCACCATGGTTCTACATATCCTTTTGTTATAGCTATGCTGATCCCTCAGCAAGGACTTAGAAAATCTCTTTCTTTTCCATTCCTGGAGGCTTTCAGTAGCATAATGAAAACTCCAAAACAAGGACTTCTGTATCTACTTTGTAAAAACTTATTTGGCAAGCATCTTTCAGTAGCAGGAAATAACTGTTAACTGATAGCAGATAATCAAAATGTCTAGTGTTCTGGTCACCGAAATTACTATGGTATTCATCAGGTAGGAGAAAAAGAACTCATTTGTGTTAGTAACTGTGCCAAAAAAGGTTGATACTGTAAAGTCTGATGGAGCACACACTGTATATATAGCTTTTATTTTCCTGGAAAAGCTACAATCAGATAAAATATATTCATTGGCTTTAAAGCTCACAGAAAGCTATCCAAGACAGTCATTGTAAATCTATCATTCAGTGATGTCTGCTGTATTTTACTGACTCTTTGATTTTCATTTCTATATACAGCTTCAGGTGGAGACATTTTGGCTGGCGTTACTGTGATAACACTAATAGGCTTCTTGCACCATTTTTGACTGCCTAACAGAATAATTTATTACCTTCAGGAAGTTACAACACAGAGAACAAACTTGCAGGTTACAGTACATTAAAGCTTTGTACAGGCGTTTTGATTTCTCAGAATCATGGGCTGAGTATCCAAAGCAGGAAAAAAAAGACAACAACCTAGCTGCTTGAAACAAGAGAACTTTTATTAGAGTGAGGTTGAAATTTCCAGCACTGATATCACACATCTCTTTTCATGTATTTCAATTCAAAAAAATAAGAGACGGCATGGTAGGAAGATAAACCAGAAAGGAACTTGTCCAACTGACACCCAGGGTAATAAAATGATAAATAATAATGCTGTGTGCATGTTGACAGATACTTGTAATATTCAGTGCCCTGTATGCTACCTTCAGCATAAAAATGGGTCAAAAGCTATGAGGCACAGTGTGTTGGTATCCAAGTGTTTATGTGCTGTGCTATTGATAGAACTTTTGAGCTGCCTCCACTGCTTGGAGACAAGCTTTGACAGATGCAAACCACAACTGTACACAGAAGTGCTGCTGTTGACCTGGGAATTTTTTCTAACACAGACTCTGCAAGCTTCAAAAAAACAAGGTTCATTTATGGGGAAGGCAAGTTGTTCACCATACTGGGGCTGGTAAAGTTTCCTTCCATCAACTACCTCAGTACTCTACAAGTTATAAACCAGTCTCTAGAAACACATACTTCCTTGCCAGGGCTACATCTTCAATCTTTGTAACAGAGAACTGAGAACGGCCACGTTTTGCAGTTGCTAATTTATGACTCTCCTGGGTATGTTGTAGCAATTCTTCCATCTCACATTTGCCTAATTTGGCACTCCTGACTTAAGAAAATGCTCAGTTCTACTCCCTGTAGGAGTTATGCCTGGGAAAAGAGGCCTGAGTAGGTCCCAGCAGGAAAAAAGTGCCCAGTAATAAGGTAAATCCCACTGTAGATAGAAAGGCTACATTCCTTCCACACTAAATCAGCTGAAAACTACTGTAGTATGCATTGCACTTGAGGGGGTTTCATGTTTGAACTTGAAAAGTAGCCTGAAAGTGGTCAGAAATATGTTTTGAGACATCAGCTTTATGAAGTAACAGAATTATATGAAATTATGGCTGGAACTGTACAGCAGATAAGAATGCCCTTGAACTTGGCTAACTTCTGAAATAGTTACTCATTCAAAAAAAAAAAACCTTATAAGGTTTTTACTGCTCCTGAACTGTTATAAAACGTATAGCTTGAAAAGTCTTCAGTTAGGGGAAAACTTGAATTAGACATTGGGCTTTTGCATTTCAAGAATTTATATCTTCTAGTGGTGCTTCTGGTCTCCCATATGAATAAATCCTCAGCATATTTATATCTAAGAGAGAAGATAATCATAAAACTGTCAAATTCTAAGTTCATTTTTAGTCAACACTTTTCAAAGCACATTTTTACTAGGACACATTTTTTTAAAAATTCAAAAGAAATCCAAGGAAAATTAATTGTATTTTAATTACTTAGTTCTTCCTTTTCAAGACAGCTATAGTGTATAAAAGTTATGGATTTATTTTCTAATTATAAGATTGAAGACAGGAATGTTTTCAATTCTGCAGAAATATTGAAAAGTTTAAGCAAACAGAATTTCAGTGAAATATTCACTATTTATTTTTACCCTAATATCTCAACAGGTTACAAGCAGACAACAAATAAAACCTCTGCCAAAAAAAAGCCACTAAGTCACATTTTAAATCTAAGAGTGTCCTTTGCAGGACATAGTCTCCCGCCATAGTCTCTATCAGCAGTTGGCACAGGCTGTAACACTATGCAGTGGCTTATTTTACACAATTTTAAATGAAAAGACAGCACTCTCAGACTCCCTGACTCTGAGTGATTGCTTATGGGCTCAGGTTAAAGCTGTCTGGTTCTATAATAACAACAAAAAGCTTACAAAGGGCTAGAAAATTATTTATCACAGGTTTTGCTACCATTAATTCCATCTCAGGATATGAATAAGACAGTAATATTGAGGCAATACAAAATTGGGTAAGATGGATCATGCAGAAGAAAAAGTCCTGGAGGAACTAAGACAAATCAACATTTAAGCTAAAGTTTAAATTTTATTGCCATCTAAATCAAGTCATCTGAGCAGAAGACACCAGAACACTGATATAAAGTAGAAGCAAGTTTAGAACAAGCTTACAGTATGTCCCAGTATTAGTCTTTTACACACTTAGAGATTAAATAAGGAAAACCCTAAAGTACCCCTTCAAAAATAACATATGGAGGGCCTATAAAGCCCCTGATTTCCACACATACAGTCAGAGTTGGTTGCAGTGTTACAAGTGTAAGAGAAATGTTAGGTTTGGATTTTACTGGGTTGTGAGCCTTTTTCCCAAATACTAAGAGTAGGTGACTGCAGAACTGGCTAGCAGGTGAGAGTTGTGGGCTTTCTACACATACTCACTCAGTTTGTATCTTTATTCCCCTGCTTTTCCAGTATATTTACCAAGAAACCTTCTGCAGCAGCCTTTTGATTCTTATAAATCCTGAGAAATGTGACAGACGCTCATTCAAGCTTTCTCCAAGACTTTATTTTCATCTCTTTTCCTTGTCTTCCTTAATTTAAAATACATATTTATCATGAAAAAAGTTAAAGAAGGTTAATCACAACTCATGCAACAGGTTTGAACTTCATGGCAAATGCTTTTTACCACAGCATCAAAGGCACTTGTTATAGGTTAAGGAAGTAATTTATGTCTCTGTTGGATTGTTGGATCCCTACAGTAGATACCCCTCGAAGAACTGGCAGGCAGATGACCAGCAATCCAACTGTTTATGACAGATCCTAACTATTCCAGGAAAGAAGACAAAACAAGAAATCTCTTCCTTCATAAACTGCTCCCAGGGAAAAAAAAAAAAAAAAAAAAAAAAAAAAAAAAAAAGCGCTTTTGTCTTCAGACAGGAACAAAGATTTGGCTTAAGATAGTCAAAATGCTGCCTATTACCCTCACAAGGAGTAGTGACTGTTCAAAACCACCTACATGTCTACAGTCACTATCTACATAGTATCAAATTATGCAACATTAATTTTTTACAAGTTCTTTTCTCAGGGAACCAAGTGTGACTCAGTAAATTGGTATTCAATTAAATCAGTCAAAATCACAATCACTGTGTTAACTGAGAGCTGGCTAGGATCTTCTCTAAATTTTGTCTTTCCTTGCAATTTCCACAGTCACCCTTTTCATTCTTGTAAAAAAGCTGATAAGAATGAAGCCTCGCCTAAATTCATATTTTTTCATGCTTATCTTTTCTAAGGAACAGGTTTAAAGCAAACTTTCCACATCATCAAGGTTTCAATCCAGCCAATCTTTCTGAGGACGGACATTGCAACAGGAGGGTAGAGGCTGAGTTGGCTGCAAGGCCACCCTGCCTGGCTGGGGAGGAGCAGAAATGCTGAGCAAACATATGACCTGCAGTGATGAACAGGAATACATGATTTAAAGACAAGCTCAGACAGTCAAGTACGCAGACACTTGGGATTGCAGGATTTGTTCAGCTGGGGTCAGAATCCTGTTTTTGTTCAAAAGTACCCAAATGTCAATCCACTGAGAACAGACTAATAAAGAGCACCAGAAAATTGTCTGTGTCTGTGAGAAGACAAAAGTGTAGAATTTCTTGTAGGCATGGAGACAAGTTATTTACTAAAACAGAAGTATTATGATTACTTGTCAAAACATACAAATCTTTCCTTTCTTGTGGGGTCTAACACCTTTCCAACAATACAGAAAGAGCCATTTTCAATAATGCTTCCAGGAACTGCTGGAGATCCACACTATCAGGTATCGATTCACTTGTCCTCTGGCATTACAAAGCATCAGTTGCCTGAGCACTTTTTATCCCAAACCAGCAGTATTACTGTGGCTCCTTGTAATTCTCTTCTATCCATTACAAGGAGCTGAAGACAGTAAGTATCCAAACAGCAAGACTGTAAAGGGAATATTTATTTAGTGATTCTAATGTGAAAGTCTTGAACACATGACAGACTTGTATCACTTGCTCTGTCATGACTGACCCGATGGGCATTCTCAAAACAGAAAAACTAATGAAGTTTACATTAGGTCCCAGCGTGTTATACTCAACTAAATCATCTGACATATGCTGAAATTTTTGACTGTGCAGACTGTTTAGGAAGCAGCATCCTCACCTGAAATAATTAGTTGGTATAAACCTTAAAACCTTGGGTCTGGATCATGTTCTGAAGCTGTTCTCTTACAGTATTTAATGCTGTATGCACTTTAGGCTTTGTACTGACACGTTTAATGATAGCAATCGGATTTCTTATTCCCCAAAATTCATTAAGCTAAAGCATGGAGCAATATGCTGTAGGTAGCAAAGTGCAGCAGAATCTCACTCACTTTAGTAGATAAGTGACCAAATAACATCACTGTAAGTCTGCTCCAAAGCCATCTTAAAAGAGACAGATTTGCTGTGGTACGGCAGGTGATAGTTTTTACACTGATGAACATGAGCCACTGCTATTTCTGTTACTGTATCTCATAAGAAGCTGCAGAAAACACATCCAACCATGCTGTTAGCTGATATTCATCAAGCAGCAGCCTGACCTTTTGTGCTTTCTTGCTCTCCCAGGGAGCATCCTGTCCCCCCATGAAAAGAAACACAGGAACCCAAAGGATGCAAATAACAAAACATCCTTATTTGACCACAGAAGAGCAGACATCACCTGACACAGTGATCACTTCAGTTTGATCAGAGCTTCATGCACCACTTACAGATGCCTAAACACAGTGTGTCTCTGACCCTCACACCTCTCCACAGTTACTCAGCTGCTCACAGTTCTAGCCTGCAATGGTCAAGAGGACAACATGTGTTTGCCCACTTTCCCTGTCTTCAGCATTTGCCTTTATTGATTATGATCAGCTGTAAGGCCTGTGAATTCTGGGTGCTCCAGGGGTTTTCTTGACAGCTAACTAAGCCTGAGGCAAATACAGACTCATGCAGCTCCAAACAATCCTACCTGGGTTTCTTCCTCCTCCCCCTTCCCCATCCACTGCATTTAACAGTAATTGTTTATGATAAGGAGATTGTAATTAGGAACATGCACTAGCATAAGTGTCCAGTATTTCATATGCCAAGCATGTGCCACCAGCACAGTCAAAATACGTCCAAAGATTCCTTTAAATTTTTATTATTTTCTTACAGTAGATGAGGAATCCCTCCCCCACTATGCACACATACATTTATGCAGCTAACTCCACTTTCCTGTGACAGCTGATTCAAATACAGACCAAGTTACTAACGCTGCACAAAGTTGTTGGTTGTTTCCCAGTAAGTAGGAGACAAATGTCACAGAAACCAGTGCAGTGAACTTTTTAAATGGCAGCCAAGCAGAGAAATTTAGGGCTAAACATATGGACAATCAGCTAGCCAATGCCTCATTCCCAGTCCAGTGTTCATCCGAGAGTGAGAGGCAGTGTGCTGATCTTTGCAATTTCGTGCTGCACAGGTTTCTAAAGGATTTCAGAATATATATAATGTAAGACTATTAGGAGAAGGTAAGTAGATGACAGAGTTGCCTTGCAAGCACACACAACTCCACACAGATACAAAGACAACACTCCTGTGAGAAGGGGAGTTACAGCTTTGTAGAAGGTGACAGTGGGAATGGTAATTTGAGTCTTATGTTAACACTCTTTCTTTAAAAGTTGCTTATTCATTCAAGCTATCAACATAGCTATCAACTCATTTCTGTTTGGCTAGAGGTAATAGCTGCACTCTCCCATGCCTTCAAGTTTCAACCAAATTAGAATACAAGTTAGGATTCTTTGCCCCTGGCTGACAGTCTTACAAAGCTGTCAAGACGACAGAAGGCTTTCTCCAGGTAAGTAAGATCTGCATTGCCATGGCACAGTTCTTGATAAATCCTTTTATCTGATGCTGCCATCAGTGAGACCCACCAAGGAAGAAATACATGCCATGCCCACAATTATGCATACTCTGCTAATTGAGTTTCCCTGCAAAACAAGAAGTTCTAGAGGGGAAAAAAAAAAAAAAACCAAACCAACTTTATCCAACTGACAGAATTAATTCTTCAGTCTTTTGGATTTCACTGCAACTATAAAGAAAAAAATCACTCCACTTATATATTTTATAGGATTTAGAGAAGAAAAAGTCCTTTTTGTGAACTATGGACACTTGTATAAGCATTTTTTGCAGTTTAGATTTATCTGAAAGAAGGCTATTCCCTTGATTAAATAGAGATGCAATCGTCATTTGGAAGATGGATTTCATAGCAAATTATCAGGCAGTTAAGACCTTGAAGTTTTATCATTCTACCTAACTGAATAGAGCTCAGTAAAAGAACCTCAAAGGCAGACTATGCATTTCCGAGCCTTTATCCATCAACCTGCTCCATGTCATAGAGAGCAGCATAATCAAGAGTATAGAAATTCAAAGAAGCCCTTTAAGATCAAGAGGTTCATTATATTTCAAGTCCACAGCATATAGAGAAAGAGCCCAGTAAGGTTTCTGGGCAGTAGTGCACAGTCTTCATGGTGATGTCTGAAATAGCTGGTGAGCACACTTCTATACATTATCATCTTCCCAGCTCTATAACAGCTCTACCAATTCAGCTCTTACAGCTCTTGTTTCATGTGCAGTCAATACAGGTTTACCTTCATGAGGGAAAAAAAAAAAGTCAGTCTTAATTGTTATGAGAAGTAATAGCTGAAGCATTATAAACAGCATTACATAATAGAAGCAACCCCAATATTTAGGTTGCTCTTCAATTATGAAAGATTATGACCTTTTCCTGAGATACCTTTGCAGTAGAAGCCTTTGCTGCAGACCTTAGAAATTCAGCGGAGAAAACCCTTGAACTAGAAAAAGTGATTTCATCTTGTCTTATGAAATTCCATTCAATTTTAGCTGCAATCTCAACTGTTAAAAAAATTTAAAAGTCGTATTTCCTTTCTTTCCCTTGCACTCCCCAGAATATAAGAACAGCTGCACTAAGTCAGACTAAAGGTTCATCTAGCTCAGTTCCCGGCCTCTCTGACAGTGGCCAGCAGCAGATGTTTAGGGACAACATGTAAAATATAGGGCAGGCACACCATGATATTCCCTGCTAAACCTCCCAGCTTCTGACAGTCAGCAGTTTAGGGACTTCTTGAGTCTAACTAAAAGACCACCATACTGCCTATATAATTAAATGGTATATTCCCCACGTACATTACTTTGCATCTATCAACACGAATTTTGTCTGCCTAGCTATTTACTATTACCAGATAATCCTGCACATCTTTAGACTCTATTTTTTTTTGACTCTGAAAAATTTTCTATCATTGTCAGTCCTTGTCAAGTCATACTTCATCCCTTCCCCACGCTATATAGTAATACCTAAAGTGGCACAAGTTCTGGAACACGTTTCTGAAACATTCAAACACTAATCCCATGCCATTCTAAAAAAATTACCATTTACACTTCTTCTTAACTTTATTCATAATTTTCATCCCAAGATAGCTTTATTTCATTTAAAAGCTTTGGTAAGGACTGCTGAAAAAGTTAGGATTTTTTAATCTTTGTACACAATGTGAACCAGGGCAACCCTATCCACATGATCCTTTACTGCTTCAAAGAACACAAATGGATTTATGGGGAGATATATGGAGATATATAATTTTTCAAAAGCTGTGAATTCCTTCACACTGAATTGGTGTGTGTACTCATTCTCAGTTTTATTATTGTTTACATCAGATTTCCTAGTACAAAAACCAAACAATTACTCAAAACTCTCTGGAATTAATTTTAGACATTGGTGCCAGATTTCATTCTTTATGTGATTTCCTTTTGAAGTTGTGGGTAAACAGCTATGACAGTTTGCTACCACCCTTTCCTACCACTCTTTTCACTCTGGAACAGTGTTCCATAATGAAACATCTCCTGTTAATACATGATTTTCAGCTATTTTCTCCAAGTCATCCTGCATAAAAGATCTCCCTTGCATGTGATCAGTCTCCTGTGCTCCTCTAACCCACAGGGAGCAGGGTCCTGGGCTGCCCACATGCCTCAACCTGAGGATTTCTCAAAGCAGAATAAAGCAGTGACTAAGCTGTGCCCTGTGAACTTCTATGATCTATCTCACTTCCAAAGTTACCACTGGGGACCAATTTAGGAACACTAAGCTCTGAAGGTTATTAAAAAGCTGTTTAATGTCATTCTGAAATACACACTCTGTGATTTTAAAGTCAATTGCAAATTAAACACAACTTTTTCAAATTCTGTCTAATTAGGGGATCAAAAACCAGGGATGTCAGTTCTCTAAGCTGCAAATAATGTTCCTAAACTAGCAGCTGCTATTTATACCCTTTTCACAATGCAAAATGGCTCCAGCCATTTGATTCAAGAAATACCTGCACAACTGTTTTGTGTTTGAAAGTAGCTGGAGGGTGAAAGCGTCCTTGGTTTGAGCATGGCTGACCTGTTTAATTCTGTTGCCTGAACCAGTCTGTAAAATACTATCAATTCATGCTTTTTCACTGATACAGCCTCTGGACACTCATAATATAAGGCATATGTCAAACAAAAGGACTTCCTTTGGCATTTCTTGCAGGGGACACAAGACTTGAGTGTAAGAAATAAAGGGGATATTTTATTCAGACTACTGAGCAGAGGCACTACGTACACTTCTCCTTGGCTCTTTCATTTCTAGACCAAAAAACACAGACTACTCTGTAACTAGTGAGCTGATGCTTACTCTTCACTTTAATGTGTTAGCTTTTCAAAACTGAATTAATGCACATGGATGACTGTCGCAGTTTTGGAGACAGACAAGCACAAGACTCACTGGGTTCATGCACAACAGCCCCTTTTTATTGAGTCTTCTTCCCCTTACACAGATCTGAAGGTCCCCACGGTCGATCCCTGTGGGCTGAGCCAGTGGCCACCCGGCCAACCAGCCAAGAGCTGCTTGCGTCCCCATGGGCCTGGGCCTGCTCTCCAACAGCCCACACTGGTTGGATTACACAGGTAATCAGGGTACTTATGTAATTTCAGTTATGTCCTCGTTATTTCAGTTATAAAAGAGGGAGTTATAAAATGGGATTAATTATTGTGAGGCCTTCAGGCCAGCTGCTGACCACCACAATACATGACCCCTCAATAAGCATAGAAAAATAAATTATTATTTAGAATCTCATGTCAATGGAACCCATTAAAATTCTTACTCTATGATTTAATATTTTCAGCTTACTATATACCCTCATGTTGAAAAGCGTGCATGTAGGCAGAAATTGTCTAGGCAAAGCTGGTTGTTTCAAAAAGTCAACAGACATATGAAGCAGCTGAAACTCTTGATTTAAGGAGCATATTATTATTTTTGGCAACTAAAAAACAAATTAAGCTTTTAGGCAGAAATAGGGGCAGCTGTGACAGGCTTTAACTTAAGAAGAGAAACACCCATATGGGCTACATCTCACATATACAACACAATGTATTACCCTGAGAAATTACCCTGAGAAATGTATTACCCTGAAAAATAAGTAACTTGAATCTATGAAGTCTGAAAGTTCAAAATAGGAATCAGGCACCTATTTATTAAACTGTCAACAAGGTGGATAACGCAGAGCTTCAGCACCTTCAATCTGCAAGCGCACTGAAAACTACATCAGTCCTTGCAACATCAAGCTCTGAGTATACACAGTTTGCAGCTAAGTCCTGGGTTTTGCTCAGCTAACACGTCTAACCCAGATCCTCAGTCTTTGATCACACCTATCAGATCCAGACTTTGTACAGTAAACACAGAGGTAGTTATGAATTTTTATTCCACACCAGTGTTATTAGGGCATTCAGCAGAAAACTGTAATGTCAATCTGGTCCTTGTTTTAAATCAGATAAAACTTCAAAAACCTCTGTCCCCTTACAGGTGGAGGATGGTGGCAGTGCTTAGACATGGATGGGCAAGAGAAGAGGGTCTTTCATATTGAGAAGGAGTCCTTAAATTCACCAGAGGGATGGGGATAGATAAAATTACAATCTGACAAGGACATCACAAAAATCTCCACAGATTCTGAAAGGCTCTTGGTAGCTAATTAGCACATTGTGAAAAATTACTATTATTGTTAGCTATGAGATTTTATTTTGGTGTTTCAGTTCACTACTTTACATGGCTATGAAAAAAAATTCTAAATTACCTAATTCTACATCTATGATTTCTGAGATAGACACATAGCACAAATTATTTTTCCAATCTCAGCTGTGTGCAAAAAAATTTAGAGGGATGGGAGAGCAAATACTGCATCATTTCTGAATCTGGTTTGAGTGAGGAACAAAAATAAGCTTTTGCACCTAAAATCTAAACCTTTTTTTTTCTCAAAAGATTAATTAGTTAAATACAATTACTTAGGTTAGTTGCTGTGGCTCCCAAACTTTTATCAGCATTATAAATATCCCTGAATGTACAGTATAAAAATAACAGTCAGAAATATTCTTACTCCAAACGATGATCTGCTCTGAAATTGTTATGTTTATATATTATAAGCTGCAACTGTCAAAACACTGGGTTGCTGGAATTTTTGACAGAAATTTTGCAGGCATTTGTGCTACTATTCACTGTGGTTAACTATTTGAGAAACAGATGCAGCAACAAAAAATCAGAGAGCAGCCCATGAGCAGTTAGCCCCGGCAATATATCCTGCTCACTTGAGAAACATTCCATGGACTTCACGTACCAAACACATGCCCAACCCACCACTTGTGTGCCGAGCCCCTCTGTGGAACAGCAGCCTGCGGATCGGCCGCACTGACGCTGCACGGGGCCGGACGCTCATGGCAAACACCCAGGGAAGCTTTGCACTGCCACCCACCTCCTTGTCCCAAGATCCTGGGTTCCATCCCTGCTGACACAGCTCCCACTCCCTTCCAGCCCCACCAGCACTGACCACACTAGCAGGCAGAAGCCAGCTGACATATAGATGCTCTGCCCATGTGTCTGCCGTCAGCATTTTCTAAGGGCTACCTTAGGCAACTCGCAGCTTCTTTAAGTCCCACACTGGGTCTCACATTCCCCCTTGGACAGGCATGGGTATGTACATGGGGGATGCAGGAGCTAATTAGAAGCTGGAATTCACACAGCACAGCAACAGACACATTACAGGATTTCCCAAGCTTACAGATGTAGCTTAGTGTCAAAATTTTAGAGTAATTTCATCAGGCTTTAGATGTCACTTCTCTTTGATATTAAATATCGAATAATTTGATTATCTAGTAGCTCAAACAGGTGGCACTGCACAACTGCACAATTCTTCAAAATAGCTTTAGAGCACAAAGGTTAAAACAGATTCCACTCAACTCCACTTACCTTTCAGTGAAATGCAGCAAATTCAGAGGAGCTACAACGTGTTAATGTGTACTTGATACACTGACCTTCCTTTAAACTTAGCCATTTAAAAATAAATACTCAAGAATTACTTACATTGCATTTTTTTTAGATCACTGAAGAGAAAAAAACTAAATATTCATACATTCAATCTCCATTTTCCATGGAATACTACCAATCTTCATTTTCATTGCTTCTTTAATGTTGGCAAGGAGCAATTAATGCATTAATTCCTTAATTTTTGTATGAAAAATCTAACTTTGATTTTTAAGATATGGCAGTTTCCTAATTAATTTTATTGAAGGACTTTCTTCCCTTAAAATAAACTTCAGGTAAGGTTATACATAAATACATATTTTGCCTTGGTTTGAAATCCTTATGCCACTAAATTTTTTTTAGCACTTTCAAAGTAATTAACAGAGTCAAAAAGTCTCTCATAACATCACATTTCAGCCATGCTGAAACCTTCTGCTTTAATCTCCACTCTAGGGCACTGAAATGGCACTTAGCTTACCTAAGTGAAATAAATTAGAGCTGGAAAGATTCGATCCATGATGTACTTCATTCTGTAGTCTTACCCACTTTCATGAAACTTCATGCCAGTAGTGCACCTCTCCCGAGATAAACTTAACTACACTCTATACAACTGCATAAATGTTAAAATAAAGTCAGGCAGAAAAACCTGGCTTTTTGCCAGTTTCAAAAGGCACAGAAATATATTATTCTCATCCACTCCAGGTTTACAAATTTTGCTGTGAGCAAAACATATTTTTGCTGCATCCTTCCCTAAGTAATTTTCCCAGGGTAGAATATGCTTCTTCCTTGAAGAACTTTGCTTTGCAAAAAGAAACTGCTAGAACTTTTTTTCTTATTAAGAGCAGTTTTCTGGAGTACATTACAATGAAACATCTCTCCTAACCACCTAATTATGCCAGCATCTATAGAAATCAGAGACAGGTAGTGGTAAAGTAACAGTTCTAAATTCTTCCCTAAAGGTTTCTTTTCTCCGCACTTCCCCAGCCTCCTGGAGCTCATGCTAGCCAAGTTGCTCACAGACATTCACCTGAGGATGCCAGAAGATTTCATTTTGGACTAGAAGTGAGTGAAAAAAATCATCCTCCTTTTTGGTGAGATTAAAAATTCTCAAAGCAACTTTCTAAAGGGAAATCTATTTATTAGCATTGCACAGTCCAAGCTATTATGTTATTCTTTTGCAACACTGAATCAAGCTGGGTCTGGGCAAAAAAGGAATGAAAACCCTTCTATCTCTCAATTTCTAATTCACTGCAACAGGGGCACCTCCTGGAGCAGGCCAGTTGTATACCAGTCCTTATACAGCACAAGGACCAGGTGCTTTTCCCATTCCTAAGTGAATGGCATAAGCCCCTCCTTCATGGTACTGAGGGACGTCTGTAGCGTTTGAGGCACGGACCCAGACTGGCAGGGAATCCGAATCATTTATTCAAAGAAATGAGCTGGTTTTATACACTTTTCCAAGGCACAGCATTTCGTTACATGGTAATTCTCACTATGTGACTTCTCCTGTGTTGCCACATCAGCAACACATCTTTCAAATGTCTTTCTATGAGGTGGTCACTCACTGGTCACCTGTCTGTCAGCTCCCGGCAGGCTCCTCTCTGTAGGGGACTGCCGTGTGACAACTTCTCCCCTCAGGGTCTGGTGGAGACAAACCTCTGTGTGCCTCCATGTGCTCCTTTGTGCCACCATGTGCCTCTGCAGGCAAGTCCTACAGCCCATCCCATCAACTCCATCCCATCTCTTCCCACAGACATCTACACTGCAGGTTGCGTAGTTATCTTTCTAGTTAATATAGTCCCAGTAGTGCAGGTACAGAGCACAACATGGGGAACAAAAGGCTGTGAAATAGAAACATGAAGAAATAAAGTAAATATTCAGTAATTAGCCCAGAGTTCTTTTAGCTGCTATGGCCAAAGTGCTACTGAGCCTTAGGCTAAGTTGTTTAAAGCTGCTAAGGAATGTCTTATAGTCCATGTCCTTAGCATTCCTCAAAAGCTCTTTTTCCTTTCTGTTCCACCCTGACTGGATGCTGATCCAACAAGACACTGCTGATTTATTTGTTGGATGAAGCTGGCAAAGCCGTGTATGTCCAGTGGCTTGATTCATCTTCCAAGGCTCTTTCATTCCACGCCAACAATGAAGTTTTTTTATTCCCTGACTGACATGCTGTAAGGCTTGCTTTCTTTGCTTTTTTTGTTTAGATTATACAATTTAGATGCAATCAGGTCTCATGCTTATGATTTAAATTGCTCACCAATATGTCATATTTTGCTAAGCATAATGCATTTTACAGATGCAGAAAGAGCAGAGAGTGAAAGGGGTCACATTCCTCTGTTATAACTGCTATGGAGGCTGTACTTGGTAAATAGGTGGCTTAAGCTGTTATAACAAATAAGATGCTTTTTTTATGCAGTCTTTGTACACACTTGAGAGGTAAATAAAGTGCTAAAACAGTTCTCAGCAGAGCCAAGATGATAAGTTTGCAGCATTAAAAAAAAAAATTAAATCAAAAATTAAATATTTGGAAAATACCTTTTACTTTTCCCTTAACCTAGTTTCTTAGTTACTTTTTCCCAAGTGGTCACTGAAAAACAGCACATGTCAAAGCATTTCATCAAATGAATAAACATAAGGAAAGTATAGTTAAAAGAAGAGTTGAGGGTCAGATCTCCAAAGGTAACGTTGACTCCTGGTTGTCACAAAAACTGTCAGTGCTAGTATAGGAGGGTGGAACTGCTAGAAGAGAGGTGAAAGCTGAGCTATGTTTTCTGTTTAGGCACTGGTCTCACAGCCTCTAGAGTGTGTGTTTAGGTTACTTTAGTGTCCCCTTTGTGATTTTTGAACCATTTAAGGGTAACTTTATTTATTTCTACCTCCAACACATTATTTCGAAGGCTTGACCTAAGGCCGACACAGCTAAATATGGCTGTGCACTCACAAACACGATGCCTCCTTATCTTAAGTTTGACCTGAGGCCACCAGAACAGCAGGCATGCATCTATACAGCTAGACTGGCAAGGTAATGAGGTAGAGACCAGAACCAGCTTACACACTGAAGAGGCAGAGTGGGATATATAACCTGTGCTCATTGGTGGGTCACACAAACCCCACTGACTTTGGCCTAACTCTGCCCTTACCTAGGAGGCCCCACACAAAGCATGCAGTAGCACCAGAGCTACAGTTTAAAACTTGTGGTTGACAAAGACTTTTTTTTCTTTTATATGATGAAAAACCAGACATGTCTTACATGCAAAGTGAATGCCAAAATGAAATCCTTTAAGACACTGTGCTGCTGAATATTTCAGTCAAATATGCTTTGGCAATCTAGATACACATTCTATACATTCTCTATGAACTTTCCCCCGCTGAAAAAAAGGTCATGCTTTCCAGCTATTTCAGAAATGAAAATATCCCACACGGGTTGTATTAAAACATGTGAAAGTATATAAAATATATACACAGTCAAATGCAAAGTCTAGAGTCAAATGTAGCATTGAGGTTGCTCAATCAACCACACAGGTCAGGAAATTCCAAAAGTTAATGGTCCATGGTCTGCACTTATATAATTTCACTGAAACTATTTTGCATTCCCAAAACTCACTGACATAGAAACATATGAAAAATTTCCATTTATTTTAATTTATTAATGTTTGTGTTACTTAATTCATGGTGGAGAGTAGTAGAAGATTCTCTCTGGACACATTAACATCATGATAAAACTGAGCTAATTTCAATCTGGGTGTATAATCTTTGAATGAGAAACCTGAAGTCAAGACTAAGTGGTCCAAAGACCAATTTAGTACTTAACAGCTCAGGAGTTAAATCAATTTCCTATCTCTCTTACAGATTCCCAAGTGACCTTTGGTAAATCACCTAAATCTCCATGCAATATTAATTTGTTCCCACATTAGTATATTTAATATAGAATAAGTTAATTTCAGCTTGATCTACTTTATTTTCTTCTGCAAGAAGAATGAAATAAGCCAATTTTGAAGCTGGCATCAGCCATATTTTTTATTCATTTGAACATTTATTTTGAAATCGTATCAAAAGGAGCATATCTTTCCAACACTGTCATAACATAAGTAGCCCTTATAATGCTTTATGAAAATTCAAAACAGACTCACTAGTCATGGAAAACATCAACATGAAAGGACTTTTAGAGAGGCAAGACTGACTTAAATAGGATTAGAACTGAAGCTTGAACATATGAAGGAAATTTGGACAATTATCCCATTGACTTTCCCATTGTCAGAATGTCACCCAGCACTTGTGTCATGTTAGCTGTCACTGCTACATTGGTCATTCTTCTGGGAAGAAATTCACATAAGATTCCTGAAAATATTGAAAATTTGCATAGTTCCATTGATTTCTTTTCAGAAAATAAGATATGAGAAAAACCTTTCTCTTGCAACTTAGTTCCTACCATTTGGTCCTGTTACTCAAAAGTTGAGTGAGAAATGCTTAATGGTTTAAACTTTTCTTTAAATTTAAAATATATTTTAAAGTAATAATATGTATAATATGCTTTTATGTATTTGAAAAATACCTTTTACTTTTCCCTTAACCTAGTTTCTTAGTGAAAAAAAAAAAAAGAATATCAACTCTATCAACTCTATATCAACAAGTATTTGTCTGAATTACTAAAAAATACTCCTCACAAATTCTTAGTGTTTGCTTAGAGAAATTAAGCTGAAACACACTGGCAGCACTAAAACACTATAGGCACTGTTGATTTATATCACAAATTTCCCTTGCATTTTTATTATTATCTTGATGTGTCTAGTTGAGTAAACATTTCATATACCTTCAAATATTTCTTTACCTCTTTTAGAAGGTAAAATATACATGTGGACTCTCACTTTTCTAAAATGCAGAATATACTTGCTGTATTTAAAGATCTCATGATACCTTTCACATGTACTTACAGCTTCATTAAGTTGTATGGAAATATTATGAAATGGATGTATTTGCTACTGAGGGTGGTTTCACAGGTGTTTAAAAATATGCCATCTGACTCTCCTCTAAAATATGGCAAAACTTTGATACTGTAATAACGTTATATACTGAGATAGCCAAAATATACATTGACATTCCTCTTTGGGAAGTATATAAGATATAGATACTCAGTTTTCCTTTTCTGAGTATATTTCAATTTGAGTGCAAACACAGAATTAAAAATTATGTAAAAGAGATGGAAAAAAAATCACTGATATTTCTCAGCCCTGAAGTCTGAAGTTTTAGAGATGTCAGATTTCACATTCGGTTTGTGCTCAAAGATCTCATTTTGTTTTTAGAATTTTCAACATATGGCTAAATAAATGTGGAAAGCATTTGCAAAACTTTCATGTACAAAAATATCTGGTTAACCTCTATTTTGCATGAAAATAACTGGTGAAAACTCTGTCCCCCAATGTATCAACAAAATAGGACTGATTTCCCTGGAAATTTCATGTATGCTCTGAAATTCAGAAAAAAAATCAAGAATGAAGACTGATGCTCTGCAGATCCAAGTGCCCCAAGAAAATGCTACAAATCCAAAGAATGCTCCTGCATGCTACCTTTTATGCAGTAATATCTAATTTAGCAGACAAATTTGGAAAAGCACATGTAGCCAGGCAGCTCCCTAACAACAATTCAGGAGGATGGGAAAGAACACACATATTATAAGTGAGGCCAGTATTCAATTATGCTCAAAATTAAAAACTGTACTTAAGAAAATAAATATATACCACTAACTAAAGAAACTATCCCACTCAGGACTACTTGTGCTAACAGGAGTTTGCTGTTGCTGCTTCTGCAAAGAGTGGCAGCTAGGATGGAACAATATCTCGTGGTTCCCAAGCCCGCAGCTGTCCACAAGTTCTCCCTCCATGACTTGCGGCGGGGTGACAAAAGATTAGACTGCAAACTCACCCACACTGTTGGGAATAAGGACCAGAAGTTCAGGTTTCTTCTTTCCAAGAAAGTATGGCCTGAGTGACTGAGAGAGGTTAGTAGTCATTGCACACAAATCTCAGTGCAATGCAGGGATGTAGGGTCCCTGGAAATTCCTTAAAACAGAGGGATATAATTGTTTATGTTACATGTAAATCACAAATGACAAAGTTCCAAATTACCTGGAGACTAGAAAAGTGACAAGTGCCAGTCCATTCCTGACAGACTCAGCTATATCAGTGCTAGACAAAATGTTTCAGCTTCCCAGATTTTTTCAGCTAAAACTACAGTCAAAACAGAAATGAAAATGCATTGTTACATAGATGACAAGTTATTTAGACCCCAGAAATTGACTTCCTTTGAATTAAAAATGATTTCTGAGAAATAAAAAGTCCTAACACTTGTTCAACACTTTTAATTTAAAAAAATAACAGCATTCAAAAATTATGACATTCTTTTAGTCTGGTTTTTCATTTGATAATTTTTGTGTTTTCTTAATTATGCAATACATGGCAGACTCCTGGATTTTCCCAAGAGGTTATAATGTACCATCTCTTAGAAACAAACATTTTAATTGGGTACATAATTCTGGCTTGTACAAGGTGTCTAATCAGCTCCTAAAGCAGATGAATGCAGGTTTTTATACAACAAATTTGAGTAAAAATATGAATGTTTTAGTGGAGGGTATTTATAAAGGCTGTCTTTGGCCTCAGGGCTTAACTTCCTTATGCAGTATCTCTTGCTGTGAAATACCCTCTGCTGGACCCTCTCTTGCTACCAAGCACAGGGACAGTTACAGACCAAAAAAAGGCTAAATCACCCATTGTGAACACCCCACTTCTAAGCATGCAGGATTCTTTTCATTAAGATATTAAAATGCAGGTACATTATAAATTGTCATATGCTCACAGACTGGTATCTTCATGCTGCCTCCAAACCCTTCTGCAGCTTGTGTTTCTTTCAGAAAGACCTGTCCCCACAAAGTCATATGTGTATCAATACATTCTAGCTGGATCCAAACCCCAGCAACACAAAGCTTTCTTGAGGCCTACATGATTTGCAAATACTACAAAATTAAATTTAACTATAGAAAATGTAATGCACAGTGTACAAATCCAGGGAATGCTTCAAGAGATCACTCCCAGGTGTGGAAGGTGGACAGACTCAGACCAGCTTCTTGTGATAGTGATAAAAATGTTCCAGCATTCACATTTTGCACACGTTCCAGCATTCACATTATGCAAGTACTCCATACTGAGAGTTATGTTCTCTGAAGCACGAATATAAAATAAAGAAGCTTTCAGTGGAAAATATGTATGCTTTAATCAGTATTTTTCATTTAAATGTTCTTGCATGCTAATCAGAGCCATCATTTAGAACACAAACTCATGCTTCTCTTGGATCTCACTTCATTAACGCTGAGCAGAAAGGGCTACGGATTCCAGAAGAAGCATTAGTCCAGAAATTGCTCCGCATGGGAGCAATTCTGTTTGGCTTCCAGAGAAATTAAGGGAGTCTTATAATGGGCATATCAAAATTTGTGGGTGATAAAGTCTGAAAGAAAGATCAATATTTAGGTTAGCAGATAACTTCCCAAACTTATCCAACCAGCAATCCAGCCAGCCAGCCCCACCAGAAAGCAGCTTCACATCAAATGAAGAGCAATTGATCTTACAAACACAAAGGGAATTAATTTAGTCTAAGAGTCATCCAAAGCAATACACAAATGCATTCTTGCGAGACAACGGGAATATCTGTAGGGACATAAACCACAACACACTCTGCCAGAAGTCTGACAACTCAGGATAGGAAGAAGAGACATATGCAAGAGTCTAGACCCCATTTATGAACTTCTAAAACATGAAAGCTAACAAATTCTTTTGTAACATCACAATTCCCTTATTTTTTGTCATGTAAGCCAATATTATCTGCAGCAAAATTGGTAAAATCATCTTATCTCGTTCAACATCTGCTGGATTTTACATGATAAAGGGTCATCTCAGTCCACATATTGTTCAAATAACTAGATAAGTAACACTCCATTTTCTCTAGCACATCAGTAGAGCCTAGAAGAGGGAAAACGTATTTTTTAGACCTTTTAGAAAGTTCATGTGAGTAGACATATATCATGCTGTCTTCTAATTTCTCTGACTAGGATTAAGAAAAAAGAAGATTCCCCAGAAATGCCCAGAGATACAAGACATAGTCTGGCAGCCTTATTCAGAGGCCACCCATGGAGTAAAGGACTACTTAATACAAGTACAGCTTGTAGGTTCCAGATTTAAATGCTAATTGTCGCAGTGCAGGTGGCAGTGGCCACTGCAGCAGAGCATTCAGAGGACTGGTGGGCACGCCTCCAGAACACAAGAGGTCTGATTCTCACTCCTTGGTTACAGCGAGTTCCCATGTTCCGAGTGGTTCTTGGTTTACATGTTTTAAGTTTATGGGCTCAGGAGTTGTCCACCCAGTTTTATGTATAAGTTCATGTTTATGTATTTCTCCTAGTTGCTTATGTATTAGTTCTGGAAAGTTCTCCCTTCTTTGATGCCCCATTGGTCTACTCATGTAATTCCCTCCCTTAAGTTATCCCTATTGGATATTCCTCTGCTGTCTCCTCCTCCTCAGTCCATCCCCATTGGTTGTTTCTCTTTGTTCCACCTCATATAAAATGCTGTGCTCTCCCTTTTTTCCAGGTCTTTGTCCCTGGATTCTCCACCTGCCGTAATGCAGCTGGAACCTGCACAAAGACCCCTCTCTCGTCCTTTGCCTCCGCCGATGCTTTTACACCACCTTTGTTTGGGGCTCGCTACTTGCAAAGGAGCCAGCTTTCCCTGCAAGCTGCAGCTGACAACTGCTAGTGAAAAATTGGGTCCTTTTATTTGCATCTTGTGAAATGTAAAAAAACAGTAAATAGTAGGGGAAAAAATATTTCAAGAACATTTTTGTTTGTTTGTTTCACATTATTAATTAACACCAGATGTTAATACTCTATTTTTTGTTTTTTAAGACTGTGGCGTCCTGGGCTCATATGAGCTATGACTTCTGGATAAGCTTGATTAACTTGATTTATTTGTATTGTGTTCATTTTTGCTGTCATATTGAAATCCAGTTTTCAAGGGGATGCCAAGTCCTTGATGAAAACAGTCTTTTATTATATCCTAACCAATGGATTAGAATTAGATTGGGCTCATACGGGAATAATCAATCACAGTTTACATTTAAGCCATTCAGCACATTTAATATGCACTCACACATACAGTGTATAAAAAGATATATACTATTAAAAGCATTGTTTGGCACAATTGAAGAAAATACAGATTCAAAGTATTCTAGGTCATTTGGACACATCTTTCTTCCATTAATTTTAATGGAAGAGATGGACCAGGTTCATGCTTGGCTTGCAAGGATACAATTTCACAGAAGTCAGTTGGACAATACGGATTTACTTTTGCTAAGAATAAGGGTGTAGATCTCCCAAAAGAGAAACAGTTTATGAAACAAAATTATACGATGCCAGAAAAATTCAAAAGTACTCTCATTTGAGAAAGCCGTATTGATTAAAACCCCTGAGCTTTATCTTTTCTTTCAAATATTTCATTCTTACTGATGTTAATGTGTGTGAACACAAAATATTTAAGTCCCTTTAAACATTAAAAAAGTTTCATAAATAAGGGCTCCTAGATAAGCAATTTATGGTTAACTTCTTAAAAGATGTCTGGGAATACTGACGTCCTCAGAAGATACTACTGGACTTCCTCAGAATTATGTTCATTTGGTAGCATTTTGTTTCAGCAAAATATCCAAGCAAATATGGTTCCGTTATATCAAATCATGCCAACACTGTAAGAATGCTAAATGATTTTTTATATACTTTCTATTTAACAAATTATAAAATACTCTATACCATAAAAGAAAGACACAAAATCAAGACCAAAAAAAACCAAATTTGATTAACTAAAATATATTTTTAATGCATTTTTCCATGGGCATGAATGTCCTGCAGCATAAGGTATTTCTTAAGATACTTAGTTCTTAACATGATTAGTTGGAACCGATTTCAAAGTATTTCACTATTAGGTTTAGATTGGCTAACTATCTAAATAATGCATTTTACTGTACTACATAAACCTAATACAAAAGTATTAATTCATGTAAGTATTTATGAGATGATGCAAGCAATCAACAATTCTATGTTCTATTTATTCTCTGTAAATTTTTGTCTTCAGAGAAGATGATTTTAACTACAAGCAAACATTGTGAATTCAATCTAAATGGTAACATAAACACTTTTGTCGCCTTTCTTCTTTTTTTTAATCCTTATATAATATTCTTTTTAAAAAATGTCTGTTAAAAATATCAAAAAAACCAACAACAAAAACATCATACTTCCTTGCCAGGAGAGTTTCTCAAATTACATGACTCTTCAAGCCTGAATTACTGGGATACAAGGCAATAAAATTTTTATAACTCCTTCTTCACCATATCAGAAACATGATGAGAAGATTTCTGAGTAAAGGAGAAAAGTACTTACTGTCTGTCAGATCTGAGTTGTGGGAGATGCTAAATTAATCCTTCCATGACGTCATGTAGACACAGTTCAATAAGAAGAACCACAAATACCCATATATTAAAAGTACAGTACAACTTACAACCAGGAAAAAACTATTTCTCTGGAAAACCAACCATCAGTTACTCATTACCACTCTGTGCTCTCTGATTCTTGGCTTTGTCTTTCAGATTCCCACCCAATCAGGAGTATTTCAAGTCCAGTATTGGTTTTAGTTTCACTGAGGGACAATAGTCTTTCCAGTGGAAGTTATTTTGAGCACCACTGGGTGTAGCTTTGCCAGACCTTTATACAGCTCAGTTTTCTGCTTTTACACTTGTAAACAGGCTTTTGGATTAACACGTACAGCATCCTTCCCTGGTCATGTTGTAGTTTTAACTCCATGATACTAATGTCCACATATGTTAATATATTAAGGACATGCTATACCTGGTTTTTAACCTGCTGCAAGATTAAATTACTATTCTGGAATACCTTGAATATTTTTTCCTGCCTGTGAAGATTAACTCAGAAAAATACACCAGAGGTGTCTTCCTACAATGACATTATGGTGGTTCATTTTGAGTGCTAATGGCAGAATGGTGCTGCTGTTTTTGAAAAAATTTACATGGCAATACAGAATTATAGAACAAATAATTTCAAAAATAACCTTAAAAGGCCATCTGGTCTAATTCCTGCTGAAAATAGGGCCCACTGTAAATGCCTACTACAGAACTGAGTCCTATTGAACAGCTTGCTATTGCTATTTACCTAGAGACAAATCTTACAAAATTAAACAGGTCCTGGACATTGATGATCTGTTAGACAATTCACCTATTTGGAAAGGATTCTTGTGAGCATGATGGGTTCAGTATCAATAAAAGGATTTAAGAATAGCTGAAGTGGTTGCCACCATGCCCCACATTTCAGTCATAATAAGTGGTCACTTGTATGTATTTGATGTTTTGTGGACTGTTAAAATCTGTAGACATCTTGTGCTGATGCGTTACAGGCTTCAAAAATGTCTCATGTGTGGAACTGTTGGTTTGTTGGGTTTTTTTAACAAATTTTGTTGTGCTTCCACAACAGTGGAAGGATAATCTTTCTGGAATATTCAGTCTGATTATATTGAGTAAAGGCTGATTTTTTTACCAAAGTGTGAATATAAAGCTGTGTGTAGCCTAATCTGGAGACAAGAAGTATTATTTAATTGGTTTGTGCTGATAGCTTGCTATTTTTTATATTTAAATAAAACATCACAGCACAGTTGTGACTTTTCATCTCTTAAGTGGAAAATATCACATGCTTTAACAGACTTTTTTTACTTAAATATCTATGCAAGTAAGAATTTGCAGACAACACAGTAAGATATTCTGCCTCCTAATAACAAGATTAAAAGCTTTATGTTTTTTAAAATAAGAGGGACAAAGTAAAAAACAATACAAAACCAAACCAAAACTGCAGGGTGCCTCAAAAAGAGTTGTTCAGTTTACAGCTGCAATCCTTTTATTTTCCCTTTCCCTCCTACACCAGAGCTGTATGTTCTGGTGGTATGCAGTGATTGCCTTCTGTGATGTCCAGAGCAATGTATTTCTCTCTTTCAGAGGACCTTTATTTTCCTCTGCATTTTAAAGAAGGCACCTCTGGAGAAAAGGGCATTGAGAGGTGATGAATTTGGTATGGAAAAGACATCATAGAGCAAAGTTGTAATATTCAGATACTGCTAGAACGCTCATTAATGTCATCTCATTATAACTGCTAAAGATGTTCCTCATGCACCTGGCCTTGAAACCATTTCCTGGACTATTTGCTTTTAACACCTTGCTCCTTTCTGTGTGTACCTCCAGCACTCCCACTTTTTATCTCATCAGGCATGAACTCCTCACCTTTTCGTTCAACAGACCACTCCTGCTTGCTCACAAGGACTAGCAAAATGTTGCCGACATCTTAAATTCACACACATTTTCATATTTCAAGTCCCTGACAGCATCTAGGCAGCCAGTGGCCTGAGATTGCAGCCACACATGCAGCTTTCCATTGTCTTGCAGTTTCTTTATGCTTCCTCTGGTTGCAGTGGACCTACCAGTTGTGTCTGTCTCATCCTTGAAAGTTGTGAGTTGTATAATGAAGGATTTGCTTCCTTCCTAGTCTTTTCAGTGCATGTAGTTCAGCTTGGTCAGTGAACACTGCTAGTGCAATAGTAACATACACTCACAGGGTAACAGAAAAATATTTGCTCACAAATATTTCTACCCTCTTTGATAAAAATAATGAAAAGTTTTAAGACAATAAGACTCAGTTTGAATAGTTGCTAACAACTTAAAAATTTATTGGGCTGTCTTTTAATTGCTAACTTGCCCTGAATCAAAAATTACTACTTGTTATCAACACTTTTATAAAGCCAGCCATTCACTAATTTATAGGGTTGTCTAGCTTCTAATGGATTTATGTATAGAAATGCTCAAAAAATGAAAAATATTTGCAGAAATACTGTCTACAAAGCCTTCAGTAAAATATTACATCTTCTACGGGAAAGTGTAGTATTCTCTGGTACTCAGTGATTTATTGCTTCCCATTTAAATGACACTTGCTGAATTCTGAATTGACATATAACATTTCTTTTCTAGTCCTTAAATACATGCACATTCACACACAAAAACACATTGAACAAGACAGATGTATTAACATTTGTTAGCAGGTCAAACTAAAACTTTTTCAAGGACACAGTGTTCTCTTTGACCTGCTAACACTTAAGCAAGCTGCAACAGCCCTCTATAATTCAGATTGTAATATGCTTTACTTAACCTTTGTTAACTAACACATGAAGGAACAGCTTTTCCTTTTAGTAAGGACAAAGCATGGTATTTCAAAAGGGCTTATGTGTGTTGAGAGTATGGCTCTGTACACAGTTAAATCCTACATTTGACTGCTGAACCCATTCTTTCCCCTTCCCACCCAAATCCACATGGAAACAACAGAACAGAAAGCAAAAAAAAAAAAAAAAAAAACACTTTCAATTCTTTTCCATTTGTATATGATGTTCCCTTGCAGACAGCATTAAACACCTAAAGGCACTTGTCAGGAAAGACCAAGGAAATGAAGGATTATGTCCATTAATATGCTTCTAGATAAGCTTCACTGGTTTATCCACTAACTTAGTCACTAGGGCACATCCTATAATCTCCAAACTACTGTTCTTGCCTTTACTTCTGGGATTTGAGATCTGTTTTTTTGACAGTCCTCAGCAGAGCATGCCCTCACGAGAGTGCTGTAGACTACTCCAGACTACTTCTCTGAGTAGTTGGAGACCCAGGTAAAAATCCTCATCACTGCTGGAGTTACTGAAGTTCTGAGTTACTGGAAGGTAACTCCTCTCCTCGTTCTCTTTCAGGGATCATTTAAGCACACTACAAACTTTTTAGCATCTTCTGTTTCAGGGACTGTAGGAGCTCTACCTCACAAGAACAACGTTTTCTGTTTGGAGGAAAACACTTCATTCAGACACAGTCTTTGCCTAACCCAGATCTCCCATTTGGATGCAGTAGCCCAGTCACCGTGTTTTTAACTTCTTCTAAGCCTTTTGAGCCTCCTAAGACTTTTCACTGTGTTCTGTTATTACACTTGACCTTTGTATAGGAAACACAAGAGTAAGGGAATGAAAGGGTCCTGCCAGGAACAGGCTGTCCTTAACAAAAGTATCAGTAAAAACAAGGCTACCTTCACCCTCCCAACATAGCTCCTCTATTTTCAAGAGTTTTTTTCTCACTGGCTGAAGAAGTGAGTGTCAGGTGTGAAAAATTACATGAATCTGTGAAAAGGATTTATGAAGTGACTGATATTCTATATACAAAAGATCTAAATACTTTCTGCATCGTTGAAAAAGCTGTGTTTACAAAATCTCTTATGTCTACTTTAACAGAAACAGCACAATTTATAAATAGATTTTAATTTTCAAATAAGCTCAACCACAAGCAGAGAGGTCTCACTTTTTTTCTTCCACTTACCTGGTTTTCCTATGATCTCAGACAGTCATGTTCTCCTGATGCCATGATGATTTTTTGCCTTTTCTTTTATACCCCTTTTATATACCTTTTATAACTTTTGTATTCTCAGTGTTTTTTTGCCTACATTCTTAGACTTATTTGTCTAGCTAAGAGACTAAACATCTTAGAAGCTTTGTAGTTAGGGATCAGAATGCCCCAGACCCCAAGGTCCTCTCCAGAATACATTTTATAAACTAAGATGGAACCATCCAGGGGAAGGCTCCTTGGGGAGGGGGGCTCACTCGAGCCTCTCATTGGGGAATCTTTGATAGATATGCTAATTAGTAAAACCTACAATGTTACCAGATCTTTTGAGGGTGTGCATTGCGGTGTGCATTGAGGTGCATTCGACCTGGATGTGGTGCACCTTAGGATCCTTAAAATAAATACCAAGGTAAAATCCCTTTTTCCCTTCTGACCATGTTTGATTCTTGATTTTAAGACCAGGAGAAGGCATCACTCCAGGTCCACTGCTGCTTTGAGGAAACAGCTCCGTTTGTATAAAGTATGTGGCTGGCTTTTTCAAAACCATTTGAGTTTAGACAACCTGGCACCCTATTTTATCCTTCTGTCCAGGATCTCAGTGTACAGCACCAAACAAAAGAAGAAGTTCCCTGAAAAACTCATGCTAGATATTCTGTCTCAGCAAACAGGCTGACTCCCTGCAGGTGGAAAGTATTGTCTCGGTGAGTCTAGCAAATTTTGGGGAGCATCAGAGATAAAAAGCCATTATCACTGAGCCCTGGTGCCCCTTGTCTGTAGGGTGGTCTGGAGAATGTTCTTCCATCCCCTCACTGCAGTCACCCACTATATAGGGTGAAAATGTGATTCTCAGTTCAATTCCTCAGAGAAGCAGTGATATTTCTGTTGGAAGCCTCTGAACCAAAACAATGGGATTTTAGGAGGTAGATAGGAATGAGTGTCTAGGAGAAGATTCTGCAGTTTATAGGGTCTCAGGAAGCTGCAGCCATGGCCTTTCTCTTTTCCCACTTCTCATTGCTTCCCTATCATTTTCTTTCTATATGCAGTCAAACCGCTGAAAAGATAATAAAAAATAATTCCAATGTGGATGAGAATTGTGAAATAATATGAAAAACCACCATCTTCTGTTTATTTTCTTTTCCACCATTAATCCCCAGGAGAGATACAGAACAATCTGACTTTGTGATGCAACCTGTCACTGGCTTGAAAGCAGGCAAAGCAAGGAAGGAGGGGGAGTAAGAATTGCAAAAAATTAAAAGAATTCTCAAGACATTCCCTTGGAGGCCCTGGAAGATGTTAATATAAGGTCTCCTAGTGTCTAGGAGCAGTTCTGGAGGCAGATCAGCAAAAATAAAATAATTTTGAATAATAAAAGCTGAGAGAGCTCTGTAACTCATCATGTCCCCATTTTTAAAAGCACTAGTATGAAAGGACCACTAAGGAAAGGCCTTCAGTTTTCTTATTTAAATAAATTAGTCACAAAAGACATCAATACCAAAGGGATACCTGTTATATTGCCCAAAAGCAACATTTTTTCTAAAGTGAGTACAGCCATTGGGGAATACAAGTTATTGTTCTATGTGTGAAAATTCAGGTTCATGGAGGGCTTCAAGCTGTCTCCAACACAGCTATTGTTTCCTTCCTCAGTGTGTTCAGAACAATGGTGAGTGCATGCAAGGAGAAGGTTTTGATATCTGAAATACAGCCTGTGCTCACAGAGTAAACAGTTTCCTTAGTGTCTACTATCTTTCCTTCCCAATTCCCTGGGCTTACTAAGGAAATAATTGAAAAAAACTAAGCTAAACAAGGAAGACTGCCAGAAGAAGACAGACCATATAAAAATACAACTGTGCAATAGTCTTTACAGGTAAAGGCTGAAATCACTGACAGATCTCTGATATTCAGACAGAATTTCCTCCCTTGGCTTTCAGCCCTTCTTCAATACATATGATGACTTACCAAATAGTATTAAATGAATTGCTCAATTTCTTGGTTAGAGCTCCTTATATGTGACAGAGGGAGAGTACCAGTACCTATTATTGTCTGTTTCTATGTGTTCCTGGTGTTCTATGTTTCAACATCTGTAAATATTCAGTCATCACTGTACAAAATAGTTTACATTCTAAATTTATGTAAGGTTTTGGGTTTTTTTACTTTGTCAGGAATTACTATGCATGAAGAAAAATAAAATTCAGGAAAAAAAATTTTGTAGGCAAATATATCGTAACATTTGTCTCAATAAAAGCCAACAACAACAACTTGCTCTTTTGTTGCTGTGTTGCTTTTGTTGTTTTGTTGCTGTGTAGCTATTTGCTATTCCCAATTTTAAGTACCAATTGAAATTCTATTGTGAAGTTATGAAATATTGCATTAATGTTTTCAGCCCAAAGAAAAGTACATGCTTAAAGAGATACTGTGTACATTAATACTCATAAGTCTGATTAGTTTGTCTGGCTCTTTAGTTCACAGCTCTTTGGTGTCACTCTATCATGTTAGTAAGTATTCAGCACCTGAAACTTTTTTAAAGGAGTATGTTATCCATAATTGCCTCTATGCCACCTTCTCCATGGCTAATAATGCTGTAATCACTGCACTCTAGTGAGCAACTTACATCACAAGTGTATCTCACAGTCTGTATCTGCACATTCAAATACCCTTAATATCAGCTCAGTCTCCACAATACTTTTGAAATTAAGCACAAAGGAAGTAGGAAAGTTTATTTCTAATATTCCCACCTTTCACCTTTTCAAATGCATGAATAAGCATTTCTGCTTTTAAGGTGTGCACTGTGAACCATGGCTTTAATTCCTCAGCAAATCTACCCCAGCACAGACAGGCTGAGCTCCAGCACTCCAATACTATTAAGTCCAATCCAACTGCTGCAGTCCCAGCTTTCCTGTTTCTCCTCTCTGTGCAGGGAAGGGGCCAAAGTGGTGGGGTGTACATTTCCAAAACAGCTTCACCTGTCACAGGTTTGGCACCAACAGCAACAGCTCCATTCTGAACCTAAAACGTTCCAGTAGGAGTTGAAAGAGCACATGTCAATAACACTTCCCCATGAGAAGATAAACAATGTTTTCCTATTAGACTATTGCACAATTTTGATTACACTGTGTCAGTGTTAATCAACTGCTTCGCTCTGTGATATTGCTTAGGAAAAAAAAAGAAGGAATATCATTTTCTCCTCAAATCTGTCATCAAGAGCACCAACTACCATCTCAAAAACTTTTGTTCAAAACCCAAGTTTTGCCAATCTCAAAGGCTGTCATCTCTGAGGTACATTGGGCTAATTAGTAATTTAGCAGGAGTAGAGGGAAAGAAGTTCACTTCAGGCACTTTGGTAGACAGACAAAGAACAAAGTTCCTTTATCTGTATTAATACTTTAAAAAATAGAATTAATGTCCTGCAGCAAAAACAGTACCTGGAATGATTTTATGGAGTCAGTGCTTAATTTGAAAACATTCACACACTAAAAATATTTAATGAAACTAATTAGAAACCAAATTGCTTTCCTTTCAATGGAAGGAAAACAATATTAATAAATAAGTAGTCTTAACATATGTATTGTAACAAAGTTAGACTCACCAGGATCCCAGGGAAAGGCTAAAGGATGGCACTGTCTGCCTCCCACCTATGAAATGGCAATTCACACTGGAGTGTATCATGGCCAAGTCCGTGTCCATCCTCACACCAACTGCAGGCAGCCACAGGATTTGCCTCAAACTCTATTTTACTATTCTGTTTTCCTTGTTGCAGTCTTACTGATGGGACTTCTGCTTATTTTCCTAGGGAAATTGGATGATTCCACCATCAGAATATTTTGTTTTCAAATGCACAACACAGGTCCATCCAATTTCCAAAGCCAGGGTGGACAGTCCTTTGTGTGACCAAACAGAATCAATTATTTCAGGTATATTCAAGAGAAAAGAAAAATATCCTCTTCTTATATATACACCCACCTCCCAAGTCAGACCATGTCTGATAGCCCTGACTTGTGACAATCTGTGCCCTCTGAGTCAAAGTTGTATCAAGTTAAGCGTCAGTCCCACAGCCCATAATTGTAAAACAGACTCTGCTGTTTCTCAGTAGGCTCCTTGACCCCCTAGTTTAAGTGCCTTGCCTCCAATAGCCCAGCTGCATTGGAAGTAGGGTATTTTCTATAGCAATAATTGTGCACAATTTTTGGAAAAATATTTATACACACAAGAATAAATTAAATATCAAAAATCAGTATCCAGTTAGTCATAATTGCCTATAATGTGTGACACCTACATGCATAAAGTCAAAGGAATAAACACAAAAAGGTTTTTAAAAGTGATTAAAAAGAAGGGAAAAGTATCCCAGGAGTGATTAAGTGTACACTATCAACCTTTATTTTTTTTGTTTAACCTTTCAAACAAGCAGTTTGCATGATGAGACCTTTCAAACCTTCTACAAAATCCTAGTGAATTAGGAAATTATGCGGTGAACTGATATAAACTATCTGGGTTTGGGGACTCTTAAGTCAGTTGGTTTAAAATCATTTCCTTGAACCACAGTGCAAGATGTTTTTTAATAGAATGAGGTAATAAGTATTGATTCTGTGGTGACAATGAATGAGTTGGTATTACAGGTGCACCTTTGCCTGACTTAACCTTTCCTTCTTTTAGCAATCAAAACCAAATATAGAACCACTGCACAATTCCCCTAATCATAAACTACAGTTCACTTGCTATTTTTAAGGGGCTTTTGCTCAGTTTGGTGTCATAACCCTGTTGTTATCTCTTGTAGGACCAAAAATGTCAATGGGAAATTGTTTATGAATGCTGTGAAAGGATTTCATCGCTTTTTTAATATATTTATATGAGATTAATCTCATTTCTGTGGGAAGCAAACTATTGTGTATTGGTGTCCTTGGTAGTACAGATGGCAGAAAATTAGTAGTCGGAATGGTATTTTTACTCCTCAGGGACTTTTTTACCACATAGTCAGAGCATAAAGCATTCTAGCCCTAATTGCTTGAAGTATAATTAGACAAAGCAAAATACGGAATGAAGGAAAGAAAAATTATGTTTTCAGTGTCAAACCTTTCCACACTTGCTGGAGCTGGGCACTCCTCTGACTCACAGACCCTTGTGACACCTGTAAGCCAGCTGTAAGGGATAATGACTGCATAAAAAGGAAGAACCATAAAAAGAGAGTTTTTGCAAAAGTATCTAAATCCCTAAATGTGTTTTGTAAAACTTTTGTGTCAAGTGACTTGTCTAAATTGACACAGACACTTTTCAGAAGGGGGGGTCCTCCAAGTCCCAGAAAAGTGGGTTAATTACATCAACATTCTTGCTTAGCAGGAGCTATAAGGTAATAGAATAATTACATAATAACAGTGCTTAAAAGCTCATCATTTAGACCATGCAAAGTGAACTGAAGAGTTGTAAACTGACAGTTGGAAAGGTGACCTGAATGGAAAGCAGATACTTTTTTCAATCACTTATTCTCTGAGCTGCAAAATTTGAATTCTAAACTACAGTTAAATGTAAACACTGGCAATTGTTACTTTTTCAATACCTTAAAAAAGGACGAATAAATGAATTTTCTGCTGTCTGAGGATACTAGTACGAGAATGGGATGGTATAATTTAAAAACACTCTGAAACAAACAAAGTCTCATCTTAATTCAGTTTCTTAATTTTACTTGTAAATTTTCACCAATATGCCATAAGTAACTCCTTGCAGCATACTTTAATCATTTGCCAGTCACAGTCAAATAAGTGAGATTTCTAGGTAGGCCATTTGCCTTGGATTTGAATCCTAATGACAAAATTATTTGGATATAGCACAAGTAAGTCTGTCCAGTTATGATGGCCATTTAATGAGCTTCAGCAAGGCAGAAGGGAGTTGGCTCTACCTGTCTAACCAGGGTTTTAATATGCCATAAAGCTAACATAATAAATAATTTAAGTGTTGAAACATTACAAAGCCAAGACTTTCCCAGTGACTCAGTAATGTGGATTGTTACACATGGAGACAGCCATTAGAAATCCAACCAAAAACAAAGGGTAAAAAAGTAGATCACAATATTTGACTGCTAAATATTACAAATGTGCTGTCTCTCCTCATAGGAGCATGTTATGGTTTGAGATAGTTGTAACTTCCACTTGACAGGAATTTTTGTGGCTCTGCCTATAGGTCTTCTCTCAGGTGTCATGTTGCTAGAAGGCACAGTCCTGAGGAAGAGTGAGTGGATGAATGAAGGAAGACAGGGAGCATCTCACAGAGTTGCATCAGATATCATACGCTGCCCTATTTTAAACAGAAAACCCAAATGGTTTCTATCAGACACTAAATTAACCCAGCAGGGATTTCTGACTGTTCCCAGACAGAAAACTACTTTATTCATAAGAATAATTGGATATTCAAGAGATCGTCATGTTTTGTGCCATGAGTCGTAAATGTTGGCTCATCCGTAAAGGATTATCATGGGGTCTGCTCCTCTTTACCAAGGCAATTATGCAGTTGCTTAAGTTCAGCAATGCCCTGAAACCTAGCTTTAGGACAGAGTCAAGGTCCTAAACCAACAGGAGGTGGCCTTTTCAGTGACAAGCAGGAATGAAGTTGGCAGCATTGCCCTAGGAGCCTCCTCTGTCACTTATTACATGGACCAGCTAAAAGGAAATGGAAATGATGCTGGAAGTGGAGAAATGCATGGAGGTGAGGGGGATAAGAGGACCATCCACCTTTAGGAAGGAAATGTGAAAATTACCCTTAGTTACGGTCCTCCAGGAAAAAAAGCAGGATATGATTTTTACATCTGCTAAACTTTCCAAGTCCTCTCTTCTTTTTGGTGACAAAAATACATAATTCAAAGACAAAACACTTTTTCACCACCATAAAAAGTTCACAAGTTAGGAGGTAATTGCATTAGCATGCTGAGAAAAGAGAAGAGAATGCAAGAAATCCTGATTGGCGTTTCTCTGTTTAAAAGGAATTATTTTCCAATACCTGAGCATGCCCAGAGGAGCTAGTCTCTGAGCAGCTGTGAAACAGAACCTTTTTACTTCAGGGTTAGTGCAGGGAGCTCATTAGCACAGCCTCAACCCTCAGCTAAACAGCCTTGTTTGCATATTGAAGCAATAGAATGTGAAGGTGTTAAAAAGGAAGAATTGCAGCCGCTGCTCCTGACTGACATGTCTATCTGGGCTCTTGTGTTTACAAGAGAATAACGAAGCTGCCCCAAAGCCCCTACTGGGCCTGATTATTATGCAGAGGCTTCTTAGATTATGTATAATTGATATCCATTTTCCCTCCAGCTAACCAATGGCAGCTCTCAGGAGTAATGCTCACTCTCCTGCATCTTACCAAGCAAGCAAACACTGGAAATTGCTATCTTTTGCTAGGCTTAATAATTTTTAAAGACCAAAAATTGACATTTACATTTTTCAGAAGCACAGATTACTGCACTGTTGGTAGGGTTTTCCTGCTAATAGCAATCAAACAGGGGAGATACTGTATTTAAGGGTGATGATGATGATCTGGAGCTATGTTTCTGTATCATTTTTATATATTTATGTAGACACACATTCAATGGACTGTGTATATAACGTGTGTGAATGCCCCGGTTTTTCCATACAATAACAATATGGCAACAAAAAGCAAGGGCAAGTTCTGAAAGCTACTTTTCTGCTGGTTATTGTGAAAGATTTGCAAGGTGAGTTATGCAGTCAAGGACATTCCTTCAATTACATTTACTGGTCCCCTTTCTGTACTTACAATAGCTATCTTCATCCTTACAATTTAGGCCAAATGTTCAATTCCTAAAACTGACACAGGCATGAAATTGAGTAGTGCAGTGCTCATTTTTTATTGCTCAGATAGTTCTCTCCTCTTTTAAGAGAAAATCCCATTGAAGTTCTTCCTCAAAAATGAGATATTACATTTAGCCTTTCAATTACAAAGAATTTATGAGATATGAGAAAGGGGACATTTTTATTTCATTGGCCAATGTTTTGGGTTTGGGTTTCGGGGTTTTTTTCTACTTCAGAGCTTTTGAAAAGATGTTTACATGGGAGGATTGGGTGCAATAATTTTTAAAGTTTTTCCAGTGAAGAGTTGATCTTGAAAATGAAATGCTAATAGCTTGAGATAAACACACAAAGTCTGTATAACCCTCTCAATGTGCTGTACTTCCATCCTGACCTTCAGCCTTTTTGCTGTTTTGGTCCTGGATATCTCTTCAGCACAAGCTGTCAGTTGCATGGAGAATTTTTTATCCATACAAATAGTTTCCAGAATAAGGATGTGTCCAGTCCAATCATTTTCATGTCACCTTTCTCTCTAGAGGTGAAGACCTAGCTCACTAATCCTTTCTGCTACCTAACCTTGGCAGAATTTTAATTTTAATCTGCTCTCTGAGGAGATGCACAAGAAAATGCAAGGAATATTAATACATGGGCTGAACTGGGTTGAATGTGCAAAGGTGAACTTTCTTTCAGTCACTTGGATGTATTCTTTCAATCACCTATTCAAAAGCATAGCCATTATTAGTGCACTAAACTCCCTCTCTGCACAGAGCAAGGCAAATCAGCAGAAAGGAAGATCGTGAATTAATTTAACCAGTTATACCTTCATATTTCCTACCAAAAATCTACATACTTCTTCCATCCACTGAATACCTGATAAAAAACTAGATAATAATAAGCAAGGAGCATACAACCTTTACATAGCTGATTTTTGTTCCAGTAACTTTTCAGAAACCAGAGAGTAGTCACGAAAAACTGAACAGCTTGCAGCTGCCCTTACCTTAGCATACCTGCCTTTATGTTACAGAAACATAAATAGACAGAAACCAACTGTAGCAAAAAAAAAGTCTGCCTAAAGAAAAGTCAGGAACAGTCCCAACAGGCAATCATTCATATAATGATCTCCTGACCTGTATTTAACAAAAACTGCATACTAGTTCTAAGAAAGAGTGAAGTCAAATAGTCATTTCAGAGTTGCACCTTTGGCCAGTGGACCACAGGACTGCAGTCTGCACTATCACACAAGGATTTCAGACCACATAATTACATTCCAAGTAGTGTTAGTCCTGCATTGACCATGTAAATCTGGTAAGAGATAGAATAGCTCTTTTTTATAATGTAAGCTTCTTCTTTTTACATAAGCCTCTGCAAAGTAGCTGCTGCAGTTCTATAGAGAGCTTCCTGGTCACATAGGTCTGTCTCTCCACCTCCTTTCAGGTGCTAACTTTCATTAAAAGAAGCTTTAATTAAATATTAATTTATTACTTATTTATTACACAGTGCTTTTCCATGCCAAGAACTGCTGAGCTTGCCATACAGACACTATTTGATCTCTGGGAGGAAAGGAAGAAGGCTATGTGTCCATGGATGGGAGGGGGCATGATCTGTATTGAGATGCAGCCCACATTATGAAAGACTTAGGTCACATCCAGCATTTATGATAAATCTCAGGAGTGGCTCTATTATAAAGCATGTCTGTGTTGTTGGCACCCTCACTATGATTTTGAGACGCTCCTCAAAGGTGTTTGTGGTGTTCTCACCTCTCCTTGGAAAAAAAGTTAGCAGAAAGACAGTCTCACCTTCTCTTTTGCCTTTTCTTTAAAAACACTGAAGCATAAGTGTTCTTGGACTTCCACCAGTGTCCAAAAGAGGATACAATACCTTCCTTTTCTTCAGAAATATGGAACCACCTGGCTGCTCTAGGTTTGGGGTCATCTTCTGCAGGACTCTCTCATGAAGAGGGAGTACGTTTGGCCTGATTTGCTAAGTACTTGTAGAAGCTATCAACAGAGATAGGGGCTGGCTTTTGTAACACAAAATTTGAACTGTTACGGTGATGTGACTCTTTTCCTTCTATCTTTGGCTCTATAAGTCTAAAATAAGGACATAAAGCCACCCTTCCGAAGAGTAGACCCTGTTTCTCAGTATTCTTTACCTGAGAAGTGACATAATAAAAAAATGAATGTTTTTCTTTAATAATGGAGAATCATTTCCAAAGTCCATTTACCATCATCACAGGGAGAATATTTGTGTTTACTATCTGAAAGAGATCATAATCAGTAAATATGCCAGGTGATGTACAGACTAGAGTTTTGGTCCAATTCTCTATATGATCACTCAACATCAACTAAGAAATATTCAGTGTTTGGTACATGAAAGCCTTTAAGTATTAACTTACATATTAAGACTTAAAAGGTTGACTGAGAACCTCGTAAGAAGTTTTTCTCTTTCTTTACATTTGATTTTAGATTACACCAGGTTTTTCTCACCCCATGCTGATAAATCCCCAGACCCAGGGGAAACCAAGGCACACAGCCGTACATGAAAATCTACATTTTAAAGCAGGCTGCAACACATCTTTTCTATTTATTGCCTGACTATAATTTTGTTTGGTAGTAACAGGGGTCTTTTGAGTCACAGCTTCTGTGGCACACAAATGAAGCCATAGCATGAAAATTACTGCAGGACATGATTACAGTAAAGAATAATTGAAGGCCCAGGAAGCTGGGATCCAGAATAAATTTTAGCTTGCCATTCAGTGTGGTCTCCATTCATTACTATTCAGTGGAAGTGCCATACACACAAACAATAAAAAGTTTACTCTTGGTACTAGAATTCTCACCTGCAAGAAGGCAAAACAGTCTAAACTGGAAAAAAAATAACTGCTGGAATGAATATTTAATGGCTTCTTCAAGAGGTTAGCACAGGGAGGGAGGAGAACAAAGTTTTCCCTTCAAAGACTGCTCTTGTATAAGGTCAGTGAAATTTGTTTTACAACTCTACTGAAATAAAACATAAATTCCCTCTTAGTTAAATTGGTCCTTTCTTTGTTGCTGCTCTCAGACACACTGTGAAACACCTGAAATTTTCTGTATCCTAAAGAAACAGAATAATTTTTTGTAAATTCAGAAATAGTTATAATCTCTTTAGTAGCCAAAACTCTTATTGTTCCATACTGTTTCCTACTTCAACAAAGGAATTTAACACAATCCATTTGCACAAGTCAGTGTCCAGGAGCCACCTCAGCTTTTCATTTCCTCTGTACTTTGCTGAGCTATAGCTATTGTATGATGATCTGAATATTACTGATCTTAGTGCCTTGCAAAGTTTTATTGCCTCAAAATTGACATAATTTTGTGTACAGGAATAGCAAAGACCATATGACAAGGTAAAGCAATGCTCTTTGAAGAGACATTGAAAGTACCACTATGTAAGACTCACCTATCCCAATTCACTGAGCTAAAATTTCAAGTCTTCAGAATCTGTTTATGTCCATAAAAACATAGGTCCCAAAGTTTTCAAGATGCTATAAAGAACAGTCACTTATTTATTTTCAAGACTGTTAGTTTTTCTGTCTTTCATGTTTATCACTGGATTTCTCTTAATTTCCTGTCAGACCAGCTACATGGATAGAATACCACAGAGACAAAAGACAACTTCCACGGTCAAGTGCTGCTTGCTTGGGCTGCTTTGTTCCTCAGAAGTCCTTTTTCAGGCAGCACCTCATTGCCGCAACAAATTAATCACCAAAGCCCTAGTCTGGTAATGAAGTGCTATGGATTTGCAAAAGCTCAAAAGGCATTACATCTACTACCTGAAAGAAAAATGAGGTGAGTGCTCAGCATGGGAAAATCAGCACAGCAGCACTGTCAGTCCAGCCTTCCTCTGGAGCAGTTATTAGTGAAGTTAGCTAAGTCTCAAAACGCTGGGGTTCATTCTTGGCCTGCGCCAAAGAGTCATCTCTGCAGTTGCACTTGAAATCTAGAACTGCATGGATCTTGGGTTGCCCTTTACCACAGGCTTGGTGAAACAAACTGTTCTCAAATACTGGCATCAGCCTGATCTCTCACAGAGGCTTAGATTCAAATACAGGTTACTCATTACTCTATTTTCATCCTCCCCCTCTCCAAGCCTGTCATAACTTTTATCATGTTCTAAAGGAACAATTGTGATGTTTATGTTATCATTCAGGTGGCTAAATTAATTATGTGCTATTTTATCTCAACAGTTTTTTGGATTTTGCCACTCTAAAATAAGACAACACTTTTGGGAGATAGGATGGACAGATGTCTTTGGCCTTAAGCTAAAACAAGAGGATGGGGAAAGCACATAAATGCATAAATATGGCATTTCCTGAGTCCCACTGAAACGTCCTGCAGAAACATTCAGCATATGTCTCCTCTGACTCTTGAGACTCAATCCAAGACTGTTACAGCAGTCAGTCTCTTAATGCTCTGCTGAGAGACTTGCTCTGCTCAAGCTCCACAGCTCTCTGGAGAGGAAGAGTCAGCAGCTCCTCTGCAAAGCGGTGTTGGTCCAAGCTCTTACTCGTGAAGATGGATCAAGTGCAGGAAATCATCCACCACCTAACAGACCAGCTCACCTCTTGCAGGGCAGATACTTTGAGACTGAGACAGAGCTTGACTGCTTGCAGAGTAGGCCCTGACGCAGGAGCACAGTCATGGCAATTTTGTTCTGAATCCACCATAGTTACTCTATTTTTCTTTCAATTACAATTACTGCAGCTGAAAGCAGAATCAATGCCAAGTAGATTGTATTACTAACACAGCAGTTGGGAGCTCAGTAGCAAAAATGCATTCCCTAACCTTTTATTGGAAATTTATCTCCCAGCAATAAAGAAGAGAGAAAATGAAGAGTATATGGTGAGGTTTCATATTAAAACATCAGCAAGTATGTCACGTGCTGAACACACAGTGCATAAACACATCAATCCCTGCCTCTCAGCATTTTCTAAATCAAGACATTCTCCTAGCTCTCCAGGCATTACATTTTACTTACTTTCAGGACAGTAGAATTGCCTAGAGTTCATGGCCTTTTTCAGGATCATAATACGAGCCATTAACCAAAACCATATCCATCCAAGATTTTGTATTTAAAAATAATTTCTAACAATATCAGAATCATGTCTCTGCATTATCCCAGGGTATCATTTAACAAATTTTTACAGAATGATCAAAGAATATGTTTCATTTGGTTTCCCTTACACTTCAGATACAAAGCAAGCATAGAACATAAATATTTTTGTAGTGGAGAATGGTGTGGGAATTCATCTCATCCACTTAAAAACACAGACTCTGAAACTAAGATAGTTCAAAAGAAAGCACATGTCATCCTATCATAGGTGTCTAGGGAAGTGTAATGAAGCTCAATCTAGATGTCTAACATTAAAATACCAGAAATTAGAGAAGATGAAGACCCACTGCTGTGTGGCAGACCAAGACAAAGGATTTGGGACAGTGTGGAAGGGCTAGGACCACCTGTATGATCTAACTTTTGTTACAAACTTCAGAAGATATACAATACTGCCTGTTATTCTTGGAGAATTAGGTTCCCTGACCATGGGTGACAAAAGAAATTTGTAAGAGAAGAATATATTGTCCTTCACTTAGTGAAGTAATTTATATGATAGATCATGTACAGCACTCCAGTGTGCCAATTCCTTCTCCTGTGACAAATAAGCTACAGTATGAAATTTAGAAATTAATATTTATCTACATCTAAGGCACAGTGCAAAGGACAGTTTGTAGGTGTGCAGGACAGCAGCAGACTTTCAGTAATAGACTGATCCCATACCCCAAACATGAGAACTTTTCTTAACTAAAATTACTTCTTCATATCACACCTTCATCCAAGCCTCACCACACTGACCTTATCAGTGTCTCTCATTTAGGATTTATTCTTGTGTGTTACATCAGAAATCTATAGATTTCTGATACTTAGAAGGCTGAGCTGGACTTCCTCCAAGAATTTTGGATGCTGGTATTGAGACAAATAGTCATAATAATTAACAGGTAGGACAGCCACTTAAAACAAAACAACACAGCTGCCCATTTTTACATTGACTGTCAGAAAATTTTACTTATTTTTAAAACATAAGTTTCACCAGAAGAGGAAATGGAACGGGGGATGTGAGGACATGAAGAGCTCAGACTCTCTTCCAGGAATGAAGAATCTGGGCTTGGCCAACAATCTGCTAGTTGGGGAACACTCTACACCATGAGAACAAGCAATCTAAATAAAGAAATTAGTATAGATAGTAAGGTATCCCCTGAATTCAAGGTAACAAAGCACCTTTATGTAGGCAACAATCCTCTTAACCATCAGTCATCAGTTCCTTCATAGTTGCCATAGCAGAAAGCAACTAAGTATTTCAAAGACTGTCATTTCAGAATTGCTGCCAGAAATTGGAGATGAAGGCTTATCAGCGTGGAAAACACAAATCTGGCACACACGTCATGTAAACTAACAGTAGCAAGACAAGTGAGAGGCTGAAGTTCAAATGCCCTTTTTCTGTTCCATTCCACCCTGCTTTGATATTGTAATTTCTAAGTTTGAATCACTGGAACACAGTAGCTGGTCTCTTGCATCTAGCAAAATGCAGCTTGGCCTGTGGTTACGCTTTCCAGGCATTACAATACAAATGTGTAAACAGTAAACATAATCATTCATTGAGGGGATATTCTTTCTATTAATCTCTCTTACTAAAAGTATTTTCTATATCTGCTAGCTAGGGACTTCATTAGAAATACAAAATATATGAGAAAGACTAAAAAGTAATACTAATAAACAAACACTTTCATTTACTTTACTTAGTAAAAAGGACATTCAGCAACCAGCTCCAACAGGAGGCTTCAGTTGACAAAATCTGTGCTTGCAACACAAAAAAGTAGAAACATCATTGCCATGTTAAAAGTCGGTTGTGGTAGTGAAATAAGAATGGTCTACAGAGAGAAGCATGGCAAATTGTGTAGGGGAAAATTATGTTCTGCCATGAGACAAATGAGTTTTCCTGCAACAAACTTCTCTTCAGAATGCAGTGTTATTTTTTGTGGTTACATATCATGTTGGATTATCACCTTCTCTTCCTCTTAGTTACGTCTGCAGGGCATAAATATTTATTCCATTGACCATTCCAGCTCCCTAGAATAAATGCCATCTACTATGTAAAAATTTTTCTTTATAGACTAGGCTTTTCTTCTACTAGCCCAAAGTCTTTTTATAGTTCTATTACAGTAGATATGTCTTTTTTCTGTACTGCTGTTGCCTAGCTAAACCCTTCCCAAAATTGTGCCATGCACTCTAAAACCACAGTGGGAAGCATTTTTACATTAAAAGCTTTGTTACCTAAATAAAGAAAACAAGAGGAGAATGAAAAAGAGGGCATGTTACAGCTGGGGAACTGAGACACTGATTTGCTCAAAAGTATTTTCCAAAGACATACAATAAATCAGTGGCAGAAGGTCTGATTCCTTATTCCCTATTCAGTCTCAAACTTTCCCTTTTTTATTATTTCCTCTTCTACATGATATTACTTACCCATACACAGGAGCAAGATAACTATCACAACTATTATGCTATGCTATTATATAGCACTAAGGATGAATAAAAATGCAGGCTGTGGAGTATATCAGTTTTTTACTGTGCTTTCGTATGTCACAGATCTCCACCCATAACTGTTCTGCATCACTGTTCCCATAGAAACAAGATAACATGAGAGGCTTTGGTGTATGTTACTGTCTCTGAAAGAGTCCAACCTCAAGATGAGAATATTGGACTTTGTAAATGAATTCTGATTTGTGTCTTTCATGCAAAATACATCCCTGAGTGATGTACCAACTTGAATAGTAAAGTTATTTAATTTGTTGATAGCAAAAATTATAGATAGAAAAGAAAACAGGTTTTTATGTGTGACAAGGAGCTGAAAATGCTTTTCCTTTTAGATAGCAGGAGCTACAAGGCAACAGATTATCATAGCAAATTAAAAATGTTTATAGTAAATTGACAGGAAGGAATTTCATTATGGTAGTGGCCTATAGGGACCAGCAAAAGACTAGAGAATTTTTAATATAAACTAGTCCCCCAAAATACAGCTGATGGCTGAGGAAAAAGTGTGATGTGAGATCACTCCATAGTACAGATAAAATGGTAGCAACCCAGATGTCTGCATATCCCAGCAGCTGAGATCTGGGAGATGATAGACAAGAGAAGTAAAAGCCCAACAAGAGGACAGCAAGCTTCAGTGGAGCTGAGAGATAGCAGCAGGTACAATGGAAAAGGAGCTGATTTGTGTAATGTGGTCCAAAAACTGCTGGGAATATGTACATGGAGACTGTAGGACAGAAGAGAGGCAATGGACAAAAATCACATAAAAATTGTAGACAAATAATACACATCCTGGAACCATTTTTGACACTCCTAAAAATTTGACCTGAGGTGCAACAATACCAACAAACCTCTTCCCATTGCTGAGCTCCAAAGCCCACTAAATAAGCTCACTTCCTGATCTCATTTTTGGAACATTTTTCAGGATACCTGTTGTTTCATAGAATAGTTTGAAGTGCAAAATATGCATAATGGGTTGTAAAACATAGGGAATTTTCTGACTGGCTCCCTGTGTGGCAGGAATGTGATTGAAATACTGTAATATGATGCATTCTTATAATTCAATTACTTTTTTCATATATTCTGGCTGTTTATATTTTTTGTCTACCTTTTGATGTCTAAAAGTTAAATTAATTCAAAAAGTCTATGGAGTTGGAAGAGCCTCCCTCTGACTTGTTGAGATGTGCATGGCTGGGCTTGTATTCTCCTACCATATGTATCTCTTTTAATAGTTCTGACTTCAAGGCACTGACAGCATTTCTTCATTTGATCAGTAGCCTGAGCAGTTGCTACGTGCTCTAGTGTGTACAATGGAAGAGGCCCAGCAGTGTTACCTCTTTCGAAAAAAGCACTAAGAAAAAGTCACTTCTTTCCCCAGCAGTCCTGCATGGCAGCTCTTCATCTGTGCTGAATGTTCCTAAATGCAGACAGCAGCTCCACGCGGCCACGCAGGAGCAGCAGCAGCCCAGTGCTGGGGAGGTCAGCAGCCACAGGAGAACACAAAGCAGGGGCTTGCATCAGCCAGCACATAGCCAGTCCAGAAGAAATTAAATTGCCTCCACTGAAGCACTGGCCAACCCTCACTGCAAGGAAAGTCTTCTGTTAAATGGTCTTTTCTTCTCTCAAAACTTTGCTTTACATCATTTGGGAGAGGAACATAGGGGAACCTTTGTAAAATCATGAGAGCTGGGGATAGACTTGTGTGAAGGTATGAAAGTGTAGCTGTATGGTCTACTGTGCAATAGTTTTCCACATAAAATAATCTGTTCTCCTATTCCTGTTCCATTCAGCCTGGTGGGGAATCAAGTGGCTCTAATGAGACAAGAATGAGCAAAAGGCAGACACGTAGACAGTGAACTGAGTTTCAGCAATAATGTTTCTCAGGGGCTGGCTATGCTCCTGAGTTTTAACCACTCACTTATTGAAGAACGGTAACTGAAGATGAGTATAAACATGTATCTGTATCTGAACAAAAGTGAGATTTGCACCAAGGCACCCAGTGATCTCACTCCTCTCCCGGTGAACCAGTCCTCTGACCTGCCCCTTGAAAGCTTTTCTTCTTCCTCCCTCACTGACAGCTCTGAGCATCCTTTTCATCCAGAGGTCTCTGCCATTTCAGATCACCTGCTCTACAGCTGACTTTTGCTCTAGCCCTGCTCAGGTTTCTAGGGAGTTCAGAAATGACCTTATGTTTTACAGAATTCATTCAAGCTTTAAAACACAGTCAGAAATTTCAGAACCTATTGTATACAGTACCTGTCCATAATATGGCGCACCACAAAACTTCCTGCCCTACCTGCAGATTATACAGCTGAAATGTATTTAACCTTCAGCACGTATAAAAGCAAGGTACAACCAGAACTTTGCCTCATAGTAGGGACATGAGAACTATGAAAATCTTGTAAATGATTATGGAACAAAGCTTTCAGTAGAAAAGTTGACGTTATAGCAATGCTGATAAATTGGCTATCAAGGTGTTAGTATTTGCTATGGAACTCCTCACCCTTTGCCTTGGAATGGAACTTGCTAGAAGATAACAACAGGGGTCCAGTCTCTAACCTTAAGCTTGATTTATTCCCACAACGACAAATTATAATGATATTATTTAAATGGAGATTACTCAGGTTTGCTGGGTGAGATAAGTAAAGCAAAAGCTTTGGAAGCTATTTCACTCCTTCACAGGGAGAGTTTGAAGGGGATGCTTTTGTAGTGTGTTTTGTTTTACTGAGGGGGTTTTTTTGACAGTCTTGATTTCCAAGCCATCAAGTTTCAGTGACTTCCTTCATTACATTAAACGTACCTCGCTTGCTCTCCAGACAATTATTCTGTTCATCACTTCTTAATACTAGTTTTGAATCTCCTCCTTGTTGCAGATCATACCCTGCACTACTGCCCCAACTCCCTGCTTCCTTATTACCTGTGTTTCATCCCTTTCTGTTAAGGAAAAGTGTAATATTTATTCTCTAACCTCCCTGAAACTGCACATTGTGTTGACAGGTGAGAACTTCCCATTCACTAAGGGCTCCAGAAGTAACCCTCTAACAAAATTGGAATAATTTCTCATTAAGATTATGCCAGTCTTCAGGTTACAGAAGAAGCCACATGCTTATTTTCCTGCAAGTCTACTGGAAATTAGTACTATCTTAAGAGTGGGTTCATTGAAAAAGGAAGAGTAGGGAAACTTGTATTGATTTTTCTGGGAAGTTTTGCCTGTTATATTTCATAAGCTGCTGTAGTTCTCCTGGTAATGTCTGGCATCTTCCTAACTCATTCTGTACCATACAGAAAGTTGTCATAGGCTTGAAGCTGTTAATATCATAATATCATATTAAACTAAAAATTGAGAAGTATAAAGACATATAAAATAAAGACTATTAAGACTCATCCTATATTCCTGGTCCTCTTGGGTGTCTGTGTGTGTGTCTGTGTGTGTGTGTGTGTGTACATATATATATGCTTAAAAAACTCAAAATCCATTCATATATTTATTTGGTCTCCATAACACTTTGTGTCAAAAACGTCCATGTATTTATTTGCCAGCTTCTTGCTACATGGTGATTTTCAGCTCTTGTATTGTAAAAAATAGTAGAAAATTATTCCCCCTCCTCATCTCTCTGACTTTCTAGCCCTCTCTCACATTCCTACTGTCTTGAATTGAATGTCTCTTCTCTGAAATAAAAGGTCTTAATCCATTTAGTATATGTTCACATAGAGACCTGCTTCATATTTATTGCCATACTTCTTGCTCTTTTGCCTAAATATTCTTGCTGGTTTATATGGTTTTTTCAGAGGGAATATCAAAACTGTTGGCAGTGTTTAATATGTGACTTCATCCCTGATTTACAAAAAAACCCCCGTATCTCTGTGTTCTGATCTTCTGGTGTCTGCTTCCTCTCTGACAGCATGAAATCATCACAAAACCAGCACTCTGAAGAGGATCTGCTTGGAGCTAGCTGGTAGGAAATGCTCAGAGCAAGGAGATGCAACCACTAAATCCCAACCTTCTCTGAGATTTCACAAGCTCCATATCAGGAGTAAAAAAAACTTTTCATGAGGATCACTCCATGGCATCATATATAAAATACTGTATTGTATACAGAGTACTCACTGGATAAATTGGACTCACTCTGGTCGAATTTATCCCTTTCTGCTGTCGATGATTCCAAGCCATCCTTCTCGGCTCCATAGGAGCACCCACAAGGGTGAACCTACAGGTGCATCTCCTCCCAAGTGACACCTGGACTGGTGTGAAAAGCAGACAACCCTCCTCAATGGGTTCTGGAGGGTATTTTGTAAGTTTTTTGTAAGCTTTAAAGGAAGGGCTAGAGAGTGTCTAGAGGATTAACAGGGCACTCTTGAAAGGGAAGAAACCTGGAGTTAAATTCACAGAATTCAGGAACTAAACTGAGGTTTTCTGCATGTTGGTCAAAAACTCCAACTTGTGAGATGCTATACAAAGGGAAAAGAGTGTTTATACTTTCCAGCTTTTTTAAAAGAGTGGGAACATCAGAAGTTACTCTTTACTCTTAAAATTCTTCATGTAAAAGATTAATTTTTGTAAATTTTTTATGAATAAAAATAGACAATTTTACACTATGCAGTGACACTGTTTCAAGAACAGAAAAGCAAGACATTCTTTCCTATTTTTCCTGCCATACTTAGTCTTCAGAATTGAAGTTTCTAACCCAATATAGCAGCACAAAAGTAGGGAAATTTTGTCCAACAAATTGTAGAATCTAGCAGCAGGGAAAGACAGGACATTTTTTTTGGCCTTTCTTTTCCCCTTGCTTTGTTGATAAATTTTTCCTCTAGATATTGGAACTGAACAGAGCAAAAGGAAAGGTGGGCTTGAATTCAGAACTGAAGCTTTGATCTTAAAAAGGTTAAAAGTCAGAGCACAGGGAGTACACATATCACTAGGTCAGGGGAAGTGATGTCACACTCATAATGAGCAACAACAATGCTTCTGAAAAAAACAACTTCAAAAAATGCCTCCTAGATATTACATCAAGGGATATGTTTGCATGTTAGCTGCCTCCAAGCAATCTTTTATATTAAACTACTTTATGTGCAAGACTTCCAGATCGTTTACAGGGCAAGTGCTTAGGAAAGTAGGGGCTTTCCAAGCGCCTGAAAAGATTGTCTGACTGATTGTCTGTCTACAGGTTTTCTTTTAAAGCTATTTTAAGTATATGATCCCATCCCAGCTATTTAACTCAGGAACCTGCCAATCACACACTGCCTAATTGAACCCTCGGATACTGTAGGATTGCAAGCCACAAAGCATATGAACAAAAATGTGAAGAAAGGGTTTTCTGCTGTTATTTCATTCTTCAAACCCAATTTGATAAGGTCAAATTTCAGATTGCACGACCCCATTGAGACTCAGGGACTAAACTGGGACAATCAGAAAAAAATATAAAAAGCTAATTTTTTTCTTCCATTTTTGAAAAGCAAGAGGAGGTCTTTAATACTAGTTACTTGCTGGGGCTGATAGCAAGGTCTAGGGTGGGGAAAGGACAATGAAAACTGAAAAAGTGAGACATGAGTCAGTTTTTGTACTGCTGAGCTAATAAATGATGACTGAATGATTGTATGACATCCCCTTCAGAGACACTTGTAATTCTGCTTTCTCTTGTTTGACTTTTTTTTCTTCAAAGAGAAAATATGAGAAGACAAACAGAATTAGGGTCTAAATAAGGGAAAATACTTCTGGAATACATTCTACAAAAGGCTAGAAATAAACTGTAGTTCCCAACAGCTGGACTGTGGTTCTGACCCAAAGCCCCCCCCGAGGTTAAGTGAAAACTTCCTTGATTTCAACATGTCAGAACCTAAACCTCACTGTTTTACAGAAATGAGAGTGGCAGTATCTATCTTGGCTTACTTTAAACAAATTTAAACTACTTATTTAATCAGCAAACAAATATTATCATTGTGTCCATGTTTATTGATTGGCTGCATAAATGTGTGTGACCTCAACTGGAATAAACAGGTACAGCTCCTGTGGAGCAGTGAGGGTTAATGTCAGCAGAGAGATCTGAACAATAAAGGAGACAGGACTTTACACAGTCATGGCCATCCATGCTCTTAAATGGCGTGAAATATGACTGAGTGAGCTCATAATATCACCTGAAGAGCTGTTACTGTAAGGAAGAAAAAGCATCTGACCACATATGCTTATGTAGCAGGTGGTTTGCAATTAGGATCACCCCCAAATGTTGTCAGCAGTACATCTTTGATATTTAAGGGGTGAGTGTTAATTCTATTGACCTTATTTGCAGAACTTCTTCCATCCTGTGAGCATTAGTGACTGTCAGGCTGCACCCTTTACATAGCTGTCTACTGGATGTTTGACTTTTAGTGATTTTTTTTTTTTAACCTGAGGCACTTCAGTCACGTAACTTCAGCAATCAATTTTGGCCCAAAGCAGCACAGGCCTCAGTCACAGAGAAGCAAGTGTTTGCATGCAAGCTTGCTATTAAAGCACCAGGGAGAAGAATGAGTACACAAAAGCTTAAGAAATAGGAATCTGAGTTGAATCATCACACAGTCAGCTAAATTACCGGCCCTGTAATTAGCCTTTTTGGAGGTCTCTTAATTGTTAATCCCTTTGCTGGTTATAATTGCTTTATTGAATCTAAATTAATCCAATTTTTAAGGAATAATCATGCAATTCTAATGACTACATAAAATTAAAAATATGGAAACTACTTTGAGAACTAATTTAGATTAGGCTCTGTTGAAAAAAGTAGTCTTGGAAATGGTATTTTTTGCGTATTTTTGGGGGGGTAACATTTAGTTGCAAGGATGAGAGGGGTTAATATTTCCTTTACACAGTGTATGCAAAGCAGTTGTGTTTAAAAATTCACTAGATTGGGAGCATCCACTGCATATGGAGAGCAAGTCAGTGCCAAATCAGAACTGGATCCATGCCAAGGGAAGAGAGCCAGGGGTTAGACATCTATAAAGTGTTGGATGGGATGAAAACAAAGGTAAAACACTTCGGTTCATTACAGATCTAGGCTATTTCCTAGCCACTCATGTAAATCAAGTTTTCCAGACCAAAACCACCATATCCAAAGATGGACGTTTGCATATTTTTCAGTACACAGAAATTTTATTGGGTCCCATAAGGACTGACTTAACCTGAACATATAGCACTGAAATACCCAAGGTCTTACCTGACCCAGTCTGGGATAGAAAAAAAATATATCATCCAGGTGTCTTGGACTTCCAACACTACCAGGAATTACCTCATTATCCCACAGCACTAGCCTCATCAGATAAAGAGTATGGGGGGAAGGACATGGAAACATGAGAAGGAGAACAGATAAAAGGAAACTAGGGAGAAGAAAAACATGTTGAGTCTTAATTGAGCTTGGAGAGGAAGCAGGAGGAGAAAAACATAGCTGGCTGATTTATGATTTAGTGATCTATGTTTGCAGTAGATTGAAAAATGCTCTTGTTCCTAATATATATTTTATTTCTTGTTTATCAAGTGTGAAGTCAAGGATGAACAAGTTAAGTTATGGGCAAAGTATGACTCTTCTTTAGAGCTAATCTCATGAGAAATTACATTGTAAAGCCCAGTGAGCATGTTAACATTTTCCAAGCAGTTACACATCATTCTATCCTGAGCCTCAGCTCAAAGAATACATTGGTTTAGTGTGTTACAATAAACATTTAAGTGTATTAAACTTTATATAATCCTTCATATGTATAATGTGCAATCTTGATGCCCAATGCTTCTCCAAGAAATCATCACTGACTGAGCACAAGAAAAGAAATTGAGGCTAAACTTGGAAAGAGAAACAGGAAAGGAAGAGCAGAGCCAGACACACAAACTAATGGAAATATAACCCTTTGTCTCTTTCTCCATTCACCTATAAAAGTAAGGAAAGATGGCCAGGTTTGGAGAGGTAGCAAGAGAGACCAACACAATGAACAGAGAGATCACTGGTAACATGTCTCCAAGGTTTCATAAATAATTATAACTGTTTAAACAGACTTTGCACTTTGATTCCTATATTTCACTGGCTTTAAGAGAATTTCTATCGATTCTATGCTTACATGCACATTTAAAATTCCATATTCAGATGTACAGATATGTATCATCTTTTTTACAAAATACTTTGTGGAGAGTTGAGGCTTCAGCAGGCTTCTGCATTATATATGAGTATTTAGAATATCATCACAATTAGCCCTGATGAAAATGAAATGAGGGTTTGAAACTAGCCCAAAATACCTGTGTTCAGATGCCCTTGGGAAAGCAAGTGTGTAATAAAATGTTACTTTGAAATGCAGCTCTCTATCTCTTACATACAGCTGAATACATCCATTTCAGCAATGAAGCTTGACAGCTGCTCAGAAGAATTCTGTCTCCAAATGCTGTTCTCTTCACTTGGTTATGAGGCCATCTAACTCTGCACTTATGGAACCTTTAACTAAACATATTTCAACTTGTGCATAGAGGAGGATTTTACAACACACAGCTATCAAATGATCCATTGTTGTAATACACTTTTTTTTCCCCATGATCACAAAATTCATAATTCTATAGACAAAAAAAAATCTGTGTCATCTGCATGTATGTCTCAAAGTCCACATATGTATTTAATGCTATTAACATGTTGAGGCCAATTTTTTTAGTCCTTCATGTTTTATATAGAAGTGAAAGAAAACCAAAAACAACCTATGGAATCAGTAAGTTGCCTATAGACAACTCCAGGTACTCAGCAATATTTTTCTCTATTGTTTTAGTATTACTTTACAGGGAACCAAAAGTAAATACATTAAAAGATAAACCATCAGCAGGCTTCTTATTTCTCATTACACAATATCAGCCCTCATGTCTCATTTAGTTTTTTAAACTGCAAGCACTTCTTGCCTTCTTCCCTTTTGCTTTAGTTGAGATCCTCCTACACTAGGTATAGCAGTTGTACAACCCCTATTATCTCTGTCTAAAGGAAATGTACACTGTGTTCTAGGATGTTGGTTTGGCCTGATCATGCATTCCTCGATGATCCAATATCCAGGAAAGACACATAAAAAGATGCATGATCAAATTAACTATGGACATAGCACAAATTACTAAAGGCCAGTATAAAAGGATGGCAGAAACTTACAGGAGAAATATTCCTATGGGGTCAGGAGCATGTCTGTGAAAGAATTAGAAAGGGAAAAAAACATAATAAGAAGACACTTTTAAGTGCTTTATTAAGAAGAGAAAAAATTAAATAGTTAACAACAAAATACAGTTAATTACTGGCAAATAGGCAAAAGTGTTGACTCAGGATCAGGGGAGCAAAGTTATACCTTTTATTAAACTGACTAATTTAGTAGTAAAAAACCAAAAAAGTCTTCAGGAACACAAACCCCATTACAGAGGCAGATGCTTGTCTATTTTCCAGCTACATCAATTGGTTTAATGGGAGAGATTGCTTTTTCTCCACTACCTTTCCTTGCTTATACTCTTAGGCTATCATACTTACAGCATTATTACTTTATCTTGAAAGTGTTCAATGATCTTTTGGCTTTAGCCTTTGCTTAAAAGATCAGTTTTAATGTCATAGCCAACCTCATTAAAATCATAAATAGAAGAGTGAAAATCAGGCAAAAAAAAAAAAAAAAAAAGGGTAGAATCCACGTAGATAATGTAGTTGTTTTCAGGTTGGCTAGGTCTGGTGTAATTCAGTTCTGAGAACACTGAAAACATTTTATTAGCCATTAACAATTGTATTTAACAACTTGAGGGACAAGAATTCCAGAAGACTAGAAAGGGCAAACACTTACTTTTAAAATGTCAAAAAGGAGAAGAGCTTAACTTCAATTACCAGAAAAATACCAGAACAAATAATGAAAAGGTCTATTTGTAAGAATTTTGAATATAAACATGGTGTAAGAGACAAAAGAATTTCTAATAAATAAATCATGTAAGAGCAAATTTCTTTCTCTCTACAGTAGACAACAAGATTTATGGACAGAATAGAAAAAACACTGTCATGCATCTGGATTTTGGCTTTTGACATCTCACAGGACACTTGCATAGACAAGCAGATTTGAGGTAGGTAGTTATTTGGGAAATCCTATTCACAGAATTAGTTACCAATAGTTATTAGTGATTCATTTTTAAATGAGGAAGATGCATCAGGTCAGGTTCTGCAAGAATCTGCATGACATGTTCACTGTTGAACTGGTAGGTGATTAAGATGCTTTTTGTATTTGAAAATTACACTAAGCTAAAAAAGACTTCAAACCCATCAGAGTGCAGAATGTATATTTTAAATGGTCTTGGTGCACAGCAGAAATCTGAATCCAGCTAAGCAATTAAGTGAATTCACATGTTCCTGTACAAGTAAAATTACCTGCACAAATATAAAAGGGAGAATGACTAATCAGACAAACACAGTGCAAAAAAGAATCTGGCAATTAGAATGGATCACAAACAATAAAACTGTACAACTGGCTAAGAAGCAATCATGCTGGGTTAGATAAAATTAGTACATTTTATGTTAAACACACAAAATGTTCCTTTCTTTCTACTCAGAGCTGGTAATTCTTTACCTGGATCCCTGTGACCACTGCAGGTTATCACATGTCAATACAATACATCAACCAGCTGGAGAAAGTCCCAAAATCCAAAATAAGTATGAACTTTAAAAAAAGTTTTCTAGCATAAGACTGCAAGAACTGAGCTTGCAAAGCTGAATCCAGGAGGGGAAAGACTAGGAGGAGGCTTGACAGCAGTTCTCCAATTTTCAGAGACATTTTTTGTGAAAGCAGGCAATTAATTGTTTTCCATAATCTCTGAAAAATAGAAAAGATTGCAATAAGGGAGAATTAGGTTAGAGGTGAGAGAAATAATACAGTGTGAAAGGCCAAATAAGCAATGAGTAATAGACCTACAGGGAGTTTTCCTGATTGCTGGAAATTTTAAGGAGGAATAAACCAAACAACAGTGAGGACTGGTTTTCAGTATTAATCCTCTTTCGGAGCATACTTTTGATTTAGTGGATCTCATGAATATTGCACAAAAAGTATTATTATCAAACAGTATGCAACTTTCTACCCTTGCTCTATTGTATACACTGTGGTACTAAATATCTATCTCTATTAAGAACATTATACTGTAAGCTGAATACGGAAAGTGAAAGTAAAATGAATGCCTTAAACAAGGAATCAATCTCTTCAACTAGTCAGTGTGCTAATGACTACAGCAGAGGAATGGAAACTGGACATATACAGGTTTCTCACAGATTTTTCACAGCAGACTACTGCTTTCTGTCCAAATATTTAATTGATCCAAAAAATTTGTTGTATTATTAATTATATCTGCAGAAAGTGAATGCCTTTGTGAGTAGTCCATATTGCATTGGCTTCTAAGGTTACTGCATGCTCAACAGTTTTCTGTTTCTTCATAATGAAAAGTATATAAAATAAAATCAATTTCTCTATCCTGTAGGTCTGCCATGTCCATTATTTCAGAAATATCAATTTTTATCACTCTTTCCCACTCTTGAACTTTTCACTAGGTCATTAGTTATGTAATACTGTGGATGGTATTTAAATCATACAAGCATGATTATCAACTAACCTATAGGTTTGATACATGTATCAGCATACCATTCAGAGGTAAATCCTTTAAGCAGTCTGGATGACACTCCTCTAAATTTCTCAGACAGATGAAATAGTGAAAATTATACCTTGGGCCATTAAGAGGAAAGGAGGTCCTCATCCTCTCTGACATAACTAGATTCAAATAGTCTCTACTTTGTTGTAGCCTCTATGCCTTTGTCATTTCTTACCTTAATATTTCTGAGAGAAATAGCATATGAATGTTTAATTAAGCCTGTGATGTCTTCCGTTTCCAGCTCTCTATAGTGCTTTAATAGCACACGTGCACTGTTAAACAGACCTTCCACCTCCATCTGGGTGGAAAAGTATGACTGAGGCCAAGATAAATTCTGCACACAAAGCTGGGGAGGACCAAGTCCAAGAACAGTGAGAAGGCAATGTGCTGAGCTTACCCTCACTACATCTGAAAGTCCTTCTCTTTCATAAAGCACATTTCCTAGTCTTAAAAAATAACAGGGAATAGCAAAGAACAGCTGCTGCTAAAAGCAATGTTTTACCTGTCCCTGTTGCTGTGCACTCATAAAACTCACAAGTCTTTCACACAACTTTACTCAAAATTGTAATTATATTCTAGAAAAAGTGTTCACAAGATCACACTTCCCATTATGGATCCTTGTACTTAGAACAAATCTATGTATGTACATCTTTTCTAATAAAAGTGAGTTACTAGGGACTCCTCATAAAATATAGCACTAAGAGAAAAGATTATTTCAGAAAGTTTCTTTACTTCATCAGCAGGAATTCTCAAAAATCAATGTCATCAAAAATAATGTTTGAGAGAGGTTTTAAAGTTATTTTTAAAAACAAATACACAGGACAGGAAAGAGAAAGCTTATGGTGAGCTATACAAAACAAAAACCTACTGCTGCTCTGATCATTATTCCCTGTTCCCAATTATTGGACGACATGCCAAAGCAGCTGAGATGACAAGGTCCAGGAATAATTGTGTTGGAGCTTTAGAGCTCCCTCTGGATCTGTCACATCGTTGGACTGTCCCTGTGTTGTTTGTCTTCCTCATCCTCCAGAAGGCCATTCCCTTTCCTTTCAAAATTTCTTTTCCATAATTTGTCTGGTTTTTATCCATTCATGGACAACATTCCACTCAAACCCTACATACATCCTGCAACACGTAAGGTGTGTACAGAGGACCTTCAGGCCGAGACTGCAGGCTTTGCACAGGGGGGCAGATGGATTTAGGAACACGCCTGCTGACGTGAAATATGCATACCTGGAGCCTTCCTGCTGAAACACAGCCTGCACACAGTCTGAAACCTTCACAAATACATACCACACCCCCTTAGTCAAGTACCTATTTCCTGTTACAATGTTGGGTTTTTTCCTGACTAGATCCTGCTTCAGTTTGGAAAATTCAGACTTGGTCCTCTATCTCATGTGTCCTGTTTGAGTCAGGAAAGTTTAGTCTGCTGTCTGGAAGCAGCTTAAGGACAGAGTTGGATTTGATTTGAATTTTGTATTCTGCCACTGAGATAAAAACAGAACTCTTACAATTCAGGGGTTCCTTGTGTCTACACCACTCAGACAGAAAGCTCCTGAGAGTGTTCAGAATACCCTGTGTGCCTGCACACTAAAGGTGTTTGAGTCATTCCCAGCATCCATAGCTGTACCTCCTACGGGTAAGCACAGAGAAAATCCTGGTGCGCCAGGTCTGTGGTGTGCAGTAAGTCATCCATTACTCATCCTCCCGTTTTTCCAAACTGTGTAGACGTTACGAGCCTTCCATGCAACCCTACACGAGACACAGGGTCTCAGAAAATGGCTGGGAAAGAGAGGAAGAAACCAGGGTCACAGCCAGGTGCAGGCCCCACAGTGTCAGCCCTCCTCGTGGTTTCCCAAGTGTTGACATCGTCTGAACTTGCAAATAGAGGCTGTGCCTGTGCATGGAGTAAGGATAAGAGGGCATAGATTTGCTCATAAGGACAAGGGCCCCTTATTAGGCACGCTGTGGAGATGCCACCATGGCCAGCTCAGCTACCGAGGGTCTGCAAGCCTGAAGGTGGGTGCAGCCCTGTGTACAGCCCTTGCTCCTACAGGGCACACCTGAGACACAGCCAGAGGTGCAGCCTCCCCTCACTGGGGATTCTCAGTGCCCCTCAGAGGCTGCTGCAAGGTGTGGGAGGGTGGGCAGACAGGGCAGTTTGTCTTGATGACACCTTCAACAGAGCCACAAGGCACTGGGCCTTGAAGTCCAGCTATCACACCAACAATCTCAATCACCCTGTATGTAAACCACTATTACAACATCCTGTACAAATAAGGGCTTGTCAGCAAGAATGAGATCCTTGAGGGCAGAGCTGCAGTCAGTGCTTGCATGGTATGCTGCAAGAAAGTTGCTGGGCTTCCTCTTCCTCCTCCTCCTCCTGTTGTCCCTGCGTAGTGCCCTGTCAAAACATTGCTGCCCACCAGGGTACAGGCACCACGTGCCACAGGGGAGAAAGAAACCTGGATAAGCAGTGCAAAGGAAGGAGAGGGTCTAACCTGTCTTCCTACCTTCTTGGCCTCAGTTTTGATCCATGGATCACAATGTGATGTGACTGGTAACCTATGGAGATAGGGAATGAGCCTGCATTCTCCTTTATTTGGACACTGGACACATATCCAGCAGATCAAAGGGGAGTTATTACATCTTTACCAAGCTCCATCCAAGTAGCTCCACACCATCCACTGCCAGTTTGCACTTCACAAGCACAGCCTTTCTCCAGTGACAAGACACATTTACACCATAAGTTCCTTAAAGTCCAGTTTTTACATTAAGAACAAGCCTGTGCTTTTTAAGAATAACAGAAAATGCTACGTATGCATTGATAGATTGAAAAATAGTAACAAACATCTTCTCAAAAATTTAGGAACCATTATGAAAAGACAGTGATATTGCACAGTATGCATCACATTCTTATCTCCAGAATATCCTGACCTGAATCTATCTGTATTCAGCTTTTTCAGAAAGATGGAATAATCCCTGGGGATTTCACCAAGCACAAAGAAGCAAAGTGATGTGTCCACAGTGAGTAAAACAGTGATTCAGAAATGTTCTTCCTCAATGCATTATCTGTCAAGCAATATTTCTTCACCTTATTAACAGGCCAAGAGATCATGAGAATTAATCACTGTGATTAACTGTGCTTATAGATAAAATGTATATTGCAGATTATGTTCTATTATGTCTGGGGTTGGGGAGAAATCATACATTGCATCAACATTGCATGCTGACTGTGTCAGTTCTGCTGCAAACTCAGTTCTTGCTGCTCAGCTATAAACAGTGCTCACAACAAATGTGAAAAGTATCACTCTCCATTCCAAGGTGGGAAATTGCTGAAGAAAAGTGTTTTGGTAAACAAACCCTTCCTGATGGCTCTCTGAATATCTGGCAGTGAGCACAACTCCTGGTTCGCTCTGCTGACAGAATCAGCCTCACTCCTCCCTGCTAATAAAGCAAGGCTGCATGTCAGGGAAGGCTGAGACCACTGATACAGAAATAGAGTCTTGGTGTCAGCCTTAGAAAAACCCAGCCAAAGCTGCACTTTTTATCAAACCATCTCCCGGGTATGGCCCAGGTGTTCACTGCAGCTCAAATCTCAGCTGTTGCCACCACCATCTCCCTGCCAGCCCTCACCACAGGCTCAGCAGTGCTCAGCCCCACATGGCAGACACAACAGATGTATTTTCCCAAGTTAGAGATTCTTGAGGACAACAATTTCACAACTTGTATGCAGCCTCTTTCAGTGCTGCTCAGAAAGGCTTTTGTCTAACTGGAGTCTTCTCTGCTACAGCTTAAGCACATTTTTCTTTCCTGTCAACCAAGAATATGGAGAGCAAACTATCTTTGTTTGTACCCTCCTCACTTTGCTTTTGAACATCCTAGACAAGGGCACTATGCCTGCTAACAGTATTTTACACTGTTCAAAACTGTTAAGTGCTCATATACCATCCTGTTCCAGAAAGTACACGGGATGCAGCAGGGCTGCTGCATGTAATCATTTGATGGAAAATATGTTTAAAGTATCACATGCCTTTGCTCTATTCCTCAGCGTCACACAGGATCTCCAGCACCTGGATTGGATGGCACAGAATTTAATGGTTTGTTTTCCCACTTCACCAATCACATGCACAGTGCTGATTGCAACTGTGCCAAACACCCCATGTAGTACCCCTACCAGGAAGCCTGGGAATTTTTTCCCTTTCATTCATTAAGCCATTCTTACACAAGCATGAAACAGGCAAGCTGACTTTGCTGTTACTAAACACACCACAAAACTGACATACTCTTTGTCCAATGTATTTAGTCTGCTAGCAGTCACGATGAGATATATTCATACCATCCTCCTTGACAGTTTGCACAAGTCATCGTTCAGAGGTGCCCACCTCTTTCCAGTGACTCTATGAGGAACACAGGCTCCTAAGTTTTGGTGCACCAAATCATATCTTAGTCTGATATCTAAAGTGGACAGTGAGTCATTCTTGCATCAGCAACAACATGGGTGGTTATCTCCGCACAGGACTTCAGGCATATGCAATATTTGCATAAAATCATGCAACAGACCTCCCACAAGCATCCAGGCTGGCAAAACCCAATGGCTGAAATACTCCCAAAAGAGGCAGCCCAGTCCTGACTGAAACTAACTCTTTCCCTAATGTACGTGAAAGCACAGAAAATATTTTGCAGTCTTCAGTCTAACAGTGATGATGAGGCATCTAACGCAGAAGTCTTCATTTTGAGTCACTGGTCATTGTACACACACACCTTTTAGGTGGTTAATATTGAGTTTCACAGTCTAGATAACATGTTGCAAACTTCTCTGTAGCTATCCAGATCTTCAGAGAGAGAACATATCTAGCTAGCATTGACATTTAGAATACGTTAATTGTTTTACTTCTCCTTTATTTTTGACAGCTACAGTTTAAGAGCAAACTTTGATATAGCCCATTACATGCCTGAGGATATTTTTAAAAAGCAGTTTGGGGAAAGAGGAAGAGAATGAATACATGAAAATAAAGCCTGATCTAAATTAGTAATTTACGTGTTCCCAGATGTTTCCTCCTTGAGATCTTGCATAGAGCAACTGTATCAGATCACCTGTAGTTTAAGGTTTTCAGTTTGTCACGTAATCTCTCCTCCTTTTTCATAAACTGATCTCATCTTTTCCAGAGTAATGTTTTTTTCACTTCACATCATCTGTACAAACAAATAAGTATTCCCTCCCCCACAAACACCAGCACATGCTCACACATGCTTCTCTCTTTGGTCTGTATAAGGTAGCTTGGCACCAAAAAAAATGTGATTAAGTTTTAACGAGTGTCAAAGCCAAGTGGTTCATAGACGCTTACCTGGAGATCAGAATGAAGTTTAGGTGCTTTCTGAAATTCAAATTAGCAAGCATCATTCTTCCTGCCTTCTACCACACTTCAGGGAATGTTTGATCTGCAGAGAGAGAATGAGACACAGAAAATGATCAAGTGAGAAACCTCCAGGATCCAAGGGCTCAGACTTCCCACTCCCCAGCATTACCACTGTCTCTGGGAGCATGTGAATAATCATGTTACTCTTGCTTACATGGTCCTATTGCAGGGCACTAATGTTGTGTACTGTAGAACAGAATTAATCATAAATATTTAGGTCAAGGATTTCAGCATAGAACAATAGTACCATTAACAATTCAGAATGCTGCCACAGAAAGTTATTTTTGACACCATCAGCTGGAATTGAGCAGACATGCCTTCATTAAGTTGTAATCTATCATTTGTAATACAATATCAATGCAAAAAAAAATAACCTCTAAGAGCATTGATCAGAAAATTAATAATCTTTTTTTGTTTGCTAAAGCACAAATTTTATAAAGGCTCTTGAGATCTCATGTTACTGCCATGTTGCCCAGAAATGAAAGACATTGCAAAGGAAGGAAGGAGATCTAATATCTCATGACCTCCATGGGTTCTCTAATGTTAAAAATGCTAAATTTAGGTAGTTTCTGTATCAGGAAAAAAAATAAATAGATTAGAATACGGAAAGTGTATTTTATACATCAACTTCAATACGAATTTTACACTATACATAATGGTCTGAACTAATGTGTCTGTGCTTACCTATATCTACCCTTCACATGTCTCTAATACACTATTACACAAGTGCTTGGAAAAATATGTCAACAACCGTAAACAGTAAAAGAGTTGCAATAGCAAATGGCAATATGTGTGCAATAGTGATCTCCTTACATTTTTAACTGAAAACTATTAAGTCCAGTGAACTGTATGACCTGCATCCTTTGTCCACCTGAGTATCCCATTAAGCTGCAGCTGGCATATTGCAAAGGGAAAGAAAGAAAAAATGAAAAATAAACCAAGTATCAGGAAAATAGGAACTGTACAAGAAGCAGGTTTTTTCCTCTTGCTTGTGCTCAGTCAGTCCTGTACCATCAGTCTTCTACCTTCACAGCTTCTATGTTTGTATGCCCAAATATGAACAGTCCATCATCCAATCTTACACTGAGCCAGGGGCTGGGTTTTAACCAGTTTTAACTGCATAGACTGACCTTTGGTCCATTTACACACATTTTAAATACTGACTTCCTTCTCCTGTCACAGGACAGAAAAAAATGACATCTAGTTTATATAGGATCTTCCAATTTTATACTGGCTTGCTGAATTTGGGATTAATCCTTTCTTGAATATTGATGCAATTTTGGATATTGATATAAGCAATGTAAAAAGTAAATGGGACAGGGGAAGAAAAGGCACCATGAAGTCTTTATCTCTTCTGTGTGTTTTTCCTGTAGTTCCGCAGCTTTGCTTTCAATCCCTCATGAAATGGCTCAGGGACCTGTTACACCAAGTGCTCACAAAGGAGGCAGTGGTGTGGTCACGCAACAGATACATGGCACACAGCAGAGGAAACTTTTCCCAGTGACTCTTCCTGGTTGAAAGATGGACTAAATGTAACCCTGTCAAACCATGCTGCATCTCATTCCCAAGTGGCCTGTTTTCCTACTCACAGAGTCAGGACAAAGGGGAATTAATACATTTGAAACCACGTATGCCTCTTATTGATAATAAGAGCTCATATATATAAAAAAGAGGTACAATTGTTAAGTCTTATTAACGAAGAATCAGTCTACTGTGACCGGCTAATCAGTTTTATATGTACCCATCCTTGGAAGTGTTCAAAGCCAGGTTGGATGGAGCTCTGAGCAGCCTGGTCTAGTGGAAGGTGCCCCTGCCCATGGCAGGAGGATTGGAATTGGATGATTTCTAAGGTCCCTTCCAACACAAGCCATTCTATGATTATGTGATTCTATGATTACAGGGTGTGCTGTGTACCCTAAAATCTTTGGAATGACCCTCTAACTTGTCTTTGAGTGCTGCTAATTTTAATGTGGCTATTTTTGGTAGACAGCAGTAAGATCTGAGTGCTTTCTGAAAAATACAACAGGATTTAGAATAATGAAGGGTCCAGATCAGAAGACATTGTTTTTTACTTTTTGGTTTTTTTCTTTGGCATAATCGACAATCTATTCTTTTAGACTGATGCAATCCATTCAGAAAAGGTATCATAGCAGTAAGCTTGAACTGCAGTGCAAAAAAGCAAGTCACTGTTTCTGCCTTGTGCTAAAGACTTTTTCCAAATATACATATATACATACATACATACCTACATACATAAATGCCTTTATTTATAGCTCTGTTGAACTACAGAAGTGAAGAAAGAGAAAAGCACTGAATAATTCATCAAATTTTCTTTCTTTATCATGCAGGTCCAATTTTTCCACATAAACATATTAAAAAAACCTGAATTCTAAAAAATTATTAATATTAAAGATGTAACTACAGGATTTCACACAAAAACAGTCTTGCTAGTCAGCATTGGTAGTTTCTGTGACTTCAAGCTAGAGACAGGCTTGCAGATCTGAGGCAGCCATCCCTGTCTCTGTGCCTTTAGTCCACAGTCCAGGGACTAGAGGTCTCATCCTAAGCAGAGATCTAAAACCATCTGAATACACTACAAAAGTATCTATTTCTCTCACCAAAAATAAGGAGATCCTGAATAACTATCTCAGGTATGGATATGTACCCCACAGATGTTTAAAGTCATGATAGACTAAAAATCTGCTGTGGCCAGTCTCTGATAAACCAATGTACGCAATTTGAATTATGGCTACAGAAAAAGTGTCAGACAAATGCATAAAAATATTCAAGACTGTTCTAAATATCCTGTTACCTTCAAGTCACTGCAGGCAATTCCAGTTAAAATGTGCTCTCTGGGAGTACTGAATCAGACCCATTGCAAATTTTATATATCAATGAAACACTCTTATGATGGAAGAGCTTTGAATTGACTGCAGTGAAATTGAGCCTTATGCAGAGAAAATCCTTGCTATAGTGTTTACTAATTTAGCTTGCAAGGCTGTGTTTAGAGGGATATTAAGAATTAACTAGCATGTTCTCTATTTGTGGATTATGTGTGTAATTCCCCAATCTGAAAGAGTATATATATCTAAAAATAAAGCTCCATACACAGCTTCCCAGTAGACAAATGCTTACTCACTTAAAATGTATGTTTACTTAAAATTTTGTTCCCTGGGATGGCCTAATGAAATATACATTTCATTTTAGCAGGGATTCCCAAAGGAGTCAGCTGCCAGACTGTCTTTTTCTAGCTCCTTCCGTGCAAACTATGTAAAGCAGGACACTAAATCTGCAATAGCAGGCAACACTCAGGAATTAGTGTTTCAGCTCTGTTTATGCTGGCAGTGCCTGAGGAGTACCTGGATCTAAACAATTCTGTTAGCACATTGATAATTCATTCCTAGCAATTTGTTACCTGACATTAATTTCCTACGAAACCATAGTATCTAAACATGCTCCACATAAAATCACTTTTAGGAAAGTCAGAGGCTAGGAGGCAATGACTGAGTGAAATTTCCCTATTTATGAATGCTTGCAGTATTTTGGCATCCCAAATTCCTGCAAAACCCTCACAGATTAATTTTAGCTGCTTTTGTCTTAGGCAATGGAGATATTCATTCTTCCAGGTAAAAATCAACCTTAAATTCTGTCCCACATTCTGAAACCATGAAGACAGATTAAGAAAACAGACTTAAGAAAGTTAAAAAGTATTGCATAAAGTTTATAACTACCAGTGACTTAATACCATATATCACATCAAATATAGTCATACAGACCATCTCCATTGTTAGATAGAGTCAAATATCTATATGCCACATGAAAGGACATGTGTATGAAGAAACATTTATGGTATAAGTTTTTCATGTTCTGAATGAGTATAATATTTTCTTTATATGTTACATAAAATATTGTTTTGTAATTATATATTATTTATATTGTATATTTATTTTTATTTCTATTATTATAAATCCTTCAAAATCAATGTCACAAAAAATCAAAATAATAAAAGTACATTACAAGCCTTTGGTTGAAATAAAGGACAAGGAAATAGTAGTATACTTTTTGTATAAGAGTCCTAAAGACCTTTATATCAGGAGTCATTTAAAACTAAATCAAGAGAGATCCAGGCACCACTGGCTACAAGTAATACCAGCCAGGAAAATTAATCTCTATGAAATGATAGTGAAAAAACATTTTTAAATGTACTCTTTTCCATCAAAGCCTTTCACATGGTAGATGTCTTGAAAGAGTTTGACTGAACTGACAGACAGATCTGAATCTCTCACTCAACAAATATAAATCAAGATGAAACTATAGCTGGTTTTATAGAAGAAAATAGAGGTAAACTCCAGAGACAATTATGGTTTCTAGAGACAAAATAAATACACTTAGTTATGAAACAGTTGGAAAATACCAAAGAGTGAAACTCTCCTCAGAGCTTTTATCCAGCAACTAATGGTGAGTGGCACTTGCTACAGGGAGAGAGGAAAGTGGGCTACTCATAATATTGGTAAATACAGGATGAGGTTCTGCTCAGTCTTTCAGACCTGACAGATTTGCTGCATAGCCATCTATATCAAAACATGTTGAAACTGTAGGATAAGAAAACAGCATATTTTTTAGACTTTTCTAAATTGGACAGGGCTCATAACAAAGGAACTGCTAAAAAGGAAAAGAAATTTAAAGGAGGTAGCTTAGAAACAGGATAGGAAAACAAATAAGAAAGAAAATGTTAAGCAATTTTTAAATTTATTTTAATTTCATATTCTGGCTCTTTGTAGCCTAAGTAAGGTATTTACAGAAAACCCAAGAGGTCAGGACAATTTGGCACTGAAAGAGGAAAAAGCTGTTAGTTTTGAAAGAGAACATCAAGAGGCAGCGAGGTTCGTCATGAGAAAGTTATATGAGAATCATTTTGCAGATTTGAAGTGTTGAATAAATACACGACAGCACTCTTCTGTTTAAAAAGTGTTATAAAAAACCTTCTGACTCTTCCAAAACAGATTGCTGGAGCCATACTTGTCCCCAGCCATGCCACGTGTCATATTCAATTCCCCTGCAGAGACACAGCAATATCAGCTACACAACTTTAGGCTAAGGAAGGAAAGAATCTCTCAAGCTTCACCAGCAGGTGATCAGATATCGTATCAGCCTCCCCCAAGGTGATGGCCATCAGCAGTCACATCTTTCCCCAGGACAGCACACAGCAAAATCCATCTGTCTCCCAATCATAATATTTATCACCTCAGTAAAAAGATAAGGACATTTTGTTAGCAGAACGGTCACCCTTGTGACTGAAAAAGGATTTGCAAGACTGAACTGTAGTTGTTTCATAAATATAGACAATTGTTCCTTACAACTGTAGCATCAATGCCTAGTTTACTCAAATGAAACCATTTATCTCCCCTTAAATGCAACGAGCCCATTATTTTTTCTCTTCTGAGGCTGCAGATTGACAGTACTGAGATGACATGGTTATCTAAAAAAAATTAGACCCTGTTTCTTGTCCTGTTTCCAGCTGGGATAGAGTTAATTTTCTTCCTAGTCCTTTGGGTTTGGTTTTAGTATGAGAAGAATGTTGACAACAAAGCAGTGGTTTAGTTGTTGCTCGTAGTGCTTATTTTAAATCAAGGACCTTTCAGTTTCCCTTGCCCTGCCAGTGAGGAGGGGAACAGGAAGCCAGGAGGGAGCATGGCCAGGACAGCTGATCTGAACTGGCCAAAGGTATAGTCTATACCATAGAACATCTTGCAGTACATAAATTGAGAGGAGTTGGCTGGGAGGGGCTGATTGCTCTTCTGGGACAGTCTGGGCTCTAGTCAGTGGATGGTAAGAAGTTGCACTGTGCATCACGTGTCTCTCCTGAGTTTTATTTCTCTATTTTTGTTGTCTTCCTTTTCATTATTGTTGTTGCTGTTATTACATTTTATTTCAGTTATTAAACTATTCATCATAACCCACAGGTTTTATCTTTTTTTCTGATTCTCCTCCTCATGCCAATGGGGGCATGGGGTGAAAATTGAACATCTGCATCGTACTTTGTTGCCAACTTGGACTAAACCATGACATTTCTTTTTCCCCTCCTTGGAATTTATTTCCACCTCCACACCACCCCAGGCTGCACAAGTGCTACCACCTATTTCTCTAAAGGATCAACTCCTCCGTCCAATTTACCAAGCAGCTGCAGCTGGTCAGGGGTGCAGAGGTAATGTGGCCAGAGAGAGGAAGAGGGAAGCAGCCAGGGCAGGGTGGCTCTGGCAGCCAGGAGGGCTCAGATGTCTCACACACAACAGCTAAACCCCATAACACTTCTTCAGTTTGATGACACTGTCCCATAAGAAGCCCAAGTAATTAGAGACCTGAGATTTTTAGTTGCATATGTAATTGTGTTATTAAAAAATCAAGTAACAAAAGCTGTTACAACAAATCATTTATAAGTTTATTAGATTTATGACTAAAATTTCATTGAAAGAGCAGATACAAGACAAATGTTAAAAGAACTATACTAAATAAACACATCCATATCTACTGTAACTAGGTATCTACTGTAGTACTGCCATGGTACTATTATTTTGTCTCTTATGCTAAGAAAAAAATAATAATAATCTGCCCTGATAGCATTTCTACTTATCTTAATAGATGTATAAACACCTTAGTTCAATTTCTGCGTTAAATCACAATTAAGAAAAAGCTGCTTCTTAAGTTTTACCTCTATTAACTTTTGCTGGATTGCTGTAGTCTTCATTACTGTTGTCCCTCAAAATATCACCTTCACTTCAACTGTAAATAGCTCAGGAAAATAGTTCAAACCTTAAAGGAAAACTTCCAAAGAAAAGATATTTTTTCCCTCATAACTGAGACCTTTCCCAAGGGAATAGGCCACTTTTGGGAGTGTTAGTGCTTCATGTTTGTAGCAATGGAAAAAAAGTGTACAGAAATAATGGGTTGGCTGAGTTTATTATGAAAGGATTGCTCCTATTAGGAGATTCAGGGCAAATAATAGTCAAGATAAAACAAAGTTATGGGGGGAAGCTTGGAGAATTTGTACTAGTTTCAATATCTTTGCTTCCATCTTCTAAATTGCCAATTGTCAAATGTCATTACTGCTCAGGCTGTTAGCTGCTCATTTGATTACAGCATAGCTCCCTCTCTGGAGCATGGCTCTGTCAGTGTATGAAATCATAAAATGTCCTTGTGCAGGTGCAAAAGCCTGGGAGAGCATGAAGACGATAATTAAAGTATTTTGTTGCCTTTTAAATACATAGTTACATCTACAACAAAACACAGAAATACTAAGCTGTTTGCTTCTATTTGTCCTTAAAGGATTTGAGGCTGCATGTTCGTCAGTAGTTGCCAAGAGTTCTTGCACAGTTTTAATACTAATTTATGATGAAGCATACTAAATGAACCACAAGTTATTTAAGAAAATGAAATAAGGAAACTTTTTGAGGTTTTAGTAGGAAAACAGACTGGAGTGCGAGTAGTCTGATGTAAATGAATAGATGGCTTCAATGAAAATGAAAGAGAAGAAAACTCCCTCCTGGGGTTCATTATGCCTCTTGAGCTGTTGGTAGTAAAGTTAATTTTTAAATGCTTTGAGGTGATTAAGAACTCAGGCATCACTCTAAATGTAAATAAGTCCTGTTTCATTTCCTTGCAGTTAACTGATTGCAGCAGTCACCAGCTACTTAGCTTGCTGATGTATTTGAGATCTGTAGTCTAGTTCATAATTAACCCTCTTCATATGAAGTGAAAATGTTAGCAAGCCTGTTGTTGAACATATATAACCAGGATGTGACATATTCACTCACAAGGGAGATAGAACGTTTATATTTGTAAATCATGAGGGCACCATTTGAAGCAAAAGTATCACAGAACAAAAACCAACATAGAAATTGAGTTTGTTTCCTTTCACACTGGATGCAGCTTAAAAATGCAACCAAAATATATGCAGTTTAGAACCTACAGCATAAACAGATGAATTATTTATAGTAAAGTTAAGAAAACCATTAAAGCTTTACCTCTTCCTCCCCATCAGGTCTACTAAATAGAAACTTTCAAGAATCTGTATATGAATATCACAAAGGAAAAACCTCAAGTGATAATCCATTTTTGTAATGCATATATATACAAACAATTAAGAATTAACATGAATAATCTTGCTCAAGGCAGTGACTGGGACCCTTGAAATCTGTATTATCATTCCTATAGCTGGAATTGAGATAGTTTCGTGGCTAGGCAAAAGCTTCAGAAGTGACTAATTCTGTTCACCAGTTTGTAATTACCTAGCGTAGGACATTCTAAGCCATAAACTGTCAAAATAGCTCTACTGGGTACTGAAATAGTGAGACAACCAATACTCATCTCTGGGACAAGCTCCCCAGCTTGTGGCCATGGATCCAAGCCTGTGGGGGTTCAGGAGGCGTTTGGACAATGCTCTTACATAGTCTTACTTTTAGTTTGCCTTGTGTGGAGTCAGGACTTGTACATGATAACCCTCATGGGTCCCTTCCAAGTCAAGATAGTCTATGATTCTCTCTAGAATAAAGATACAGGCTTTATTAAAACAACACAGGTCTTCAAGTAGTCCAAAGCCCAGAAACACTGGGTTCAAATCATAGCCCCAAAATCTTGTAGTGAAACATGTCTATCACCTGCTACCAGGCTTCTTTGTGATCCACAAAGGTATCTGATATTTGTCCAAACATACTATAAATACTTAAATATTTCAAGACAAAGGGAGACCTACAGAGACTTCTAGTTCAATGTCTACCTGCTAAGTAAGTCATTTCACATGTTTAGTCAAATCAAATTTAAGCCTTTTGTTTAAACTCAATTCCTTTTATTAACTTGAACACCAGAAGAACTGTCAAAGGAAAATGTACACAAAATAGACATGAAACTTTCATAGGTCCCCTCTAAATCAAAAAGCCAGAAAAATCTCACATCTGATAGGTACACATTGTCGCTGTTATCCCCAGAGAACAACAAAAATCACGATGTAAATCCAGGTCAGATGGTATGGCCGAAGCAAGGGCTCCGCTCCCTTTAATGAGAAGCTCATCTTTTATAGTGTGGTTCGCAATAAAGAAATTACATGATTGGCCTATTCACCCACCACCTCTCAAGGTGATAGGTTGAGCAGTAAGACACCCATTTCCAAATATTATTCTCACAAGACTGAAAACAATTCCACTGTTCCCACAACAACCTGCAGGTGTAGAAATGGTTTACATTCTCTCAAACTGCTGTCCATCCAGTTCGCATGAGAACGAAAGCTTTCACAGAGAAGCTGTGAGAAGCTGGATTTCTCTAACTACTTTCTTATGAGAAAGAAAAGTTTCACAGGAAAATTCCTCTGCCAGCCCTTGCTAGCATCCACAACACATCTGCCTTGCAGAGAAAGAGATTGTGCATGTAACCATGGCAGATCAGAATGAACAAAGAAGGAAAGTAAGATCCATCAGCAAGTAAACTAGCGAGAAACTGGTAATTTCCAAATGAATAGCAAAATGCTGAAGTCATTATAAATAAGGTCTACAGAAATGCAGTTGCTCTTTTCCCAGAACAGGTATTTAACCCCAAACAGCTGAAGTGGAAGAGGGAGAAATGTCCTAAACCAATTAGGATAAAGACTTCCTAAAATTGCTGACAGTCTGAGCTTAGGTAGAATCTGCACCACCTAGAATCCTATTTCTGCTCCAAGATTGTCACAAATTCATTAGTCAATTTACTGAACCAAAATTGACTACAGCCATTTTGGAAAGAAGATCTTTCCAGTGAATTTTACTCCCAATTTCCATTCTCCTACTGAAAATTTTCACTCAACCTTGTTTTCAGATTAAATATTTCATTCCAGTCTTACCTGACAAACACCTTGAATACGAATTAACAGCTGGATTGCTTTCCCTCAAGAAACTACAAAACAATATAGTAATATCCAGCTAATGAGTAATCTTTCACCACATTTTAACTACTAGCTTTTACAAAAGCTACCAGAAGAGTTTTTCTTCTCCCCTGCTCTTCTCCAACTTCTATATCAAATTACAGCTAGTATTACTTATGTGTCTATACCTCACACTTGTAGCTAGAAGAATATAGGGAGGGGAAAGGGGTTGATCTAGTCATTTATTAATGTCAGGGAGCTTCAGGCTAGATCTATTCAGTGGGGGAGAAACATTGTTATTGCTCTCAGTAAATTGGGGCATGTCGCGTCAATCTTGCAAACAAAAATTCTCCAGTTGTTCACATTTGCTAAATAAAGGTTCTCTGGCCAGCTGCCTGCTGACAGCCACAGAATTACAGCAGCAAGAAACATTGCATATCTCTCAGGCACCCGCAGGGAAAGCAATGTTGCCCCCTAAAAAGGTTCACAGCATTTCCAAGTAGCAAACAGAAAGGCATGAAGGAATCACTAGAAAGCACACTTGAAACAGAAGTCTGACTATATAGTTATATACGCATAATATTTGTAAGGAGGAGCTGGCTGTAACATCTCCAGCAGGCAAGGTCTTTTCTTTACTTGAATTCCATATCCTAAATATGGTTGACTTCATAATTTATTTTTTAAATTATGCCAAGTTTGGAAGTTAGGCTTGAATATACCTGTACATGGATATGTGTATTCAGTGATTGTGAAGATGCAAATTAATCTATGATATCTAGATTATTACCAGAAACTGATCTTTGAAAATAACTCTCAAAGCAAGGTAATACCTGCCAGACAGCACACTTCAATATTCATTTTAGCAAGCACAGCAGTTACTTACTTCTATGTTTGAAACTCAGGCCCTCTACTTTAAAATCACTTCAGAATTCTACATCAATGCCCTTATTTGAATCACATTATTAACAGGTGGATGTTCTCTCAAAGGCCAGAGTCATAGCCCATAATAATACCAATCAATAAATGTGGATTTAGAAAGGTAATTTCTGCTACATTCTGCTTACCAGGGATCTGATAAAAACTTTCAGTAACTGTAGCACCCCATGAAAAGCTATGCAGGCAAAAAGCAGGTAATTTTGCTTCTTTTGCTCTGAATTTTTCATAGGGCTTCTCTTTTGTGTGCTAAACGAGGACAGACTCTTTGCATGGAAGTTCCCCACCCCTCAGTCTCCTCCACACACTATGACAGACCCATTCCCACAGAAAACAGATCACATTCACTGTTTTCCTCCACAGAATCATAGAATGGTTTAGGTTGGAAGGGACCATAAAGATCATCCAGTCCCAACCCCTTGCTGTAGGCAGGAACGCCTTTCAGTAGACCAGGTTGCTTCTCTCTGGAGCTGCTCAGTCACAGGCAAAAGTGAAGCTAAAAGTCTTCTCATCTCACTGACTGCCAAAGCAAAAGTACTGGAAATCCTGGTAGGCCTTCTCACCCATCTGGATGGTCAGCTTAAAGCAGAAGCAGTCAGGAAGCCACACAGCAGGTGGATGGACATGAGAAGGGCAAGGTCCTCCCTGTGCTGTGGAGCAGGAACCGCAGTCCTGGGGTGTGTTCACTGGCTGCCCTCACAGCTCAATCCAAGACACGGCCGGCTCCCCACTGGGAACAGGGTACTCTCCCCTCACTACTCCCTAAAAGCAAATAGTCATCCCAAAAAGCATATATTATTTTAAGCCTTTAGATTTTTAGAGCAATCTTGTTTTTCATAGAGCTGAAAAAGGTGTCTAACCAGTTTTGAAAGTTTGCAAATGGCAACCAATATGAAGTGTACAAACCTACAGTAAGTGCTGGCACCTTGGTGTAGTTGAAATAGTCAAGTATTCTTTCACAATACCTTGGCATGGATCACAATTTTCTTCATTGTACCACTTCATTAACCTTTCCCATGCCTTACCTGTCTGGGGTAACAACACGTGCTTGTTCAGAGTACTACTGACATTAATAATGAAATGCAGTAAGAACAACATCCCTTCAGAAGGGCAGGAGCACACAGCCTTGATGCAGTGCCCGGGTTTGGCTTCCCCAGGTGAAACTGGGGGGACACTCAGCCTCAGCAGCCCTCAAGTGCAGAGCATTAGTGGGTGCTCAGCACCTCTCACAGTATGAGCAAGACTGAGCAGCTCCAGCCCACACTGACTGCCTGGGTTAAGATTTCCTCATCTTATCCTCAAAGCTTTTAAAACCCTGATCCTAACAGAGGTCTTAGGAGACTTTTTAATCTTCATACTTCTCAAACTCAATTTAATTTAGCTGCTTCTCTCAATCAAGTCAAAGACTTAGAGGGATTTGAGGAGAAATACAATCTTCTTTCATTAAAAGCAGGGTCTTATCACAGATCTTTGTGATTTGTATTGTCCTGGCAATAGGGGAGATCATGTAACTGGGAATGTTTATTTTCTATGAGGCAATTAAGTTGGAGAGATATGATTGTAATTCTATGTGCTTACTTGCAAAACTGTGTACTCACTTACACCTGGGCTGGGCCTGGTCACTCTGGCACCAGTTGCTGAAGTTACTTGTGTGTGCACATATCAAGGGCTTTGCAAGGTCAAAGAAGACCATTCAATTGAGATTTGAAAAACCTTGTCAGTGTAAAAAAAATTATTATCAATTTAAGAAAAATATTGCGTTTTTCACATCCCATTGCTCTTTTCCCATCAAATCTACAGAAATGAAACATGCACAGAACAGAAACAGAGCAGAACAGAAAGTTCATGATTACATATGAAGTGCTCTCCTCTTCAATTTAGAAAGAGTTTTTTCTCATGTTAAATAATTATTCATCTGAATTCATATCCCCTTTTATTCTGTACCCTGTTTTAATATCTCCTGAGGAAAAAAAAAAAAATGAAACACCCCCCCAAAAACTCCCCAACAATTAACTTACAGGACAGAGAGAAGGTTGCCTGGACAAGGCTATGAATTGCCAAGTAAGGACAGCCACAACTGCTGATTACAAAAATGCAGTTTTCTGTTTTGACTGAGGATGAGCTTTTCCAGTAAAATATGATGCCAATTAGCATTTACTGTACATCAAAAAGACTGGTTCTTAACCTTTTGTGACACTAGAAAGAGCTGAGGACACTTCAGTTAGTCATATGATATACAGGTACTCAGTTAATCATAAAGCACAAAACACCCTCCTCAGATAATCACAAAAGAACTGCTAATTATGAAAAAAACAGATTCTAGTGGGGAAAAAAAAAAACAAAAACAACCATTTATTCTAAAACTTTTCTCCTGGGCAAGGTGATTTCTTCTCTTTTCTTATACTGATGTTTATTACATTCAGTCTTTGCTCAAAGGATTTTCTTCCACCAGCTTACTGTTCTCAGCTACATCTAATCTTTCACACCTGTTCAGATTCTTTAACCCTTAAAGTTAAAAATCCTGCACATTCATACCTCTCTTAATTAACTTCACTGCTTGTATCTGAAATCATATAACTAGGAGGAATTTGGTATGAAAGTTGGTTCTTAATCACTTTCATCTATACCTCCTAAAATATGATACAAATCAACCCGTATTTCCTGGTTACCTGCTTACCTGAGTTCTCCCACTCCCAATAACTTCCACCCAAAGACAGGCAGATGAAACTGATGCCAGTGAAGTTTCTGGTGACAAAAACAAACAAAGCAATCAGAAGCATTTTTAGCCCTAGTGCGTTCTCCTTAGGACAGAGGACTTATGCTATTGAATTAGGATTAATTAGTACAGAATTATATACTAGTGCTGAATTAGTAGGTCATGAGTTCATCAGTGTCATTTAACATCATCTTCAACATAGGAAGAGTACTTAGTCCTGATCAGCTGCAAGCTTTCCTCAAGTTCAAATACCAGTGTTGTCCTGCAGCATCAGAAATGTTCACAGAATCTAAAAAATTTGCACTACATCTTGAAATGTTTAACAAGAAATGCTGCATTATCTCAGATTTGTTTGCCAGATTCTACAAGCATCCCACAGAATACTGAATACAGCTAAAAAATGAAATGTTGTGGTCGAGGTAAGATATCTAGAAGATGGATTAAAACCTCTAGGTAAAGATTGTGGCCAAAACTACCATTTACGTGGCACATTGGGACTTCCACCAAAAGAGTAAATTTTGAAGGCTACAAAAGACTACAAGATAAAACTTTCACAAGCCTGACTACCTCCTGAAAACCTTGTTTTCCAAACAGTTAGCAATATATGTGTAGGGATGCTCGTGTAATTCAAAACAAAAAAGAATTCAAGACGCATTATTGCTTCACCTTTTTTTGGAAAAAATTTAATTCAGATGCAGCAGGTGTTACTTATGTTAGTTAATGCGGCTGTGGAAGGCAGGATGCTGGGCGGTATAAGGAACCATATGATGCACAGTCTAAATTGAAATGAGTTTATCAGGGTCTGTCTCTAGAGACAAAGTGATTATTCCATCAAAATGATTATTCAAAAAGAGCAGTCTCTGACAGGGAAAAAAACAGATTGAATGAGGGTCATAGGGGGATAGTGTGCATTGTTCAAATAATGATAAATAAGCTGCACAAAAGGGGGTAGAACCTGAGGTACCAGTCACAGCAATGGAATTGCCTATTTACTGGAAGAGGAGAATTACCGAGGTGAAAATCCCCTGGTAATGGACAGGGCATAAGAATGCAGAGAGACAGACAGACCCATGTGAAAATCTTAAGAACCCCCTTGACAGGGATGGAGCAGTAACTGCTGTCTCCAGATTTACAGGCAGTAGGAATGGAGCCACACCGATCAGCCAGAACCCCTTTTTTCCAATCAAATTAAGGTTTAACAGTGTGTGTGTGTGTGTGTGTGTGTGTGTGTGTGTGTGTGTGTAAAATGACAGATTACATACAAATTGCTCTTCACTTCTTAGAATTACAAAGTTGAGGTTCTGTTCCTATTAGTGCCTTGTTTTCCAGCACAGTTACCTAGAGCTACTGGTGTGTAATTACGTGTTTCACAGAGAGGCACATTTACAGGAAGCCATGACTAAATGTTCCTACTAAATTAGCCTCTCATGTATTAGTCACTCTTTTCATACAAGAAAAATGGAGTTTGATTCTTCCCTCATGTTAACACCTGTTTTGAATTGATCTCATCTCACTGCCTCTACATGTGATCTGCCATTGCAAGTAGAAGACTCTGATCTGCTGTTTCAATTAACTTTTCAAGAGACATATTTTTCCTCCAAATATTAATGGTATACAGAACAAAAAAAATGAAAAAGTGATGTTTATATATATAATGTCGTATTTCAAATGAATGAATGATTTAACCAATGTAAGCATAAGAATAAACTTCCACTATGCAGCAAAGGAATGCAGAATATGAGGGAACTTTTACATCTTTCATGTATATTTTTATGTACATAGCAATACAGGTGAAATTTATATAAATAATAATACAATTCTTATGGCCAGAGAGAAGAGAAAAAAAAAGGTCTATAAAATATTTTTCCTCCATCACTAACCCAATCCAATTCCAATAAAGAGACTAAGAGGGGCAGGGTGGAGAACCTTATTCAAATACATTAGGATTCCCACTTTTTTCTTTAATATGGCTGACTCTTACTATAGAATTCCCATGCAACTTGTCAGCTGCATACATACTATATGCTATGAAAAGTTCCCCTTTATAGCTACATCATTAATTTTATATGGAGGAACTTTGCTGATCTCACCTTTATATGAGACTTTGCCTTGCATGGGAGTAGATAGAAGGGAATGGTGAACACAGAAGACAGACAGTTGTGTTATTTTGTGTCTGCACAGCACAGTGGAGTCATTACCACTGCAAAATGTCAGCAGCCTGCAGGAGGTTTCTCTTTCCCCCACACAGTAAAATGAAAGCAGATCTGCACCTCCAGATTGCATCCTTCCAATGAAGTAGACAAAGAAAATATTACTTAGCAATTTTCTTTCTCATATTAAAGATAAAGAATGATAAGTCTGGAAAAACATTTGATTCCATAGGAGGTTTTTAAAGATGGCAGGGCAGACTGAACTGTCATTGTGACACTGCAGTATTAGTATATTTTTTAAAAACTGCTTATGTTAATCAATTGTGTCAGTGAAGGAGGAAAACTGTGCAAAGAACTATTGGCTAAATCACCTGCAAAGGGTTTATATTGACGACTGATACTCTTCCCAAACGAAGCTCTGAGCTGAGCATCACCCTTTACAGTTTTTCACAGCATAACTCTGGGTTCCCTCTCTTTTCACAGGGAAACAATGGGTTTCAGTGTTGTTTCTCTTCTAGCATTACTAGGATTTCACTTTATCCCATTTCAGAATAAATGGAGCTCATTAAAAATATCTTGTGCTGTGACTTCAGATTAAAGATGAACCCAGAAAACCACTATATCTTAAACAGAAAGATAAGTAGGTCTAGAAAAATAATATTTCCTCCTGTCTGCTCTCTCTTCCTTTCTAAGATAATGAGTCTGAGGAAAAAAAAGTTATCTATTTCCATAAATGAATATAGGAGAGGGACAGTGGGCCTTCTGTGAATGTAAGTTGACTAGTTGGGCGAGATATGTTTCAAAGACCTTGAGTGCAAGTCTTTGTTTTTTGAGAATAAGCAATCAATCAACCAGAGCACACAACAAGACCTTGTTCAAACAATGGATAATGCTGAGCGCTTCAGTCACACAGCTTAGATTGGACAAGTAAGCTTGACATTACCAGCAAAAAAGGCAAAGTCAACAGCATAAAAGTCACCGAATAAGACAGTTCAGGGAGGTCTCAAGCACAGGAATGTTAACATACGTTCAAATGGACAGAGGGCTTTCTTGAGATTTTTCTTAAACAAAATGTTTATTATTTAAAGCTATCAAAACTTGCCTTGAAAACTAGATTAAATAAATCCCTCATATTTGAAATCTCTATGACTAAAGGCCCACTTGTGTTAACTTTCATGAGAGCAATAGTATCAAGATTATTTTTTCTTTCTGAATGTATTTGTATATGTTTTCTAGATTTCATTTACAGCAATAGCCCTCATTTATCAGCTGCACTTGAGAGCAGGCCAAATATGAACAACAGCACAGAAAAGAAACAGTTCACATGATTAAGAAAAAATTAATGTAAAATCTTGTAAAAAACAAGAACTAATTATTCTGTGAAATACAAACATCTCTTTCTATTTCTCTGTCCAGCAGTTTCTCAGATATGTCTTTCTGTATTACAAATGAAATTATAAGTACTCTAAAATTTTGCAGCCAGTAGGTCATGACAGTTTTCTGATTACCTGGTGATGGATGAACTTGCACTATTTACACAGGAATTCGGGGTGGGAGAGAGGGAGAAAGGGAAGGGGGTGTGTGGTGAGAGGTGAGAGACCAGATATAGAGAATGATTTCACATATTTGAGTTAATGAACAATAAAAAGATGAGATCATTTGCAGCCTGTGAAGTATACTTGAGAACAGAGCTTTGTTCAAGATAAAATTTATGGGTCTGCTTTACTTGGTGCTAACTGAAAGTCCTACCACATGTAGTCTTCTTTCTCCAACATTTTCTGTGAAGGGAGTGAAAACCTTCAGATTAGACAAGCTATTTAAGACCATAAGATCATGTCAGCAGTGGTAAAAAACATCGATTCATAACCCAGACTGTTACTGAGAACCATTTGTGCACTGCATCCCAGCAGCCCATTCCTCAAACCTTTAGCTGCTCATATAAGTTTATTTTCCTTGAGCCCTTGCACAACTTTTTTGCTCAAAATTTCTGTTATGTGTCTGCTGAAACTCATGCATTTATCTTATTTATGTATAAAAAGAAAAGACTCAACCAAGAATATCAATTCAAATTTTTTTTTAAGACTATATAGTACATCTTTTGGTTTTGATAAACTCAGCATTCTTGCAGCTACACAAACAGAGGGCATTACATCTCCATAAATAAGTATCAGTCTTATCTCATTTATTTCCATGTGCACAGGAGAGACAAATGCTGGAAATGGAAGTCTGAGGTATATTTCACAGTGGACAGAACCAGGATGTATTTCCTTCTCCTGTGCTGCTCTGGGGCAAGGGCTCTCCCAAGTCCTCAGCCTCTGTTGTGGTTATGAAACATTCATTTTGCACAGGTAGAAAGGAACTAAATTACACACTGATCACTGCATTCAACTGCTCCTTCTGCCAAAAGGGAAGACACTGTGCTGAATTTTAAATTAAATTAATTTTGTAGATTTTCAGAGTATGAACTGTTGGATGCCCAATGCACACCAGGGGCTGCAGAAAGGCAACAGATTTTTGGTTGCTTGAGATTTCAGTGGGTGAATGGCAAAAGCAACAAAAGCTAATTTTCCTCCATTTAGAAAAAAAAAAAAAACCATACAAAAAGGAAGTTACTGCCTATGATAAAGTCTAGAAAATTTGTTGTTAAATGTATATTGACCTCTAGGTATTTTGAAGCATTCTATCAATTGAAAGACATAAATATACAAATGGAAAAGGTTCTTATCCATTTAAGCACTAATGATAGACTTTTTTTTAATGCAATTTTTAAATTCTAAGATGACAGTGATGATTGTGATGAGGATGATGATTAATATTATAAGCTAATAGAAAAATTTTTGTGGGATACTGTTATTCTGATCCATAATCAACTCTCCAGGATTTTTTCCACTAATTGAAAACTTTGGCTAAAGTATTTTCAGTTTCATCCCTCATTTTTTCTAGCTGGTTATAGGGCTTCCCCAAATGATTAGCATGACACACTGGCAAATGGGTGACAAACAACACAGTAGCTGAAAATTTGTCTACACTCACAGAGGAGTAGTCAACAGTTCAAAATCTAAGGGCTAATTAGTGGTGGTGTACCCAAGGAGCCAATATGGAGGATGACATTATTAAATGTCTTCATCAGTGAGCAGGATAGAACAAATAAAAAGGCTGATGGCTGATGTCAAGCTATGGGGAAAAGTTTTTATGCTGAGGGGCTGCATTGCCGTGCAGAGGGGCTTCAAAAATCCAGAGGGCTGGACAGAGAGGAAACACATTAGGTTCAGCAAAGATAAAGATGGAAATGTCCCTTGTGGCAGTACAAACTGGGCATGGACTGCCTGGCTAATAGCTCTGCAAGAGGGGCCTGGGAAGGGGTGCAGAATAAAATGCTGCCTTCACAGAGAGCATAGCCAGAAAGACAAGGGCAATGTTGCTCCTACTCAGCTCTTGTGGAGCTGCATCTAGGTCCAGCTTGGGGCTCACCGATATATGACATACATTTTCAAACTGGAAAGAGTCCAGAGAATGGTCATTTAGCTGGGGGCTGGAGCAGATTAAATCCAAGGAGAAGCTGGTGGAACGTGTTTGCTCAGCCTGGAGGAGTGTAAGGGAATTTAATTAAAGCCCCTGCTATAGAAAAAGGAGTTTGCATGAGGGTGGAGCCAAACTCTTCTCTGGGGTGCTCAGCAAGAGGCAACAGCCACAACAAGTTGCAGCAAGACAAGATCTAATTGGACATAATAGGATAAAAATGTAGACTGAGAGTGATTAAGCACTGAAAGAGGTTGTCCAGGGATATGGTGGAGTCTTGGGAGATTTTGGAAACATGACTGGACAAGGGCCTGACTAATCCGGTTTAAATCTGAAGTTATTTTAACTTTGGGTTGGACAGTGTAACCTTTGGAGGCTTTTTCCAACCTATCTCTTTGACCCCAACTCATCTTATGGTTACCACCATCTCCAAAGGTTGGAGATGGTCTGTGGTTCCTCTGGCATGCCAAATGAAAGCACAAGAGAGAGCTGCCTTCAGGAGACTGAGTGCAGCCGCAGCAGGATGCAACAACACTTTCAGACGATCAGCTGGGCCAGAGCCCTTCTATACATCCACTCTGCTGCAGTACCTGAAGAGCATCAAACATTTTTGGAGTTTCTGTAGAGCACAGAAGATTCTGCTATGTACAGGGGTGAACAGAGCCAGCACAGCGGTTTGCCCAGGAGACCTGAATTCTTTTATCCTGACCTGTTGTCACAAGTTTTGTTCAATAAACTCACTGGATCTCTCTAGGAAGCCCCAATGAGACAGTTTTCACATTTACTCAGAGATCAGTCCAGTGAGGTCCAAGTCCTTTGGACAGCTTAATAAGATAAATATTTATTAATTTGAGTTACTATAATGGCAGAAGTGTTTACTGTCTGTGAGAATTGCTTCCTTTTGGTCTCCTCCCTGCAATTTTCTACAGCTGGAAGTTGTTCTTTCCTTCACATTGCCTGACTGCTCTCTGAACTCCCCCTCACCTCTCTCCATCCTTCCTGTGCAACTGGCATTATACTCTAATTTCAGTTGGTTTTCCACTCTGCTGCTACTTCACCCACTCTCTTCTTTCCACAGCCAGCCTTGGAGAGCACCCACCTGCCATTTTTATGGGTTTCACATGTATCTCTCATGCCTATAATTCCTGCTACCACTTTCTGCATTATTTTGCTTTGTCGGTTTGGATGGTGTGTCAGACCAGGTGCTTGGATGCTCATGGGAATGGGTGTGGTGAACAAAATTTATGGCTTATGGTAACGGAAACATCTTAACAGCACTGAATATCCAGGGTTAGGTAAGTGCAAAATGCAGGAATTCACAGGACCAGGCAAGAATCCATGAGGGAGTAAAAGTAATGAGATATATTTGTATTTCCAAGCCATCCTTCCTTTGAGCCTGACCCCTGGCAGCCCCTGCTCCGGTGCACAGCAGTACCAAATAGCCATGGGGCACGCTGTCCTGCAGCAGAATGAAGAAAACTCTCCCTTCTGCAATCTGCAGCAGGACTCACACAGGCACAGGAGGGCTTTCTCACTTCCCCATATTGTATGCTCCCCTAATCAACACACAGTCAAAAGTTACTGGCTTTTACAATTACATTTTTTTAAAGAACAAGAAATAAACTATAGCTTATTACTCAACACCAAATTTGTGGAATTGTCTTTTAATTAGTAAAAGTTAACAAAATCTCTGAGAGCCCAGATTAATGCAGCCTGGTGTTTTAGAGCATGACAATTGTGACTGCTATTGAGTGTTAGAGTAGGCATGAGTTGCAGATGAAGCTTTCTGCATGATGGAGACATTCAGAAATTTTCTCTTCTGATTTTGCTCACTCCATGAGTGAGGTCATCTTGCAATCACACACACATACACAGAGGATGAAGACCTAAGCCTCATCTTAGGAAATCTGGCTAAACAAATGAAAGATGGAGAGATGAAGCAGAGAGGTATAGTTAGTAGTCAAACAGATTTTTTTGCTTGGCCTTTTTTTTTTTTTTATCTTTTTAATGAACACATAAATTTAGGACACTTCATCCTACTTGTTTCTGGGTAGCTGGCCATTTTCAAAATCCATGACTTTATTCATTTTTGCCTACTACTCTACAGGATTTGTAGGTGGCAACAAAAGCTTAGGAATTTCCTCTTGCAACCCCAAGTTTCCAGTGAAGATAGCAATATATAAATGCAATAGTTTGAACTTCTTTATCAAGCCCATGAATGTAACCGGTTCTACTTTGCACCCATCAGTCTGTCTGTTGTTATAATTAGAGCAATTTTTGAACATTAAACCTCTGAAAACATCCATCTTGTAGGTTTTGAAATAAATACAGTAGTATGTTAATAGACTCCAGGAAAAAAAGTCCTGCTCCCAGCTCCTACACATGTTCACAGTTGTATTTTTAGGTATATATAATAGACAGCAATCTTTGTTTGGAAGCCAACACACACTTCCCCAGTGAACTGCAGGATACGCATAAATAATCAGGGCTGGAGAAAGGTCATCACACGGCTAGAACTGGGGTTAGCAGCAGCACCAAGCAAACCAATTGTTCAGAAAGCCTTAAGCAAAGCAAATCAAGCTAAGTGCAACATAACTGACTATGCTGAAAGCTGAAAAGACTTTATCATAGGGATGAGCCAACCCTGAACCTTAACACTAAACAAATTTTATTAATAGACAAGTAATGAGAGAATTTACACAGTTAAGCTGTAGCTCAAGGGAATAAGTGTGCAAAAACAAGACAAGGAGAATTTAATAAGGCCCAAGGACCACCAGCTGAGCCCATGAGAATCAGTCAGTAAGAGCTTGGTCCCAAGGTCTCCTTGTTACTGCAGTAGGGAACATATTAATGGTATATATTGACTTGCAATAAGAGATTTCTGGAGATGTTTCCCTTTTAACTTTTGCAACATAAAATTTACTTAACAGCAAACTGCATCTGTTTCCCATCAGAAAAATAAAATAGATTTCATCAAGACCTACTTGCCCAAAAGCTCAATTTCTGAAACTGAAAAACTTTAATTACAATGCATTTGGGCACTGACTCGTGGTCCTGTCATAATCTCTTTGTTGGGCCAGAATCCCTGGACAAATTTACCTGCACTCATACCTAGGGACTTCCATGCTACAAGCAAAGCCTCTGCCCAAAAGGGGGAAATGTCTTATGGAAGGCACAGGTATTTTCATAAATACTAAGCCCCTCACAGCAGCCCATAAATTGTGCCCAGAGTGTATAGCACACTGTGAGTCACTGCTCAGCAGGAGGAAAGGTGGGAGAGGAGAAAAGAGGATTTTTGGAGATGTTATACACTTTGCAACTGAATTGCTGTATGTTTTAAACACAGCTTCACAACACTAATTAGCAAGCTAAGCCTTGTGATTTCCTGATAGATTCCTAAATATCTTAGAAAACCCCTTAGGGAGAATTGTAAAAGGAAGAAATGCCACAAATGGACTGTAACGAAACAGAATGAGTTTTGAATATCACTCCAATCTGTCCACAAAGTCTGCTTTCTGTCTGAAATTTCTTCTAGATGTTCTATATGAAGGAAACATATTTGCTTGGTTTTTTGCTTTTCTTTTCTCTCAAAAGTTTCCTGTAAACTAGATAGCACATCTTGCCCTGACTTCTGAAGGCATTTTAAATTAATACTGCATACTTAATCTTGTCTTAACATGCCTTTTGTTTGGTTTGTTTGGGTTTGGTTTTTTTTCTTTTGGTCTCGGAGCTACATTTGATGGGATGCAGCAGTTGTACAACCCTGCTGATTAACTGACATTACAGGAATGTTATGAAACTTAGGTAACTGAAGTTTGTAAAAAGCTTTACAGAACTAAAACGAAAGCGGCTTTAGTTTAAGTAAGAAATAGTTAGTAGGAGGAGAAAATGGAAGGACATCTGATGAAACAATGTATAGCAAAACTAAAGAACAGAGGATCAATGCAAATCATAACTAGATGAACACCCATTTTAGCTCTTTTAACAGAATAGAGTGATTGAATACCACATGCTGGAGCCTGATCTCATTTACCTGAACAGCACTGACAGGAGCAGAGTTACTCCTGATTTACACCAACACAAGCAAGACCAGAATCAAGCCAGGCAAGAGCCCTAGGGGTGCCCTTAGAATGAGAAGAGAAGGAAAGAGCTCCACACTAGACAAACCCACCAGCCCAGGGGATTCCTAGTTTGAACTACTTTTTATATGACAATTGCCAGTCCTGTGGCAAAACTGCCACCTGGTATGTACGAAACCTTCCAACCATGAAGAAGAACAATTTTCTTCCACAAAGGAAAAAGACAGTGTTTGGGAAAAGACAATGTCTAGTCATGGTCAGAAAAAATGATCTGGTAAAAACAGTTCCTCCTTCCTCATCAGTTGAACTCATTTCCCGTATACCTGAAGGAAATCTGTTTATTTTACTGACACAGGCTATTTTTCTTAGTCACTTGCAAGCTGGATGTTCTTTTGAGACTTATCTCAAGCACAATATGAACATTATTTTAAATCCCCAACAACAATCCTGGTGAAGCTTCACCTGCAGCCCAAACAGCAGTTGCATGAGTTGTGATGGAATTACAGCACAGCTGGATGTGAAGAACATGATTGCACTGAAAGGGGCACTTGCAGCTCTTGAATAAAAATTAAATCTGCACGTGTCTGATGGAAAGGTCACTCAGAAATAGCCGTATGCTGGCAAAATCTTTCTAGGGTAACTTCAATGTATATTCAACACCATGGAAGACAGTAGCTATTGAAGAACTGTGAAAAACAGCAAGTCCGAAAGGGAAATATTTGGACTTACTGCCCACACAGGTCCAGCTGGTTTCTGAACTGTTGTTTGACACAGATTTCATCTTAACATTTAATCTGCAATTTTTAAGTGAGTATTCACTTAGTTCTTATCACCTGTAGCAACTACCTGCTTCTTATTACAACATAGCATGGAAGAAAGTGTCCTCATACAGTTATCCTTGCCTTACACTCCAGAATTCCATTTTCAGCCTCAGACTGCATTGCATGCTACAAACATATCCACAATGGCTTGACCAGGCAGTGTCAGTCTTGAAAACAGAAATCTGGGGAAAAACCAAGTATTAAAGACAGATCTGCAAACTTCTATTCAAATATCCATATTTAGGGGTCATTATTCTTCTTCAAAGGCTGACAGAAAAATTGAGACTATTTCAGATGCCTGACAACAGTTGTATAAGACAATCTAATACTGCCCTCTGCAATACCTTTGTTCCCTTGATAGCTGTATGTGGCAGACAAAAATATTTACTAATTCTGCCTGTTGCACCTATAACTGATTTGTGTTACTCTGCCAGAAAAGTAACCATCTGGGGAGGAATTCTTGAACAGCAAGAGAGTACCAAGAGCAGGGACCAAATGATCAGACTAAAACCAAAGCAGGATTCACTTTTCTATTATGGTGTTTTTAACACATTCCTCACATTAAGTCCAGGATAACATAATGTAGTTTTCTTTATTAAAAATAGTCTTTAGAAACTATACTCTGTGGGTTTTGTGTCTACCAAAGTACATGAGCACTAAATTCTATGTCATGTTTTTCACTTTTAAGACCCCGATCAGCAAACAGTTAAGATCCCTTGCTTCAAACTGTCATTTGAAGACTTCTTTTCCTTTGACTTACAACTCTAATCCTTGGAGTATTTTTCTCCACTAGTCCTTTCTTGTTCTTAATAATAAATTTTAACCCTTTCCATCATGCTTATTTCAATCTCATGTGTATAAGGAGATTGAAACATCTGAAGTCTGTTGCTTCTCACCACAGGCGAGACAACATTGCCAAAACACCCCTCCTGCTTGCTCAGTGCATTTCTGCTCATCACCTTGTGTCTCCTGCTGTGTGTTATAGTACTCCCTTCTCCTACCTGGGGTGATTAATAGATGACTACTTTCTTCTTGGGTTTCAATTTATTTGGTTCCTCAGCAGTCAAATCCCTTCTTCATAGACCTGGAGAGCTGCTCCCAGTCACAGCTCTTCAAGAAATGCTCACCTTCACTCACATGCCATATTACCTAGCCTAGCCTTTCATTTGATTTTCCTGGTCTTTATTCGCTAGACCCATACTGCTGTATTTGAACTAAGGTGGTAGCAAAAAAAGGGACTGATTCCTATCTTGCTCCCTTCTAATTTGCCAGAGTCTTCATACTTTCCGCCCTTTGCTCTTTATTTGGGGAGTTCTCTTTTCATGAAGACAGTTCTTATCAGCCAAATTCAAAAAAGCCCAGACATCTTCCTTACATAGCTGGCTTACTATTCACAACAATCCATCCTTGTATCTGAGATGTCATATAGTGTGGTTCTGATTACACTTGCACAGCTGTAAATATATTTTCTTAAATGGAGTTTTTTCTGATATGAACACATAATTTCATAGCACAGCTATTCGCTTTAGCTAAAATAGGGATTTATTATTGTTTTGTAAAAAGAAGATGCTTTCATTCTGACCTAGATAAGAATCTCTTTCTCTTCCCTTCTTAAGACAACTATGAAAATGAGATTGTAAATCTCCTATGGAGAAGAGACTTGGACAAATCAATAATTTATGTTATGATTTTGAGAGACTTTCACCTTGAGGAATTGCCAGCCCTCTCGTAATTCTGTAGATCTTGTTTGAAAATGTTTTCCATTACTAATCGGGAGAACCTTTTTTTTTCTTTTTATTTATACAAGGCTCCTTTGATTTTCAGTGTGTGACACTTCAGAATGAAAACGGTGTCGCATTAATTAAAAAACGAAGAAGAGAACTCTTACCTTCCTTCCCCCTCACTTAAAATCCAAGTAAAACGCTGGCAGGCAACACTCAGCATGTAGTGCTCTACTTCCAACCATGAACCCCTTTTATAGATTTCTGTCATTTTAGCTGCTTCTGGCTAAAATCACTGGTTATAACAGTGACTTGGAAAGAAAAATGAGCAGAGAGTTAAGAGCAAGATGGGGGGTAGGTACACATAGCAATTAAAAAACTTCTACAAATCTCGGGCAGAGAACATGACAGTCATATCATTCCTAAACAAGACCCTGGCAGTGACAGGTTTATGCTGAGGCCTTTGGGGGGAAAAAACATATGAGCTTATGTCCATGCACATTTCTTTTAACCTCCACAGCTTACTAAAGAGCAGATTGCTACATCAACAGCTCACTTCACCAAATCTCCCATTGTTTGAAGAAATCTGCATCATGACTTGCAGCAGCTCATTCTAGCCACTGGCTTGCTTTGTCCTAGAGATTGGGTAATTAATTAATGGTCACCCATTCTTACCCATTGCACCATAAGTTCAAAGCACTCGCTGCTGAGGTCTGCCCACACGAAGTGCACACACAGGAGCTGCTGGCATGGCATAACCAACAGCAGGGCCGGGACCCGCCTCATGGGATAAGTTCCACATTTCTGCCTTGGCCACTGCAGGCAGCTGTGACACTTCTGAACCAAGCCTGGAGACAGCAGATGACCTTCAGGCCTTGTGGAAGTTGTAGAACTTGAGCCTTACTGCTCTATGCCAAGTAAATTGACTCCCTTACCACTTTATATCAAACCAAATCTAAGACATGACAAAGGGCTAAGAAATCTGGAATAGGAATTAGGGAGGAAGAAAGAAATTAAGGGCAAGTTCTTTGAGCTAGGATTTTGAGTGTTAGCACTAACTTCCAACTGCAGTGGATTTAGACTTTGTTTAAAATGAAGCACCACTCTGCAAAATTTTTACAGTTTTCAGGGATGAGATTGCTTCCTTTGTGCAGATATTTGACTATCACTCCAAAATCTTTCTCATAATTCACTGCTATCACTGTGGGAAAAAAAATTCTGAGCTACATGATGTTGGAAATATTCATCTATTTTGGTTCACAATCTGAAAAATATAAGTCCATATAGTATTGAAAGCAAAAACAAAAAAAAAAACCCAAACAAACCCATTTATTTTTCCCAAACCTTCCAAGTCTTGATGAAGTCTTTATATTGTGATTTTACATAACAGGACATCACATCTAAAACAAAATCCAGAAACACAACTTTTCTTCAAAACAGAAAGCATGGTTTTATTCAAAAATTCTCTTTTTCACACCCTATTAAAACCACTGTAGGTAATGAGTGAACAGATAGGATGACAAAGTTTCTGGTCCCTGGACAATGTAAGATTATTCAACCCTTATCTCAAGATGGAAAATAATAACTGTTGGGTTTTAAATAACACACAATTTGATCAAAACTCCCAGGGCACATCAAGTTACACAGGGAAAGGAAACCCTACCATCTTTAAAGATTCAGATGTATAGAATGGGAGCTGTATAGCTCAGAGTCCCTCCTAACTCCTAATCTCACTTATTCCCTCCCCACTTCCATGTTAGAACTTTCCTTTTTTCCTTACCTCCCCGCTCCTACAAAGCATCCCAGATATCCACATACATAGAGAGCATTTATGGCAACAACTCTGTGACTAAGACAAACTGATTAATGTGTAACATGATCTTAAAAAATGCATGTGACATCTGCAAAAGCATCAGTTGATGAGTAATGAGTACTTTCATTTTGTCCCTTTTTTGCATTGAATGGTCAGTTTATCTAACAAAGAACATCAGAATAAATCACTTGTATTCTGAAACCTAGATAATTCATCTCACTAAACAAGAATTATTTGAAATTAAGCAAAGGACTGGAATTCTCCCACCATATGATGGCATGGGATGTACTGTTTAAATATCAGGGCATCCAGGACATTTTGATATGTCATCTGAGGCCATAAAAATGTAACGTAAGAAGTAAGCTTCCATCTTAGCAGTCACCAACCAGAAACTTTTTAGGACTCTTCACTGACTTTAGAAGACTGGTGTAGAAATTATTCATTTTGATATCTGGAACTGAAATGTGACTATTTTTCAAAATGTAAAACCAAAAAAAATGTGCCATCCTTTGTCATGCCTTTGTTATTTCACCTACCTGCTCATTATCAGAAAAGTAATATTTAAAATCCTAAAGAATCCTTAAAGGGCTCAAAGCATCCTTTAAGAGTGACAGAGATGGGCTTTTATTTGTGCAGTGGTGCATGATGAGTGTTCATATAGGCAACCATGGGTATATTAGAACCACTCATTCAGAAACCTCAGGGATTGGTGTCTTTGGATATTGTCTATGAAGTGCAACTTTAAAAAGAAAAACATGAAGGAACTATCTACAGTTCCAGTCAGCCTGGTAAGATGAACAATATCATGTAAGTTGGGTGGTTATCTCAAAACTTCAGCATTTGCAAACACTAGGTTTCGGAAACCACACTCAGAGTAAAATCTAACATAAATTGCATCTGCATGTAATTGTTCAAGTAATTTTGAACTGACACATTCCTAGTAATTCCCAGCCCAATGTTTTTTTGGAAACAATTAAACAAAACTTGTTTTAAAATAATCTGTTGATGCATTTTTTCCATCTCTTCCAACAAATAATTCCACTCCAGAAGTTTCACTGTGGTTTTTATAATGTATGCTTTTTTTTCACCTAGGTCATTTCTTACCTATGTGAAAGTTCTACTATCTCACTTTCTGCCTTCAACAGTCTGAAAACTTTAGAGAAATCATTAATATTAAGAAGAATGCCAAAGACGATAGTTTTCTCGTCTTTGTTTCTCTTTTCCTCTGGGCCACATAAGAATATTCAAGTCAGCAGAGACAGTGTTGCTCTTTTAAAAACCTGCTGATTTAATATTTAGTAGGTGATGGATTCCACCTCAACAATCAGACTCAGAAATAAAAATAGTCTGAATCCCACTCAGTGCCATCCACAAATCCATAGATAGAAACCCAAAGTATTGTACAGCACAACATTTCCTGCTCAGTAAGCTTGAGACAGGCTGCTGTGATTCCCTATATATACACATATATTCTGAGCTGATACCTGTCAAACCAGCCCCTGGTTAAGTGGCAAGCATAATATAGCTTCCTTTCCCTAGAGGTAACTGTCCTCATTACTGAAGCGAATGAACCCCTAGGTGTATAATAGAATCTTCTTTAAAATATTCATCATATGACAGCTGATATTTCAGCCATATTTGGCTGGAATGCTACTTTTTGGGGAACTTAGGACTCCGTAGTCAATTAACCTAATATTTTGGTCACCATCTAATATATTTTTTTAATCATAAATCATTAAACATTTATGTTAGTCTGTAACTTGTTATTCTCTTGTTCAGGACTGAGCAAGACATGCGGACCAGGGTATCTCTTACTGCAGCAATATCCAATAAAACATCTGGACTAGCAAAGCTGAAACTTTACACTTTTCCTCCGCCGGAAAACACCATCTTCTCCAAGGTGAGTCACGTTATCCAGCACAGTTCTGTTTCCTTCACACTTCTCAGAGTCAACACTTCAGGCTGTGAAAACCTCCCTCTGCCAGCAGGTCTCAGGAAGACCATGGGCAGGCAGGGGGAAATAACACAGGGGCCAGAATACTCCACCAGAAATCAGAACAGAGAAGCTATGTACAGAGAGAAAGAGACAAATAGAGCAGCAAGTTATGCACCCCAAACATTTCTATGTTCAAACACCAAACAACATCTCTCCATTCTTACTTCTTTCTTAAAACAAATACTATGTTTTCCCCTGCCTACTCTTCCCAGTTTTTTCCCTACCTGTTCTTAATTACAGCCACAAACTTCTGTAGGTCCTATTCCACATGTCCTTCCACTGTATCTCCTGGCAGCACAAGTGCCTGCTCCCTCTTCACTTTAACCTTCCCCAAGCCTTCCCTGTCCTGTTCCATGCAAGGCACATAAGGCAGGCACACAAATGAGACGAGCCCCACCAATGCAGGGGGAGAGTGTCACCGACATGCAAGGCTGCACAGGAAGTTTACACAGCACTTGCTCAAACTCTGTAAGCCTTCCTGACATCAGCTCAGCATTCCAGCACACCAGCATCATTTTTAAGTGATTTCTCATGTGATTAGTGCTGTCTCTCCATTCCCACGTGCTACTCAGACATTGGTGGCAAAAAAAAATTCATTCTTACTCTCATAAGGATTTGTTTGTCAGCAGAATCCCTCTTTAGTTTTAGTCATTTGCTTTGTTTTAGCCTACTTATCTAATTATGCTGGTCTAATTAAAATCATTTGCTGACAAATATTGTCAGTAATGTAACAGTTGGGTAAATTAACACTGGCTTAACCTTAGCTTTGTTATCAGCTTAACTACACAGCACTGATTGATGAGCATTTTAAAGCAGGAATTCCTTTCTTCAGGTCAAACACAGAGAAGGCAAAGCTGGAGATTTGAATGTGATACATCAACAAGTCTTACCAGAAGAAAGTCAGATACAGTTGTGCAGAAGTCAAACCAAAATCACGGCTCCACAACTTCCCTTTCAAGCTTGGTCATAAAAACAAAGATGCATTTGGCCTAGCCTGTTAAAACAGCAGGAGCAGAGCTTAATATCTTGTTCTAAAATTACTTTTATAAGAGTATATCTTGTAGTCCAATTCTTATTTATTGTTTTGGCATAAATTGAGTATTTCTAGACAACAATTATTCCTACAGACAAAACTTAATTGCAATATTCATCACCATATATGTCTAAATGATAGGGATGCTGAAGTGTTTTACAAGCACATCCAATTTTAATGAAGTTCAAAAGAAGAAATGTTTATTTATGGATTAAAGTACACAAAGATCTGCTGCTCACACTTTCTGAAATACTGACAGCTTTTTTTTTTTTTTTTAAGAGAGAAAGAGAATGCAAGGGAAGGAAAGACTTCCCGTCTTGTACATAGCTGTGGTGAGTGGATCAATGTTGCCAGCAAACAGGCAGAGCTCCTGGGTCTTTTGACACTAGTTGAGATCAGATGATATACAAATGAAGTCTGAAGACAAAGTTGCCTCTAAGAGGTTGCATCTGGTAAAAGGGTGGAGATGTTGTGCTGATAACCCATTACAGCTGCAGGGGGATGTCTCAACATGTCTTGAGAAAGACTGCATATTTCTCTGTTTGGGGCTGAGGTTTGCTACTGTTCAAATTAAGTGACATCATTTTAACACTCCTAAAGAAGAAAAAAAGGTAGACTCCAAACCAGAACAATATCCTGTAGAAAAGTTTGTTCTATTTAGTAGGTTCTTATGAGAAAAAAAAAGCATAACTGTGTATCTAAAATTAGCCCCTCTACTGAAGACCTGAATTGAAAACAACTTTAAGAGAAGATCTGAAGGTTTCAGAGCAACATATAAATGTAACAGAACTATGAAAAAAAATCAAATACAGAGAAAAATCCAGGTTTTGGATAAAATTTTCAGAACAGTCTTCCTTCACTTCAGGAATTTGCAGCCACCACCTACTGAAGGAGAGCTGTTGCTGTTGGTCTTCAGAGTGATCTATTAGATGAGGGTGCACAGAAGTATTACCGGGGGAATACCAACCTCCCGGAGATACAGATTCAGCCTGCTTGGAATCAGATATTTGAAAAGAAACTAGAAAACTGTGGCTGTGCATAGACTTGACAGTGCTCCACTGGAACAACCAGAACCCAAGTTTGCACAGGCTCTAGGAAGTTAACTTGCACAAGAAATCCCAACTGTTTAAAAAAACATAATTCGGCTTGGGGAGCAGAGTAAGTGGGAAAAGGGAAATATAACAGACAGGTAATCCTTATTGCTCTGACAACCACTGCTATCACTGACCCGCTGTCAAACCATCCAAAGCAAGAAAATATACAATCTGCTGCCATTATTACAGTCCAGTTCTCTATGGATTCAACCACAGGAAGACAGTAAGTCCAGAGTTAGGCCTCAGCTTACACTACATGGACTGAGAAAGAAAAAAAAAGACAATTTTTGCTAAGCCCGCTAACAACAGGCTGCTGCTCCAACACTCTGCCTCAGGCCATGCAGCCTCAGCTGCACCATCTGCCCTGGAAAGACTCCAGGGAGGAAAGAGTAGTTGAGAGTGCAACAAGTTGAGGATCCAGTATAACCATGACTGTTCTGTGCTACAAGTTTACCTTAAACCTCACCTCCCCAGTTCCTGCTTCTTGTTCTCAGACACCTACTTTGTTAAATTGTTGGTTTTGATGTGTCTTCCTCTATCCAGATGTCTTCATTACTTGTTTCTCTCTAAGAGCTGGTTTCATATGCCTTTCCAGTGTGTAACCTTCTCGCTGAATTCAAGGGACAGCATCCTGGGTAACAGCATAGTGAAATGCCACTTACAATGGAGGCATTAGGCACCAGAAATAAAACACAAGTCGAGACTGTTTTTAAGAGCAATAAAACCCCCTCCAAGATCTTGTGACATCAGTTATCAGAAACAGAGATAAAATGCTTTTCCTGTTTTCAGCAGCAACATTCCCATTGATTTCAACAGTGCAGGATATGCCCCTGTGCACTGAAACAAATCACCTGTATATGAAGGCAGTCAGGAAGAAGTGGCCTCCAGCAAAGCAATTTCTTCTCTTTTGGTTCTGAGGAGTAAAAAGATCTGTCCCTTCAATTTGTATCTCCCAAAGTCACCCAAAAAGAGATGTAATGTCCTGGAACATACTCTTTTGTTTCCCTTTCCTTGACACCTTACCATGCTTCCCATTTTGTTTATGCATTTCCATTTCATTCCTGACATGCAAAAGTTACCAGCTTTATATGCGGCCATAATGCAAAGACTTGTGTGCTTTTTGAAGGTAGACAGTGTTAGCTAAGGAATGAAATCCAGTGGTCTCCTAGGGGGAAGAAGGCAGTATGAATCAGCTGCAGACTTAATGTGAAAACATTTTGGATAATGGATCAGGGAGCACATTGGGGATGTTTGTGTGCAAATCTACAAATTCAGGTGGAGAATGTGACTATTGTGCTGGCAGTGCAACAAGACACACTCACTTTGTAATGCTCATTCACTAGAGGGAAAAAATAAGAGTGACTTGTGAGCTGCCCTGCCTCAACCTGCACAGCAGAGGAGCTGTGGCTGTCCCCTTGTTACACACTGTACACCCTAACAGCCCTTCTACTGACGTCAGAGGCAGCAATTCCCGTGAGGCATCTCCACATCATGCCAGGAAACGCTCCTGGCAGTGCAGAGACTGTTGTCCTAAAATCCCTCCATGCTCCCCAGCTGTACTCATCTCCATCTGACAGGGATGGATCCTGAGGTCTGAGTGTACACCTGAAATATTTTGCTACTGTCTCCATGACATCAATGTCAAATCTTAAATTGCCTTGAGCAGAAGCAGGATAGGAACCTTGCACAGCATCACATGAGTTGCTGAATGACAAATGTACATTACCTGGAAACTGCCTTCAAAACTCATCTTAAAAAGAGACTGGAAAATTCTGACATTGTTTTCATCTTTACAGATGGATTTAAAAAGACACCTGAAAATAATTTAGAAAGCTGCCCATGTTTTTTACATAAATATACATTATTTTCTGCTTTTCAATACACAAATCCTGATTATTTCCACTGGTCTTACTGCTCTGCAAGCAAGAACTGCTTTTCTGCTGCTAGCTCATCATATCCCCAAGGTAAAGGCAGGACCTGTTCTTACATGTTGAAAACTAGCACAGAGCAGAATTTAATGACCAGAAAAGTACATGTTACACAGGCAATTGCAAACATTTCAGTACTCAGGATTTTGAAGGAAGTTATTTCTATAGTACAGTTATGTGGAAAGTTTTCTGAAATATTCACATGTATATTTGAATCCATCCTTGGGGCCTGGATGTCCAGCAGATGCATTACAAAATGTGACTTGCAACTCTTTTATTATCAGTGCTTACCACTGCCAAATCCATGTCCTCTGACATATCTGGTAGAATCCCATCATCAGTTCAGGGAATACGAAGTGATACCCAGCAGACTAGAAAGGATACAGGTGTTCAAACACTGCAGGAGACAAAGTCAAATTTCCTAGGCCAGGGAAGAATGTAAGGAGACATGAAGGAGAAGGAATGAGCAAAATGTCCTCTTGCAGGAGATCCATGTCGGCGTGGGCACATCCCTGCCCTTCACTCACAGTCAGTTTGCAGACTGAAGCCACTGTTGCCTCCTTTCTGCTCCTGGAGAGGGATATGCAGCTTCACATGACGTCTGTCAATGAACATCAAACATGCCGTGAGGTTCAGAAAGGTAACTGTAGGGGGGAAAAAAAAAAAGAAGAAAGCAGCATAAAAATACTCTGTCAGAACAGAAGAGGTCGAAAGAGCAGTCAGAGGATGCAGGCCCAGCCATTCACTGGCAGTTCTTACCCAGTGGTATTTATCCCCTGAGGGCCCTTTGGCAGCTTCTGCTGAAGTGACCCATTTGTTGCAGCCCATATCCAGGGAGCATGACCTGGTGCCACCACACCAGCACCAGCTGAGCACGATTTCAGATGTATCATAGAGCAGAAGAGTGAACCAAGCAGGGAGACCTAATTTTTATTGCTTAAAGGGAGAAGACATTAGGAGAAGCTACCTGTAATGACTCTGTCCTCAGCATAAATGGAGGGGTTTACAAGGGCTTTGCTCTCCATAAACATATTTAGAGGGAGAAAGTTACCAGTTTGGCACATTTTGCCAACAGTGTGACCTATTCATATTCCACTGTATTTTTCACAGGTGCAATGTGCAAAAGGCAGACATCTGCCCATGTGAACAAAGACAGTAAGACAGAGATGTCCTGTGACACCACAAGATACTCCTCAGAAAAACCTATTAGGAGTTTCAGAGGCTGTAAGGAGGAGGAAACCCCCTGCTCACAGCATGCTTGCTTTCCTCTCCTGTGATCATACCAGAACACTGCAGACTGTGTCTATGGCTTTCCATGCATGGAAAAAACAATGCCAAGAACTCTTTTAAGATAACAGTCTCACCAAGTGCAGTCAAAAGCTTAATGAAGGCAGCTTTCACAAATAAAGTGAAGAGCTCTGGACACAATCCAGAAGAAGATGTTGGGAAGCAAATTACTGCACTGACAATAAATTGGGTTTCTATGTCCGAATTTTAAAGTAACTAATTGTATTTTGTGGTTATTTCCCTCTGTAACAGCCAAGAAACATGAAGGGACTCTGCACAGAAAATTATAATAGTTGCTTTACAAAGTGTATCTGAAACTCCCATTTCTCACATTTCCATCCTTATGATTGAGATTCACAGTCCCAAATCCTTCCATTAAATTACTAACCAAAATTATGCTATTGCAATTAGTACAAGCAGTACAATAAAGTCTGTGCAAGTTTAGATGCAATTTAAAAAGTACATTTATTAGTATGTACCAGATGCTTTTTAACTTATCTAATCATCTTAAATAAACAGCATTGGTCAACTACCTATATTTAAAAACAGAACTACCCATGACACAAATGGTGGTATCCAGATTATGACAGGCACTGAAATCTGTGAACCAGGTTTCCAGGTTCCTGCAGGTGGAGATCAATACGGCAAGCCAGACACAGCAAAAATCTGCACAGAACACAACCACAGGATGAGGGCAGGTTGGATGGGGCTTTGAGCAACTTGGGGTAGAGGAATATGTCCCTGCCCATGCAGGGAGGGTGGAACTAGATACTCTTTAACATCCCTTGCCACCCAAAATGCTCTATGATTCTATGATTCTATCAGTATCCTTTCATTTCCTTAGCTGACCTTTTATATCTGTCTATTCCTTTAGGATCTATTGCTTTTAAGGACCACTTTTATTCTACTTTAGGGAAAAACTATTCTTTTCCCTAATGAGAATAATCTGTAGCTACCACTAGTCACCTTTTTAAGAGATGCTTATTCAAAGGCATGATCCAGAGACTCACATTAATCGCATGAAAAAATAGTAATCTCTGGCATACTGCAAATGCACTGAATGCTTGACATTTTTATGATTATGCTAATGTTGTGACATTTGATGTGCTTGTTTTTGAAAAAACATCATGCAATTAAGTTCTCTGAAAGAAAACCAGAAAGAAACAGATCAATCACTGAGAAGGCAGAAAGAATGAAAACTGCTTCTATCATCTTTAGAAACAAATGCCTGCTAGTTGATGGCAAACATTTGAACTAGATATTTCAGATTTTTCAGTTTTACTCTGAAAGTAAAGAGCACTGATAGGGTGACTTTCAATTTTTAGCACAAACAGTGGCTTCACTTTCACCTCTTCTCTCTACCTTTGAAGTATAATAGCATTTGTCTTAAAATGACTCTTTCCATCACTGAAAGAATTACAACTCTTAGAAAACTATTACTTCCCCTTAGTCAATTCCAAAATATGCATAAGCCAGTTAGGTCATGGAACCTTGCTTTTAACTTCATCCCCTTTTAAAACATGTTGTCTGCCTCAATTATATCCCAAATTAAAGTAGGAGAGAGATAAGATTTATAAATGCTAATATAAATAATTTCATAATTCCTCTCCCCCACCTACAGATCCGAAGATAAACAGGAAGAACCAGAGAACTAAAAGATGCTCTACTGAAACAGCAGAGTGTTTGATGGCAGGAAGGCTACATGGATCTGAGCTGTGGAGTCAAGAAGAAATACAGAAGAGCAGCAGACACTGGAGGAGAACCACAGGGGGATCCAACTGCTTATTTTTGGTAAAAAGCTACAGAAGACATAAGAAATGGCTAAAGGTTAACTATAGCAATGCTAAGAAGCAAAATCCATCTCCTGAGCCAGATCCTTGGAAGCAGTTGCTCACTGAAAACCTGAAGTTTGCCGGTTTGGCAAGTAGAAGTAAGCAAGTAGATGGACATACTAGAGAAAGTCCACTGAAGGGCCAAGCAAACTTTTGAAGCAAATTAAAAGCACATTCATAACCTCAGGGACTGTATATATTTTAATCTCTTGTTAAAGACAAGTATTAGTCAGATTGAGTTTAAAAAGAAATCTAACTTGATGGAGATTTAGTACTGATGAAATCAAGAATCACCTTAATTCCAAGAAATTCAATTCCTTATGTAATACATAATCAAGGCAATATTAGCAAGCTTAGGAAACTGCAAAAAGAGACTACATAAAGGTGTTTGTTCAAAAAAATTGAACTCATGGTTAATTATTGGCAAATCCTGAGTTAAACTCTGAAAAAGGAAATTATAAAGAGGACTAAGCTAGAAAACTGTAGGAGCAGTTTTAGCTGTTTTTCCTGAGACATTGCAAGATAACAAATTTAAGTTAAAGAATTGGTCTGAAATTCAAGGGAAAAAATAAAAAGGGTATTCAAAATCAAGAGGAATGAACCAGCAAAACACAAAGCCTAAGAAAATTATCTTCAGCACACTCAGAGACTCTCACACCTTTTCTGTTCCTCATAAAATGTGTACACCTGAACTTTATTGATGTTCTCAGAATTTGGCTTTTTCCAGATGCATGCACATTAATAATGTAGAGCCACTTGACCTACAGAAAGATCTCCTTATATGATTGACATGGCAACAGATGCAGCATTTCTCTAACAGAAGTGACAATTAGTGGGTCCCCCTTTTGCCACCCCTCCAGTACGACATTAACCTTCCGTGAGTTACTTTCCTACAGTGTAAAAGTAAACCCAAAGCTTCCCAGGTCAAACACCCTTCTCTTGGGATGTTTTATCTTGGAGACACCTCAATATCCCAAGTATTTCTGTCCTTGGTCATAGTCTCCCACAGACACTTTCTGCTTCTGCTGGCTGCAAAGTCTTTGAGAAAGCTGGCCCACTGGCTTGTGGTGGTCAGAAGGGAAACAAAATCTGGAGGGAGGGAGTGTTTCTTCCTACTGAACTAAGTGCCTTAGGTAGGTCTATGCCAACATGTGAGCCCAACTACAAAAACACTGCTCACCTGCAGGTATGCACTTAGCAGAAATATACCCCAAAATCTTAAGCTTTTAAGGATGGCAATTAGCTTTTCAGTTCAGACCAGTGTCTCAGCTACATGACCTGTAAAGACCAAGACTAAACCAGACCAAACATACTACAGCCTATTTTATCTAGCTGGGACCAAACTGTGAGTGGTTTGGGTAGATTTCATCTTATTTAATCCCCTGGAGTATAGATGTCTATATCTGAACTAGTTAATCTGTGTGTTTTGGGGTTTTATTAAGTTAATGAAGAAAAACAAGCATTTAAAGGTGATTTATCTGACCTATTTTTGCTGCTCTACACTACAATGAGATCAATCACAACTTAAATTTTGTTAAGTCAAATGACTCAATCTCTGTCTGACTTGATAAATAGAACATAATTATTGGCTTAGAAATTTTGAACACAATGCAATCTTCTGCTGACAATGGAGACAAGACACTGCAGGCTACTAGACTCAGTACACCTAAATTATTCTTCTCCTAACACTCCACATATACCCTACGATGAAGCTACTTTGTTTTCCACCAGTAAAGAGGACCTTTGGCTTTTTCCATATTAGCTTCCTCGTCTGTTTTTTTTGTGATGCAGAGAAGTAAAATGATATTTTGCTTAAATATTTTCTTCAACCTTTGAGAATCCAAATCAGAAATGGAAGTGTGCCTAAGGCATTCACTCTTGAATATCTGGATGTTACAGGTTCTACTAGGTACAAAAAAAATGGCACATCTGAATCTTGGTTTGAATTCATTTTCCTAGCCAAGATCTACTAGCAGAAATAAACAGGATCTAACACAGTAGAATATCAGCCTTTAGACCCACCATAAACTGATGTGTTTTTTTAAACCCAAACCTGACTAAATAGGGTTTTTTAAACCCATGCTCATTATAATTAAATGTAATTACAATATCCACAGCTTTAAATTAAGGTTCAATCAGAATTAAAACAGCTTCTGCTAAATTAAATTATTTTAAAGTATAAGTTGAACTAAATAAGAAAAGCATGTAAAAATACCAAAAAAGCCCAAGCTCACAGATATATATGTCTTTTCTTTATCAAATGGTATTGTGAAATTGTGAAAATTAATTAATGAAGTAGCCATAATTGTAACAATAAAATCAAAGAAGTAAAATTTAAAATAAGACCAATACTTTCCAAACTCTCCAAGATTTTGGTTACTTTTGCATTGCCAGTTCCCTCATTTCAAAGTGCTGAATTCACAACCATGAAAAGTAACGACAGCTGGGGTTACCTAACATCTCTGAATACCAGATCCAGAGCACCACACCTTCCAAATTTAGAAACTCCTTTTGACAATATTTGCCAACACAGTTTCCTGCTATACTATGCAACTCCTTAAACTACTCGCAAGTCATTTCTTAGACCAAAGAGATCAAACCTCAGTTCCACCAAACACTGAGGGAGTCCTGACACTGATTGCAATGAGTGCAATTCCTTTTTCTGCAAAAAGAAGTGGAGGGGGTGTATATGAAGTTATTTGTTGGATTTCTTATAAGGAGCCTTCCTTACCTTTGAGTCATTCTATAGTAAATACCATATCATTGCTCAATTGTATGGAAATGGTGATTAGTGGTTCTGCAAATGTTTTGTTTAGGATTTGCATTTTCTCATCAAAGGGTAATTCTCTGCCTTCATATGCTGTCAGCCTCTTTCAGATGAGACAGCTCAGCACAGAGATGCTCAAATATATCAGGAAGAGAAGGAAACATATTAAACCACAAAAAAATGTACAAGCTAAACACAGAGACTCTGAGTTCAACCACAAGGGCTTGGAAATCAAGGGAGCTGTGGCAAAATATTTTGGGTTGCCCTAAAATTTAAGCTACTTGCTTTAAAGAGAAATTTCAGAGACTAAGGCAGAATGAAAAGCAGCAGGGAATTTTAGCTTCTGCTCCCAATTTCTGACTTCAAAATCTTTTTACTTTATTTTACAAGTGAAACTTTGGGGGTTCTGTATAGTTTAAACAGCTGTCCAAAACACGTGCTGTAGACCCTCAGCCGTGAGGAAGTGGTTGATAATGGGGAAGGGATAATAGTGTGGAGCCACCATCCATTTCAGAGATATCCTAAGATATCCCTGGGTTTTGATAAGTCTCTCCCACCATACTGGTGTGGTCAAGGAGCTCCAAGCTCATTTGCATTGTGATGATAATGCTGAACAGAATTTTCTGTACCCAAAACCTAAAGGCAGTTCTTTGGGTTGCATTGATTTTGTTAAGAGGGATTTCACACGCATTTACTGCTGGCTGTCACCATAATGCTATGATAAGAAATATCTATTTATAATGCTTTTTACCCTTACTGCAACAAAACAAAATGCTACTTTTCCTTCAGCATGTCCAAAACTGTAAACCTGCAACAACTCATCACATCCTTTGTATACACATTTAATCAAACTACTTCAAATATGTATTGTGTAGCCAGTATGATCATAACAACAGTTTGAAATTAATGGACCTTAACTGCCTTTAATTCTAATTTCACACCACTGCAAGTGTGAAATAGCCCTACAATTGAAGAAGCAGGTGTCCATACAGAATAGAAAGAGGGCTGAGCCACAGACTGTGGATATGGGACACTTCTGATTTGAAAAAATCCATGCAGAGCCCATTGCTTACTTAGGCATGCAGTGTAGTAACATAAACAGTATACATCTGACAAATGTTGGTCTGTCTTTGTAGAAGTCAAGGCTTCAGTTTTGTGATTTACAATGTATAAAAAACTTTGATGAATCTAACAATTAAACTAGATTATTGATTGTTTTTTTCTATAAAAGGATTTTCTTGACCGCTGTCTCTAGATGTTGGCATCCTATACACAAAATATAATATAAGCAATCATTGTGTTTCTTACAATGTTCTTTAAAGATGGAGGACAAGTTTACAGAATGCTGAATTTTCTAGTACCAGATCTAAGTCTGAGAACACCAGAAAGAGCATCATTTGGAACTAAATGAAATGTAAATTTACAGTTTTAGGATACCTGTCCATTAGGCGTGAGGTAAACTCATTCCACTACACAAATCTGAAGTAATAACATCCTTAGCCAGACTAAAACTAGCAGCCCCACATGGCATATTCTTCTTTGTAAGGTTTCCATTTCTACTCAAGACTTGGGCAACCATTTTATTTCACATGATCAGTAATGGCTGCTCAAACAACATAGTCTACTGATACAGCCTTCATTCGGTCTGTCACTGGATTCACTGCCCATGAAAGTCTGGAAAACAAATACAAGCAGTCATTCAGAGCCACAAAATGGTTGAGGTTGGAAGGAACATCTTGAGGTCATCCAGTCTAACCCCACTGCTCAAGCAGGGTCACCTACAGAGAGTTGCCCAGGCCCATGACTAGATAGTTTTTAAATATCTTTGGGGAGGGAGACTCCACATGTTCTCTGAGCATCCTGTGCCAGTGCTCAGCCACCTGCAAAGTGAAAAAGTTTCAAAAGGAAACTCCTGCTTCAGGAGCCCATTGCTTCTTGTCTTGTTATTGGGCACCACTGAAAAGAGGCTGGCACCCTCTTTGCACCTTTCCTTTACGTATTTAGTAATATGGATAAGAGCCTGTTTGAACCTTTTATTCCCTAGACTAAACAGTTCCAGCTCCATTCAGCCTTTTCTCACAGGAGAGATGCTCAAGTCCCTTATTAACCTTCAGTGGACTCTCTCTGGTATGTCCATGTGTCTCTTCACACTAAATCAACAAGTTATGGCTTGGGAGGCCATAACTGGACACAGCAATCTAGAGTGGCCTTGTCAGTACTTCAGAAGTTGGAAGGACCTCCTCCCTTGACCAGCTGAAAACATTTCTCCTAATACAGCCCAGGATACATTTAGCCTTTGTTGCAAGAGCACACCCCTAGCTCATGATAACTTAGCATCCATCAGGACACCGGGTTGTTTTCTGCAAAGTTTCTTTCCAGCTAGTTAGCCCTCAGCCTATGCTGGTGCATGGGGTTGTTTGCCTGCAGGTGCAGGGCCTGTCACTGCTCCTTGTCCCCCTCTGTAAAGTTCTTGTCAGCAGTCAAGTCAGGTCATTTCTCCAGCCTATCCAGATCCCTGCGGATGGCAGCACCACCCTTTGATGTATCAGAAGACAATCTTGTGCCTGAAGTGTAGACCTTGGGACTGCTTCCCCATCATTTTTTCCAGCATCTACAGCTACAAAGCCTCTTCAGGTGAGTTACCAGACCTTTCCTTCTTGGGGCCAGGGATTCCCAGGTTCACCAGGTACACCTGCTAAGTTCTGTGTTGACTCCAACAGCACAAGGGACAGCTGGAGTTTACAGATAACCTTTTTATTAGGCAAATTACATTCCTCATTAGAATGACATAGTTAAAGCACTGAAGTAAAAAAGGATTGTGCCTCACACTGACATGTTGACAGCAATTTCTCTTCTATCAAAACAAGCATCATAAAGACAGATTCTTTCTCATGAGTACCAGCAATTTTTTAAGAGAAAACAAAAAGAGTATTTCAATAAGGGGAAAAAAGGTAGATTTATAAGAAAAACAAGGAGCTTTTTCCTGTGGAAAAAGACTAGTGTCACAAGGTTCAAATATTTTAAAATATTAAATTTATTGCCAGATTGAAATTTTCTATAAAAATATTATTCCAGGGAATTGATTAAACCCCTTGCCAAATGGTAACATATACATAAAAAAGGGAAATCATTGATTTTTGCTAACAAACAAACAAAAAGAAAGTTGCTTAATACCACTCTGAGGCTTACTTCACCTCTTCTTTATAGCTTTTCATTAAATTCCATTAACTTGTGATCAAATCTTGAGTTATATTTAAGTTTATTGAATTCAGGAATGATTCCAACAGCACCAGACTAACGAGAGGATCAGGCCCTAAGAGTTGCTTGTATAAATATTGTCATGCCTCTATATAGCAACTTTTTCTTCAGTTTTTAACATTGTAACATTTAAGTAGGAGGGCTCTTGCAGGCTGCATATTCCTCACTCATCACTTCCACTTTGCAAAACATGTGTTTAATAGGGCTGTGATCAAAATCAATTTTACAAGTTTGCCTGGGTATGGTAAGCAAAGAGCTTTTGGACTACAGTGGAGCGAATGACTACAATACATCAGTCTGCAAATGGGGCTCCAAAAGTGGAAAGACAGCCAAATACTCAAAGGACCATCAAAATTAACAGTGCCCCAAAGAGAAGCTTTTATGATCTCTAGAGGAGACACTGTATTAAGGCAAATTGAATTAATCCCAAATTTATTTAACAAAGCTGGAGTGATATGATTCTTTTACGGTTTACTTCACAGCTATTAATCATTAAACACATTTTAGACAACCATCGGATATTCGTTTTACATGCAATAACATTTTTATTGAAGTTAACATAATAGTACATCTTAAGAATTCTTTTGAAAATGTTCCCTTAGGAAAAAAAAATTATCTGCAAAGTAAAGACACAAATTGTATGCCTCATGAGTTAGCCAATTTTGTAAATAGGTGAACATATATCATTATGACACTATTCTAATGCCACACATATCCTCTGCTTTAATATGCATAGTAAATTATTTGCCCGGGTTTATTTTATGAATATCTCTGATTTACTCATCCTGGACAGGTCAAAAGAGGAACTACAGAGATTGTAAGCTACTGTTTTACAGCTATCATTTTCTTTTCTGTTTCGAGAAAGAATTTTGTAAGACTAGATTTTCTGCTCCCCTAAGATCCTCCTTTGACTTCAAGGAAACTCCTCCCAGAAAAATTACTTGGCCCTAACCCTGAAAGCTGATCTGTATCAATAGACATCCACAATATCCCACTGAACTCAGTGGAGCTCAATATGAAGATATATGAAGGTTTTGTTGATTTAGTGTGAAGAGAAAAGTCACAGGTTTCCAAGGTAAGGCCTGTACTTCCATGTACAGTGATTAACTGGCTCATGTTTAGCTGCAAGTCACACCAGCCTACTTTCCTAATGAAATGTAGCAGGAATTCAATAAGAACAATAAAATTGTTTCAAATTCTCAAAGTTTCTTTTCTGTCCTGAAAATATATTCATTTCAGTGACTTTCTGACAATTTTGCTTATAAAAAGATTTCAATATTACTTTATGGAAGTAGATTTTTTTGTAAGCCCTTTTTCTCTAAATCACCCAATTCTGTTACACAAAAAGGAATAGCCCCACTTTGTAGTTTGAGTAAAAATTTGTGTTCTTCTAGTAATAAACTTCATTGAACAGAACAGTGAAGATTAATTGCATGTCACTGTCCTGAGATGATTCTTCACAAAATTCTACCCAAGTTTGAAAGTCTCCTTTGGTAGAAATTTAATAAACCTATAGCCACAAAAAAACCTCAATTTTCTCAAAGACTTTAACAAGCTGCTTGTAATTTTTTTCTGGTTTATTGAAGGAAAGGGAGTCAAGAGGAAAATTCCAATAAAACTGTATGTAAGCCAAAGGTTTGTTTATGTTTGTATGGATTAGCATTCACACGTTTCCTGTTACTAGACTTCCTATTAGCAATGTTTAACTTTAACCACATATCCTGGGTTAAGGAATAGCTCCTGAAATCAATTTCCTGATTAGGCTAAGAAAGGTCAAAGAGTAATTTTGACGCCACATGATTAAGCTACCAGCATCTACTGCATAGCCTTGTTTTAGCGTATAAAGTTACTGCAAATATTAGCTAAAGGAGGTGGCACACTCTTGTGAGTACACAAAACTGTTGAGGAAAAATAATCCCAGGGTCTTATTCACTCAAAGTGAAATTTACTCTCTCCACATGCACACATAGAATACACATCAGTGGAGACATCTCTCAATTATGGTGAGGCCAACCTGGCAACCTCTTAACATGTTCATAATTTTAAACATGGCTGTGTGACCACTGCCAGAGCGCAACTTCTAGCCAAGAAACTTCCTGCTGTACATCCCATCACAGACTTCCTTCATACACTTGCTACAGACCTTAAAGAAGAAACAAGGTTTATGGTAATATAAGAATCCACAAACTTATATTTATCATATTCTGGAACAAACAGCACAGTGATTTCTGCTTCCTTAGGAAAAAAAAAACATCCAACAGATGGATGATGAATTTGCAAACAACTCTGCAGCAGATACTGCTGTGGTACCAAATCAGCAGAAAGTAATGCATCAGTATTTTTTCTGTTTAAATACAAATGTGAACAATCTTCTGCCCAAACACCTCAGATAAGAAATATCTGAAAAAGTTTGTGAAGCTTCCTCCTGGAGGGATTCTTGTTTCCAGCAGTAAAATTGATTCTTTTTTAATAGGGGCATGAGTAATGACAGCCTATTGACACATCTCAATAGCAATGAGGAACTCTAGAGTTAAAGTTGGTTGTCTGGATTCATTCTCACTGCAGAGCATTGCCCTTTTCTACTGAGTTCTCATCTACAAATTTTTTCACTCATTCAGTTTTGGTAACTTGCTAGCATAGAAGATGACAGTCAAATGAATGAAATCCCATGTTCTGACATCATCATTTTCTTTTAGATCTGTGAGACAGGCAATGGGATTTAGTGACCAACATTGGATTTAGTGAAGATAGTGCTGGTATTTAGTTATCTCATTACAACTACAGGAGATTTAATAGAGGGCTCACAAGTAATTAAGCAACTTGGATTGCAAGTCATAGTTTTAAAAATAAGACTTGGTTTGACCCAAGGCCTGCCATTGCTAATACAAATCACTACTCTGTTGGGCGTTCCTCTCTGTCTATCATTTATGTTTATGTCAGTATGGCAACATTTTACACTAGTTTTGCACAGGGAAGGCCTCTAGATAAGATGCAAGATAATGGAGACAATCAGTCATCAGTCTTTACTCAGGATTTCCTGACTGCATGTGAACAATAACAAAATCTACTTCTTTTTCTTTTGTAAAAACTAATGCATTTCAATATATATATATAAATAGAGAACATCTGTTTCTTACACCCAAATCTAGTTAAATTCCAGTCGCAAGAAACTGGCTCAATTTTTACATTTAGGCTGTTTGCAAGACATAATTTTTATTAACCCTTCATAGTAATTTAGCCTTCACTGCTCATACACAAAACAAATACAAGTGAATGCACATGAGCTGTTCTTCATTCATTTGTGGACTTAACATTTAGAATTAACTTTTCCAGCCACGTGACTGGTTCTACCAGCCAGACAATACAGCTTTTGTTCTCTAACTGGATTTCTTAAACTTTGTAAGAAACAGCATAGCACTTGAAAAACATGTTCCAGCATCCTATAAAAACAATGAAGATTACCTGAGAAATAACAACTTTGAACAGAAATAACAATCTAATGACTTTTGTTATATTTAAAGAAATCTTCTCTCTCTTTTTTTTTTTTTTCTTTTTTTTTTTTTCAAGAGGGATACTTCTGCCTGGCTAAAGGTATCCTTTTCAGATTTTAAAATACTCTCTTTCTTTCCTAACATGCAGTGAGCAGGGGAGAAGGATTTCTCTAGTCACATTCAAACCAACTCATCACTACAAAAGCAGCTTTCCTGCTGCCCAGGAGCTGCCGCGTTGCTGACCTCTCCTCCTTTTTCTCCACATGTCCCCTGATTTACTTTGGGCTTTTTCTGGTCAGCAGCTTTGACATTTTACCAGCTGATTTTGGTTATCTGAAAACATAAAATTCTAGGACCGTTTACATTTTAAATTGTAAACTCTTTTGTAGAACATGTGCTGACATTTCAGCAGCTCATGCTCCTCTGATGTAAATCCTCCTGTCTCAGTACCTACATTGCAGGTACAGATTCCCTGTATTCTCCAGTTGAAATACAGCAAGGTCTATTGTGATACATGAAGGGACGAGACCCACCAGCAAGAAAATCTAAGGTTTTATTCAGAAGCGTCAGTATATATATATATATATATATATATATATATATATAAAATTCTACTCCTAAGAGCTTTTTTTTGGTTACAACACACAGGCTTAATCACAGTTCCACAATAAATCAGCCCTCTTGACATCTTCTATTGTTCTCTTCAAAGCCACAGCTAGCAGAGTGCGAAGCGTGTACTTTTCCAAGTTTCTTCATGGAATAGAGGAGATGGTGTGCTGTTCTGTGTTGATGTCAGCACTCGTTCATTCAGTTCTGTCTCAGGTACACACTGTCCAGGGATGCTGCTGCTGCTGTCGGCACTGCTGCTGTTTCCTTCTGTTTAACTCTTTCCTTACACCAACACCTGTTACCCCAACAGTCTATGGCCAAGGAATCTCACTTTCTACAATGCGTTTTCCCTATTCTTTTTCTTATTATTGGGAGTGTCTGTGCTGTGGCACCTGGAAAAATCACTGCGTTTTTCAGTCTTTTGTTTCCTTAGTGCTTATAATACCTGCATACAGGTACAGAATTACTGCGTAAATCACCTTGATAAAAACACAGTTTTTGGCAGCCAAACTCATTGATGTTCTGTGCCATGTGTCTAGTGGTTGTGTAAGTGTATTCTACTAGTTCTGAACCTGCTACCCAATAAGTGAACATAACTATTTTGATGGTAACATTTCTGTTTTAGGGGTTTTTTTCTGCCTTTTTGGTAACGGAGAGTTGAATAACACAAGTTCAGTCATATAGAAATATTTCACACCTCTCAACTCTATTTCTTTGTAATCCCAGACAAATGGCCACTGCTCATGAATGGTGGGACTCTCCACCTCATGGGCAGTGAGGTAGATTGTCTGTTTCTCTCTGGTGAGAAGAAATACTGCACACTTTCAGCATTGATGGAAAAAGTGTCAGTGCCCTTGTTTTAAATGACAGTAGAGCAACTAAAGTATATAATCAGATCCTGGGAGATTTGGGTAATATATTCTCCTGAGATAAAAGGTGTTCATCCCCTGTTTTCAAAGAAAGTGCCCTAACCACTAAATTAAACTTGATCAAAGTACCCTAGTATGGCTCTGCACTGCATCGAAGAGGAATACCTGAACATCCACTGGATTCATCTAGAACCTGAGTCTGACTTTATTTTCCTATTGGAAATGAAGGGAGAAATCTGGCCTGTGGTTAGATATCACTATTCAAGATTTCTTAGAATATACAGCAACTATACTCCTCCTTAATTGCTGTCTACTTCTGTCAAGATAATACCACAGTAACTCCAATGAAGTTACGGCACTTACAGTAGTACAGCTGATAGCAAAACTTGGCTCGATATCCTCAAACATAAATGGATATTTTATCTGTTTAGTGCATGCTGTCTCTTTTATTGAAACTGAAACAGTGAGACAAAAGTCATCCTGAAGAGACCAAAAGAAACTTAAACATGTATTTTTTTCTAAGCATATGAATATTTTATGGTTTATGGTTTCCATAGTGCTTATTTACTTTGTTTGTTCAACATTCTGAATTGTCAGAATAGGCATTAGACAGAGCAACAACAGAAAAATGGAAAATAAGTCAGTAACAAATGGAGTTCTTACATTTTTCTTTGGGACGCAGACATGAGGATGTACACACTATCAACGCTTTGCAAATAACATACTAATCATTCACGTGTCCCAAACTTAAACCAGGACTTTAACACTCCCAGAAAGTATTTAATACACAATTTTAAAATTATTCTGGTCACATTTAAATGTAGAAAAGCCTCAATAAAAATAATCATAGAAGAAGAAGACAAACCAGGTATATTTTGAAAGGAAACAGTGTGTATTCCATACAGTCAGTTTATCAGACTAGCAAGTTTCTTACTAATATCTACAGTCAGATATTTTCAATTCACTTATTTGTGCAATCAGTTTTAGAAAAGGTTAAATATTATGAGGGATTTCTTTAAAATCTGTATTAATAATATTTCCTCCCTTTATCATTCTTTATTCATCAGAATTAAAACCCTATTTGTATTTAGCATTTTGGTATTGGTTTTAAATGTATCACAATTTGCTTCTTCTTCTTAGGTAATGACAATGTAGGAAACAGCAAAGACAGACTTGCTTGGGAAATGCACAATATTTTTGACTGTGTTTTACAAACTCTGTGCTGTGTTCCAGTGAAAAGCAAACAGAAATATTTAAATTACTTCATTGCCTCTCTAGGCTCTACCTAAACTCTTCCTTAAGTCCCACTCTTTCCTTTCAGTGAACCTCAACAAGGCAAACTGAAAGCTTCCTTTGTTATCCTGGTCTACAGCACCTGAATGGTGCCAAACAAAACTAATTCAGAGCTCTTAGCAAAAGAGTTTCTTTCTCTGACTCCTCCTCAATATCAGATAGAGAAAAAAATTAGTCTTTTTCTTTTCTCTCAGTATTAACAGCAGAGTAAACAAAAACATCATCTCCCTCACGTACACTCATCTTCCTCCTTTTTTATTTCTTTTGAGTCTCTTTGATTTCTCATGTTTATTATTCACCTACTTAAAGATGTTACCCTTGATGGTATGAAGTGGTTTTACATGGAATCCTTGTAATGCACCAGCTCATAACTATAATGTAGGCTAAAAGGTGTTACCCAAATTGCTGTGGTTTCAAAATTTACAAAAAGAATGTATTTCCTAGAGCAATCTAACCTCTCCTTTTACTACAACAACAAAGTAAACCCATTAGGAAGACTGTGAGTTTGAGCAATTAATTACACACTTAATAATATTTTATAGTTTTCTAAATACTTTAAAGTCCTTTCCAAACATTATGATTCAGTTCCTGCTACCACTCATCATGCAGACTAGGAAAATTAATGGAATTACTCCAAAAGCAAATTTCATTTAGGTTCTGGGAAAATTTGGGGTTTGATTCAGGTTTTTTTTAAGAATTCAATGAACCCTGACTGTATGCATTTTGCAGAATGGGAAATGGAAACTCAGACACTAGAGAACTTCATGTAACACAACAGTGGAAAGACAAGATTACTCTTTTAAAAATAAAGTTTTTGCTCTTAAGTATCTCACACAGGTGAAGTGTTCCAAAGGCACAAAATGTGGTCAGCCACTAAATCATTATGGAAAACCTCAGAGCTGTATCCTACCTCACATTTTGTTTCTTTTTTTCTTCTTGTTATGTTACTGCACCATAAGAACATAAAGAATGGATAACTAACTATTGCTTAGAGTTTCATATTTATTGCATAACCAAAGCCATAATCACATCAAAAAGTTACAGAATTAGAAGAGTATAATCATAATATCTGAAAATCTTAAACATGTCAAGCATACCACTGATGTGACAAAGACCTTAGCAGCTACTCAAATCACATGGTTTGCAAAGGCATCCTTTCTCAAACAAAATAATTACAATTTATGTTCAAAGTTTAAAACAGAAGACAATGACAAATACCAGTTCTGTTATACTTGAGTTAGAATTTTAAAATTATGAGGCAAATATTCATGATTTAAAGATGTTGAGTCTGAGAGTATGAACTACTAAGTGAATGTTTAATAAAGCCAGGTACAAATTAAAAAGCTCAATATGTATTTCTCAATTCTGCACAGAAATCCTCAGTTTGGTGGTTGGAATCACATCAAATCAAACTTTTACTAGGTTTCAAAAAACCCTGCATATATTCATGGTTTCCAGAGGCTAGTCAAGAGCTTGAAATATTGGTCTTGACTATCCAGTCAAGACCAATTCTTTCCACAGGAAAGTAATTCTCAGAGGAAATTATTTGTCACGCTACTTCCAATCTAAAGATCTAAACACAGTCTTTCCTCTAGCCTTTGGCACAACCCATAATAATTGGACCATGGGAGAGAGTGACAAAAAAGTGGATCTGTAAGATGCATGCCAAATATCACTACCTGCTCAATCATTTGCTTTCTCACCTTTCCTCCCCATCAGGAATAATCAGTAGCTGAAGTATTAAATGACATGTCGTAGTCATTCACTGATGGAGGAGCAAGACAGAATGACATATTCTGCTGATCATTTATAGCTATTGGTTGTTATATGATACTGACTTGCAATACATAGCCTTGTTTGAATTTCAGATGAGCAGATGGCCAGATGGATTAGCCTGTAAAATTAATATTCCAAACCCATACACAGCAGGACTTTGTATGGGAACTAACTGCTTCAAAAATCCATGAAGTCAGTTTAGTGGATTTTATTTTTCAAGCCTCATTTATTATTTCCTACACAAATACTGAAACCTGTAACAGCAAAAGGTAATACTGGAACACTTTGGTATTTTGGTGCCATGGCTTCCTTGAATATTTCTTTCACCATTCCAGGAGAACCCATTTCCAGTGCACACTTGGTAAAAAGACCAAAATTCATTTATCTAGCTTACATTGAAATATTTGCATAACCCTACAATGAGGTGCACAGTACATGGAATCTAGAGATATTTAGGTACCTACTTTTGGCAACAGGCTTTAGCAACAGTATTGAAGTTATTCCCAAAACCAGTTCTCTGTGCTTTTCAGGCCTCTCCCTGTGTAGGACTGTATGTGTACAGGTATCTGGCAGATGTCATCTTCAGTTCCCAAAATGACCAAAGCACAGACCTGCTGAAACAGGAAGGAGTGACCCACTTGCTGGTGATCATAGTGACAGAGGGTACAGTTAGAAACCGCAGTCTTGAAGAAGGGGACAAGATCCAGCTAAAAAACCTGTATTTTTTATGTCCCCTGGATCTTTCTGAAAAGCTTACCTCAACTGCAATTAGTCTGTCTTGACCTCTGACCCACTGCAGAGGAACATAATACAAGTCTTGAGGGAAACTTCTGTATTTTAAAGCTACCAACTTGATTACTATTGATTACCTACTTGCCTCAATGGTAATTTCCTTTCATCAGTAACATTTCTGCCTGACTGCTCCTTCTGGGAATTGGGTCTTCTGTTATATTCCTCTTTTTTCCCCAGACTGATTGAAAGAAATATATTTTGGTTATTGTTTTGGGTCAAGCAAGGGAGGTAATAGAAGGGAAGGGCTCAGCTCTAATCATAGTAGGAACTTATTAAAGAAATCTCTCATTGTTCCAGGGTAACCATAAAGGTAACTCTGCTATTGAAAATTAGACTGTCTCATGAGGTATGTTTTCCTTTCCCCCTTTGATGGGGGAAAAACATAATAATTTAAAATAAATAATATATGAGCCATTAGAATACTTCCATATAGTTACAATCTCGCTACTTAATGAAGGGATTCCTACAGTTAAATTACTGTGTGGTCAAAAACTAAGTTTAGGGCTGACTCTCAAATATGATGACCCAGCTGAGTGGCTCAGTAACAATGACGTTGGGCCTCCAAGTGGCGGATGAGGCTTTTGTTTTATTTGTTTGACAGTAAATATCTGGGCTGTTGCTTAGCAGCCACAGAGACAGAGGCGTTTCCAGACAAAATAAACTACACTGCAGCAGGTAAACCTTTCACAGCAATTACCAAATGGAAATGAGATCTGATCACTGCAAAGCAACCCAACTACTTTGTTTCCTGCAGATGTTTTAAGCACACAAACGGCAATTTGGGATTTCTCGATGCCAGTGTGAGAAGGCTTCATATGCTAAAAAAAAAATACACTGATTTTGAAAAATGGTATGCTGAGAGTCCTAGAAGCAGAGACCAAAGTTTTCAAACTTCTGTCAGCTGTTAAATCCATATCTAAATAACACGTTAAATAACTAGATTTTCTCTCAGAGACAATGAACACGTAAAACTGTTGGTTCCAGGGAATTTTCATGTGTCCTAGGAGCATTGCACTCATCCAGAACTGAAATACAAATAACAGAGCACCAGACTGAAAAGCTTTTGTGGATGTTTTAACTTGATATTAATTCTGATAAGCCTTATTTCTACATTTGCTGTCACAAAAGCATCCCCACATCCTGAGTTCTCCAGCCAAGACTCGTGCATGTCACCTACCCCGTGTGCTTCATTTCCACACAAAGTCTTCAGCTTTCACAGGACTCACCTCCTATACCAAAAAAAAAGGAAATGCCAAAGCTACTCTTGCATATCACAGCTGTACAGCTCTAAGGCAGGTATTTCACTGAGAAAGCAGCACTTGGCCTCAGTGAGCAAACAGAAAGGGCCAAATTCTGCTCTCATTACCCTGGGGCATTCCACCACAAGGAGGAATCTGCATGTGAATAACCCTAGAGAAGAAATGTGTTTCCAGACACTTGAGCTTAAAGACTAAAAAAATGCTGTTGTGAATTCTGTCATCTTATATTTTCATTGGCGGGTTTTTGGGGGAGGGTTTTGTTGTGGGATGTGTTTTTTTTACTCTCAGAGTTGATCCACGGGGCATTGTTATTATGTTGCTGTCTCACCTTTCAGTTGACAGACAGACTTCCTGCTGGAGAGACATTATTATTTAACCGGATCCACTCATCCTGCCACTGATTTGTTTTACTTTTGTTCCTGGCAAAGAACAGCAAATCTAGCTAATGTTTCTTTTCTCATTTGGGCAAGTCCTTCAGAACACTTTAGTAAATTAACCCTATGTAGTTCACTTAGTAAACACAGGATCTCCTGAAAGGATTTATAAAACTAAATTACTTTAGAATTTCCAGACAATCTTTGTTTTTCTTTCGTTTTGTCTGACACAAGCTTAAGAAAAGACGCAGGAAGCAAATGTGAACGTTTAAGTCCTCAGCAAATAGAAATTCTAAGCACAGCATGAGAGAATCAAAGCAAAAAGGAGAGGTTTTAATAAACAATATAGATGAAGACATGCCAACTCTGTTTCTGAAGTAGAAGTATTATCAATGACTATGAAATAGTCTCTTTTAATTATATTAATCTTTTCTAGCTAAGGTTACCCTTTAGACATTGTAATCCCTCTGGAAATTCACATCTTCAATTTGACCGCAATCAAATTTTCATTCATTGAGTTTAGGATGCATGCACTTATACTTGTGCATAAATATTTATGATACATCCTGCACTATACACCACTGTTCAAAGAGAAGTAGTAGGCTTCCTAAAAACATTACTGAGTAAAATTTGTTCATCTTGGTAACATCAGGCCAGACAATTCTAATAGCCTTTTATATTCAGCCACAAATCTATTAAGAAAACATCTTCAGCATATCTGTGTTCAATAGAATATTCTCCCTCCCACATTGTCAGTTTTGAAACTTCTATCAGATGTTGAAAAGGCTTTAAAATATTACATTATAGATGCCATTCATAAAAATTTCCTCAAGGATCCAATTCCAACTTAGGTAGTAGATAAGGAAAATTATAGTTAATATAAACAAGCCTTGGTCTGAAATGTTGAGCGACAGGTACTCACCACTAATTTCATACATATTTTCTTCTTTCTAACTAGAAAATTAGGAATATAGTTTGCTCGGGGTGCCTGCGGACTAAATGAAGTATTTCTCTTTCTACTCACCTTCTTGTTTCTTTACTCCCCAAATGTTCCAAGAATCACCAAGACACCTGCCAAAGTCTTCATTTAAAAAATTAATTAAAAAAAGAACAAGGATTTTTGCCCAAATGCAGAACATTGCAATGATTAACTATTAGAGACATGAGCACAAGAGAAGAATCTAGAGATTCAAAGGCTCAGGAACTTGCTCTATATGGGAAAAATTAGATGCCTCTAGAGGTTAGAAGTTAGGCAAGGTTATTTCCAGGCTCCCCAGGTAGGATTTAAAAACATAAAGCAGGGACAGAGGAGGATCACAAACATATGTGTAACCTACTTGCAGTCTGAAAATCAACAAAGCAGCTTTCAAAACCTAGTACCGGCACCAAGAACAGTTCAGCTCCAGAGCACAAAACTCTGCAAGTTAATTTGGAAGGGGACAACATTAACCTGTGCAGAGCTCTAAACTGGATTAAGCCAGTTAAAATTAGCTCAGTTAAAACCAGTTGAAATACCTGAACATTCACTCTCCTATAGTTGCCCTCCTGGAGAATAGCCTAGGAGCTATACCCAGCAGAGGCGGCAGCAAGGACTCTGTACCAGATAGCTGCAAAATGGAGAGAGGATTTCTCAAGCAGGGTTAGTATGTTCATGTCAAAGCAGCATTAACAAAAACCATCAACAGCACAGAAAGCAAAGTGAAGTGCAAGCAGATGGGAGCAAGTACTGCAGATGGCCTGTATGACCATCCTGCTCTGGAGGAGCCACCAAGGAGCAGACGGTTGGGTCTGATTAGGAAAAAAGGTTTTGTAGTCACTTTTGAGAGCAGCTAGGCAGTGTTGCCTTTGTGTCAGCTTCTTGAGGCCAAAGATCTTTAATATACTGACCAAATGTGCAAACAAAAACATTAAAAATAGTCCCTCTGAAGTCCCTTGTCATTAGCTTCCTGGGCTCCCTGTACATATCCTCCGAGACCTCTGGGGTTCAGCAAACTCCTTCCCCTTCCAAACTACTGCAAATCCTCTTTCAGCTGAGCTGACCTTATTTGCAGTAACCAACCCAGAGCTGAACATCAGTACTTTGGCAAATCCAAGCTAAATCCAAGCACAGCACTAAAACCAGTACGAGTTCCCAGCCAAAACTGTTGTGTGGGTGAAAGTGCTTAGGAACCTGTGCAACAGGAGCAGACACCCCTTCAACTTCAGCATTAAATGCTAGGTATATCCATAGAATTTCAAATAGTGTGGCCTAGCACCCATAATGTCTCTCTGCACACAACAGTGCATCCATACAGGTTCTTTTTCCCTTGTAAATACTCTGCCTTGGTGCATTTAAAGCTGTGAATACTTGAAGTTAATAGCTTTTGACTTCAATCCATAGGCAGTACAGGATCAATAACCTAATTACATATATAAAAATCTGTTTCCCCCATCACAAAAAAAAAAGCAAACCCACAGCACACAAACCTATCCACATCTGAACAAAGTACATTCATTTGTTTATAACTAAGTCAGGACTGCTTAAAAAGAGAGATTTGCAGCAAGGTTTTTTTGTCAAGTATAAGCTTCTGTTCCCTTCATTTTCAGTCTTCCTGCTACAGTTAACAATTATTACACTTAAAGACAAAGCTTCTCTTAAGGAGAACAAGAGCTGGAACTGCCAGAAGTGAGGCTGAGATATTCAGTTAATAATTTAGCAGCAGCTACTTATCAGGATATACAAGTTCACATTCCTCCTTTTCCCCACAGAAATGTCTTCTTCATGAAGGAATTTCTTTGGGAGGTCACTATTAGAGAAGAGAGTGAATAGCACTATCTGCGAGAAAATGCCTATTTCCGGCTCCAAGAATAATTCTGGATAACTTGCCCAGACTTCTTTAAATGAATGGTAATAACATTTTTTAAAGAATATTAAATCCTCTGTGCTGAACTCTTCTGCCATGCTGCTGCATTTCATCTGATTTGAAAACAATCTAGGTTTTGCCCTAGTGCAGTTCCAGTAAGAGATCCATACAAAACATGAAAATTAAAAGAAAAAATATAATTAAGCTCTAAACTATTTAAATTTTAAGTTAGATAGAAGAAGAATGAGAGTGATTAAAGTATGTCTGAAACATAATGTCAGATTTTGGATTTCTGAAAAGAGTCCATTTATAACTTGTTATTAAAGAATGTTTATTCACATGCATTATTGCCTACTAAATATTACTCTTTTTTTCAGAACTTTTCAGTTGCCATTGCAGGTAAATGATACCATTACTTCTATTTCTCTGTAAGAGGGTCATCCAAATTAAACAAGATTTCTGCAGTGAATTATCAAATATGATATACTCATCAACTGTGATACCCACATGGAAATTTTGAACTTCAGGCTGTAAAAATGTGCTCAAAGGTAATAAAGGTAGTGCAAATGAAAATCATCTGGCAAAAAAAAAAAAAAAAAAATCTGTTTTGACTCATCTCCTTTGCCAAGAAAGGCAAGGCATTTAACCAAAGTAAGTTTTAGTGATCAACTCTCCAGATTAAAAAGACACTTTTCTGCAAAAATTAAATGCTTGTATGTTCTTTTATATCATTTTTTGCTATGTACAGGAGATAAATTTGAGGAAGTTTTATTTCACTGAGATCCAAATTCATACCACTAACTGCAGGAATTTCTCTGGGGTGCCTAATTAAGAGGCACATCAACAAAGGTTGCCTAAATAAGTCAATGCTGAGAGACATCTTTAAAGGATAATTCAGTGTTGCTACTCTAAAATTGCCTCTTCTCATGCTCTATAGAACAGGGCTCCTAATCTCAGCTGGGTATTACAATTAGTTGAAATTAATTCTGGCCCCATCCCTAGGGTTCTTATAGTAAAAAAAAATCCTTTTTTCTTTCGTTCTGAAAGAAAAAGAAACTTTTTTTTTTTACTCACAAACCCAAGAAATACATAGGACAGATGCTTCTGTCTTTCACTTGGCCCTGCAGGCTTCTGAAAACCTATGGAAAATTCCATTCTCACTGGTGTTATGGTTTCACAAAGTCATAACCACTGCCACTGCCTTAGACTGTATTCAGTATTCCCAGTAGACATTTCTAGCTATCTCGCTTGAACTTCAAATTCACCCCATTTCTAAGCCATTCCAGTCCCCAGGAAGGATCTTCAACAGTCTAAAGCTGAATAAAAAGAACAATGACGTGGCTCCCCACTGCAAACCTGCAGTGTTTTTGAACACAGATGGAAAAAGTAAAACAGAACCCAGAGTAACTGTCTACATGCACGACCCAGGAGTCTGTGCCCCCTGGAATCCTGAGGATACACAGCTCTCACAAAGGTACTCTGCTCTCTAAGTAACCTGCTTGTGAATTTGACACAGGAAGAACATAGAGTCATGAAATTTAAAAAAAAAAATTAAAAATCAGATCCACGTGTTTATACAACTTCATCTCAGGGTACATTTTTCCTCAGTCAAGGGACACAAGCTCCATTAACACAGCCAAGTTCAGTACTTTTTCTATAAACCAGGTTTAAAAAAATCCAGGCTAGTGACATTCAGATTTCTAGGGTTTGGATGGGGATGGGAAAGAGACAAGAGTATATTTCCCAGTGCTTCTTTCCATTAGAGACTAATTTTTTTTTTCCAAAACAATGCCTTGTTAAGGAAAAAACAATGGTTTCTTACCCTTTCATACAGTTCTACATGATATATAAAAAACAAAATGGAAGAATCAAGAAGGTGTTTTAGCTTGGTTTTACAGCCAAAAATCATGTCTGGGTACTCTGGAAAGGCTGCAGTGACTGAAGAATTCATGAAATTGTGATGTGAGAAAAAAGAAACAGGAAAAAGTAAAGCCTGCAGAAATAGCGATTGCATTATCTAGTGTCCTTCAACCAAGATTTTCAAGAATGACTAATGATTTTGGCTTTTAGAGTGCCTGAATTGCCTATGTGGGTATTAATTTCCAGAAAGTGCTGAGTATCTTTCCTCTGAAAATCAAGCCTCTTGAAACTATATGGAGTTGGGAAACAAAAAAAAAGGAGGCATGGAAAACTTTCTTTAAATTTAGAATATTTTTTTAAACACCCACTTAGCTACAATGCCCAAAGACACACTTGGAAAAAATAGTGTCACTGTGATCAGATTATCTGCTATATAATTACAGTGTTGCAGTACATACCCCTGAGATATTCAGGTAGCTTGTAAGGAAAACTAGAGATGATAATGTATTATCTGAGACATGCAGAGTTTAAAAATAGGCAGAAATAATGCCTCCAGACATTTTTTATTTGCTACACAATGATACTCTCAAGGTATTTTATACATTTAGTAGAGATTGAATTTATCATGTTAGTGATTAGCTACAATCTAAACTATTTCAAAAAAGTGTTTTTGCAGAAATTTTTGGCTTTTTTTCCAAGTGCAGACACTGTCCTGCAGTTATAGATACAATCATATGCAAACTCTGCAGAAACTGATAGGTTTGATTTGCATTTAAGGGTTCATAGAATTCATGTAACTATCAGGCCAAATGGCATTACACAGATTATTTCAAGGAAGCATGTGCTTGTCTGCTTGTAGGATTAGGACCTTACCCATGACCTCCACAAACATGCAGCTATCCTAATATCTGTACATTCACTGCAATTCACTTGAAAATATACCACAGCACACTGAATTATTATATGCCATTACTCAGTTTTCAAGTTCCACAGGAATTTATTCCCAGCAGAATACAAGATGCAAGTGGCTGCACACAAGATTAAATCCCCAGCCTCCAGCAGTTTTACAAAACTTTTACATGAGGTATGTTCATTACACAAAGCTAAGTGCCCACCAATCAAACTGCTATGAATGCCCCCAAACTGGTTATCTCTTTAGAAGATAAAGTGTGCTGTTTATATAACTTATTAAAAATTGCACCCTTGCATTCCTTTTTCAAATAAAAAGTGTGAGGGCACTGCTTTATCACTTTAACTATGTGTTTCTTTGAACATATTTGTGCTTTAAAGTAAACACCAATGCTATTTTTTTACGACTACTAAAATCAAAACACATCTTTTCAAACTAATCTGTACAATGGTTGGGAAGAGCCTTTGATTCAGTACCGTAATTATAAACAGGCACTTAAGTCAGATGTACTAAAAGAGCATCAGTCATTTAAAATCAAATTAACAGTTTGATTAATCAAACACCAGACTGTCAAATCAGATAACATACCTGATGGCTTTGTTCAGTTACCAAAGAGGGTTTCCACTTAAAGCACCATGGAATTCATCAGCAAAACAAATTTTACTCAAGCAAAGAACTTTGGTTTTCTTCAAAAGTGCTCTATAGGATTACTAGTAAAATTCTCAGGACAAGCCAAATTTTGATTCACTTTCACGTGGTCACCTGGCAGGAATGGGCAGATAGATTTCCTGTCTCACTGAGGTCTACTGTCCAGGCAGAAAAGTGCAGTGGGATTCAGGAGGATGTGCATTAATAGTATCAGATCGTGCATATGTGGTATACCAAGGTGGGAGAAAACCATTTAAAGGTGGGAGAAAACCATTTAATTGACTTATTTCCAAAAGTTAGCAATTATTTACCAGAATATGCATGAGAGGCCAGTGCATGGCATAGGAGACATTGCATGCATTTTCACACCTGAATCCTCCTCCTCTCTATTAGAGTATCATCTTTGCCTACCATGCCACTGAAGATCAGTCTCCACAAACATTTGGGAAGACCCTTCACATTAGAGACAGTGTAATTGATGCCCTTATGTTAAAACCCAAAATGGAAAAGGTCATGCTATATCATTACAGTCCCAGAGTAACAAAATGCACAGACAGGAGTATATAATTCTGAACAGCTGTGCATCTATAGAACCATTATGGAAAACACCACCCCTATGTTCCAAAAAAGGAGGGTATTCCTCTGTGCAACTGGGACCAAACAAACTCCAGAACTTGTGACTGAAGAATTGTCCTCTAAAGTGAAGCAACTCATCATTGATCCTCTGTAAGTACAACACACGGCAGCGCATCTGGCAGGAGGGGTCTCCAGATGTGTTGTATTTGATTTATGAAGAAAAATCATGTTAGTCAACACAGAAAGAAGGCAACATTTCAACTGACCAGAGAGGTCTCAAACAAAGAGAAAGAAAAAGCCATCTTTGGTCTGCGATATCCGAATTCTCCTGGTGTTGGATAATGTTCCAGAATTCGTTTTCAATCCCTTGGGTATCACAAACAGCCTGAAAACAACTACAAAAGAAAAGTGAGAGAGAGAGAAAGTTTCTCACTGCATTGGTTTACCCACTATTATTAGACACTGAAGATTGCACCTATGACAAGCACTCTGAGCTGTGAAGCAGCATCAACAAGCAGATGTGTGCTTCTGGGGATAGGCCTGCTTTCAAAAGCATCATTGCAAATGCATGTCCTTCACAGTGTCTGATCCAGAGCCCATTTCCAGCATGGCAAGGAAGGATAAAATGGAAGCATGCCAAGTATACCAACATAAAACCTCTAAATTCATAGCATACAATTAAAATTAACGGGAATAGGGACCAATTCCAGATTAAACAGCAGCAAAGGAAAAACTTGAAGAAACAAACCCCATCACCTCATACACCAAAGATCTTTCTGTCATGATTCGGTATGCTGCCTGCATATATCTATGGATTTGCAACCAAAGAAAAATCAAAAATACCTCTTGTAAGTGGTGTTCTGAAAAACTGATAATTTCTTGGCTTCATTCCACAACTGCTTTTGATACTCATCCATTTATGATTATGATTCATACTTTAAATGCCTGTATGCTTCCAGCCCAAAATACATATTATTTTCTATTTGTATTCTAAATGACAGTTCTTTCAAGGTGTCTGCCTATGGGGCCAGTTGGGGACTGAACAGTCTAATTCAACTTCGTGCATTTTAAGGTTCAGTGCTACCCATTGATGGGCTCTATTGAATGTGAGAGACCTAAAAATGTGCAGAAAGTAATAGGCCAGTAGGATATTTCCCCCCTTACCCTAATTACAAGGAAAACCCCTTAAACCTGCTCTAAAAAAAAAAAAAAAGGAAAAAAAAAAAGAGCAAGGAAAAAAAACAACCATGGGTTATAAGAAATCTAAAGGCTTGTGGTAAAAGCATTTCTCTTGCTTACATTGGCATAAAGACAAAAGGTTTCAAAGAAAATGTATATGGGGTTTGCCAATTCATTGCAGCATTTCTGCTAAAAAGAATTTCCCGCACAGGTCAAAATCCAATGATATATGAACCGCAATGTCTTCTGAGGTTTGGATCATGTATGCCATGAAAATTACAGCTGCTTATCTAATCTCTGAAGTTTCCTTTCTTCCTTTTCCCTTCATAGTCTTGATCTCTCCCTCCACAGCCTCATCTAAATTTATTACTACTCATACCAATCCTTCTCACTGTTTTTAAAATGTCACAAGTAAATCCCACCAAAGTCTTTTTTTTCTTCTTCTAACCACAAATATCAGTCTGATATCTGTTTCAGATACCAAGCCTCGGGAAAATAGAAGAGGTAACCCATTGGAACACCAAGATTCAAAAGCCTGTATCTGGTGGAGTGAGCTCTTTCATGTCCACAGATGTTTCCTCAGGATTGAGTGAACAAGAATTCATCACCTCCATCCCACAGTCCCACTGCAAAGACATGCCCTAAAGATTGTAGATACTGCATACAAAAATTCACCTATGTATTTGCACAACTATATAGACAATTTGGACTTCAAACTTTTTATTCAAACCCATTACACCCAGAATTGATACAGTTTGTTGTTGTTCCTTTTTAAAGCAAATACTTGATCTTCAAGCCAGATGGACCATCAGATTCTGATGACTAATGAATGGCTATGTATTGTTTCACCTTTAATCCTCATTGATATTAATGGGGGCAGTTTTCAGACTGGGGCACCTAATAGCAAGAAACCTCTTCCCTTTTTGTTTGAAATATCTACCATACTGATGCAGAAAGATTTTAGATGAAATAAAATTTGATCAATGCTATTCTCTGGAAAAAGGAATTTTAGCAAAATTCAAAGTTTTCATGAATTTTGGTGAAAACTTAGATGTGATAGTTTCTAATAAACAATTGCTGCTGTATTTCTTTTTTATTTCCATTATATTTCTACTTCACCACTTCACTTGTTCTATACCTTTATCACAAAATGGTATGTAGCATGTGTCAATACTAACTAAGCACAACCATCTAAATACCAGGTTACAGTAATTCAGAATTTTAAAAATTCAATTTCTCAGAATTTCCATGCCATGAAAAACTTCAAGCTTTTCTCCAAGTTAGAACAAAAAGAGAAGCCTTCACATTTTACCCTGAACAGTAGAAAAATGCCAGCAGTATAATACATATTTAAGGGACCTAATTCTCCCGGCCTTGGATGAATATGAAAATGTTCAAGATAGATATAGGCTTCAATTTTAGAAAATCTCAGAAACATAAAATAATGACCAAAGCTCAGGACTGAATTTCTAAACATTTAGATAGATTCCTTATTTTTATTATATATTTTTATTAAAAAGACAAACAAACAAACAAAACTTTTCCCAACAGTATAATTCCATCTACTGGCACTGAGGAGCCACATGCTAAAGGACATTTGGCTCTGTCACTGACACCACATCGTTTTGGCACACATATAGGAAATGTCAATATACAGGCAAAACAGGAATGAACTAAACCCTTTAACCTCAGCATCTTGGCTGCATGAAGATCCATACCAATAGATTTTGTATTCTCCTTCCACAGTTCCTTTCCATGCAGACACACTCCACTGGAATAACACAAGAACACTGCATTGTAAAATAATAATTTTGCTAATAAACTAACAAATTTTACTCTATAACAGAATCCCTACATAGGAAAACATTCTGGAATAAGTATAATAAAATAGCCTATTTTCCTATACATTGGACAGTCAGTTTACCCAAATTCCATAGAAAAGGCCACCTTTAACTGGCATCCAGGCAAATCATTAGCACAGCAACCCCTCCATGATCACTAAAAACGACAATATCTGACTCATGTTTTGCCCGAAGTCTAAAGTCATGTTAAAATAAATAAATAAATAAATATTTACTATATTTCATAATTTTCTAAATCATATTGACTTAAAGTATAAGCATATGAAATGAACACCAGAAGGGAAAAGTTCAGACAACTGAGTAAATTTCGTCTCTCTTTTACTGTAAGCAAAGAGTATACTCTTAGAACATTCAGATAAAACTAATTCAGGTCGAATTAGTTCAACCTCTCGCTCTCAAGTATCTGATCAATAAAACAGAGCTTTGAAATTGTCAGAAAGACAGTGAACTTTTCCAGAAGGTCATCTCAGCTAAAATCCAGACTCAAACTCCATTTGCTTTAATCTGGCATGTACAACATAGATATGTCATCTGGCACACTAATGTATATATTCCTCACTATTCACAAGAATTTGAAGAAGTCTGGACCACTTCCTACTTAAATCTTAGGGGTGTGATAAAGAGAAGCTTTTCACAATATGTCACTGTGATTCTAACTCCATTAAAAACTCTATTTCACCAGAAACTGTGACCCTCCATATATGTGCTCCCGAGAATGCAGGAATTTCTTTTACCCTTTGCATCAGTTTTAAATATAGGCTCGTGCAACTGCACAGAATAAAGGGAAAAAAAAACAAAAACAAACAAACAAAAACAACAACAACAAAAAAAAACACCCCACACCAAATGTTATAGGAGGAGTTGTAATCAGCAAAATTCCAGAAAAGGGGGAGAAATGGGATTAATCTAATAGCTTTTTCATATTGGTACTTGCTGTATCTTTAGAACAAACATTCATAGAAATTAAACCAAGACTTTCTCAGACTTCCTACTTCCTTTGCAGCATTCTCTCCCTTTCTGGTCTACATACTGCAGAATAGATTTAACTCCCTTTTCACTAGCCACCTTCAGATCATGCTTTCCAAAGATCATTTGAAGGAGAACTGCACTCAATTCAGTCAGTCCAGCAGACCCAAGGATCTGCACAGGACAAGAAGCTCTTCCCACAGCAGATAAACCATTCCATACTGTTCTTTGTATTTTTAATTCTAGCAGGTATTTCTCAGCACTAATCAAAAGGACAGCTCAGTCATCTGCACACTGTTGCAACATTGTTTTAAACATCTGAAAGGTCAATACCAATAAAAATATGTGCTCACAGTGAAGAGTTCCTTTATTTGACATCAGCTGCCCAACACATCTCACTTCTGTCCAAACACTGTGCAGTCTAAAACCAGAGACTGGAAACAGCTTAGCTACAGGCTCAGCAAATACAATAGAATTCACCCCTTTTCCCCACTTTTTGCTTGCTGCAATGTGAATAGCCACAGTTCAAGTAGCAATTGGGGTCACATCTGAATTCACTTTCCCCCTTCCAGGGCAGTTTTCCCCAACCGTGGGCCTGAGGAAGGCAACTTGACAATGTCAAAATCAAGCCTTTTTTCTTGTACCTCACCAAGAGACAATAACACGGGGCCAGGCCTGCTTTCCTGACAGCAGAGATTCAGGAAAGAGAGTGTATCACTTAAACAAAAGAATGAATTATTTATTCCACTGCTAGCAGAACTCTAACTTACACTTTACAGCCTTGCATAAACGTCTATGATCTGGAAAGAGAAGGTGCATCGAAAGTAGACTGTGTATCCCCTCAGAAAAAGTGGCTTCTACCACCTCAGCTGAAAGCATGGGCATGTGTGCAATACAGCAACACCTAAACACCCCAAGTAAACCTGGGACTACTTGTGTCTGGTGCTTCAACCACAAATGCCAGGGGATATTGCTACAAAGAATGTACTATTAAAAACAAACAAACAAATAAAAAGAAAAACAGAAAAACAAAAAGCAAAAACAGGCAAGGAGAATGAGAAAATACGCTTATTTCCAGATTATTCCTGTAAGAGTGAGGCACACACAATATCAGGCTACACCAGAAGGGTGTACAGAATGAAGTACAACATTCATCAAGGTATCTCACATTGCTTAATCAGAAGGCTACAATTTTCTTTTTACTTCAAATCCTTTTAGAATATGTCAATGTATACTATTTACTTCTTCTGAGTAGGACTGTATATCCAATGGACTTTCATATTTTTGGACAGCACAACATTCCTTGAAATTACTCTAAACCTGAATAACTGTTTTAAAATGAACTCCAATCACAGTTTCATTCTTCCTCAGGGGTGATCCAGCCCTGGAAGGGGCTGGGGATCAAAAATACCCAGATCACACGTATTCTTACATAAGGGTGGCCATGCCAGGTCAGACCAAAGGTCCATCTGATTGGATATCCTGGCTCTGACAGTAGCAGATGCCTAAGGAAAAGTATAGAAACAAGGCAAGTACATCATGATCCTTCCCCTAGTTACACTTCCAGCATCCTGCAGTTTCAGGGCTTCCTAAGTCAGAGGTTCTGAAAACAGTTTTATATGCCGAATTACAGGACTCAAATCCCCAGCCCTTTATTTTCTGTAACAATGGGAGAAATAAATGCTTTGCAGTTAATTAATTCATGTGTTAAGCAAGATCTGGTTTTATAGCCTCAACACAATTTAGATGCTCCTGCTGCAAAATTACATTTGTTTAGGCACATTTCCATGTCACACATCTAGACACGAATTCCATCAATCTTCTCATTTCACTTGCTGTTTGAAGCTGAAAAGAATCCACAGTTTGTCCATAGCAGATGCCAAAAGCCTAGAAACTTATTACACACTGCTCACAGTGTGGGTTCAGATACATTATCAGCATAAAAAGAAAAAGGCAAATTAGGCCACAGTAGGAGAACACATTTTTAATATTACAGTCTGCAGTTTGCATCTTTAATTTAATGCTGCTGTTTCTCAAAGTTATGCTGCATCATTCTAGCTTGCTGAACTGAAGACATGACTGTGAGCTAAAATTTTACAAGTGGCAGGGCAATGCAGATAGTCAGTGCTCTTCATGAATTCCAGAGAAAACTTCAGGGCTAAAGTGAATGAGACATTTTTTAAGAATTCTTTGGGCATTCAAATTGACAGAAATTAGTATGAACATGTTTGTTGTATCAAATTTAGGAAAAAGGGAGGTTTTAGTGCATTCTTCCAAAAGAACAGAAAGGAAAAACACTCAGCACCTGTAAGCAAATTGCATACACCTTCTGTAAATGTTCAGTTCTGTTGGGCAAATACACACACCACACACAAAAACGTCACCCAAATTATCATCTCCAGAAATCATTACTTACCGAGGGGATTATCTGTGCCATTATGGCTTCTCTCTGGAGCTGATAGCTATCTTTTACATCCTATCTACTGTTTACTCCAGCTACAGCAGAAATCTTGAAAGTAGATATCAAAGAAGAGCAAAGAAATACAGTCAGCAAGGAAAAGTAAGTTGCAAAACTTCTAGTTTCATGATGTATCTTCCCAAGACTCCAGTCAGCTGGAGCAACTATGTTTTGCTGAATTTAAAGTTTAATTTAAAGATGGTGCATCTCCCAACCAAGGATTAGATAACTGATATTGAAGAACCTCGGGGACAGTGAAACTTAAAGTTACACTGGTTTTATGAAGTTAGAGATTTTTCTCTTTAGGAAGAAAAAATCAGACAGCTCATATACATGAAAAGTTTTGACCTAGTCAGATGGAAGCAGAAAGGAAAAAGAGCTAGCACCTGTTTGCTTTACAGAACTTCACTACTTTACTAAACAGAAGTCTTTAATATTAGACAGGTTCAATTTCAACAGTTCCAGTACCCTGAGATTTTATTATACCATTCAGACGAGGTGGACTTATCAGAGTTTACCCACTAAAATTACTTCCAAAAGATGACAAATTTCCACCTTGAAAGTTTACTTTGCTAGTAACCAGAGGACACACGTGTGCACCACAAAACCAGTCACAATGAACACTATGTCTGCTGTGGCTGCTAGCTACCAAGTGGCAGGCACAGTAGAAAATTATTCAGAATTGTAATTAATCTCACGATTATTCAGCCAGCTTTTCATTTAAGATGCTTATAGAAGGTGATTTTACATTGTCCAAAATAAGCAGCCTGCTACCATTAGATATTGTCTTCATGCAAACTAAAGAATTCAGAGTACAGGAGCATTTCAAAAGAACTACATAATAGTCAATTTTCATGTCAGCAAATTATTATCAAAAATCACAAAAAAATAGCTGTTCTTTATGACGGATATTCAACATTTGGACCTCTTCTGCATTTCTTGGCTTGCTCAGGTGAATGAACAGTTTGAGACCTTTTGGTCCAAAGAATTGCATGACTTGGGCAAACAAATTAAACATAGCAATTAATTGGGAAGAAGGTGTCTGTGATTCTTGATATCCTGAAGTGGAATTAAGTTAACACTGGCACTCATATAGCAAACATATTATGTTTATTCAGCAGTACTGCAGGGCTTCAAACCCTTTAAATTAAATTTATGTGGTCACTACTTAAATAGAGAATCAATGGTACATGTCTGTAGTGTTTGAGATATGTATGGTTTGCTAGACTGAATCACCAAGTAAGCTTTTAATTACCATTTTTTCCATTATTTTTTTCAGGAAAATATATAAGAAGATAGGAAGTGTTTAAAGATATCATACTCATTTGTCAGCCTCAGGCTGATTAGAACATAAATTCCACACTGCAGCTAATAATTTTAAAATTGCATATTTAAGTTCTTCTAGAACTCTGGCAATAGCATCATGAATCCTGGGATACAATTTGTCTCATCCTGCTACTGTCATTTGCACTTCCCAGTAGTATCTTGCTGTAGTTCTGGCCGAACTGGGTTTGGGAATAAGGTTTTTTTACATTTTTAATTTATTAGGTGGTACACTGCTACTGTGAGCCTCTAATGTAGAGTCTTTAATCATTTTACCCTGTTGGCTGCTCTTTTTCAAAAAGCTTTCTCTTTTTTACATGTTTTCCTTTTCTGAATTTAAATATTACTACAGTATAAGAGTTTTTTTCCTTCCACAGGACACAAACTTTGAATGTGTTCTGATCTCTTCAGCCTGACAAGTAATAACATCTCGAAATACATTCTCTGCCATGTTGAGGATTTATACAGACCTCACTTCTCCTTTTTTTGACTTTTGATTATCAGTAATAGATGAAAACTTTCTAGAAAATACCAAAGACAGTACTTCTTAGTGGCAAAAATGCAAGCCCAAACTGCTTCTGGTACATTAGAGGAATTCCTATGCCACTAAGTCAACTTCTGTGAGTGTCACAATCCACAAATCATAGGTGGCTGATTAATAAGGCTTATAAAAATCTTTCATATTATGAGGTAATACTTTTTACATAGGAAAAAAGCGAGAATTGCCTAAACTGTTTGCTTATAATCACAATTTTACTGCATAATATTAAGATTTCCTTATTTTTTATATAGAAGAGCCTTAGAGTTATTCCATCTTGCTTATATTTTAAGTATATAATAAGGATAGTCAAGTAAAATGCAGTTTCACATTCTGCTTCCAAGAAAGTCCCTAATGGGTGGCAATTTTACAAGGTAGCAGGTAGACTCTCAAAAAAACTAAACAAATCAGAAGACCTTCCTAAAACTGAAACTTTTACTGCCACAGCTTTGCTAAAAGTAGGAAGGAATTATGCTAGACCAGTAGAAGCCCTGACAGAACTAACATATCACCCCCACCAAAAAAATCCCCTTTTTGTAAACAACAATCAAACAAAGATCTGGCAAAAATTGTTCTCATTTGAAGCTGTAATTATGAAATTTGCAGTCTTAATTATGGAAATTCATAAGTATAACAAAATCAATAAACCTTGCATAGATAATAACAGCCTTAGCCACATCCATAAAATAGCAGTTTTCCTAAACAGTGTTTCCTAAACACAAGTAGAGCAAAGACTAATGCTGGTTTAGCACCAGATCCAATGTCTGTGTGCATGAACACAAGCATGACATAATCTGTATCACACTGACTGCATATTGATTTTGAGACATACTAGAAAAACTAATTTTAAAAATCAAAGGCAGGCAACTACATTTTCAGAAGTGTGTGGTGTTTAAATTTAATTAAACATGAGATTTACATTGTTTGGAACAGACCTATATTTGTGTACCTAAACTACAAAATAAATAACCAACTACAGTAGCCCATATATTATTTAATTCGTATTAGGTCCTTCACCTTTGGAAGTGTAATGGCATGTAGGACTGGATTAAAAATACCGGCCCCATGTTATTGTTAAACTGGTTATCAGTAAAAATTACCACTATTGATATTTAAAGGCTAGATTTTCAGGAAAATTCAGCATTCAACATTTAGACACCTAACGCAGCAGACAGACTTTCAAAAGAAATTTGTCCCCATTTTGGCACTGAAATGTATTGATTAGATTTCCAAGGACTCGAGCCTACACAGTGTCAGGCATTCTGGCTCTGCAGCAGTAAAGCACTTCAGCACATTTAATTGAAACATGTAAACTGTCCCACAGAAGCCACAGGGTTATTTGCACACTTAAAAGCCCTCACAAAATCTGTTGTGCTGCTGGCTCAGGGCCAAAGTTTTCAGCAGCTCCCAGGAGTGATCCCAAAAGTAGTGATGAGGCCTGGGCACATTTAAAAACCTTCCACAGATACTGAGCCTTGATTAAATTAAAGAAAGTTTGTTCCCATTTGTTGGAGAGTTTGACAGTGATTGTGGCCTTGCTCTCTTGCTTCTACTGGGAAAGGAAAGAATGTATAAGAAGTCCTGTTTTATTGAACAGAAAGGGGAAAAAAATCAATACCAAAGGTGAATATATTTACCTTGAAGTCTACATCTGCCCTTCCATTAAGTACTGTAGACCTAAGCTCTGTGAATACCGTCACAATCTCTGTTTCCATGTTTACTTCTCTTTATTCATTTACCTTTTTTGTTCACTGATGTCCCTCATACATGGACACCTGCAAAGCAGCTGAACTGGCAAACATTCCCTCTGAATTTATTTTCCCATTGGTTTTAGTTCAATTTTGGCTTTTCCACAGTCTTGGGCATTGGCTTCTTGTTGTTTCTACCATCACTGCATATAGACAGAGGTCACCATTTTTTCCATTTAGAATGAATGAAAAGTGATTGTTGCTGGTGAAGAGCAGCTGGGAAGATGCCACCTTTAATAAACACAAAATAAAATGCTGCACAGAAATTGCCCTGAGGGCTGTCATAGCATCAGTATGAACTATCAGTCATAACTGGATCGGTGATCATTCTGCAGATTGGAGAAGGCAGCTGTTCCTGCCAACAGGAGTTGCCCACTCCTATGCTACAGGACCATTCCCCTCCCCTCAGGCCCCCATGGTCACAGGAATTCTGCAGCAATGGGAGTGTTCCTGCCCTGCATGAGCTGCATGAGCCATCCCATCTGGCTTTACAGCCTACATTAGCAGCACTGTAACACATTTGCAACTGCTTCTGTGGGACATCTCCTTTTGTTTCTATGAAGCTGACAGCCTCCCAACTGCAGCTCCTCTCTAGTCAACAGTGAGCACTATTGGTCAGGGATGCCAAGAGGATACTGTCAGTTCCAGCATTACATCTGATGGCATCTCTCTGCTACCGTGTGCAAAACTTCACACAGCCTTTTATCCCAATTCTCTGCTTTTACACACACATTTACAGCCGTTAAAATTGCCAGCATTCTTCACCAAAAGGACACTAACTCCTACGAATTTATCACTTTTACAGAAAGCTTTCTGTATAAAGGGAATTAAAACTGTTCTTCAAAATTATGCGCATTCCTATAAAGTGTAATAAACATCACACTAAAAGGGATTTTAAAAAAAAGAGAATTCCATGCAGCTAACAGCTGTCAAGCATCAAAGATTTCATTTCAACATTATGTCAAAACCCATGACGCTTTAAGGTTCATCAAAACACGAGTACATCTCCAAGACAGATGTCGTGACTCCTGAGGCTGTTGAATGGCTGGATTATAGAAAAGTTACCGAAAAAAAAAAAAAAAAAGAAAAAGAAAGAAAAAAAAGTACCCATGCATCTAACATTTTTGAGAAAGGAAAAGCATCCATACAAACACAGCAGTAACAGTTACCCTTACTTTTGGCTACAATTCTATTTTATCATCTGCATTTACTATTTCTAACACTCCTTTTCTCAGCTGCTAAGGCCTCTGTGATTTCACTTGCTCTCCAGCTCTAAGCAATTGTTACTGTTTTCTATTGGCATTTTTCCTTACTTTTCTTTACATAGGTCTTCTAGATTTTCATATATGTTATAATACACATTAATAAACCCTGTAAGAACATATCAGGCTAAAAAAACCTTATAGCTAAAAATAAAAATATTTAAACAGAAAATCAAACTGTATTTAATCCAACTTTGGTCTGAGATAATATGTTACCAAGCATACTGGTTCATAGAATCTGTTATGTACCTGTGCTCTGAGGCTAAACAGTGGCTAAAACAGTGTTCTCCAGAACACACAGAGATTTGGTCCTGTGCAGGGCCAGTAGTTGGACTTCAAAAATCCTCCTGCATTCTCTCCAACTCAGGATATTCTCTGATCTGTGATCTCAAATAGGTGAACTCTTCAATTCCAGTGGCATTAACTTGGCCTCAGGACACTTAAAACGGGTTTTAAAAAGCCAGTATCAGAAGTGTTAAGATATAAAAGATTTATTAATTGCATAAAGATATATAAAACCAGATAAGACTGGATTTATCAACCAAATTATATCTAAACATCTTATTAACCTCAAGGTTCTAGGGGAAATAGCCATTGACATGAAGAACTATAGCAGCAGCAATCTAGACTCTCAGAAAGCCTTTGACACTTTTTCACGTGATGGATTAGTGCATACAGTATTAAATATAAGCTGCTCTAAGGAAAATTTTGAGACTGGATAGAGAAAATCATAAGATTAAGTAATAGGTTTATAAACAGAAAAAAGAAAATGAGAATTTAAAGTATCCATTCATCATAATATGGCAAGAATTGTTTTACATGGGATTTATATCAGATAGCTATTCTTCACATTTTGATTAACAATTAAGAGAAAGAATTAGAAGATTAAACCTGTCTATTGTCATCAGCATCAGAGATTAGGAAATGGTTAAAATTAGATGAAATATTTATATTTTGATAAAAATATAAACTCAAGGTGATATGGGAATTTTAAATTCCACATGTAGAATAATGCAAGCAGAAATGGTAAGTCCTTAATTAAATACAGGTCAAATAAGAGGAAAACATGGTAAAGAAGAATGTGGCCTAAATAGGTATGATCACAGTTTTTACTTCATCAAACACAAAGCAGAAGTTTAAATGTATTTTGCTTTTCTCTGAAAAGCTCTTTTGTAAGAGAGAAATCCACAGAAATCTAGAGTTTCACCACTAATTTCAACAGTCAGGATTTTAGCAGAAGTGTGTGACATTGTTGGTTCTATATAAATAAAGGAACTGTCACATGGGTAAGTGATGCAGTTTGATGCAACAGGAAAGTTTTCCAGCTGAGAGAAAACTGGAGCAAGTGCAGATGGGGGTGGGTAAATTTACCCTGATGAATTTACTTGAGTAATTTAATAATTTGCTTTCTGTAAATTAATCACAGACAGATGCATCAGCTGCAAATGGGCCTGTATGAAATTACTTAACAAATTGTTCCTATAAATAAATATAGGAAAAGGTATTTATATATATAAACACACACATATATATAAAAATACTCTAGGAAAGTTCACTTTTGTGACATGCTTCTGGTTCACACCCACCTCCTCCCCTTGTGTGCAGAAATGAATGGCTATCACCTTCTGGATTGGTTACAGAAGGTCAATAGATAATTTGGATGAGTTTCATAGTTTTTGTAATGAAGATGCTCACTCCTTGACTCTCAAAGATGAAAATACACAGTCGGTCATTGAATACACTGGGGCCTTTAACTGCACTGGTTCTGCTGCTGAAAGCCATGTCCCTTTGTACTGGGGAGATGGGGAGCTTGGAGAGGGGTTGTCTTTGAAAGCTATCACTTTGAAGTATATACTCACAGAGAAAATAAAGCATTTTATAAAAAAAGACAGCAGATTTCCTCAGAAAACGCAGTCCACTGCTACCTTACACCATGCTGTCCCCAGGTGATAGTCCCCCATTCTTCACACCAACTTAGACCATTGAGTTTGAATTAAGTTTTCAGCTTGTAAATTCTGTCAGATTCAGACATGGAATCAAGACATCATTGCCTCAACTTCCATCACACCTACAGTAGGAATAGAAGTTTCATGAGTTTACTGAGACACCACAACTCACTATTCAGCATATCTGTGTAAAATTGCAACCAACTTCAGGGCACTGCCTTTGTCTTTTGCTTCTTTACTCTCATGAATCAGCTCTTTTGGTTTTTTCTTGTCTGTCTGTCTTAGGTTCTGCATTTCTTTATCTGTAAGAACTTTCTTTCACATGCACCTTCATTCTCCTTACATACACTCCCTTGTCCCATTTGAGATACCAGCATAAAAGCTTAGGTGGAGCTGAAAATTCATGGAATTTTGGAGTTCCCCCTACAATGAAATTGAAAGCAGGGCAAAAATCACTGCTTTAGTGATATTCAAACTACACAGTAATATTTTTACAGGAGACCTGGGAAATGTCTTGCTGTCCTAGAGGCTACAAAAATGTATCAATCAGAACATAAATCTGAATACCACCTTCTGGGCAGGTAGAGGTCTTTGTGACCCTGGTCCTGATTCATCCCCAGTAGCCTCTCATCTCAGGAGCGTTCTGCTATCACAGAGAGACACAGACATACATTAGATATCCTGGCTGGTTTTCTGTGTAATACTGATCCACAGGTGTCTAATTGCAGAGGGAGGAGTAAAGAGAATATTCTTATCAGTAATACCTCAGTCTAGTGCTGGAATTAGCTGTGACGAACACAAGTTACAGCATTTTTCCTAAAACACCTACTAGCAAGCAATGTCACTTCAGGAAAAGATTAATGCTAACTTCCTTAGGGCCTGTTTATGCTTCAACTGGGATGAAAAGAGCATATGAAACTTCAGTGTCTATTACAAACAACTAGGAATAACCAAGAGCATAGGGACATGTCACTGGAACAAATCTATAGGCACACACAATTATTCAGCAAGAATTCTGGAATGGCTGTTCTTGACTAGCTCAATGTATAGTCAAGCCCTCAGTCAAGATGGTTTGCTAGGTCAGGGTGACTTAGAGATGGTCTGTAACAGAGAAGTCCTGTATCACAAACTATCGGCCTTGGTCTCCTGACTCGCCCTCTGCAGGTGCTCATCTATCATTAGGAGTTACCTACACTCTCATCTGGTATGTCTTGGCAAAATTTACAAAGTTATGTGAAATAAATTGTGGTCATATCAACCTCATAAAAGTCTAGACTAATTCAGAGCAGAAAAAAAGTGTAAATTAATAACTCTAATTACTTGAGACAATCTCAAAGTTAATATATCCTTCATGGAATATTCTCCCTTCAACAGAAAGAGCAGTTGCTCCACATATAATTCAACTTCTACTTGACAGCCCACTCCACAATTCATATGGACAGGCTCATTCAAGTGAGAAAGAACATGTGGTATGGGAGGAGGTTCCTTGACACTTCTGAAATCTACACAGGACCTCTGAAAAAAAGGCAAAATTGGAAGTATTGTTACAGATTATCTATCAATATATTATGAACAAAGAAAGTCAGACAAAAACTGATTTAAAAAAAATTGGAAAGGTAAGGAAAAGAGCATTGTGAACAAAGGAATGAATTTCCAGGAAAGAGTGGAAAAATTAAGTGTTATTACTATATGTGAGCACAATAAAAATGGATAACATGAGCAGTGTTCAGTACATTTGTGGCGTATCCATCACTTCAGCACCCACAGAAACCATTTTGCCTTTTTAGGACTCGCTGGGGATCTTGGATTGGTCATACATTTCTTCTGCAGTATCGGTTATGAACTACTCTGGTGTTCTTTCATTCTTCACTACAAGGTCTAACTGGGACATTCACCCTGCTTTCAGCAGGACGTTGTACTAGATGAATGCCCAAAGGTCCCTTCTAACCTAAATTATTCCATGATTCTAGAATGTTTTTAAGACTCAAAATTTCACGAATTTATTAGGTTGGGAAGTTTGTCTCACTGCCCCAGAAACTAAATGCTCCTTGGATCAGGTTCTCTGCTGGGTTAATGTCATTCACCACCCCAAGGAAGCCAATGTTCTCAATAAAGCACTCACACATCCATTGCCCAGAAGCAACAACCTGACCCATAAAAATGCTAACCATGGCTGTGACAGGAAAAATCCTTGGGACACGTGGAGTACTATTCAGGATGGAACTTCCTACCTAAAGGATCTGTTTCAGGGACAGAAGTTTTTGTGAAAATTTTGTTTCTCAGTAAATGCCAGGCCATCCTTCATGTGAGGGTGCACTATTCTGGTTTGGTGCAAAAAGGCTTCCAGATCACCTATTCTTCTGAAGGAAAAATGGTTATGAAGAGTTGCTGCTACATGAAAACAGTCTATGCTCACTATGAAAGGTTAACCACTATTAAACTCTGTACACATGTATAATTATTCTGCTCTTTTTTACTTTTAATATCAGATATATGCAAGATATATTCATGTTGGCAGAAATGAACCTCTTTTGCAAGAGAGAATAAAGGATAAAAATACTCAGAATATTTTGAAAAATATGTACATTTTCTTTTTAATGCTAATCCCACTACATAGCAGCTCTTAAAATGTGTTCCTAGAATCATTTGGGTTAGGAAAGGCTTCTGTCCATAGGATTTCAAGGACTACCTAAATCCAAGCTTCCTGCAGCATAATTTCACTAATCCTACAGCATCCCTGACAGATAAGTATCTGGTTGAGTCTTGCATATTCCAGTGATACTGGTTACAGAACAGCCCCTGGCAGCCTTTTATATTGCATAATTACTCCTATGATGATTGAGTTTACTCTCTTATAGAGTTTGAAACTTGGCAAATATCCTTTATTTTGAGGAGTCAGAAAAATAAAATCTAAGTTTGTGATCCATTTTTGCTGTAACTCAAACTGTTTCTAAAAAGCCATGAAAAATCTAGGCTACCTTAGGTTGGTTGCTTAATATTTTGAACACATGGAAGATTTTTCCTGTGAAGTGGCTGTGTTCTTCCACTTTATTTATGAAAGCAGGCCAGTCTTAACTCTTTTCTACTCAAGTCCTCCCTTCACTGATCATCCATATAAAAATCAGAGTCAGTGGCTGAACCCTCAACTTAACAATGAATTTAAAATTAGACAGGACAAATTTGATTATTCTTAAAATAAGGTTCTTCTCTCTCCTGATGAAGTTTAAGCTTTGTCATTATTGTTGTTTTCTTGTTAAGCAGTAGGAATAATTAATGTGGAATAATCCACAGGTATCCCTTTGAATGCTCACAGACATTATCACATCTGTTTTGGTATCTGTTTGTGGTGGGTTGGCCCTGGCAGGATGCTCACCAAATCTGCTCTATCATTGGTCTTATCAGCTGGACAGGGGAAAGAAAATATAGCAAAAGGCTCGTGGGTCAGGATAAGGACCGGGAGAGACCACTCACCAACTCCTGTCATGGGCAAAATGACTCAAGGGGAAAAATTAATTTTTTAGCAATCAAATCAGAATAGGATAATGAGAAATAAAACTAAATCTTAAAACAACTTCCCCCCCACTGCTCCCTTTCCAAGCTCATCTTTACAGGTCTGTCCATCACATGCTGCCTCTGCTGCTTCTTCCTCCTCAGGGGGGGACTACTCTTCATCTTCTCCTGTTCTCATGTGGAGTCACTCCCACGGGAAACTGTCCTCCCCAAAAAAGTACTGACAGCAAACCTCCTTCAGCATGAGCTCCTCTCTATCCATGGGCCCCCAGGAGTCTGTTCCAGCATGGCCTTCCCATGGGGTCACAGCCTCCCTTGCTCTGCTGCTGGGTCTCATGGGCTACAGGTGGATCTCTGCTCCACCACAGACCTCCCTGGGCTGCAGGGGCACAGCTGCCTCCCCATGGTCCTCGCCATGGCCTGCAGGGGAATCCCTACATCTGCACCACCTCCTCCCCCTCCTCCACTGGCCTTGGTGTCTGCAGAACTCTTTCACTCACATATTCTCACAGTCTCCAGCTGCAGCTGTCTCTCGCACAGTGAATTTTCTCCCTTCTAAAGTATAGCTCAGAGGGGCCACCACTGTTGCTGATGGGCTCAGCCATGGCCAGCTGGCATTGGTTCTGCCTTGGCCCTGTCAGACACAGAGGAAGCTTCTGGCAGCTTCTCACAGAAGCCACCCCTAAACCCTGCCATCTTGCCACCAAATACATTTTCATATCTTTAGATTCCAGCATGCAGTGACATCTACAACACTGCATATTATTTCATTTTCTGCTATCAAACCAATAAACACTCTTCAGACAAGAAAGGGACAGTGCCATTCACAGCAAATTTCATATTATGAGCACTCATTCAGATTAAATGACAAGGCACAACTGATGAGTGATTTGAATTAGTAACACTCTCAGGGGGTAGAAGAAGCTATTGCCCCAAGAACCTGTCTTCCTAGGAAGAAATCCATTCCAGTAGTACCCATAATTTTAATAAGAGTTGTTTACTAGACTGATGAAAACATTGGATTAGTATTAGGAATGTGTTAATTCCAATGCTCCTAGAAACTATTTTTACTCCTCTGGAGTAGTAAAAATGTCCAACAAAGGCTCAGCTGCTATTTGCAATTTGCAGACTGTGAGAGAATAAATGTTGCAAGGTGTTTTGTTGGTGAACATCAGTGAGAATCATTAAGATGGAGCAATGGGTAAAGGTCCAAACAAAAAAAGGTTGTTTGTCTGAGCCAACATTTTTTTTTTGCCCTTCAATACAGGAGAAAAGCCAACACATGGGAAAGGAAAAAATAAAATGAAAGGCTTTACCTTCATGGTACACAACAGTCTTTGCTAATTCTTAGATCTTTTTTCTGTGCTTCCTAATAACATGAGCTGTCAATGTTTGCTCTAAAACTTAGATCAGCTCAGCAAATATATGGTGAATTAGAAAGAAGAATTCAAAGACATTTATCACAATAAATATCATATATAACCCTCAAAGCCCTGAATTTGTTTCAATGTCATGACATTTGGAAATATAATTACTAAATGAAAAAAGGTTATAATTATGCCCTGTTCCATTCTAAAGAAAATCAAACAAACAAAAGTTTAAGGTATTCTTTTGGTGATTTGGGTTTTTTCCTCCCTCATTTGACCAAATCCTTGGGCAAGGAGCTTATTTGATAAGCTAAAAAGCAGCAGAGAGTTTGCAAGCAGGAAACTCTATTAATATTTAACTTGGACTAGAATGCCCCATGTGTTGGTGGAATCAATGCACAGTGACTACAAGAGTTGGTACTGACAATATATTTACCTGGACTAATATCTCTGAAACATCTTGTAGTGACCATGTGGTATAACACAATTAAAATATCTGCTTTTCCAAGTTTAAGATAATACTTCTGGCATCTAACAAAAATGAAGCATTTCTGGTAAATCTGTGCTTTTTATTACTCAAAAACATTTATGAGGTTGATTTTCCTTTGACAAGGCTGAATTTTGCTTTGCTTCTTGACAATGCACAGTAATGCTGCTGTTCTAACAGTGCAAAATCTGTAAACTAAAATATCCAAATCAGTATCATTTTTTATGAGGGAAACTAAAGCAGAAGGAAAAACAAAATGTTGGGATATTTTTTGAAGACTCCACCAGGTATTTCTCAAATTCCACGAAGGTAGTGGTACCAACATATTTTTGCAAAATGCATTTTTTAAAAATCTTCTCAGTCCTTTAGTCAGTAACAAAATGAAAATGTTGGAGATAAGCATTACCTGAAACCTCACCAGGGTGACCAGTGCACTGTTTTATCATCAGTCACCATGATCAACTCCCAAGTCGTGATACAAAGCTAAATTTCATCCTGCTTTTTCGTGAAAGTCAAATATGTCACTGCTTTTAATGAAATCAATGAAACCTTTATATTAATAGCAAGAACTCTGTCCTACATCACCATGCTTCAACATACCTATCCATAAATAAACAGCTAGAGAACTAAAGAATTCAATTAAGTTTTCATTTCTCTCAGTCAACTGCAGATCACAGAGGAAGTGCCAATGACAGCAAAGACAGTTGATGAAAACCTGATCAATTGCTATCACTTCAATTTAGATAAAAAGTCACTCACTTTTCAGCTCTGCTTGGTGCCCAGAAGAGATTAGATTAAAACTAAATCAAGAGAAAAATAAAAAATCTAAACAACAGCCAAAGAAAACCTTTTCCAGCTCTTGTAAATGTCCTCAGTTAATCCTACTATGTAAATTTAGGCTACCAGCAATGGCTAAAAGCAAATTCCAGAAAGTTATTCCTTTGAAAGTTATCAGTACTGTTGAGCCTTCAAAGAAAAGGAGCATGGAAAGTTAAAGTAGATGTTTGCTTAAGTTGTCTCCTTCTATATGAATTTTGGACTGTATTAGAAAACTTTCTAGGACATGACTGGGGCAAACACTACAGATTCTTGTGTCTGCAATATCGTGTACCACCACGTTATGTGTGATTCACGGAAGTTCAGGTGTTATTCAACTGTTATAAAGTCACTGCAGAAATTTGCTAAGATCTATCACACCCTGATTTATTTCAGTTTTGGGAAAATATAGATAAAGCACTGAGATGCAGGATCAGCAACTGACACTTTAATTTGTATTGGATAACAGTTTTGCAAGTGGCTTCATAAAGTGAAATATAAAGAACATTAATTTAGCTCATTGTTACAAACAGAACACAAGTAAATGGACAAGACATTTATTTCATCACCACAAGGCTGTCATCACATATAAGAATCGATAAAACAGAAGTAAAAATCTTGACTTTAAATAAAGCATGTGTTTTCTTTTTAAATAAAAGCTGAGGAATTACACTTGGTTCATCCTACCAAATTCTGTGTACAGCAGCAGCTCAAATATGAAGAGCATATCTCATCAGGCAGAATTAGCACGAAAGGAAACATTTTAATGAGAACAATATTAATCCTAGATTTTATCTTTCTTCTGTCAACATTTGTGACCAGTACAAATTGTACAGTCACTTAACACATTGTCTCGTGATGCCCAGCCCTGTGGCTGAGCACACACCAAGGCCTTGAGCTGTCTGGAACCAAGTGTGCTGCCAACATGTGACCTTGCATCCCACAGGGAGACCCCCATGGACCTGGATACATCTCAGCTCATCGCTGAATCACACAGCTGGGCTTACTCACCCCACCTTGGGGTTTATTGTGCACCCCACACACAGACAGAGCTGCCGTAGGAGTGCAGCAAGGAGCGGCTGCAGGCGCTTGGGGCAGGTTATACATTGACATCCAGTAAAGCTGAGGGGCCTTAGGAGAGCACAGCGAGCACAGAGTGGACCACAGACTGTGTCAACTATTCTGCCAGGCTGTATTGAGGCTTCTGTTGCTATCTCCATGTGATATGAATAATTCTTTGGTTTAAATTCCCTATTCTAGCTGTTGACAATCATCATAGTACAAGAGAAACAGAATTTTGCAGTAACAAAAAAGGGTCCAAATTTTTAAAGTATCATAAAATATTGCTCTTCTTTGAAAAGACTGTGTTACGACTCGGCCAAATTACATCATAAGGCCCCATGCTGGCTCAACAATGAGGACACTGATGGAACACCAAATCAGAAAAATTCAAATGTTTTTCTGCCTCTGCTGCTAACATAAAACTGGTTTTCCTTCAAGCTTTCTATTACTTAATTCATACAGGACCACCATCTTAGTCAGCTGGGGTTTTTTGAGAGTAGGTAAAGAGAGGCAAAGAGCAGTGAGCACCAAGAACCACACAAGTGAAAGTGCTGGCTGTGCACTTGGAAATGTACAGGTAAGAAAAATGGGATAGAAAAATCACTCTAGATAAAGCAACAAAACAGTGGCATCCTAAAGGTCCACCAGACAGAAAGAGGTTACAAGGCTGAACGGTAGACTCCTTCATATCTCATGGAAGCCACATTTTCCAAACAATTCCTACCCTGAATATTGAGTCATCCCATTCAGAATCCCTCTTCGCCACTCTATACTGGCTGAGCCAGCTTTCACGAGTCATTTGTCTCTCTCTGGTTCATATAAACTGTCAATTAATAATAACATTGTTAATAAGTCTTCTCCTATGTGGACAATAAAGTTCAAATCTCAGTTCAGGACTGAGAAAATTCATGCAAAAAGTAGGAGGCTTGATTGCACAGTATCCAAGACTTACATCCCTCTCCACAGGATCATTTCTACACAGAAGTTGCCCTTGCATGATGACCAGTGGTGGTCACAAAAGCAAACAGTAGAGGAAGTCCAACTAATTTTTGCAGGATATCCCTGGGAAGACCTGATAGATGCAAGTTTTTATGTATTTTTAGTAGGTGTTATCTTTATACTCATACAGTTTCACTTAGCAGAGCCAAGATCTCAACACTTGACGTGATGCACAACAGAAGTTGTCTGGCTGACATGCAACACACTGGTGAAAAGGGATTGAAGCCAACCAGCCACACGTTTGGACAAGTCTTAAATTTCACAACAGTACAGACACTTGCAAAAGCACTGTTTGGCTGTGAGGTTTTTGCTGATGGTGGTTTCCATATTCTTGTACCCATTATTAGTCAACTATAACAAGAACATGGAATAGCTACAATGAGTAGCATTTCTCTAACAAGGCAGGAAAAGGGGAAGTGTAGATCCAATGGTTAAATTTCCACTGACGTATAATGGCAGAAAACAACAGTTTAGGAAACTGAAGATTGCCAGGTTTTTCATATTTTTAGGAAACCATTGCTATTAAACAACACTTCTCACTGAAAAATGCAGGACTGGTTTCTGCTGCAGTTTGATACACTAATTCCAATAATTGATGGTATTCTATTCCAAGATTTAACTGCACTGCACAGTGCCATGGCTACCAGAGAAAAGCAAGGAAAAAATGAAAATATAAAAATAAAAACACACATCAATATAAATACTTATTTGGAAGTGAAATAATGAATTGTTATTTTGGCAAAGCACAGTAATCCTACCCTCAAGGAAAAAGAGACACCTATCAGTTATATTGTCATTGTTTCCATTCCAGAGGAAGACTGGAGAATTACTACTCTAGCAAAAAAGAAAAGCACAAATACATCCCCTAAAAAAAATTTATTATTTTACCCAACACTATACATGCAGCACCCCATCTCCAAACTAAATTTTCTCCCTTTCCCCTCCTATCCCCGCCACAGGCACATGGAAGGGATGAAATCTATCTTCAGACTTCACCATAACCAACAGTTTCGATCTTTATGAAGACCCAGAAGCTAATGTAAGCTTATTGCTGAGATGACAGTTGTGCCTAAGCAGAGGAAACACGGGGGTGGGGGCAGGGCAGGTGAAGAAAGAAGAAGGATAAAACAAAACACCTGAAGTAGAAAGCCTAGCTCAATTGCAGCTTTTTAGATCTTCTGAAAAGAGCAAATGAAGACAGAATATAGACAGAGTAAGCCTTGTCTAAACTAAGGCTGCTCAGAGGATATGTTTTAGCAGACCTGTGACACCTTTGCTTTTTACAGCAGTGAAGCAAAGGGTGCACATATCACAGCGTGATTTTGCATTATGAGGAACCTCTACCACATAAAACCAGGTCTGCTTGGCTGTGTGATTATGTGTGGAATTCTGGGATTTGTTAATTTTTGCTGTGAATTTACTGCTATATTATTTTTCAGAGACATTTCTTTTCCTGGATGCCCAGAGTAGCATTTGATTGATTAGTGTAGGTTGTCTGGCTTACCCACTAAGTTGATTTGAACAATCCATTTGTTAATATAGTGAAACACACATTCACGATTACAAATTGTTTTAACAAGTCTCAACAAACAAGTCCCTTGGTGGTCCTGAAGTTTCTTAAAAGCAGATGGATGAGGTACAATTTTATAGATTCTCTTTCCTATTTGTGAAAAGCTGCTAAGGTCGGAAATAGGCTTTAGTGCAAACAAGGGGCATTGTCAGACAATAAAGAGACAATTGCCTGTGTTAGCACAACAATTAATTTATTTGCAGAGAACCACTCAGTCTATTTGTTACCAGAAATGTGCTAATTATTCCTGCTAATTACATGCAAAACCTTCATTATCACCTATATGAGGAAGAGGACCCCTCAGGTTTCAGTGACAAATTAATTACTGTGTTTTCCTTCTGAATGTACTTCTTGACAGTCCCTGTTATCTGAAAAATAAATTGGCTAGCAGGAATCTTGTCTCTCAGAGACATTCTGCAAACTAAAAGCAAACATACAAATATCACATGAAGTCACTACTGCTATTTTTTCAGGCAGGTATATTCTGAAGCTCTCAAAACTTCTATATTAATTTACAAGCCCTTAATCCTAATAAAATGTATCATGCACTGCTAAATTCCACTGTGTAGCTGCTTTCAGAGCCTTTTACACATCTCTAAAATAACGGATAAGATAGCAGGCATTAGGTTTTAAAAATACAACAAATAAACCCAATGGTAAACTACATGTCAGTAAAACATTGATATAATTTCAGGGAATAAATATTACTTAAAATTCATAACTGAAATAATATAACTATGAAAAGGACAGCAAAGGGGCTGAATTACTCAACCTTGAATTATCACCATTCTAATTCAACATATAGGATGCTTGCTGCCTAGACTTGTAATGCATGTCAGGGGCAGGGGAAGTTTCATGCAGAAGGGTGAGGAAGAGGAGGCAAGCAGGATGAAAGTCTTGACTTGAAAGGTAGGAAATATGGTGAGTGAAAGAGTTGCAGCACGATAAATCTGGCAGAGGAATGAATGGAGAGGCTGCAGTGAATGCTCAGCACATAAGATAAATTCACTATTCAAAAAAATTTATTTAAATCTCTTACATTTTGCTTAGAACCTGTCAGGTAAGTTTCAGCCATTCCTGTATGACACCTTGCCAACAGCCTGCCTCCATTTTAATTAAAAGTTGCTCTGGTGAGTTGTGCCCACCATTCATTCTGCTTATAGGTAATCAAAGCCTCCTCAGTTTCTGTGTTTGGTACAATAGAATATCAATACCTTAAGAAATCAGAGTATCAGCAGGATCCATAAATGGGCACATAAGCATCATCCTACAACTCCAGAATGTGGATTTGCAACCACAACTTTAGGATCCGCTGCAATATGACATTGTACAAAACAACAGCTGATCCATGTATGGATACAAATGGCATGGTCTTGGCAACATGTCAGGGATGGGAGAGAGTACCTCAGACAGGGCTACTGAAACGATAGAAATTGTTTCATAATGAACCAGGTGATGATTAACACACATACAAAGTCATATTTCAACAGCCACTCCACCTTATGAAGATAAAGCAGGAGTGGAGGAGTGGATTCAGACTCTGGATGTCTGTAAGACCCAGCCCCACTTCTCCAGACCATCAGCACAGAAAGGTAGTGCCCAAGAGCTGCCTGGCCTTAGAGAACAAGAGAGTCCATCCACTGGACCAATGCCCTTTCTTCACTGTAATCAGGGTGTCACTTGTCATACAGCCCGCTCTACTACTTAAAACATAAGATACTTCATATTTTACTTGCATATGTAGCCCATTCATCAGGCCCTTGTATGTTTTGTGTATCAAGAGGTCTAGACAAGCCCCTAATTCACCTAAGTAACCATGTTGGTGCTTACAGCAATGTTCTCTCTCTGAGGCAGGAAATCACCAGAAATAACTAGATGGCAACTTTATTATTCTTCAAGTCTACCTTCATCATCTCCTTTCACTTGAAGTCTTCAAAAACCTCAGTAACAATATTGCTAATAATACGCTCAGCTTCCATGCTCTGTACTACTGAATACAGAGTTTTCATCTGTATTTCTTGGTGCCAGAAGGTAAATTCCCCAAAACAAGAGACATCTCTTTCCTGTATTCTTGTTGTAGTTAGCATGTCTTAAACACCACTCAATTATAATTACTAACAGAAGTAGTAGCAGTAGCAGTAGTAGTAGTATGAGGAGGAAGCACAGTGCAAGTTTTCCAAACCAGAAATGCAGTGAAAGATTCAACATTTGGAGACCAATACTACCCTTCTCATAATTAAAAAAAAACAAAAAACAAACAACTTTAATGACAAACCAGCAAAGAAAACGTGCAGACTCTCACATAACTACAGCTGTATGTACTTATAATTTTTATTTTAATTTTAGCCTATAACCCTGACTGAGGTTCTGGCATATATGCCTGTCTTTGTGTCCTCAAGCTCAATATCTACCTCCATTCAAATAAATCAAAAGGAGAACAAGTGGATGAAAAGGAGGAGTGCTATACTACATCTGAGTGCTGTAGTTTGGGTTTTTTAAAGTCACAGACATTTATGTTGAAGATAGAATGTGCATGGTTTTATTTCCCAAAAATAGTAACTCATAAAATTATGCCTAAAGCTCAGTTCCCACCAACAGCATAGTGTCTGCTTTATTGATACGTATTAGTCCAATCCATGAGGATAATAAAAATAACTTTTTTACATATAAAAAGTTCTCACCTCCAAATCCCAGCTTATTCCCAGGGAAGGGAAGGGTTCCTTGGTATAAGCAAAAATTCACATCCCTGAAATTTTGAGCACACTTTTTTAAATCACTATATCACTCTGTATGACTGAAAACCTCAAAAAAAGAAGAGATCACCATTGCTGCTAGGCCTCTAAAAAGTGCCCTCCAACCACCTGTACCCAAAAGTAGTACAGATCCAGAAAACATAAAATTAACCTGCTATCAATCCATTGAAAACTGACGTCAAAAAGCAAGACTTTTGGAACAGAATGCAAAAAAACAGGACATAACTTACTCATGATAGAAAGATCTTTTTTAGTTTATTATAGCAGGTTACTCACCAGATTCTTTTAGCTGTTTGTCAATAACAAGAATAGCAACATTTGACTGACCCTGAGAGATGATTGGCAATAAGGATGCCACGTGGCAACAAAGGAGGATTCTAAATCTGGGGGCCAGTTGATGGAGGAGGAAGAACAATCTGAAAAACAGATGCATAAAGAGAGCTGCATAGCATCAAAATTATTGAGAACAGGACATGAAGGGGACAATGGAAAAGCAGGTGATTCTAGACTATTCTTGCTATGACACAGAGGAGGAACAATACATTGCTTTTACAGTGACACATTTGAGCAATAAAATAATGAGTTTGCCTAGCAGGCAAAGCCTTTCTAATTTGCCTGGCCTGAGTTATGAGAACATATTTTTGGCCTGGCCTATACCCCAAAATATGAGTAGGATTAAGTGCATTCAAAGTAGCTGACAAGATGCTGAAGCAGAAGAGAACCTTCCCACAGAGACTAGAAAGTTGGGGTCAGCACTGGATTAGCTGACACATAAACTGCATCTTGTGTTCCAGAGGCTTAATCACTCCACTTAAACCTATCAGCATGCAAAAGTAGCAATAGAAAAAAGTATAAACTCTTTGTCATAGCTGCCTTTGGCAAATATGTGACAAAGAATGACTCAGTAATATTTCTTACTTTTTTCCCATGTATGAAGTTTTTAGAGACTACCTCCTCCCTTCTTATTCATTTACATCAAGATAAGAATCTCCATAGTCAGAATTGTTACAGTTGAAAGAGTTTGGTAGTAAGGGCTATTTTTTCAAATGTAGGAGCCCAGAGACTTATACACTTACAGCTACACAGGACATGGATCCACTCCTCCTGACACCTACACTGGTGTATCGAGTTCTCCAAGAGAAGTAAATACTGAAGTGAAAAAGAACTGATCTAACTCAGAATTATAGTACTACTAGGAGTTTTCTTCTTTAATTAAAAGCCATGTGCACTAAAATAGCATGAAATTTTAAATTCCTTTACATTTGATGAGGAGAGGGAAGTAGTTGTTGGGTATGGGATTTTTTTAGATCTACATTTTCCTTCAGGTTTTCACATGCTCTTGCATAAACATTTCCTGGCTCAATACTGTGTTTGCTCACACCGAAGTTCTTCCACAGACGCTTTTACTTCCTGCTGCAAAGAAGGGGGAGGGAAGGCAATGTGCAGTGTAGCCCCATTTATCCTTTTCAGACAAGGTTTGATTTAGAAAAGAACCAGTCACAACTTGCTGGATACCAGAAGCCAAATAAATTATTTTACCATTTGATTATCCACATCATTCAAAACCTGTGTCAGTGGCAATTGGCTTGCTTCCTGTCATGCTGGGACCTGGGTTGCACAACAAGTTTGTCTTGCAGAGAAATGTGAATTGAAGGCTCCTGAAACAGTTAGTTTTCAGAAATTTTGTCTTGGACTGAGCACCGTAACTCCTTGCTGTTCTCCAGCACAGCAGCTAAAATGGAGCCATCCTGCTGGAGCCTGTACAGCCAGCAGCTTCCCTAGGGATCCCCCACACCCTTCCCCTCACATTAATGAGCAGCTAACTAACAGAGTAAATAGAAATAAATTAGCAACAAACTTATTCTGGTAGATGTCAAGGAAGAGGAGAAATCCAAAGAGGAATTTAAACAGGGAAAAAGATGTATGAGCTTTACAGTTCAGTGTATGAAAGAGTGCTTGTGTAAGATACCACATTAAAAAAAAAAAAGTTCTTAAAAGACATAAGATTTGTTTAAAAAAAAGAGAAAGTAAGTCTCTAAGGCTTGCATGACTAATGGAACTGTGAGGAGGGATGAAAAATGTTAGCATTATCTCTATCTCAGGAAGTCCCAAAACCATGATTCAGTAGAAGGTAGGATAGTACACCAAGAAGGGATCCTTACGTGCTTGACATTTTCTTATTCGCTACCCCAGGCTGCTGTCAGAAACAGGATACCCAGCTAGACAGATGTTTAGTCTGATCCTGTATGACTGTTCCTCCTTTGTGATAGTAAGACATAAATGTGGATAGGAGGAAAGTTATGTGCAACTCAGAGCTCACATGAAACTTGAACTTGATGCAGGCACAGCAGCTGACATTGAGGAGACTCAAACCGAGGCGTGTCAGCTCTGGTCAAATTCTGATCACTATGGACTTCACCCCTGGGAGAAGTTCATACTGTCCAAAATTCTTCTCATTGATTTTAGGATTTGTCTTAAGGATATAGGGCATCTTTGGAGCCAAACCACTTCCCCTGCTCTCCTCTGGTCTTTCAGTTACATGTTTCATTTGATCTCTGACTGTAGATTAATATCTGGCATCATGCTATTGCAAATGTGGACATTTTCTGCATTGCATTTTCTAGGTCTTTGCAAGAAAACAAGTCGCCCCAGAGCCACCAGTCCTTCTGATATACAAGTCAAAACTTATTCACAAAGTGCAGTGTTCATTATCCTGCCATCAATCATTTGGGAACTAAACCAGATATGCAGAGAAATTTTGTAATACAGTGACAATGTCACAATGTCAACCATAATTTCTAAGTTGTACATAGATGGTCCAAATCATCACAGTTCAAATACAGCTGCAACAATTCCTAGTCAGGAAGAGTTTTACTTCCTACTTTACTGTAGACTACAGTGAAATAAGGAACAACAGTCACAAGAAATTTTCTTTCAGCACAGCCATCAGAAAGACTACCTGTTCTTGCTCCTGGCCATTTTAATTCGTGCTCTTTCAGTCATGTTTGCTAAAGAAACTGTATCTAGAAAATGTTATACAGGACTTGCAGCAAGTAGCCTATAGAGCAGCTTATTTGCTGTGACAAATTGCACAGAGCATGCTGCACACCAATACTCCATATTCTCTTCTGGGTCACTGAATTGATTCTGGTTCAAATTCCTGACAAACCATGTCATATGTAAAGACATTAAAGGACTAAAACTATTTTCTTTTGCTAGCTCAGGCTAGCCTCTACTCTAGGAGCTAGGGTAGCCTGCAAGGCAATACACAGCATGGATACAAGCCCACTCAGACATTTCTTGGATGACTATCTAGCCATTATAATGTTATGAAAGGAAGCTGTTCCATCTTTCTCACAGCAACAGCTGCTGCCACTGCATTTTATGAGAAATGAAGCTGTCCAAGGATACTGTGTGCTCTGGGAGCATTTACCAGATCAGCTGTCCCAGGTAATTCTGATCCCATAACACCTGCTTCCAGGATTCTAGTCAAGCTGACAGAGCAGGGCAACAAGCTCTGCTGAAACAGAGCTGGTTTGGACCTTGGCTGCAACCAGCATGGCAGGCACCCTGGAACAGTAAAGTTGCACATGGAATTTATATGTCACCAGGGTTAGACTGCAGTTAAGGAGGCACTCTTAGAACCACAGTTTTGGACTTAAATAGCTTACTCTTCCAAATCTCAGGTAAAAAAGAGGTGACTTCAGTGGTATATTTCTCTCAGCAGTATTGTACACTCTACACATTTATTGCTCAGCTGACTGAGAAAATTACTTGTGTGCACCACAGCCTGATCCCTAAGATGATTCTCCAGGATAGGTAGATAATATGTGAAATAGTTATAATGGAATGTTTTTCATTATGGAGGCAATCCCCTCATTTCACTTCAACCATCTTTTAAAACCAGTATTTCTTTCATAATGGGAAGGTGATTTGGTGACAGTATCAGCTTAAGCAACAGCTTCAACAAGGTCAGACCTGACACTTAGCAAAAATACTCATGAACAAAGTTTAAAACAGGTGGGGCATCTGGCCAGAAAGCAATATTTTCTCTCTGTTCTGATAACAGATGAAGAAACATAGACAAGGAGCTTAAATTAGAGAGCAAAATCCATGTATTTATGTTATAATAATCAATATCACCTTGCACCAGAAGAAACAATACACATGCAGAAGGATTTCTTTAAAGATAATACACTTTAAATTACATTGGTATATATTTAGTTAACAGCCATAAACTTTTTCTGTTCTGGGACTCTTGCAGATTGGAAACTTGAACAAGCCAGGTACACCAGATAAGATTCACACTATATTAAGAAAGAGAAGTTCTCAAGACAGCAAGAGAGTTGTTTAATTTACCTTACCCTACACTGTCCATCAGAGTAACACTAGTTCTTATTGCTAAGTAATAATATACATGTGTCTATGTAAGGAGAGATACAGAGATGGATATTCTGTTAATTTACAAAAAGGCGAAAGACTTTCATCAGTCTTTACATATCAAGAAGTGCTTATAATTTCTATCATCATGCCCATTCCAGTCATAACTTTGTGGTCTTATGGAAGACCATAATTAATCAGCTACCTCTTCAAATAATATTTCAGTGACTTTGGTTTAAGACCCCTTCCAGATCAATAGTCCCTCAAGACTGAATCTGTGTTTCAACAGGAAAAACTTTACTGGGGTAAGCAGAGGGGAGGTAATTTCCTATAACTGAACCTATAATGTTTACCAGTGATACTGAGCAGCAACATTTTGGTGCTGTCTGACACCAGATGAGAAACTATGTTCTAATTAAATGGGAAACTAGCATATATATGAGGTAACAGCCAGCTTCTGAGTGTGGAAGTAATACCATTTTCTCATTTTGCAGGGTAGATCTTCCCTGCTTCTTTAAAAGAAGACATTGTTAAAAAAAGAAAAAAATATGACCTTGGAAAGATTTGCTATGTATGGCATATAGAAACTGTTATTCCCAAGACTCCACAGCTCCTAAGTGTTTCAAAAACAGGCAAAGAAGAATGGAAAAAAAAGACAGGTGACAATAATGGCATCAGCAAAATACCTTGTGCCTCACTCAAGCATTTTATATTCAAGGCACAAGTTACAACTCATAAATTTCATTAAATCTACCTAATTTATACCAGAATCCATTGCCTCTTTGTATTTCAAGGGAATAGAAATGCACGAGAGATTGCGGACAAAAGTGATATTTCTTGTACGAGTAAAATCCAAACAGAAAAAGAGAGAGACTTAGGCTTAATCTTTCTTATTATTTGATAAAAAAGAATTTTCTGAGTAAAGGTACAAGTTATTTGTGGTTTTGATCACTCCGGTACACTGTTCCATACCTAAGAGTAGAAAATGTTTCAAATATTTAACAAATCAGGGCTAATTATACAGAATAATTGAATCCTTAATATAAAGCCTGAGAGACTTTATTCTTTTAATGTTACTTGCTGCTGATGTGAATACCATGAGAAGAGATAAAGCCACAGACCTGTTAATACAAAGAAGACAGTTAAAAATGACTTTCGGTTTTGAGAAAAACACTAGGCTCTGAATATAAGTTAATTATTAAAGTTCAATTCTCTTTTTTTCCCCAAAAAAGTTATTTTAATTACTGCTTTTTTATGCCAAGTGTCTGCTTAACTTAAGAGAAGAAATTACTTTTTATTTGAAGCATTGCCTACTAGAAATAAGAGTTACTCAAGGGCAGTGTTTTATTGATAAAGCTTTTTTCTTAATAATCATCATATGTCATAACATTTCACAGGATTCATGAGGTTCATATTCTTTCAAAGGCAGAAACAACTGGAAGTCCTGATCTGAAGCTAACAAAAAACCCTGAAGCACTGTCTAAAGTTGGAGTCATTTTTGCATTTTAAACCCTAGATATAAAATATAGTAAAAGTTAGGTCTTCATAAAATTAGGAGAGGTTATTTGTTACCATAAGAGCCACCATTTTTAAACTGTTATGAGTATTTGCATACATTTACATGCACTGAAAGCACAGCCATTCAGAACAAACAGCACAGCCATTCAGAACAAACAAGGTTCATTATGAAGACAAACATGCTGAGTATGACTGACTGACAATCTACACAATGGCTGATTTAAACTTTACATTCACCGACCATTTTTCTGAGGAGGAGGAACAGCTAAGGATACCTTACATCTCTTCAGCCACTTTTATTTTTGATAAACCCTGGGGCTGCCTCTGTTAAGGTGAGAGAATACTCCAAGCAGCCCATTCAGCCTGTTGAAAACCTCTGCTATGGTCTCTGACTTCTAGCGGGCAAGCTTAAATGAATCTCTCTCAAGTAGTGGAATAGGTAGGAAAACTGGTTTATCAAAAAGACATACACAGTTCCCTTAAACAGTTCAACTTTAAGGCATGTCTGCATGCATTCCTACTGCCTGTGACAATAGTAACACTTCCTTTCAGCCTAATAGGTCCTGAGCTCCATCCTTTGTCTGCTGATTAACTGCTCTATTCATTGACCAGACCACTAATTGCATGCTCCTTATAGTTACCCTACATTACTGTAAGAATTAATGAGACACAATTACAGCTCCCAGAAATCTCAGGCCTGGCCAACTGCAAAGCACTCCAACTGAATAAGAACTCCCCAAGAATAAAGAGAAAAATTCAGCCCATTGTTCACAGGAAGCAGAATGTTTTTTGTTAAAAAATTGTATTTATTTGAAGCTGTTTCATAATTAGGCCCTGGAGAAAAAAAAAAAAAAGGAGAGAATAGAGAAAGAACTTGGGAACCAGCATTCACCGAGAAATCACAGCGGATGCAAAGAGACGAGCACACAGTTCAGATATGAAGAGAAAAAAGCTTAAGGAAGGAGTGCATAAAAAATTAGTTCTATGAACACTACAAACATCTGTAACCAATCAGCTGTTTAAACAGAGCATGTCCCACTGTATGGGAATTACCACTAATGCAACCTTATATTTGATAGCTTCAATCTTGAACAATTTAAAATAAGCATATGGCAAGCTTCTGCAGTCATGTCTCTACTATGAGATGGAAGAAGAAGAATTTAATTTCCCACTCTCAGAATTTAATATGCATTAGAAGTCAATGTCTTTAGCCATGAAAGTCAAAATGAAGGACAGAAAATTAGGTTTTTTTAAATCACCCATATTGAAAACTGGACTCACATTTAATCTGTGTAATCAACAGCCACAGCTATTCAAAGTCTTAGTGACTACAATCACTACCTATTAGCCTGTAAGTAGTTCAAAAGCTATTATTCTCACTTGAACAATTTTCCAATACACACGAGACAGCATTAAGTTAATGAAGTTAATATGCAAAGTCAATATTCTTTGTTATGAAGTCATCTTATTCCACTGGTTCCTCTTCAACATATTTTCACCACATAAATTCAATTCAAATTACGTGTACAGTTTGACAAAGCCACTGATACTTAAAATAGAGCTTGAAATGCAGCACTATACTTTATAGTCCTAGTAACCATTTTCCAGGGTACAATTTATAACAGCCACTGAGACCCCAAACTAAGCATGTCAGACTAGCACTGCTGCATTCCAGAATCAACATCTTTGGACAGAGACAACATTTTTTGTATGACTCTACAGGGATTCTCAATAATTGCACCTAACTGCGGTAATAGTTTAAATTCGTGGAAAATGGATGTTCTTCTGATATTATCGCTCACTGATATCACAGCAGAACGCTTTCCTGCATGAAGCAGACAGTTACCACCATGTGGTGCTGAATCCCAAGCAGGAAACAAGGCACAAATATGGATCAGAGACCTTTGTGTTCAGTGTATAATAAGTCCAATATCCCTGTCATAGAACAGCAATCATTAACTCGGGGATCTTTTGTTAAATGGCCCCTGTGGCTGGACTGGTAACAGCAGGGATCGAATTTGCAGTCCTCAAGACTAGATTCATCTGTCAGGGAGACTGCAGGCCTACAGATTCATGCATTTCCAAAGTCTCTAGGACTACACATGAAAACACCAATTTCAATTAACCTTGGCTGATTAATCAACCTCAGTGCACGGCCACAGAGCTTACATATGCAGCTCTGGCTCTGGCAGTATTATCTGAAATGGGCTTTCCACGTGTCTTGAAAAAATGTTTGAGGAAAAAAGAAACTTTTGTCTCAAATAAAACATCACCTAGCTACTTCAAGCTATTCCCGTTTCAAGGCCAAAAATAGAACAAGTCTGAATTCCTGCAGAGTGTGATGTGAAATTATTTCTACTAGTGCAAATAATGTATTCTGGATTCTGGTCCAGCCTTCATTTCAGATGTTATAAGTAACTTAACCAAAACAAACAATTCACACGCTGGAGGCTAGCTGTAATTTCTAGTTAGAGTGTCTCTCTCTCTGTAAGAGAAATGGGAGTCCTTCCTGCAACAAACATTATGAGCCCACTCTTTAGGGCATCAATTCCAAGTAAGGTAGAACTTCCAAATGAAAGATAGTTAGAGGCATGCAGGAAGAGCATCAGAAGAGACAAGGGAAGGTTTCAAGTCATAACCTGAGCTCACTCAAACCATTTCTACTCTCTTGTTCTGTCACATGGACCGACATTGTTCCACTACCAATTTCTTTAGAACTACTTGTTATTTATGGTAGTTCATGTAGCACCAGCAAACAATCCTGATCCACCAAGTGTTCCCATGTGCTTATTTATCCTGGAACTGTTCACCCAAGGAAAATTCCACTTTTATACTTCTCATCCTTTAGTTTGCATGTTGCACATCATAAGCTTCACTACTAGGGAGTTTGCTTCCCTCCTTTTCATTGTTATATCTACATCCATCCCCCTTTCTTCCTGAAAGTAGTTCAGTTAAGCAATGGTTTTGTCTATAGTGTCTCCTAAGTGTGGTCCCAAAAGTATCTTCAAGACTAGAACCACCAACAGGACAGGTGCCAAAAATAAAAATTCCTGCATTGTCAGGAACTATTCATGCAACTTGCAGCTGTAAGACAACCCTGTACAGGATGAACAGGAGACAGTGACACTTTTCTTAGAGTTGCTCTGGAGGTCATCCTCGGAAGCAATGTAAGCATAAGCTATGATGTATCATCTCTGTGTGCAGTGATAAACTGGCATATGAGTCCCTGCACAATGAGGTTTACAGCTGATTTACACTAGAAAGGTTAATATAGAAATTACACTAACAAGACTCTTCTTCTCAAGCAACTTACACCTATCCCTCAAGAGAAGTAAAATGTACAGGTAAAAGAACTCCTTACGCAGCTTCTGCACGGGGGTTTTTGCTTGCATAGCTATGTCAGCAAAAATTCATATCCCTCCCTGACAGGCCTCCTTGATAACACTTTCAAGTGCAAACCAGGTGTCAGTATTTCTGTTATGACACAAAAAGAGTTCTACACTAGTCATGAGCTGAATATTTGGCCTTTCATGACCTGGAAAAGTCCTTGCTTCCAAGAAGGTCAAATCTCAAGATCATGTTTTCCACCAGCATAATCTCTCATGAGCACTGATTAATACAGTACTAGTATGGTACTGTATTAACACATATAGAGTAGGAGAAAATATATCAGTAGCCAACCATTTATATTCTGCATTCCCATGTAAAAACTGTCTATTTACACTACATGAATGCCACAAAAATATCCAGTGAATGGGAGGCACCAACACTTCTATGTAAAAAATTGCTGTGATTTTTAGATTAGTCTAAAAATCATTTTAAATCTACTAATCTCTGGACTTTTCAGTTGGTTATATTTCGCACTCAGAAATATTTAGATAATTCTAAGATGAGATTCTATAGATTGAATTCCCAGATGCATCCCAGATCATGGAAGAAGCTGACCAAGTACAAACATCTTTCATTTTAATCAGCTTAGTTAGGTAGAAAGTTAACAATACTGGTTTGAAAGCAGCTAGATAGCTTTAAAGACAAGACAATTAAATGCAAAAATCTACCACATGGCATTAGGCAAAAACCCCAGAGCTGAAGAAAAGACTGGAAGAAGACATGCTCCACAGGCAATGTTACAGAGGGTCCCTCAAGGATCACCAACCTTGCAGCTGTCCCTAATATAATTTACCATATTCTCTCCATCTACAGTTCTGGGATGGCAAGGGCCATGGTCTGCCTGGGGTGTTCCTCAGTACAAATTAAGTACAAATTAAGATGTTCTGTGATAAAAGTCAGCATGAATAAAACAAAGTGTTTCTAACTACTTAATAGATGCAACACTCATGGTCAGCAATTAGCCAAACAGCCTGAATCCCTGAGCCACAAGAAACAGTCAATCACATTAATTTCTTTAGTTAATTAATTAATTAATGTTCCTTTATTGACTAGAAAGGAAGAAAACGTATTTCGGAAACAAAAAGCAATCTGTGATATCTAAGCATTAAAATTACTCAAACCTCAAACTGCACCCTACTCCTAAAACTAAGATAAAGTTTAGCATGGGAAAAAAAGTGTTATGCTGCTTTATGCCCTGGTTTGCTATTGCTGGTTTCAGAACAGCAAACAGCAGAGCAGAGAGTAGTTGCTGTAACAGAAGCATTAGACTAGCATAAGGTTCTGCATCCTTTAACTATCTGTGACACATACCCCTAGCCCTGCACTTTCTGTCAGTCAAACAAAGTAGAATTTGGCTAATATGCAACTTGAATATTGGTCATACATTGACAAAAATATAGACTGGATAAAATAGTGAAATCCCTGTCAATTTTGAGCCCTAATGAGCATATTTACAAGGTGTTTTATAAATACCAGCAGTCTTATATTTCACATGTGCCATTGTAAGAGGGAAGCCAGTCACTGGAAATTAAGTTCCTTTATTACATATAGAATGTGTAAGAGTGGAAATAGCTGAAAAGGAACAGACAGTCCAAAGAAATAGAGGATAAGACTAGGAAGAAACATCTCCCAAAACAGAAGCATAATTAAGCATCTAAACCACCAATTAACAGTAAATAGCCAATGAGAGAAGCATGTATGGAAGAATGCAGGGATATGTGGGGAATTAAGAAGCTATATTGCAGCTAGGCTTTATACATGGAGAGTTCTAAGGTATTTAGGCTCTTGAATCCTACTTCGGAACATAAAGTTCCACTCAGTTCTACATGAGATTAGGCACCTTCACATCTCTGACAATTGGGGTTCAGGACTGCTCCCATAAAACATCAGTGTCCATGCCTCTCATGGGCCTGTCTCACTGTATTAGGGAACCAGATACACCAGTGACTCAGAACAAAACTCTCAGTCTACCATAAATACATTTAATGTCCTACACATAGGACCATTTAATGAGACTCAGTAAAAAGCAGTTGTTTGGTGGAAATGCAGAGTATGGGGGAAGGGATGTTACAGGCAATTGCATATTCTGAATTTATGTACAGGTTCAGAAATTGCCTCTGTAAAGCTGCCAGCCTTTCTGCGCACAGTTATCATGTACCATCTGTATTACTGTAGAACCTGTAAGATCAAGCTATGGATCAGTCTTACACAGATGCAATGAAAAAAAGAACATGCCTACATACCTGATGCAAGTCATGCACCCCAAACAGTATCCATAACATAATTTTTTAAATTTTTATTGGCTTAAAGCTAATTACTATCATCCATAGTAGAATTATCATAAAAACATTATTCATATTACATTTGAACAGGCTTAGAAAGGAGAAATATGCATTGAACTACAAGGAGAAATACAGATTATTATAGTATTACATAAACTCTACGTAGACAGGAGAAACACTGGCTTTGAAAGCAGTGGGGTTTTTTTACATAGCTAGATAAAATGTATTCCATGCAAATGACTTACAAAACTAAACATGTGGGAACCACACCAGCAACTACAGTCTTGGAGGGTTTTCTGTTATAAACACAAGAATATGTTTGGATATCATCTATAACCCATACCCCCCAGAAATAATTTACCCTTCCACTCAAAAATCTTGTATAAAGGTACTTCACTGTTACCACACAAAAAATCAGAATAACTTCAGAGAGAGCAACAAAGGAAATTTGCATCTGACACTAATATCTTCATAGGATAAAGTATATTTTAATGAAGATATTGTCAGAAATACATGTGTTTATGCTTCTTTTTTCTCTTTACACTTGGATTTTATTTCATTTATGTCATGATCTACCTTGCAAGTTTAAGAAATGCATCATTTATTCATGACCTCTACTTTCTTTCAGAACCTCTGTTAGACAGAAGACCAGGTTAAAGAAAAATCAAGTGGTTTGTCTGATAAAGTTAGTGTCAAAACAATCCATGTATGTTGAATTTCTGTTAGCTGAAGTCATAATAAAAAAAACCCAACCCAAAAACCAGTGCTTACTTTACCTTTTTCCAGAATAAACTCTCATAATTCAACTTTCTACTTTTCCAAGTAGCTGACTATGTATTCCTGCACAGCGGGCGGTTTTCTCCACAGACATATTGACTTGGACAATAAACAAAGCAAAAATCCCTGACTGGAATTTACAGCTAAATTTAACCACGCATATTGTTAATAAAATTTGCATATATGTCTTTCAACATTAAGAAAAAATAAAGTTGAAATTCAATTAATTTGGGCACTGCACTGCTTTGCAAGAAAAAATATGAGATTTAAGTTGTAATTTCCATATTTATTGAGGCTGTACGTCAAAGGAAATCTGCGCAAAAAAATCCTGGTGCTGCCTTGATGAGATTTGAAAGATGACAGCATATTAATAGTAAAGGAGCTTCTCCTTAGCAAAGATGGCATAAACAGTACCTATAAAACACCAACGAAGGGTCACCTAATTTTAGAAAACATTTCCAGCATCTCTTATTTCTCTGTCCTTCAACCACAAACGAAGTAAAAGCAGTTAATATGTTTTGAAGCAATATCACCCACCCTTGCCCCTCAGTGCCAAGTTTCCCCATGAAACATTAACAGATCAGTCAGCACTGACTTCTTACAATTAAAGGAGGTAATGGAAACTTTAATTGATACTTTTTCATTGATTTTTTTGTCACAACACCTCACCACCACGAGCCCTCCAAAGCCATGAACCATCAGTAGCAAACACTCACCTTCTATTTTTAATTTTTATGTCTTTTTTTCACAGCATCCTGGACATTTGATTTAAAGGAATTTAGGTTTCTAGTTCCTTTAAAACTAAGTTACTTTGCCTGGATCTGCCTAGCCACAAAAAGTAGACAATGGAATGCAGTTCTGCCAGCATAAAACCTTTTAGATAAGCAAAAATACTTTCCCACTAAAGAGAGAAAGAAGATCATACTCCTTTGAGGTACTTTTCCAGTACAAAAGCTGGATGTATTCCAGGGATTATGCTGTTGGTTGGGTGGATTGGGTTTGTTTTGTTGGGGTTTTTTAATTTTTTTTTTAAACTGAAACAGTGAATTTTTATCAGTAAAGCTCCCGTTAAAATATGAAAAAATGTTCACATTACCACAGCATGTACTTTATTACTTTAATAGTTGCACTTGCTCTGGGCAGGACTTCAGGGGCACCTGTAACCTATGCTTAAGTCTTTAGAGTTTGGCTGCTCCTCAACTGGAGGACGGAGAAGGCAGAAGTGAGGAACTTGGCCATCACTTAAGGCATTACCTACAGCTGACCATGCAAATAAGTGGCCCAGTCATTCTTTTTTTAGGTTTCAGGTGAAACAAACAACAATTAACACTGAAACAAGATTTCTAACACCCCTGTAAGATGCACAGATCAGCTCACACCTCTCAAAGCGCTTCTAGCACACACTGTAGGCCTGGGCGGGAGATCTCTGAATCCTGGTCCTGAATTTTTCCTTCAAATACAGCTACAACGTTTTTCTTTTCTAATAAATAAGCCATGCTGTAAGAGAAGTGCACTACAACAAGCACCTCTAGCACTCAGGCTGTGGCTATAAACAGCTTCATATCATCACAAGGTCTAACTGAGACTCTGTAAAACAGTGTGGTATCCTCCAGAGTACCCTCTGGAGATTACATTACTTCATTTACTGAACATTACTTCGGATTTTTTTTGCAAAATGCTGCATTCAGATGTTGTGCGACAGACATAGCTGAGGAAGTGGAGGAGTAATTTTATTCTGCAAATGTGCAATGAAAACTAGGTAAATAACCTCAGTGACACAGAGGAAGCCATAAATGTCTCATCTGCATTCTGGTCCAATCATAGGAAACCAAAAAACTACAGGAAAATAAGACTCCCAGTCAGGTTACCCATGAGAAGCTGATAGCTCACTGGGATGTGTTCATGACATTGAGGTCAGCAGAAGTCAAGGATCACAATTCTCCAAATACAAATTGCTGAGCAGGAAACCAAGCCAGCAGTTAAACATTGCAGAATCAGGCACTGAAATTAATGAGTTAAAGATTAATTCACTCACAGACTGTGTGTACATGGTCACCTCATGGGGCCATCACCAGGAAGACAAGAGATCTTCTTAGAAGAACTGGCTCTACCAGAGGCTAATTAACAGATACGCTGACTGTAAATAAAAGCAGGAGGTGGTAAACAGAAAAGAATAGAAAGTTTGATGGGGCTCCCAACGGATGCTGTGTGTCAATAAACGTCAGTTGAAACTTAGATGCTGCTTTTGTGCTCTCTTAAGGAAATCATTATAATCACATTATTCTGTAACAGAGTCTAGCCTAATCTCCATGCATCATACTAGAGAGGATATTTTTTATCAACTAGACATTTGTTAATTACAAAACCAAGCATTTTGAAGCTATTTTGTTTTACATACAGAATGAAGCAGCTTATTTGAAAGTGAAAATTATTACTCAGATTTACTACGCATAAAACTAACAATACCCATAAAGCCAACAACTCTTTCTTATATGCCAAACCAAATTAGTGACTCTTATAAAAATACTGTTTGTTACAAAAATGCCAGTTAGAGAGCACAAACATGTCCACAGTACAGAAAAGAGACTGACATATACAATGACAATTAGGCTTTTTAAGCGCAGAAACACTTTTTCAGTTTATCCTCATAATTTCCTAAACCCGTAGATGTATACCTTAACTCTGAGTTTTGACATTAGATTCTTCATATGTATTTTACCATCACATTTGCCTTCACTGTCTGTTTCACAAATTTTCTACCAATAAAGGACTATCCATAAGGAAAACAGTTTTAATAGTACTAAACACTTAAAAGATGGTGATATTCATTGTCCATTTTCCGTCCCACACCCCCAAAAGTTAACTGCCACTACAAACCAGATTTTTTGTTTCCTAATCCCCTTTCCCATTTAACAACCTGATTTGACAAACCTGTTCTCAAGCAAACCAACATTTTAAAGTAACCAGCATCACTGACAGGAGGACAGACTATTTTGCATGAGAAAGTTTACAGGACGTAATCTTCTCTTTTTCTTGAAGTTAAAGTAATCACTACCTAGTACCGAAATGAAAGAAATTTAATAGTGTCAGTCCAATTACTTGTGAACACATGTTTATTTTGCACCCAATTACTCCCCTCAATTCTTCCAGTTTCAAGAGTGGACAGATTTGGCAACTCTATTTGCTTCTCAGTTCTTGACATTATCACAAAAATTCTGATTAAGGCATACAAATGATGTGAGTGAGGTTGCACTATTCTGCAGTTCTTGACACACTTTAAAGACATGATTACAATATCTTCTTTCACTTCACAGAATTTCTAAGTTAATTTTAATAGAATTTACATATTTTTACTGCATTTCTGGGAAAACATGAACATTTTTTTTTCTACTTTTTCCAACTCATGAATTCTAATGTACTAAAATTTCTTCCTTGTACAATGATTATTTGAAGTAATGCTAATTGACTGTGGAGCACTAGGCTTCAGCAAGTATTTAGATTCCACACATGAGCAGCTGGTACCATATGAGCTCACTCTTATGCTTCAATATTGTGCTTTCCTTTCTCTGTTGTCCTTCCTGCCACACTTTGTGTTGATGAATCTGTTTCTCAAGAATACTCAAACTATTTCTTTATTTCAGATGTTGTATGGCTATTATATTTTCTCACAAATACTTATTTTAAATGGCTATAAAATAATAAAAGGGAACTTCTAGTACTAACAATGTACTATAATAAAATTGTGCTGACAGAGATCTGAATAAAAAAGCGTCTGCGACGTTAGGAAAAAAAAATAAAAGAGGCCCCACCTATTCTGGTCAATATAACATCCAGGTAAATTTAAGTACACAGGAGTAAAACTAAATATATCTATTTTCAGGAAATCATAAAAATTCTGAAGAGTTTATTAAAAATATAGAGAAAAAAAACCTTGTTGTCTTACTAAGCATATGCTCATTTACAGATTTGATCATTAATGCCTGTGAAGACTAAAACAGCATAGTATTGCTTACCAGTCATGAACTAAATTAAACTACTATGAAAACAAAGTTAAGAATATCTGGAAAGATATTTCTATAAAGCTGTTATGATACAAAACAAGCAATAAAGAATAACAATCAACTTTTGCTTAAGAAATGCCACGTGTTGCCAGTTGGTAGTAGCTTCTGGCTACAAGAGGAGGCATTCTGACACTGAATCAATGACAGAACATAACATACTAAAACTAATGTAGCTCATACTAAAAATTTTCCTCCCTGATTTTTAATACTTGCTTTGTTTTCTCTTCTTGTCATAATACAAGGTCCAGTGAACTTTGCAGGAGTCTCACACTAATGTTCTACCCACCAACTTTGGAAGAACACACAAAAAGGTTCACAGTTGTATTTAAGACATAGTTGTTGCAAATTCTTACTTCTACAAAAAGCAACAAAGGAGAAATGGAAGATGCAAAACCTACTTTAAAAAAAAAATCAGCAGAAAGCTTGGGACTCCAGAATCACAATCTATTCAGACAAATTTCTCTATCCCTATTCTCATATATTTTGTGGTTGGCTTGCCCTTTTCTTGAAGAATTTTATTTCTGATAAATTTTGCTGAATTCCAGATGGCCAAAGCCCACAATTACTCATTCATCAGTGTACTTCTTCTCAACCAAGGATGGCTATGACAATTCAGATCAAAGGTCCATTTAGCTTAGTATCCTGCTTCCAAAAGCAGCCACAAGTCAGAGTCAAGAAAAGAGAGCATGAGCAAAGAAATCAAATACAGTATTTTCCTAGAATAACTCCCTAGCCCTTCAACTATATTCCACTCAAGAATTCCTGAGACTGATGTGATTTATCTATTTATCTAGCCCAATGGACCTTCTCTTTCAAACACTTATCCAATTATCCCTTAAACTTGCATATACTTTTGCATCCACAACATGACAAAGCAAGGCTACTCTGGGTAAAGAACTAGGAACTGTATTGTAGTGATACTGTTTTATGTGCAGCCAGTGCTCAGCACTCACATTTTCTTATTAAAACACAGCCAAGCTTTAAAAAAAAAGAGCAAGATTGATGCCCCCCCTTGAAAGAAACTGAGTTTGCACATACCCCAGCAAGTTGAGACCATTGGGAATTAGCATTCTGTACACAGTGAAATGCTGCAATAGCAAGAATTATAACAAGTTTGAATATAGCTTGAAAAGCAGGCAGATGTCATGAGTGAAAAAACAGACACCCTAACAAAAGCAGCCAAAAAACTCTGTAAGCCTCCCTCAGTCCAACAACCAAATTCTGGTCCAAGGAGGTTAAATATAGGGCTGCTTGAAAATTTTCCACTGCATCTATTTTTGATGGGAAATGAGGCTTTCAGCTAAACACTTTCTGGTTGGATTGTTTGGGGGTTTTTGGCATGTCTAAATATGTGCTTCTGCAAGTATACTTTTCTTACCAAAAAGCCAAACCTATCAACAAAAATATTTTGATTGAAAACACAGTGTGTTATTAAGAAATGCTAGTGTAGCATTTCACTGTATCTCTAGCTTACCTGCTTTATGTGGCAGATCTCTATCAACTAGACTAATCATTTAAATGAGAATTCTAACCATAGATCACTTTGAGGGATTCCCCACTTCCAGTACTCCCTTCAAAGAGGAAAGATCATGGCATAGTGTCAAAGGTGGTAGGCAGCCTCAGCCTTGCAGAGCAGGGCCAGCAGGCATCCAGGTTGTAATGCCAGAGGACTACGGTAACATTTTTCAAACTGAGAAGTTTCAGTGTTCAGACAAAGTCTTCCAGTCATCTCAATTCTGTCAAAGTATGTGGTGTTTCCTGGAAAATTAAGGCCAAAAAACCAAAAAAACTTTGTATTTTTTATCAAAAATTCATGCAGAAAATTCCATGGGTCAAGAAAGGTCCTCCTTACTCATTGACCTGCAGATTCAAACCCATCACCCGAACCCATCCACCCACAAATCAGAAAAACTTTAAAACAGCAGTAAAATGTTTCAAATTTTCCATCACAGTTCTGTTAGCAGGACTGTTCAAAAGCCAAGGAGCTAAACCCAAACAAAAACAAACAGAGTTCAATGGATGTGATAATTTAATGTATGAGCCCTTACTTACAAAAGACCAAGCAGTCTACCTTACAAAAGCAAAGGATGAAGATAAGATTCAAACAAAGTAAGAACTCTGTAATACAAAAATATGTATAGCAAAATTAGCAAAGTGACAAGAAAATAAGATACTCCACTTATTTTTTATATATATATTTATATATATTATTCCCTTTCAGGGTGCTCTATTTCAGTAAAGTAAACCAGAAGGAATAAATCCCATAAGACTAATATAATAAAATGTAACAGGTATCGCAACAGGATTATTATCATCCCTTTTCCTGGAACCCCACAATCCCTTGAAAGAACTGAAAGCTTTTCATCCAAAACCAGGCCCTGACCAGACCAAGACAGAGAAACACTTGACTAATACTATCAGAAAAAAATGTTAAAACTAAATTTCTAGTATTTCTCTCCCCTTGTGGCTGTTTCCTGACGTACAATTGCATCCCCCTCACCTCAATGGCAAAATAAATGTATAAAGAAAATAAATAAAAGACAAGAAATCAATCAAGACTGCACTTTTTGTAACACTGTTGTGAACTTACAAAAGACAGCTGCAGAAAATCTCATGCCAGTGGGGTACTTCTTTCTTTCCCCTCACCACACACACAGAGGACTATTCCTGCCATCATTATGCCAACTAAGAACCAAGAAAATTCAAAGGAACTGGCAAAGGAATAACCTTACTTAAGAACTCAGTGAGTAAAACTAAAGGAAGGACATTTTGCTATTACAGTGAAATTCCTTTCAACACCTTGCTTTTCAATCACACCATTCTTTTACTAAAATAAAAGTAGAGAAAGGTTTTTAGCAGACTCTGCTGAGACCAGGCACCCGAGAGCTCCCTATAAGCATCCAAACACTGCCTAATTTTGATTCCCCACACAGTCTTTGACTGTCTAATGTTATAAAGTGAAAAGTGCTAACACAATTTGTCATTCTCAAGGCAAATTTATTAATCAAAATTAGTACAAGCCCAAGCCTGCTGTCCTTACTCATATTTGGAATAACTAACTGCTGTTGTCCCAGAAAAATTGGTACAGTGAAGGATTAGTCAGGGTCTAATTCTAGTGAAAAAAATTGTTTAGAATAAATTAAATACAAAGAATAAATATTCAAAGTGAGTGATGAAAGATACATCTGGTATTTCCATTTTATCTCCTGGGCAATAAGTAATTTCAGTAAGAATTTTTCAGTGTGATTTTTATCATTCAATATTTTAAAAATTACTACTGGGCATCCATAAAAAGTTGGGATTGGAACCAGTGAAATTTGAAAAACATTTACTTCAAACACATGCAAAATATTATTCCCTTAAATTACAGTATTACTGACCTCCAAGGTGCAAATAGTAGCATCAGAATTTATGACTAACTTCATATTGTTCAAGGATTTAATTACACATTTCTCTTATAATCAGTTATACAAAGTTTTGCTTTCTCATATCTGGGTTTTAGCCTTATCCATGCCTTTCAAAAGTGTCATTTTTTCTTCAGTTCACTTCTTACTCATAAGCATATCACCTCGTTAGTTTCTCATTTAACTTACAGCATGTGAGAGGGCATACATGTAAGATAATGTATCCAGGTAGCTTATGCAGAAGTTCTTAAAGTGGACTACACTGCTTAATCTTGTCTCTGCATCAACCTTTTTCCACCAGGCTGGATCAGCTGGCACAGAGCTGCACACAGGCTGGGCTGGACTTCTTGCCAGGAGTCCCACCTGCTCCTTGAGTGTGGCAACTGAGCCATCCCAACTCTGACTTACCCTACATGAGAGAGAACCCTGCACTCCCCACCTGCTCTGTTGTGGCTCTTTCTTCCACCCTGTCAGTATCAATACTCAGAGCTGGTGAGAGTTAAATGTGCTATTCACCTGTCTGCTATCACCCAAACATGGATTAAGTAACAAAGTTCAGGAGGTCAAGTTAATAGATAGAGTTCCCTTCATTCCCCCAATAGATAGGACATTAAAGTCCAGATACCCGCATGTTGTATCATCTTAAGGCCAGGTGGGAGTTGTAATTTAGAAGCTGCCCATCCCAGATGGCCACATCCCAGACAGGTAAGGCAGGTGGCAATGCAACAGAAGGGGATATTTACCAGAAGCTTTGCAGGGGTTTATACCCAAGTTGTTAAAACTGAGGTCTCCATAACTGAAGACTGACCAAATGGACTTCCCAAGCCATGCTGGGAGTAGTGATGGTGAACGTGCCATTTGAGCATATATGAGCATTAATTACATTTTGATGGAGCATGAAGAGAGAATCACAAACATGACTGCAGGAGTCACTGGTGTGCCAGAGGCCTGGACATGCTTTCATTTTGAGAGAGGGTGGTGCATGTTTATACTCTCATTAACCCCCTGAGACCAAACCTCTCCTTGCCAACCTGAATCTACATAACCTTCTTGAGATTCAGGAGTGCATTTACATACTAATGTTCTAGCAGTGGCCCAAAAGTAAATTCACGGTTATCTGGGTAATCAGAGGAAGACAACACTACTCACTATGTTCATACATACCTTACATACATTATGGTTAGCAATTTAACTGCATGAAATTTGTGTTATTCTCCAAATACAGTGACAGTGGATCAAGAGACTGTTTAATTCAGCACAATTTGTCTTCAAAATTCACATGATTTATCATGTGTGAAACATCACACCATGAGGTATTACAGTCTAGCACAGGTGGACTATAAATGCAGCCTGCTAAATAATGGTGGGAAAAGAAAAAAAATAATATTAAGGAAAAAAGCCCTCAAGAACACTTATTTTCCTCTATAATTGTATTTTCTTGCATTCCTTCCTGCTGCTTTGTTTCACTAATGAGAAATGAAGCAATATACAGTTGAGAGAGCCAATACTTTGCAGCCCAATCACCAACTGCACAGTGTGGGAGAACAGGGCTAAAGCCCTTCAATAGGAGCTCATCTTATATTGCCCTCATGCTAAACTGCTGTTCCCACTGACTTCTTACACTCATTCTGCTGCTCATACTCCTTGTCTAGTGAAGGCCATGCACTCAAAGCTGCCTCAGGAAGAAATTTAATCATGGTCTGCTCCTATGTCCAGCAGAAAATCCTCCAGTCACGTTCAGGGCCACAACCCGCAGCTTCACCATTGGAGCAATCCTCAGACCACAGCATTGATCAATCACTTTGACATCATCCTTTATGGCAAAGAGGCAGCAAAGTACTCTTCCAGAAGTTTCTTCCCCTCCTCTGTCACCAGCTCACTGCACTCCAGGAGTAGCTATTGCAGCACATTGTATTCAGCCTATTTTCCTGTTGCCTAAAGTCTCTCTTGTATCTCACTGAACAACAGTAGCATCATGGTGCTGTGCCCATCCCTGATCAAATCTGACATGCCTGAAAAAATGTAAGCAGAACATTGTTCTTGCTTACAAAAAGTTCTCATGAATCACAATAAAGTACAGGCTGACTCAGAAGATGTATGGATACCATTTATTTATTTATATTTGTAAAAGGAAAAATATCAAACTGTAAAACAGATACACACTGTATTCTCATATCCCTATTTCTCTCCAGGTTTCACAGCACTGGATTTTTGCTCATAATTTGTGCTTTTCAGACTTGCAGAAGTACAAATCTGTTAGTTCCTTCCCATATTTGGATGTCCATCATGTTGCTCAGTTCTGGACCACATTTGGCAAGTGAGAGAAAAGGATAGACTGGAAAAAATAAACAGTTGCCCCTACTTTTAATTGGAACATTTTAGGGGAAAGCTGCATATAGTAAGATACAACAACTCTACCTCACTCTGTTTACTAAATGGCCTGTAAAAATACTCTTTCTTTCTGCTCCTATTTATCCTGTCCTCAAAAAGTTCCACAGTTTCTAGTTTCATGGTGTTGTTCAAGGTATTGTCCATGCAAAATCCCCTATGTCTTGCAGCTAACCAGCATTTGTGTAGACAGTCTCTGCATAAAGCTCTGTGGCCTGTGATAGGAAGGAGATCAGCCTAGCCAGCCCTTCTGGGTTTAATCCATGAAATTACTGCCTTCAGTCAAGGCTTCATTCTAACAAGATTATTTGAACAATTTCCATGGACCAAGTTCTTCTTTTCAAGCATTTTTATAAAAGCAGCATTCAGTGACCTATCCAATGCAGACAATGTCACACTAGAATTTACTGGAGAACATTCAGTGGGAATTAAAAAGCAATTTTTTTTCAATCTAATAAACTAAACATCTCTATTTTTACATAAGCAAAATAGCATGTGAAATCCAAAATTTCATGTGGTATTTTTATTCCCAGTTTAAAAAAAAAAAAAAAAAAGGTGCAAATTTGCTTATTTTGACCTAAAATGCCCTGTAGTTACCATTACCTGGTTTGGTGTGATCCATATAATCCCCAAAGTAAAGCCTCAGTAGCACACAAAAATTAAGCTTATGTTAGAGGGGCCAGTGACAAACCTAATTGTTTGAATAAAAGAGGTGTGAGTATCTGTGGCAACAAAGACCTGAAGTGACAAAGACTACTCACAAAGTGACTAAATTTGACAAGTCATATCTAAAACTCTGTAAAAAGTTACAATATCTGCAACATTGTTGCCAGCTTTATATTTTTGCATGATTTGATGACTGGACATTTGCTGTGAAATCCCTGGGAAAAAAGGTATTCTGCATTGCTATAGCAAAGTTCAGCTTTTCAGAAAAAGCAGCTGCTGAATTTTCTGGAATAAACACACAAACCGTTTTAAAGACTTGATCCTTGATTCCCTCATCACAGGACTTCTAGGGACTTCAGGGAAGTCTGCAAGTATGAGGAACACACAATGGGCTCTGATTCCACAGTCTTGAGCTAACCAGGCTTCTTTTCAGTCACATAAAGGAAAGCAGCCTCCTCACAGCTGTGCTGTTTTATATACCTGAAAGACAATTTTAAAAATTATCATGGTCTTACTAGGGAATTTGGATATGCAGTCATTACTAAATTGCCATAAAGTTCCATATTACCAATTCTGTCATTACTCAACAGCTTCAAGACACACAGTATCTTTGTGCTGCATCTCTTTTTCTCACTGTAAGAAAACAAGAGCATATGAATGACAGCAAAAATGAAGCCAAATGTACTGTTGAGAAACTTGGTATTCTCTTATTTCTAGGAGAGTTATAGTGTAATTCTAAACTGCAGCATTCAGCATGTCTCCTGAGCTTCCTCGCTGAAATATAGCAATGGAAATTTTACAGCATCTGTGTTGCTTTTGGAAGCCATCACCTCACATCTGCTGTCTCCGTAGTGTAGAGTTTAACTTCAGCATAAAAAGGTACTTTGTAATAGGCAAGAGAAATCCTGACAGAGTAGTAATTTACAGACTCGCCCGGCTCTCCTGACTAGACTCACTCAGTTTTACATTCTGTAGAGATTTTTAAATAAGGTGCGTTTCAAGCAGCCACCAGCTAAAGAGTCACTTCTTAAAACGGAGCGTCGCATCCAGGACTGGAGACTTTTTAAACCTCTGCCAGTCACTGAGTCCTCTGCCAGACGTTTTCCTCACCGGGCATTGTTCGATCTCGTAACACTTTCCACAATGGTGTTAACTAAATTAGGGCTAAAATAACCACCTGCTACTTTTGGAAAAGTTCTGATTTTGATCAGAAACAGCACTGCGCGTGCAATAACAGGAGCGGTTCCACAGCCCGAGCACGCGGAGGAGCCGCGGCCTCCGTGAGCTTCCCATTCCCGTGTGACCTGCGGTGGGCGCCGGGGTCGGGAGCGGCGCTCGGTCAATTGCAAATCAATTGTGATTACACAGCGGGCGAGTTTATCGCCCCATCATCGCCCATTTCCTCCTAACGGGGTAATCCGCGCGTTCGCTCACACGGCGACAGGGCCGGCGACAAGAGCCTGTTGGCTCAGCCAACAACCCGGGGATTGTTCCTTGTTTGGCCTCACGCGTTCCATTTCCTCCAGGCGCCCCGCACCGCCTCCCGGGGCGGGCTCGCCCCCTCCCCTCCTCCCCCCCCTCCCGGCCCCGCTTCTCCCGGTGTGACTCCCCGCGAATCACACGATTCCCGCCGCCGGCAGACGGGCCCCGCCGCGTTCCCGCGGTTCCAGTCATTAGGGCCGCAGCGGGAGCGCCGCGCGAGCGCCAGGCGCAACAGCGCCTCAATTAACAAACAAACGCCCCGTCCCGGGAGCGCGACAACCCCCCGGGACGGCCCCGCCGCGCTCGCAGCCCGCGCCCGCCGCCGCCGCTCCCCTTAAGGTGGTCTGGCTACGGCGGGGCCGCCGAAACACCCGCCCGCCCCTTCCCCGCAGCGGGTGGGGGAAAAGCGGGGACTCCCCTCGGGGCTGTCCCGCGTCCACCGGGAGCGGAGGGCGGGGGGTCCCGCGACGTGGGGCGGCGGCGGCCGAGCGGGCATCGAGCCGCAGATGGCTCCTCTGCCGGCCCGGGTGGGACACGCCGCTCTGGGCGGCTGCAGGCGGCTCTTCGGCGAGTCACCGCCGCGGCGCCGGGCTGGCGCGGGCGCTCGGCAGCCGCGGCCGTGACAGAACCGGCCTCCCGGCGCTGCTCTTGGGCTGCGGGTCAGTGGCCGGCGCGCCTAGCGCTGGACGCGGAGCTACGCCCGTGTCCTTGCCCGGCTGGGAGCCGAGTGTCCACCTGCGGGCCGAGTGTCCCACCGGGAGCTCGGGGTGCCGGCCGGCGTGTACACACGGCACCGCCTGAGCACTCCCCGGCGAGCGCCGTGACCCGCAGCTGTCCGCGCCTCGGGGATGCCCGTGTCACCCGTCACACGCCGCGGCCCCGGCCCCGGGCAGAGCATCCAGCGCTCCGTTTGCACCGTGCGTTTTTCGGAGCTCCGAGCCGGGGCCGGGGGCGCGGGCAGCCCAGGGCGGCGGGGCCGGGTGTCGGCTGCGGTGCTGCCGGGACCCCTGGCTTCACCGCGCTCCCATCCCCGTCACCAACACGTGCAAGGGGCAGGACGGCGGGGATGGGGCAGCGCGCACACCGGCACGGGCGGCGAATCCCGCGGGCATCAACGAGGTGATAGAAAACCCCTTCCGAGGGACTCCACAGCGCTACTTAAACTGCTGCTGTGGTTGACTGTGACTCGGCTAGGAGCCCTTGCAAGGGGACAAAGGTCCCCTGCGCAGCCCGGGTCGGTGCCTGACTGCCGCAGCCCGCGCACCGCGGTGCAGAACCGCGCGTCTCCGCACGGGCAGGGACCGAACAAACACCGCCACGTCCCCGCAGCCGCTGCGACCCAGCAGCACCCACCACAGTCCAGCGCCGGCTCCACCTTAAGGAGCCCCGGGGCCCGTCCCCCGCCTCCCGCCCGAGTGCGGCTGATAGGCGGACGAGGCGGCGGGGGCGGGGCCTGGCGGCGGCCGCTATAAATATTCATGAGAGCGCGGCGGCCGGAGCGCCGCTGCCGGGGCCGGAGAGCGAGAAGTTGGCGGAGGCGCTGCCGCGCTCGACCCGCGGCTCAGGTGGCGCGATCGCGGCCGGGGTACCCGGGCAGCCAGAGAGGGACCCAGCGCAGGGCGAGGACCGGCCGGCTGGCGGTCACCCGCGGAGCCGTGCGCTCGGACGGGCGGCAGAAGGAGCCGCTCCGGCCCCGCCGCTGCCCGCCCGCTCGGGGCGGTGGGAGCCCGGCACCGCCTGGTCCCCGGGACGCCTCAGCCTTCTTCACCGCGCCGCCCGGGGGCTGACGGCGAAACTTCTCTGCCGCCGCCGCCCCGTGCCCGGCCGGCGCTGGAGCAGCGGCGAGAGGAGCGGCGCCCCCCCCTACGAAACCGGCCCCGCGAGGAGCGATGCGACGGCGGCTGAGGGGCCTCCCGTGAGCGGACCTCCATCCTCCGGTGGCTCCCCCTCACCGGGTGCCCGCGGACGACGGAGTCCGGCGGGGGCTGCGAGACCTCTCACCTGCGACCGGCACGGAGGGGCCGCCCTCCGCCCCCCCGGGGGTAGCCGGGGCGGGGGGGTGCTGTGGCGCCGCGCTCCCCGCGGCTGCTGAGCGGGACGGGAGAGGAGCCGGGGCCACCGCCCGCGCGCCGCCGAGCATGGAGTGGAGTTACCTGTTGGAAATCACCTCGCTGCTCGCCGCCCTGTCCCTGCTGCAGCGCGCTGGCTGCGCCGCCGCCTCGGCTGCCGCCGCCGCGTCCTCCTCCTCGGCAAAGGAGCTGTCGTGCCAGGAGATCACCGTGCCCCTCTGCAAAGGCATCGGCTACAACTACACCTACATGCCCAACCAGTTCAACCACGACACGCAGGACGAGGCCGGGCTGGAGGTGCACCAGTTCTGGCCGCTGGTGGAGATCCAGTGCTCCAGCGACCTGCGCTTCTTCCTCTGCAGCATGTACACCCCCATCTGCCTGGAGGACTACAAGAAGCCGCTGCCGCCCTGCCGCAGCGTCTGCGAGCGGGCCAAGGCCGGCTGCGCCCCGCTCATGCGCCAGTACGGCTTCGCCTGGCCCGACAGGATGCGCTGCGACCGCCTCCCCGAGCAGGGCAGCCCGGACACGCTCTGCATGGACTACAACCGCACGGACCTCACTACGGCCGCGCCGCCGCCAGCTAAGCCCCCGCTCCGCGGCTCCAAGCCCGGCACCCCCGCCAAGGCGCCCCCCGCCGCCCCGCCGGCCGAGGCCCCGCGCAAGCCGCGGCCGCCGCAGCCCTGCGAGCCGGGCTGCCAGTGCCGGGCGCCCATGGTGTCGGTGTCCAGCGAGCGGCACCCGCTCTACAACCGTGTCAAGACGGGGCAGATCGCCAACTGCGCCCTGCCCTGCCACAACCCCTACTTCAGCCCCGACGAGCGCGCCTTCACCGCCTTCTGGATCGGGCTCTGGTCCGTGCTCTGCTTCCTCTCCACCTTCGCCACCGTCTCCACCTTCCTCATCGACATGGAGCGCTTCAAGTACCCCGAGCGCCCCATCATCTTCCTTGCCGCCTGCTACCTCTTCGTGTCCCTCGGCTACCTGGTGCGGCTGGTGGCGGGGCACGAGAAGGTGGCGTGCAGCGGCGGGGCGGGCGCGGGCGGCGCGGGGGCCGGGGCGGCGGGGGCCGGCGGCGGCGCGGCGGCGGGGGCGGCGGCGGCGGGGGGGCGCGGCGCGGCGGGCGGCGCGGCCGAGCTGCAGCCGGAGCTGGCGGTGGCCGAGCACGTGCGGTACGAGAGCACCGGCCCGGCGCTGTGCACCGTGGTCTTCCTCCTCGTCTACTTCTTCGGCATGGCCAGCTCCATCTGGTGGGTCATCCTCTCCCTCACCTGGTTCCTGGCCGCCGGCATGAAGTGGGGCAACGAGGCCATCGCCGGCTACGCACAGTATTTCCACCTGGCCGCCTGGCTGCTCCCCAGTGTCAAGTCCATTGCTGTGCTGGCACTCAGTTCTGTGGATGGGGACCCCGTGGCTGGCATCTGCTACGTGGGCAACCAGAGCCTGGAGAACTTACGGGGCTTCGTGCTGGCACCGCTGCTCATCTATTTGGCCATCGGCTCCATGTTCCTGCTCGCTGGCTTTGTCTCGCTCTTCCGTATCCGCAGTGTCATCAAGCAGCAGGGTGGCCCCACCAAGACCCACAAACTGGAGAAGCTGATGATACGCCTGGGACTCTTCACTGTGCTCTACACTGTGCCAGCTGCCAGCGTGGTTGCCTGCCTCTTCTACGAGCAGCACAACCGGCCACGCTGGGAGGCCACGCACAACTGCCCCTGCCTGCGTGACCAGCAGCCTGACCAGGCTCGCCGCCCTGACTATGCTGTCTTCATGCTCAAGTACTTCATGTGCCTGGTAGTGGGCATCACCTCTGGTGTCTGGGTCTGGTCTGGCAAGACCCTCGAGTCCTGGAGGGCCCTCTGCACTCGCTGCTGCTGGGCCAGCAAAGGTGCTGCTGTGGCTGGGACCACAGGGGCAGCAGCAGGTGGACAGGCAGCAATCACTGCAGCAGGAGGACTTGGGGCCGGAGGTGGTGGCTCCCTCTACAGTGATGTCAGCACCGGCCTGACGTGGAGATCAGGCACCGCCAGCTCTGTCTCCTATCCCAAGCAGATGCCCCTGTCTCAAGTGTGAGGAGGGGGAAAGAGGCCAAAGGTTATGGAATGAGGGACACTGGCCTGCCTAAAATGCCCCCTCACTGTTTGGTGCCATTAATGAACCCCTAATGGTCCTTATTAGCCACAGCTTGTATAGAACAATGCAGCTGGCAGAGGCCCCAGGCTCCAGCCCCCTCCTCCTTCCCCTCCATTCATATGCAGGGAGCATGTACTTCAAGGAGCCAGCTTATTATTTTGCTGGCAGAGGAGGATAGAGGCTCACCCATGTCTTGCAGAGGGCAAGGCACAGCGGCTTCTGAGTCACTCTGGACTAACAGCAGCTCTTTACTCATGGGAGGGAGGGTCTTCCTCCCCCCCATCCTGAGGTGGGAGTCTGCCGGGGAGTGCAGGTTTTTGGGATGTTGATGACCAGGCAAATGCCTTACAATATAGACTGAATCAAAACATGTCTTAATTATACACCCCAGCTAAATACGGGTTTCCTACATTAAAGGATGTATTTATATAATTATTTGTTACCTTGTACAGATGTGTAAAATATGTATATATCCAAAGCTATACAGTCTGTAAATTTTTTTGTATAAAAGTTTAGAGACTACCCCTGTAAGAGCAAATATGAGTATTCTATTTTGTCAATAAAATGACTTTTGATAAATGACTTTTTCAAGCTTTTCCCCTACTCCTGCCCTGGTTATTCCAGCTGCTGTATCTTTAGGTAGTTCCATAAACTATGAACTACATTCATCCTCCAGTCATTACCTGTTAAAGAAGTGAGCTATATAGACCCAAGAAAATAAGTCATTCAACAAGTTCTGAAAAAGTGTTTGCCAAAACTGGAAGGTGCCTTACCATACTTCTTTCTTTTTTTGAAAGATGGCAGTGTCTTTAAACTGAGCCTTTACAAAAGAGTCATCTCCCATGGCATGTTAAGTATCCTTTTAAAACGGGTGTTATTTTAGGAATGTGCACACCCGCCTCTCATATCTGTTGTCTACACCTCTGTAAGCACCTGCCTTTCCTGGGATGCATACTGAAGTGTAAAAGGTTAATGTTTTAAATTCAAAGACCATGTACTATGGTGGAACAGTGAGTTGAGATTTGTTAGATCAATCTCTTCTTAACAGATTAAACTAACATCTTAACTTTTGTATATCAAATATGGTCCTTTTTCGAGAGAAAAGGTATTGTTCTTCTGTCAGGAGTAAGCTAATTTATTTGCGCAGAAGGCTGTTGAATTAACAGAAGAATGCTTTGGCAATTGTTGAACTTTTTACCTGTCTGCCCAGTGGCTCAGAACATCATTCCTTTAAGAGGAGCTAAATGAATAGGGTTAATCTGTAGGGAACTTGGTTTCTTTTGAGTTTGGGAAAACTTTGATCTTTTCTCTTCACCAAACGTGATGTATAGTCTGAAGTTTCTTTCCCTGCTGCCTGGTTCCTCTTGTTGCAGACCAATTGGCCACCATGGAGCCTTAAAGTTCTTCAATTAAAGGGACATGGGACTTTTTTTTTTTTTATTTTAAGAGGAAGACTTGTAACAGTTAGTGAACACCAGAGGGAAAAGGGAGAACAGCCTTTTAAACAGCTTTTCCCTGCATTGTTAGCCAGACTGCAGGCAGCAAGGCATGGCTTGGAGCATTATAGAAAAGAGCTATGAATGCCCTACAGGTGGTCTGCTCACATAATCTCCCCAATTTAAAACATTTTCCTTTACAGGACAATTGCATTACAAAACTCCCTTCTCTTTTGGTCCTAATTGAACCAAAGAACAACTACAAGATTTTCTTTAAAAACTGAGTGTCCAAAAATTTTTTTAAATCCATTAACTACATTCTAATCTGTTTTCTAAAATGAGAGCACTCAGAACACCAGGAGCAAAAACTGCATTAGACATTACTCCAGATATTTTTACATCTTCTGCTTATATTCTGTCAAATTAGCAATCATTTAAAAGCAATTGGTTAGGTTGTGTGCTAGCAGTGAAAAGATAGCCCCAGGTCCCTTATTAACCTGCCAATCATGATAAGAGATGGGCAGCTACCCTACTAATGACACAGATATCAGTCATGATTTGTGGGAAAAACCTTGTTTCATTGAGCACTGACTTGATTATCGGTGTCCCTTTCAAAAATATCCTAACTTAATAGACTCCACTTCTACAAAGTTACCAGGAGCATGAAGAGGAGTAATTTAAAATGCTCCTAACTCCTTGATGGAAAAAATAATTTTAATTTCTTAAATGCAAAGGAAATTCCACTGGGGTTTATGCATGGTACCTATTTATGCACCAACTGACCAGCATCAGAATATTGGCATAACGGTAAGTTGAAAAGGCCATACTATTTTCCTGTATTGCTGGAAATATTTTTTTCAAGGTTGTTGAAACATTTAAATCAATGTGACACTTTCCCCTGCTGTCAGGTCTTCCTGCTGGGGAAGCCCCCCGTAGCACAATCAGTTCTGCAGATAAAAATCTGAGTGCCTTCCCCTCCAGTGGGGTCCAGCAAGGAAGACAGAGGAGGTACAGTCACAACTCTTCTTTGAGAATTTGTTTAGATAGGTCTCTCGCAGGCTGCTGGTACAGGTTGCTCGTGTTGAGATAAAAGCATTTCTAGTAAAAGAAACAAGTAGCTCTATGGCTTAACCTCATCTGGAATGAGCCAAGAGATGCTACAGGTGAACTTACTCAGAAAAGGAGTCTCAGAGCTAGCCAGGTAAACAAGATGCCTGCTTTGGAAGTGACTGAGTAATAATGCAAAGGTTAAACAGATAATGAGGCAAAACTAAAATCACTAGAAACACAAACCTGGGAAAATGGAGCTAAAGAAGCTAACACAGAAGTGCAGATTTTTGTCAATCAGCATAAAATTTGTAGATAGGTAAAAACATTTAGAAACACCAAGGCATTTAGATATACAAGAAATAAATATCCACAGCTACAACGAACTTCACATTATTAGGATGCCATTTAACAGACTTTAAGGTTAAATTTGTTGTGAAGATCCAAAAAGTATTGGTGAGGTGGAAATGGAAATGACTTGTTAATTTTCATGATCTGATGACAAACTGCTTTCTCCATAAATTTGCCAGAGAGCTACTGACAATAGCCAAAGGAAACTCATGGGCCAAGCCCTTTACTCCAGAGCAGGACTGCCCTCAGCATCCCTGCTGGCATAGGCTCATCCACGGGCAGGGACAGCACCCACACACACTGGCTCCAGAGAGATAAGGGAAAGCTTTGCTGCCACTGATGTGAGCGATAACAGCATTTGGGGAGCTGGATAATGGCAACTGAGAGCCTCCCATAGAAAGGCCAAACTGCTCTGTTCAGGCGAGTGACCAAGTTAGCACAATCATGGTTTGGGTTTTTTTTCTTCTCTAATAGGCAAGATACATTTAGAGCACTCTTTTTTTTTTTTTTTTTTTTTTTTCCCCAGGACCCCTCCTTGCTTTACATGGTCCTGCTTCAGAAAGGAAATCTTACAGATCTTTCTTCTCCTGCTGCTATAACTGAAAAACCCTGCAGCCTCCCAGAGAGCTGGTCTAGCTTCTGGTGGGCCTCTTAAACAGAGGCAGAGCAGGGCAGGTGTGCTGCAGAGCCTCAGGAGGGACACAACACATTCCCTAGGCCCTGCTTCTCAGTCCCTGGGAGCTGGATGGAAGTGTACTCCAAAGTTTTCCCTGTGCAGGAGAAGCTTCCCTGAAGCTTTGATAATCAGTCATTTTGGTTGGGAAGGGGCTTCAAGAAAGGGAGGAATTAGGAAATTCTCATATATTGTAATAATATTAATGTGGCCAGGCTCTCTGGGAAGGCTATGAAGGGTAAGACTGGCACACAAAGAGTCTTTTCTCCTTTCTTACACAATATTTAAAGTATTGGAGTGTTCACCCATTAAACAGTTCTTCAAATGTCCTAAAAGCTGTCCCAGGTGGGAAAGCTGGAGGCGGGGTGCCTCCGTGCACGCACTACCCACAGTGTTCCTCACCCCAGCTTCAGAGCCTGGGCTTTTTCCAGGTTCCCTCAGGAGGAGACGTCCCTAGACACCTGAGGGTGGCTTGTAGAAGAAATCAGTAACAGTTTTTCACAAGAGGAAACTGGGAGACAAGTACTGGGAGACAAGACAGAATGCCCAAATTTAAAAAGGAATCATTAGCTGAGAAAGAGCTTGGGAGAATCCCAGGTCTATTTTGAAATATGAAAATTCAATACAAGACCACTTCTTGATCCCAGTGACTGTGCTCAACACACTTATGTCACAAGCACTACATGCCTGCATAGGAAGGTAACCTTCTTAACCAATAAAGACATGGGATAGACAGGCCATCTAATATAAAGGAAAACTAGCAATAATGTACACTGAAAAATGACAAAAGATGCTCCTGGAGTGAAAACTCACCTGCAGTCAAGATCATGCTGGAGGAAAGCTCAGTGTGGACCAGTCAAACCAGCTTGTGGAATCACAGCCAGTCTCCAAAGTGCCTGTTCCAACCTGCCTGTAGCATGCCCTGCTCCTGCACCCCATTCCAGAGCCACATGGCCTGTGTTTCTCCAGGCACACAATTCCACTCCCACACACCATGGTCAATGCAGCTTCTGGCCCAGCAGGGAAGTGAGTGAGGAGCAAATCTCTCTCCGTCACCCATCCTGGCCATGTGCCCTCTCTTATTGTCCTGCATACCATATCTGGATGCTATGGAAAAGATAGCACATATCTCCCTAGAATTAAAGAGTCTGGGCAGCAAAGGTCACCCTGAAAACAATAGGATGAGACTAAGAAGAATAAAGAGATCTGAGGATGCCAGTCCAAAGAAGAAACATTAAACAGGGCAGGCTCCCAGCATGTGGTTGTGATGAGTTCTAGGCAGCCCTTAAGAGAACTCAGTTAGAAATCTTCAGACAGCTCTGTTTATTTAAGCTTTTATAACTGCCCATCATTACTGTGATCAGGTATATGAATTTCACTGGTTCAGCAGAAAGGATCACACATCATAAATGCTATGGTGGTATGGAAATAACTAGTGTCTTGTATTAAAATGTGGAGCAATAATCTGAGGTGACTAAGGATAGTCAAATCACCTCAGAAACTAGTACCTAAGGTCAAATGCTGAACCAAGCTTTTTGAAGGCTGAGATAACACTTCTTCACTCTTATCTGTGATCTCAAACCACTTACATTCACTTGTGAATTAATAGTCAAATTTCTTCTTGTCAGGCAGAAATAGCAGTAATAATACCCAGGTTAATGAAACCTAAATGCAAGTCTAGGGGAAGAACCTGGATTTCCTGACTCTGCTCTGTGTTCTCAGTACAGCTCCATTTTATGAGCACTTTTTCACACCTGTGCCGTCCCCACCAGTGTCCCCGCAGCAGTCCCCAAAGGCCACAGCCCCATGCCCGGAGTTTGCCAGGCACACACCAAATCTGCCGCGTCAGGCTGCCCGAGCCACATCGGGCCGTGGAAGCTGCAGAGCTGAGGCGAAATAGGCTTGCACAAGACTGGAGGAAAACTACGCATTCCTCCCATTCCCTAAGGCGGACGGGTATGGAAAAGAAGGTTTACAGCAATTCTGGAGTTGCACCGGGCAAGGAACCCGGCAGGCGGAGGGGCTGCGGCGGGAGCGGCTGTGCGGGCACAGCGGAGGCGCGGCGGGATGCGGGAGGGGCCGGCGGCCTCAGCGCTCGCCATCCCGCAGTGCCCTCCGCTGGGGACACCGGGAATTCCAGCGCCAGCCCCTTCCACAGCCCCCAGCTCCTGCTGTCGCGGAGTTCCCGCTTGCCACCCTTTCCGCAGCTTCTCCTCTCCGCGGAGCGTGGCGGGGCCGGGAAGGGGCGATGCCAGCCCCCGCTCCCTGCGCTGACCCTGCACAGGCCACTGCTGTCACCCTCTGGGCAGGGGTCACCATCGCTGCAACAAGCAGAGTCGAATACAGAACTAAGGTGTTCGTTTTTAAAATCCAGCTTTCCAAGAAGATAGAAATTTAGTCAGAAGAATGTGGCCACATTCCTGTAGATGCCTAATATAAAGGAGAAAGCTAGGCTATTTCTTTTGGACACTATCTGACTTTTTTAATATGTTACATTAAAAAGTGGCTCTCATCCCATCACTTTTGCCTTATATGTGACTTGTTAGATGCTTTCAGGTATGCTTTAAATACATTACTTAGATGTTCTTTCCTCCAAACTTCTGTCATGGATAATACCATGTGACATTCTTCACAAAGAAGTGCTAGTCTTGAATTATTTTTTTCTACTTGATTTTTTTTTCCAAAAATAAATTTACTATTAGAATGCCCCATTTTCACATCTTCTGAAATTAGAAAGAACAGTTTTCATGCTGTGAACAGACTGGATTCAAAATGTGTTTGAGACATGATACCTTCATAATTTCTCAGTGGTTGAAATCTAAATGGTCTCTTTCAATGTAAATCAGAAAATGTAGCCATCTGGCTTATGAAACAAACTACTTGCTTTGCCTTTCTGTCCAGATGTAGGGAGGGAACAGAATTAAATCTGACTTTTAGGAAAGGCAGGGGAAATATTTCCCGTGCAGACCGTGCAGCTTTGGGCACTGTGTGTTCAGTACATCGCTGCCATCCAGAGCTGCAGCCAATCTGCAGGAAGCTGCACCTCTTTCTCTCTCAAAACCCGTGGGGCAGAAAGCACATTTATCATTGTGGGTTTTAAACTGAAGTTACTTTTCTGCAAAACTCTACGGAAGCAATATTTTGCTATAACAAGTTTTAAAATCTCAGTTTTCCAGGATGCAGAGCAGGCCATTAGGAATAGCCAGATCAGGAAACCACGGAGACCCACACGGAGCTTCATTGCTGCCATCCTCGAGCTCATTAGTGTACAAGAATTGTGTGTGTTGTTTTTAGCAGCTAAAGAGTTATTTATGGCTTCTATGTTCTCAAGCCAAAGTGAGTGAGGGGTGCAACCAGGGCAAACGCATCAGAGCAATGCAAATCACTGACAAGGCATCATGAATACAAGCTGAGCAGAATTTAAATACAATCCATGAATGAGAGGAAAGATTTGCATGAGGGAAAGAATCATTAGAATCTGATTTAACAAGCAGTACATAAAATGGGCCTTTGCAGCTTAAAATGAAGCAAAGCACATTCACATTACACATTCTTAATGAAAAAAAAGCAAAATCACAAAAAACCTAATTTATTAGTAGAGCTTGGAATAGAAATGGTTTTCACAGAATACCTTTAGATCCTGATTCAGAAACTTGTGCTTGATTGCTTTCTTGAATAGAAGTGGATCAGAAGCATGTAGGGTGGTAAGGACTATTTAAGTGCATGCCAAACTCCTATTGATTTCAGTGAGATTTTTTAAGATACTTAAAGTAAGCATGTGCATGTATGTTTTCCTGAACAAGAGTGTTTTTCTGAATTAGGGTTTAACCCATGAATTTATATAGTGCTTTTAAACATAATTCCTTCTGGGAAAATAGAATAGACAATATTTTATTTTTTTTTAATTGTATATTTCTGCATGTGTTAAAAGAAGTTAATGGAAAATTATTCTGGATAGAATTTTCTGTAAGGCCCAAAAGCCAATCTGTGGAACAGTCTGTGGAAGTAAATAATGTTCATAGAGCAACTTTTATAGATTGTCTGTTGGTTTCATCCCAACTAAATTTTGGAAGGTTTTAAATATAAGGTGTTATATAGATAATTTCAGTTAAGTTGTTTTACATTATATTCTGTCTTTGAGAAAAGTAAGAGAATTGCTTTTAAGAAACACCTGCCAGTTTTTGTTTCCCATCAGTGGTCACTAACACTGAGCAGAACAAACTTTTTATGCAATATCTCCTAAAATAAAATGTGCCTACCTCTAAATGTCTTGTCTTTTGAAGTAATGGCTGAAGTGCCAGATTCTGACACAACTGTGTTTTTCTGATACTACGAGATCATCTGTCTCTGTCAACACTGGACAATCTTTTTGTTTCTATAGAAGCATTGCTCCAGCTGTGTATTTACATTTCCTACCATATTGCTCTGGAAATACAACACTTCTTTTATGCACTTCTCTCAACTAAGTCTTTAGCAACAACACACACGAATTCAAAGAGCGCAGTGTATGACCATGTGGCCATCCGTATTGACTGTATTTGTGAAAGTTAGACTCTAGTGTCAATTTTTCTTTTGGCATTTTAGAACACTTTGGAGTGTTGCAGTGATAGCTTGCAAGATGTCTTTTTGAAATCTATGAATGGTATAACCAGTGTGATTTTTGTCTCTTGTGCTCTCTTTCTAAATAATTCTACTGTGAAAATGTTTGGCATCATATGATATTCCAGGCCAGCAGCAATACTGTTCTCCTGACTTAGATTTCTGTGTCTCTTTTGTTGAATAATATCACATTTGTTGAAAGGTAACAACCACTATAGTAGTACTTCTCTAGCTGTTATCACGGCTTAAATATTTCTCAACATTTTCATACTTTCTTTTTTTTCCCTCCCTCCAGCCCCCTTCCTCCAAATGCTATGTTTAAGTTGTAGGAACCCAGAGTGCCAAGAATATTTCTCTGCCTGTTTTTAAGGGTTCTTACCCCCCTGAACAACACTGTTTTAACCCCCAACCTTTGAAAAAATTACCAATGGTCAGACAGGAACTAGAAAATACAGTGGTGTGAATTAGGTGATAGACTACTATGTAAGATTGTCACAGGGTGAAAATTTAGAGGTTTTGGACTTCTCTTTGTAGTAAATAGGTAAGAGTAAAAAATACCAAAATGGAGGATTGTTGTTGTTCTTCTTCTCCTTCTTCTACTACTCCATGTTCTGTAGTAAAAGTAGTTTGGAATGATTGGATAGAGAATTCCACAGTTTCTGCCTGTGTTACTGAATAATTGGTAGGAAAGTGAAAATAATATATATTTTTAGTAACTATTGGTTAAAATATCTTTAAAAGGCCATGTAAGTCTTGATAATTAGACTTCACTCCTGCTTTCTGTGCTCTATGCTATACCTGGGTCACACTAGTGGCTCTGTTCCTCTGATAAGACTTAATAAACAACTATTTGGCAGCATTGAAACTCAAGGAAAAGTCTCAGTTTATCTTTGAAACTCCTTGCAAGGACTTTTAGAAAATTCTCTCCCATCAGGAGGGATTTGATTTATGGTGCGGTTCAGTGTCAAGGTGAAGGCTGAGGTTCAGCTCATGTAAATGCAGGTAGGTATCTCAGTATAGGGGTCTTTTTAAGGTAAGACACTGTATGAACTCTTATTGTAGTCAATAGAGGGTGAGAAATGTAGTCATTAGGTCCTGGAAACAGAATCTGTTCTCTCTGTGTAACTTGTGGGCCTCAATTCAGTTACTCAGACATGGGCTCCACGTGGTCCTGGAGGTTCCTATCCAGTTTCTACCTGCATTCCAAATGAGCTTGGGTCTCCTGTAATTTTCTGTCATGTCTGAAAGACCCACATGAATATCTCAGTTACCCTTTGGCGCATCTAATAACATGGGATACTTTTGTGGGCAACTTATTGGAACCCAGATCTGGATTTGACCAGATCTCCTCAGAGAGCGGTGGGGCTGTGGAAACCAACCTCACAGCTGTGTGACAAAGTGTAGGTGTCTTAACCTTGAGCTGAACCCTGACAAGAGAGGCTGGTGATTATTTTTATCATCAGTCACATCTCTGTTGCAAGATTTCAGTATTTTTATGGTGATGGGTTCTTTAATTGCTGCTTCCTCAAGTTTTACATTTTTTGCTGGGTTCTCTCATGTCTTTGTACAAGCTGGCACAATAGTTTTGATTGTTCAGTAGATAGGTTTCTTCTCAGCCACTGCTCTGACCTCTTTGACCCCTTAAAAGCAATCCGCACATTGTCTGCTAAGGATTTGGACGGGGAAGTGTTATTCTTGACAAGGCCTTTGATTGGTATAACAATAATTTATTCAGTATAATCATAATTTATTGAAAAGTTGTTGTTTTAGTAGTGCCTCTTTTGGCAGTGCCCTCGTGCAATGATATCTATGTGCTTTCTTCTATCTCTTTGTGGTATATTAACTTCTTTGTTCTTTAAGTTTTATTTTGCTGCTGCTGAATTTCCTTACAGAATTTTAGAGAGGATATTTGGTTTTCCTCCTTTTTGCAGTTTTCTCCATTTATCCAAGTTTGAGGACTGCTTAAAGTACATAACCATGTATCCTTAAACATGCAAGTTCCATCAGCTCCTCTAGAGAGCAGCAAATATGTTCAAATAAAATAGTAGCATGAGTCAACCTAATGTTTCCTGAAACACAACCTTTGTTAACTCAGCTTGCTAAGTACTGCTAAAGAGCTAAAAGCTATGAGGAATGAAGGTCTTATACCCAAATCTGGCATTTTCGGACATTATCTGAGAACTGTTCTAGCCCTGGTATTTAGTGTGGAAGCCTTCTACCCTCTCCAAAAGCCCAACACCACCAATATCTTATGGCAGAGGGGAGAAGGAAGGCAACAGGGGTTCAGTCTGGGCCAGGGACCAGACTTGGATGCCCACCAGGTCTGTGGGCTGTAAAGCTGCCATCTTTTCACAGCACTGGCAGCCAAGAGGAAGCACTCACTCTCAGAAAAACACCCACGAGTTCTCCATCCTCATGTCCATCAGTGGGCGTTTGACAGATGGGGCTCTGGTTCCTGATGTGCACTAACCAGAGCTTAAGGAAACTTGACGCCTGACAGTGAGCCACAATTCTTTTATTTTTTAAGAAAAATAGCCAAGGTAAATGCTTCCTAGCTACAGACCTCTTCAGACTAACGCCACCATGTCTTTGGACCTAAATGCTACATAAATCTTCAAGAGAAGGACAAAGGTGGCTCTGTTCTTTGAGAGCAGTCTCCAAGCACAACTGACAGCTGCCTGCCCGAGCACTCACACAGCTGGCACAGTTCTAACAAGGCAAACTCATTCTAATGGGGAAACCCATATAACAGAGCTTCCAAAAACATGCTCATGTTCGCAGACTTGTCTCTGGTAAGGTTTTGTGCTAGTAAAGCTTCTTGGTCTGTACTGACTGTCTGAAGCAGCTTTTGCAAATGTTTTCTTCTCAGTCATAAGCCTGGTCAATTAAGCCAACCCCGTATCTGCAAAAGGGCCATGGCTGCAAGCAGAGCAGCTTTTCCTCAGTTTCCTATCACCTACATTACATGTCATCGCCGCCACCATCAGTGCTGGTGGCATTCCCTTCCAGTTGCTAGGTACTGAGGTGCAAATGGGAACCACCTTCCCCAAAGGCACCACCTGAACTCTGTTAGACACAAAGAACACTGGGAGACAATTCTGGATGGACAGAAAACACCACCAGTGTAAGAGCGACTTCCAAGGACACGACAGAGCAAGGGAATCGTTTCTGGAAAATGGAACTTGGCATCTTCCATTACCTCAAGTATTATTTTTTCTGTTTTTATTTCTCCTTCTTCTTCTTTACCTAAATCTTTTGGTTCTTTTACTCAGAGTTCAGATTGAAACACAGGAGATGCGGAGTTGCTCTTCAGATTCAGATGTTTATTATTTCTTATCTATCTTACAGCTGCACAGAATGTGCCTCTAAGTTAACAACGTGAAAATGGCCCCCAAGTTCTACTTACCAAGGTCTTTTAAAGCCCAAATTACCCAATTATGGAATTCCAACTTATTTATTTTTACTTATAATCCAATAACTATTCATCCATGTTCTGCACTGCAGGTTTTTTGAACCAATACCAGATCACACAGGCTTGTGATGAAGAAGGAAGAAGAAAGAAGAACTAACCTGCACCCAAAATCCTCCATCTTGTTACATTTATATTACTATATCCCAGAAACCTAAATTTTCTACATTTCTACATATTCCACCCAATGATATAACTTTAACTACACCGCAACAATCTCAGTGTTATCCCATAATTTGGGAAGCTTTTCCCAAGGCCTCAAGTCAAATACAGTGTGCTTTTGAGGATCATTGCCTGTCAGCACTGAAAGACTGAAATTCTCTGAACCCAGGGTTCCAACACTCAAGGATCCTCAGCTCATCCCAGCATGCTAGCATAACGTGGAGGGGATGGATGAGGTCAGGCAAAGAGGAGAAAAAAACAAGGAATGCTTTGTATGCAGCTGAAGACCATGTTTATCACATTTTCCCCTTTCCTGTGCCACCCTTCACACCAGGATCCTTCCTTCTCAGTAGCTGCATGGCTTCTGCTGGTGGGCTGGATACAGTCAGATGCACCAACACGGACAATCTGCTAACCAAGTTCTGCCTCATTTTTGGAACCACTGCCAAAGATCCTGGAAACTATGGAAGTGGTGCTCCAGGGTGGATGGTAGAGGCTGTACCTTGCTGCTTTTTGAGGTGCGTGCTGGCAACTGGGGCAGCCTGACACAGGGTGCAGCTGGTGCACTTGGAAAACACAACCTTCTGCACCATGAGAACCCACCTGGCACCAAGGCAGAGCCAACATAAAGGCACTGGCAAAATGGGAAGTAGGTGGAACTTACCAGCACTTCCTCTTTACAAACTAATTCCTGCAAACACCAACACGGACACTAACATGGTGTCATGGGTTAGCAAGCATAGTCCCGGAAGTGATGTTCTTGCAAAGGGGTGCTTACAGCTTCCTCTGTGAGTTGACAGAACCTATCAGCTGGCCAGCTTGTGTAGCTGGGGGGGTCCCGGGAGCAGGGGAATCCAGCCAGAGTCACGATATGAACACCGATACGATTTGAGCATCGTGCTCCAGTTTTATTATTCTGTTACACCAAGTTATACTTTTTCCCAAAGTTTACACCCCCTTCCCATGAGAAAGCCTCTAAGCAGCGGGGGAGCTGACCAGTGTATACCTTTTCCCAAGGCTGTTCAAGGCTGCCAGCTAGCAGGTGCCTTGCAAGCCACTTTTCAGCCTGAGGCCCCATCAGGGGTACTTCTGCAACAGCCCTGGGATGCCCAAGCCCTCCTGGGGTATCCTATATTCCACAAGGAATCCCTCTACAAGCTTGAATATGGACAATTCTTTAAGCCACTTGAAGTTGTGACCACCTCTGTGATGCACACTTAAGAATAGAAACACATCACACCCCCCCCCCGCCCAGCTCTCTCGTTTCCGCTGCTGGGACAGGTGGCTGTGGGCCTCACGCAGGGGCCAGCGGGCCCGGCCCAGGCCCTGCTCGGGCCAGGCTGGGCCAGGTCATGGCCATCCTGGAGCCCTGTTCCACCTGCAGACCCCCCCCACCACTGCAGGGCTGTGGGCAGCCGGAGTGGCTCAGCTCCCCCTCTCCAGTGCGGCCAAGATTCAGCTGAAACTGCACCGGTGTCCGGCAGAGATCATGTGACCAACAGCGATAAGCGAAATTCCAGCTGCAAGGCCTAGGTGAGATTAACCCTTTTAGTGCTGTGAAGAGCTGAAAACCTGAGGGAAGAGAAAGAGGAGATGCTTAAAGCTGAAATTCTGTTGTAAAGCTATGATATATCAGAGTACCTGTTGTAATTTCATGAAGATATGCGGGGTAGAGTGTTCAACTTGTACTTGTGAGCAAAAGCACCTGCGCTGAGATAGGCAGATGCTGACACAGCTGTAATTTCATGAGAAGTTTGAACAGGGAGAGATGGAAGAGATGAGGACTTTTGCTCCAAATGGGAAAGGAGAAAACCTCAGTTCCTAGAGATGCTCCCAGAGATAGTCCTAGAGATGAAGATGAGGAGGACCCTTTGCTCCCAGGGAAGGAGAAGGGCCTCTGTTCTTGGAGATGAAATGCTCCCAGAGATGGGTGAAGAGAACTTTTGTTTCTGAATGGCTCAACCTTAAAATTGTACCCCAAAAAACTTCAAGAGTGGACCCTCGAAAGCAGTTGTGGGAAAGCTGCAAGTTGGGGGAAGGGACTCACATGTGAGCAGAGAGACTCCTCTTCCTAAATGGACTGAACAAAGTTATTTGGAAGTGAGCGGCTGTCTCGTTGTGATAATGTTTTCATAGCATGAGCAAGAGAGACTCCTCTTCCTAAATGGACTGAACAAGGTTATTATGGAAGTGGTAAACAGACTGAACATCTCAAGGGTTGTCTTTTTACATTGTCAGTGGGAGAAGGGAGGAAGGTGGGGGGAGGAGAAGAGTTCTGAAGGTGTGGTATGATTTTTTTTTTTCCTCTTTTAGGTCTGTTAATAAACTTCTTTATATTCTTTCAAGTTTGGTGCCTGCTTTGTGTTTCTCCTTATCTCACAGAAGGTAAACAGTAATGAGTATTTTGGACCAAAGCACTACACTAAATTGGTGTTTCTACCCAGTTACAAACCAAACCCGCTACACATGGGAATGCCAGGGAACACTCCACCAAGAGAGCTCGGTGCTCCCTGAGATGGTGGGTGAGCTCTTCTGTCAGGTGGTGACTGAGGCACCCATACCCTCATGATATTTTTGTATAGCCCATTTTTGAGGAAGATCCTGCTGATTCTCCAGTCCAAATAAATTTAGCTATGTTTAACTTTGCAGCCACAGACTCGTGCTCCCGATTGTATTAAGGAGTTGCCCTGCCTGGCCTTAGTTTTGCAACAGTTTCCCAATGTAACCCTGTAGTGTGGGATTAGTTTCTAGTGATCTACTGAGTTCTCATGTATCAGCAGAAGTCGGTGTTCAAGGTGTTCAGTCTGTATTGACAGGGCCTGAAGGCTGCCTAAGGGATGCAGAGGAGAGACATGAAAGCTCTGTTTTGGTGCCCCAGCTGAACTATTCTTATGATGTCTGCACATACTCCAAAATCAGGGCAGAATTGGTATAGAATTTGGTGTCAGAAGCAGTGTGGGACTATATTTCAGCTGACCTGGTGCCCCGTCTCTAGTGGGCTGGATCCCAGGTTCTACACAATACGAATATTACCAATGGATATCAAGGAGCACGTCAACAGAAATAAACAGCCTAAATGTTTTGCTTAAGCCTTTGTTTTTAATTTGTAGCAAAACTTCTCAAAAGATAAAGTGGGCTGAGCCAAGTTGTTTCTGGAAGTGAGCCTTGTAGGAATATTTTAGGAACCTCATGTACAAATAAAGCAACTGTTTGGATGTTTTAATCAACTCCTTTTTTTTCTTTCTTTCTTTCTTTTCTTTTTCCTATAATATTTTAAGGATTTTTGCAGAAGTACAGAGGGCTAACTAAATAGGGAACATGAGACTGTTTTTCTAAGGGATCAACAATATTTCTGTGCAGAAGTCTTGGAATATGTTTCTCAGACATGGGTAATTTGAAGAAAATATTTCCTGTTTATCTGCACATTTCAAAGTCTATTGCTATAAATGCTGAAAATTATGATTGATTTATTCTAAATATAAGTAGCTCTGTGTTTCACATAACTCCAGGCCATGAGGTGCATTGGCACCACATCTGTCTGTCTATCTATCTATCTATCTATTGATCTTCATTACAAAAAATATGTGTGTTTGGACTGTTCCTTAACATAGGGTCACCTTGTGAATTTCATAAAGGTTTGTGCTCTGTGGGATCAGTTCTGAGTGACTGATGGGAGACAGAAGTGGGGCTGCAATGCATATCCTGTGGTTTTCTCAAGTCATTTAGAGATTAGGCTACATCAAGTCATCAAGTTATACATGAAGCTCTGGTGAACCTGTACAAACAGGTATCTGTCAATGCATCACAACTGGCAAACTGTGTTACAGATATTCCTTATTTATGTCTCAGAGAAATGCTTTAGAAAGAGGCTTGCTGAAGAAGAAAAAAGCTTGGATTTGTTAGCCAATGCATAAGACTTTTTCATCTGCCTACCTTTGAATATCTCCTCTAGACGTCCAAAGATAGCACAGAGCTTTAAAGTTTGTGCCAGAAAGAAGGAGCTCACTGCACTGTATATGGTCTGTTAGAAGTAACAATCACTCACACTGACTCGTAGAGAAATAAGCAGAAGGAGTGGGTGTCTAAGTGGGTGTTTAATTTGTCAGGACAAGTGGGGCTCTGAAAGCATCTTATCCTGGTTTCTCTTAAAAAAAAAAGTATTGTCTGTCTTCCATGCAAGGAAAAGGCAAGACATCACAAGGGAAAATGCAAAATTTGACTCTGCTAGGTCAAAATCTCCTGTTTATTTCCATTATTGTTATTTCTTTGCTAAAAGTAACATTTTCAGTGACAGAAAATGCTGTGGTGCCTAAAGTCTCATTGGCAAAATAGATGTTACTGACATAGGAAGGCCAGAAATGAAGGGAATTTCTTCTGATTGCTGACCCCAAATTCCCTTGTTCTTAGGGCACCAAATCTACACCTCAGTTTCTAAAGACAAGCTCAAAATCTGCCATCATCCTCACTTAATAAATTGTTCATCAGTGAAAGATTTTCAAAGCAAATGCAGTGCTCAGCATAAAGTGTTACCTGCAGACACTGAATTAGAGACAGCTCTCTATCTCTTGGCATTTCCATGGTGTGAACAGCACAGGATCATAAAACCATCCTCGGACTTAGCACTGCGTGTGCACTCCCATAAATAAATTACAGTTGTGGAAATGACCTGGGACATCCTGCCTGTCAAACCAAATGGAAGGAAACAGCAAAGTGGGAGAAATCAAAAGCTAGTGAAGCAGATTGTGACTGTAATCTATCTGCATGGATCCTGGATAATTTTAATGTAGAGATGCAGTTGATACATTCTGATCAGATTTCTGCCTTAGTGAACTCATTTTTCCGAACTGGCATTGCTGGGCTTCACAGGCCAAGAGTTCATGCTATGAGTGAGCAGAGACCATCTAATCTGCAGAACATTTTAGCAACTCAATTACAAGGTAAGACATTATGTAGTAAAATTACTTCTCTGTCATTTGAACATCAGGCTATTAAAAGCAGTTCAAAAGACAGAAGTTAAAGAACAACCTTTTCAACTACTCTACTCTCATCTTTTTTGAGATGTGTTTCTTTATTATCCTAAAATACTACAAGCAGTAACAATTTATCTGTTCTCCATTGTAATCATGACATTACAATAATATAATGTCCAATTAATATGCTCTTTAAGGATTTCTTCTAGAAAGCTAATAATTGAAATAATGATGTATCATGTAAGGGCAGATAATAACTTGAAAGAATACATTGAGGGTGTCTCTACATTGCTAATTTCAGATTTAATACTTATTCTGGGCTGAACTGAGATATTCATGGAGAACAACTGCTGCTGACAGGAAATTATATATTCCCTAGACACCCGTCTACAGTGTCTTTCACAAGAGAAGAGAGAGCCACAGCTTTCTCTTATGCTGATGAGAGTAAGTCAAAGTGACCCAACCTAGAGAGTGCAAAAAGAGAATAAAGTGATTATAACTGACTGAAACTTGGCTTCTAAACTAGTTTGGCTTTTATTTTTGTATTTAAAAATATATTACAAAACAAAAAAAACCCCGAAAAAATTGTTTAGCAAAAAATTAAAATCAATTTTAGTTAGGGGTAAAAAAATTGATTTTTTTTTTCTTTCTTCGTGCTCATACTGCAGAAACTTCCAGCAATACTGATTTTACTGCATAGAAAACATAAAAATTCTGGGTCTCCAGCACCTACTAGATACTTACTTAGCAAGAGAAGTGCTATGATGCAGTTGAAGATACTGAGAAAACAACACTTTAAAGATATTTTATAATTTTCCAATAAAAATTTTATTTCTTATGTGAAAACTATTTTATCATAGATTTTCTGCTCAGTTCCAACTCTTATTTCCAGGGAGCTCAATTCCTTTCTGTATAGTCTCATGATCAGTACCACATGAGACTGGATGAGAAATGTATCTATCTTATGTATTGTTCCATAAAGCTACCTCAGGGTGCAAGTGACACCTGCACTTGGAGCACAAGACAAAGCTCCCTGAGGGCAGTTTTAGGAGTATTGTGCTTTCAACCCAACTTTGAAATGCTTTTCTGAAGTAGATAGGTTAAGAAATTATTTAAAGACACAGTGGTAAACATAACAAGCACCTTTTGTAACATTTTTCTGAGTATGTAATAAATTCTGGAAGGACTTACAAAACCAGTACCTGAGTTTAAAAGACTAAGTCTTTGTTTAAACAGCAGAAAATCTTGTTGCTTCCTTGCTTTACATCTATCAGTTCTTTTGCTTACTCTACGACATCTAGACATGTCTACAGCACCTCCACATTCAGTGATATTGATTACAAGGAGAAATTACAGGTCCTCCTCTTTGTTTTATCAAACAGATCTTTTCTGCTATTTTCTCCTCCTCATTGTGGATGCCCCTCCCAACCATGACTTTCCGTTTCTTTGAGCTCTGGAAGTTCACAATAGTTCAAACTTCCTTTGCATTTCTTCCCTTGGTCTTCTCTTGCTGGCAAATCCACACAATCTTTGCAATTAATAAATGTGACTTGGAGAATAGTAGTAGAAGACTCTGAGTCGTCCCCCTAGGAGTAGGTTGTTGAGGCCAGCTGTTTCTATTCACTCCCCAGGAAAAATCCCATAACAAATTTTTCTCTTTTAACACACAATTTTTATAAACACATTAAGTGCTAATTACACTGACTCTGAATTGTGTCAATGGACCCACAAGTCCCAAAATCCACCAGGTTTGCAGAGGAGCAACACAACCCAAAGGCCACAATCTCACAAGAATCTACAGACTAAGGAAGACATTCACTAATTTCACTTTCCATTTCAAACACAAACAGGATCTTTCCAATTTGATGAGACTCTTCAGTCATTAAAAAATGTCTAACGAGAGAGAGAAAAAAAACCAAACTGTGTCCAGCTACAATGCATTTATTATTTATCCTATTTATATCTCATGCTGTGGGATGTATGCAATAGACTGGATCCACATTTGTTCCTTGCATTCCTTCTCACAGCTGAGAAGATGCAATGAATCATAAAAGGTTTCATTGTTGCAATGTTTTGTCATGGCATGTGTAATCAGCACAAACCCCATTAAAGAGGCTTTGGAGGATGAGAAGTTTAAATAATTAATGTTTTTCTGCCTATGATAAGTTTAATAATTAATGCTGCTTCTACCCTGGAAATGACAAATCACACAACAAGCATGCATGATAAAAGAAACAAACAGAGCTAATAGAGGAGGAAACCTTACTAAGAAGGTAGTAATTAAAAAGGCCTGTAGCCTACCTCAGGATCCCAAAGTACTTTGCTCCGGACCCCAAGAGCAGTTCTGTCTGTCTATTAAGCCATCTAATTTTGGGGCAATGCAGAAGAGACAGGATAATTGCTAGTCTTTAGCTTACACATGCAAGCAATGGTACACAGAGGTAATGAGCCTGTCTCGAAGACTTCTGCACCCAGAGGAGAGAAAAGGAAGAATGTGAAAGCTGTTGTCCCTTCATGTCCTGCACATAGGAGCCAGCTCTTGAGTTTTTACAGAAACTTGTTCCATGGCAGCCCAAGAGCAAGACTAGATCTGTGCCTGGTCTAAACAGCACTGTAGCTACTCCAGCTCCAAGCAGTATCTACAAACACCAGTTCTTGACACCCCCTGAATAATCTGTTTTGTAAGACACTACCACCAGCACATTTCTCTGGGCACATGCTCCTCCACATCCACTCCCGCTGATGATCTGCAGGTATGTGCAACCTTCAAGCCCCACTGACTTGCAGATTAAAGAAAATTCATCTCAAGCACTGCTGTGCTGCAGTGCTGGACCACGCTTATGCAAATGAGACAGAACTAACACTGAAGGAAAGCACAAAGAATGACTGTAATAAAATCTTCTGTGATTCACTCAATTTAGATATGTCTTCAAATCATTAGCATTAGAAGTCTGTCAGACAAAGAGAGTGAGCACTTTGATATAGACATTGCCACTATATCCTTCTTTCAGGGTAGAAACCATTTCCCTTAAACCCAGGTCTGAGATAATTATATTGTGGGAGAAATAGGTATATCTAGAAAGTGACTCACCTTTAGAGATGCCTAAAAGAGGTCAGGTGACTCATTCCCACCTCCTAAAATTGAGAGGCCCAGTGTGACTGTATAAGGCTGAGAGGTAGCACCCTGTAAGTGTGTCAGTAGCACATTACACCAGGGCACGGTCAGTGGAGCCAGAGCATGGGCACTGCTGCTCAGTCCCTGTCAAGCTGCAGGAGCACTCCCTGACACCCTTCTGGCTCATACCTCCTCGTTGTCTCCTGAGCAGTGCTTGAGCACAGGACCATGCCCAACAGCTAATGTGGAGGCAGCCACTCTGTTTTGGAGGCTACTGTAGTTCATAGAATGGTTTGGGTTGGAAGGGACCTTAAAGATCATTTAGTTCCAACCCCCTGCCATAGACAGAGGCACTTTCCACTAAACCAGGTTGCTCAAAGCCCCATCCAACCTGACCTTGAACACCTCCAGGGATGGGGCATCCACAGCTTCTCTGGGCAAACTCTTCCATCTGCCTCACCACCCTCAAGTAAAAACTTTTTCCTCGTATCTGATCCTACTTCACTACTACCTACCCTACTTCAGCTTGAAGCCATTCCTCCTTGTCCCATCACTACAAGCCCATGTAAAAAGTCCCTCTCTGCCTTTCCTGTAGGCCCCTCTAGGTACTGGAAGGGGCTATAGTTGAATATCTCAGACATGGTGAGACTGCAGCTGGCATCGGTGTCAGAGAAAGGTCCCGCCCTGGCACTGTTAGCTGGGAGAGGTATTGCCTTCAAGCAGTAAGATCCAAGGGTTTTTACACACTAACACTTTGCTACAAAACAAGTATTTTTATTTTATTCACTGTCTAGTCTTCTTCTCGAATATCCTGTGGGCTTTGAGAATTTACTATGAGGAGATAAATTAAGCTACTGACAGCAGGCAACATACAACTGTGTTTAAAAGCCATATATTTGCTAAGCTCAATCTTTTGCAACAAAACTAAGTTAGAGTAAACAAGTGTTCACACGTACTCCTGGAAAACCAGGTCAGTCACATCAGCAACAGTCCACAGCTTTTTTAAGTCATCTACATGCAGAAAAACATAAAGATGTGACATTTTCTAGAGAACATGTCCCTTAATATAATATCCTTCAAACTCTTATCCAAAGTTTTTGCTTCTTTTCTAATGGAGGTACACAGCATTGTAGAGTGTGTCTACAGCATAACCACAGTCAAGGGATTCAGCTGCAGCTCCCTGAAGCCTCTTCATTGATGCAATGATTTGCCCTGTCAAGGTCACAGCATAGTGTTCACTATGCCTTCTATACCCATTCTGACTTTTTTGACCTTAGGCAGCTAGTGCTGCTATAATTTGATTGTGCATCAGGGCTTTCTAGCTCAGCTGAAGGGTAGAATCCCAAAAGCTTGCTCTGAACCACAGAGGAAGAAACTCCAAGAGGAGACTTGATCTGAGGTCTCAAAGCCAGGGCAGCATCTTTAATGAAGTCTTGCTGAAGTCTGGGTCCCACTTGCCTGCAGACAGTTCCTTCATGGTCACTGGCACACAAGGGTTCTTCTGTGCTCTGCTGCTTAACAGCAAGATCTCCTGATACACAGCACTGATTGCTGCTGCTGCTAAGGTTAGTGCTGGCACTTTGCTGAGGGACACCTTCAGGATGAAGAACAGCCTCTTCTTCCTCTTCAGAGAGAAGTGAGCAGGAGGCATCACTGGTCTGATGGCTATTTGCTACTGGGCCATCTTCATTTTGAGGTGGAAAAGACCCGTGCTGTACTGGGGGAAGATGTAAAACGCACTCCTTCTCTGTGCAGAGGTTTGCCACCAGCTTGTTCTTTTGTTTTCTTGCTGTCATTCTCCGGAGAGCACAGATGAGATCAGCAAGGCTAAGCAGGAAGGACAGACTGCTGACCCCCCAGATGAAAATCATCATGATGGATTTCTCAGTGGGCCGGGAGATGTAACAGTCAACAGTGCTTGTGCAAGGTGAATGGTAGCAGGAAAAGCGGTCAGGAACAAAAAATCCAAAAAGAAAATATTGCACAGCTGCAAAGGCAACCTCAAGTAAGGTTCTAATAAAAAGATGAACAGTATATGCCCCTGAAAAATTAAGGACACTTAAGTTGTCTGCAGCACAATCTACTCTCTTGACAACAGCACTTCTACAGAGCTCCTTCACGTCTTTGGGGCTTGATAAACCCTTGTTCCCCTTGCACCTATGCACCAAACAGTGCATTCTTACAATGTACACAGCTACCTTGTGCAAAACATAAATGCTGAATGCAGCATAAGGCAGCAGGATAGACACAGTCTGAATGAGCCAGAATCTGAAGTGAGATACAGGCGAGAACAAGTCATAGCAAACGTTGGAGCACCCTGGTTGCAGGGTGTTGCAGACAAAGCGCTCCTGCTCATCCTGGTAGAGGGGGTAGCCTGCTAACACCACCACTGCCATTCGCAGCAGAATTATCAACAACAGCCAGATCTTTCCTACAAGAGAAGGAAAGGTGAGAAAAAGGGTCAGAGCCTGAGAAGGAAGGCAGGTAATACAGTGATGCTTTCTGTACACAAAGCATTTGAAGAAATAGTTTCCCCTCTTATTATCTCCTCTTTGGCTTTTTTTTGACTGGGACTGAAAATCCAGAGAAAATGTGTAGCTGACATATTCCATAATCTTAGTCTAGACTCAACAATGTAGGAGTTTAACACACAATAAGACATGCCAATTGAAACCTAATGAAAACACTCTGATAAAAAGAGATCAAAACTGACTAAACAATCCCATTTAACTTACAGTTTTTCCTTGCTGTTGGGGTTCCTACCCCTGCACCTGAATTTTGTCCTATTTCAAGAATACAGATCAGGTAACCCATCTAGATAGAGAAGATTGCTCCATGACACAGTATTTGTTCTTGGTCTTGACCATGACACTGTATGTAAAGTTTACTGTGGCCAACAAAATCTCTCCATTGTGTCTAGAATGGTATTTACCAGCAAGTTATTAATTAGTTATTATTTTTATTATTAGCAAACTTACTCAAAATGTCTACAAATGTGCATTTGTGTGTGGACATGTGTACCCCAGATATTCCTCTCTGTCGCTTCTTTGGTTGCTCTATTTTGGCCATGATTTCCGGCCTTTGTTCACCTCGGTGAGCAGCTTTTCTCCACTCAGACCTAAAGTTCTCTTCTGTCAAACCATTCTATGATCCTATGAAAGTCTAAAACCTTTTCCTGGCAGGATGGGAAGGCTTAAAGATACACCATTCTATTATCAAAAGTTAAAAATGCATTCTGTACAAACACACAGAAAAATTCAACATCTGAAGTTAAGTTTAGTATTTGATTTCTTATGTTTCCTTTTGAACCCCATTACAAGTTCCCTATATAGTTTTGAAAAAGTAATTTAATTTAATAATCCCCTACAAGAAAAGAGGGAAAAAAACACTTAAAAATGAAAAGAGGTAAAGAAAAAACCAAGAAAAAAGAATGATAAGATGAATTCTGTTTTAAAGAATTGTTAAGACACCAATTGTAAACACAGGCAGAGAAACAGCAAGCCTCGGTGACTAAAGAGAAGTATATCATACAGAGTTAATGACTGAAATGTACTGAAAATCTCAAGTCATTAATAGTGAATGCACATCTCACAGGCACACAAGGTTTGTGTGCAATCTGTGAAATAGCACACAATATAAAGGCTTTTTAAAAATCCAGATCATGAAGCATTTTTCTATAAACTATACAATTATTTATAAATAATGTCTTTGAGAATTTTCTTCTATATTTCCCATAAAGCTATTTCCCAGTAGTTCGTGTGAATTTAAATTATTCAAATATTTCTGCAACACTGTGTGATACCTGTTATGGTACTGAACATGCAGTTCAAGTGCCTCCTAAGACCCATTTGTGGCCAATAGACAGATTATGGGCTAGAACAGTAAAACTGCACTCTGTAGTGGAAAAGGGTGAAGAATATGTAAGGTTTATGAGAGATCATCAGAGAAACTGCTGCTCCTGGCAAGATAATATATTCTCTAACCATAAATAAATGGAGGCCTTTCCATTTTATTTTTAATCACTTGAGCTGTAGTGGTGGTTTTGCTATGTTTCCAGCTTCCTGTGTTTGCTGGCAGGCTGTACTGTTACTCTCTTTTTGATACAGTGTGGGTCAATAGGAAATGCCAGCTCTACAGAATCTGTCATCTTTAGCAAGCCATGTTTCATCCTTAGGTAGCATTTTTTTCTCTGTTAGGACCTCAAAGTGTTTGAAGCTCATTAGTCAATTAGGCTCAAAATACTTCATGCAATTTCACTATCAATTTTTAATTAGAACATGTACAATAGGGAGCGCTGCTTAAGAAAAATCAATGGCTCCTTAGGAAGTAGTTTAGTATGACATACATTTGAGAGATAACCCCTCCATGCATCCCTGTCCCTAAAGACCCAATCTTGATTAAACATACAAGAACAAGCCTCTCCACCAACCCTGCTGGGGCTCAGCTGGATGCTCCCTGCAGTGCATAGCACAAACTACAGCAACTGCTGCATGCAAAGAGTCTTTAAAGAGCCCCAGTAAGTTTTTCCCTGGCTCACACTTCGCTCAAAGTAACCCATGAAAGAGGAACAGCATCTTATTTGAATAATAGGGGTAATAAACCAAACAGTAAACAGTTAGCTAAGGAAAAGACAACAGCATTTTGCTGTGGTTTGGTTGTTTTGGTTTTTTTTTAATGCAGGTGATCCTTATTTGTTTACAAAAATAAGAGATGAAAAGCAATGATAATTAACCACAATGGTAGTAACCACAAACTTCTTCCTGTAAAAGAGAGTGAGTCTTCCATCCTCTTCTTTAATTTTTTTAATTTGTTACCAAAGTTATTTCATACATCCTACCATTCACTTTATGCAGTATAAGCTCAGCGTTACCACAGCGTTTTTACCATGATCCCTTCTTCCAGCTGACAGGAAGCCCTGTCACCAATAAGACCCAAATTTGAAAACCTTGCCAGAATATTTTACACAACGTTCAGGAAAAATCTGTCAGAGAGAGAGAACTAATCTGTTTAACAAGAAAAGAAATACATAAACCTCTTCTATCAGGTATCAAGAAAACAACTTACTGTACAGATCACAGAACCATAGCATGAAATTAAAGTTGATTATCAGTAGGACACTTGGGTGGCTTCGGGATATGAAGCAGCAAAAGAAAGAAGAGAACTCTTTTAAAGTACTTACCTACAATAGTCACATTATAGTTGAGTGTGACAATCAAAAATCCCAGTGAGTCCCAGTGCTCCATGCTTGAACAGACTCAAAACACTTCCAGTTCCTGATATCCTAACAGTTTTGTCATTTCCAAAGGAGATCAGACCTAGACAGGGAAGAAAGGGGGTTTAAAAAAGGGAAGAAAAAATATAAAAGGAAGGAATTTTTGCTAAGGGTCAAGGACAGAAACCAGGAACTCAGCCACAACAATGTGTTGATGAAGAATTATTTTTATGATTTGAACAGGACTGTTGGTTTTGAATATTGGAATAAATCTTCTTCAGGCTTTAACAAGTTGTCCTGTAAAAGCTCTAGCTCGTCAGATTCAGTTGCTCCTACCTCTGTGTGGATCCTCTGTCCAGGCAACTGCAAGTGGACAAACAACAACAGGAGTGATCTCTGCCATTGTAGACTATTCTTACCCTCCCGGGGCATACCAGCCTCCGGGCATTGCTGAGATACTTCAGTGGTGAAAGACAGGGAGAGAGGAAAAAATAGCATAGACCAGGAAATAACAGAGACCTCTCTGTCTCCCCACAAGAATTGCAGATGAATAAGAGAAGGAAAGGGGATAGAAAAGGATGAGCATCCCTGTGTTTGAAAGACAATTTCAGGTCACTGGAAGCTATCCCATTGAAATTTCCCAAAACCACTTGGTTTCTAAGTCAAAACCTCCCTGACAGAAAACCATGGCCCTGTCAATCACAGCCACACCAAACTCTCCTCTGTGTGCTGAGCCAGCCAACAGGCTGAGCCTCCCTGAAGACAAGATGAAAACCATGGAAAGCTTTAAAAAAATAAAAATCCTGAGAATGGGGCTGGTTTTCAAGATGTCTCAAGTCACTTACTTTTAATTTATATCAGTCCTTTCTGCTGAAGCTTTTTGGTACTTCACTCAAACTGCTTGGAGATCACTCAAAAGATCTTAGGGTTGATTGACCAGTGTTCTGACACCCAGGAGCCCTCAGTGGTGGAGGGAGCTCCCCCTTGGAGCAGGATGCCCATGGGGTCAGTGCTCCTTGACTGCAAGTTGCAACTGCATATCATGTCCTGGACATCATGTCCACTGTGCTGTACCCCAGGAAAAAGCAGGGGTGAAAATAAGACTCTCAGCTTTTCATTCCTCACCTCGCTTTTCACCCAAGTTACTTTAGGGTAAATAATTTACCACCATTTTTCACCCACTGTTCAATCCTTTTTGTGATGTTGCTCTGTCCTTTTTAATCTGTGCTGTAGCAGGGACAAACATACAGTGAAAACCTACTCAGGAAAAAGTAACAATCCCTACAAAAACAGCTGAAGAAGGAGTTTCTGTGTGATACAGCAAGGGAGAAAAGTGATTGCCTGACACCTGTGGGGCACCAACAGCCCAGGCACAGGCTGGGCACTGCAACCCTGCTCATGTGCTTTCAACTCCTGACTGCTCTGGGGGAGCAAGGGGAGCTCAGAGGGAGCTGTATGGAGATACTGCATGACTCAGGGACACTGCAGATGGGCTGAGCTTTATGACTGAGCACATCTTACCTGGACAAAAGGCAAAACTAATAGTTTTATAAAGAAAAATATAACTGCACAAAGATTTTCTCCCCAGCTCTCTGCTCACAGGCTTTGCAATGCCTTGGCAGAACACACTGAGAGTCCTCTGTGTCATAAGCCCCATCCTAAGGAAACCCTAGAAGTGGGATTTGAAAGATGGCCCTTAAAAACCCTTTCTCTGTTATCTGTATAAAAAGATTTTTAATTGCAGTAGTAAATACAGAAATTGTATTGGTTTCAGAACTGATTTATGTAGAATATTTGCCAAACAGCCATTTCTTCTGTTACCAAGTTTTATTTATGGTGTGATGATGGTTTTAACTTCATTTACTTACACATACACACACAGACACATTTTTTTTTCTCTCTTTTTTCTTTAACCAGAGATATGTGTGTGTGAGAAGAATGGGAAGGAAGGAAAGCTGGAGAAAGTCAATAGAGAAAAGATGCAAAGGCCAAGATATGAATTACACTGAGATATGAAGGTATTCCTGGTTAAACACCCTTTGTCAAAAATAAAGTCAGGAATGCCAAGACGGTGGCAGGATATGAATGCTCAGCAGCTGCATCCACACAATAGGCTATAAATTGTCTCTGTCAATATTGTCAGTTAAAATATCCTTGCTTGTCGTTGCTGTGAGACCTCTACCATCTGTGTAAGAGGGATAACAGCTAGGAATTTAAGCCCCCAGACTGTTGCCCGAGGAACTATACCAGGCCACAACATCTGATCCCACAGCATGGATGCACTGAGATAGGATGGCCCATTTTTTCCTAAAAGAAAGCAGGCACCCTCCAGAGTCACGGCGCAGCTTAGTTTAGGTCAAAAAGCTTGAATCATATTTTAGCTTTTTCAGACAACTTTAGCTTTTTCTATTTTTTAGCTTTTCTAGACAGCTCCCATCTCACTTGAATCCAGTGCTTCTCCTTTCCATGGTGTTGATGCCAAAAAGTTAAAACATAAGGCACCATTTTGTCCTCTTCCCAAGCCTCTGCCATCAGTCCAAATGTGGGCTCCAGTCTGTGGTGGTTGTTAGAAAGTGCTTGGTCTCCACAAAACCATAGACTTTAGTTTCCTCACCCTTTGGCTCAGCACTATCTTTCAGGCCACAGTTCCCATCTGAAGATTTTCCACATCATAGTTGAAGATATTCACCATACAATCTCCTTTGTTTATTATTTATCTTTACCTGTTCCCTGTATTCCCTGTTGGTCTGTAAAGACTATAATGAAATAGGGAGAGCAATATTACAGACATGGATGTAGCAGCAGCAGGACCTCAGCTCTTCAGTGCCACCAGTAGGTTTGGCACCATCTCCCTCATCAGAGGATGGGCATGCAGTGCACAGCCCCATCACTTCACACACGGTCCAGTTCCAGAATCTCACAAACAACTCTTCCCAGCCTAGAAAGCTGTCAAATCTGTGGACTTGCACTGCATTCTAGTCAAAAAGAGAGGCAGGTAGAAAACACTGACATGGTATTGGGTAAAGTTAAACTTTGAAACCCAGCAGTACCTCATCCCATCTGATTTTGGGAAGGGCCCTAAAAGCCACTGGAAAGCTTTCAGAGACAAACAATGAAACATAAGAAGACACAATTAAATCTATTTTAAAGTTCACAACTGCTGTCCACATTTATAACTCCTTACCACAGGTCTAGGGCTTGATCCTGCAAAAATTCACAGATGTGACTCCATCACTGTGAGAGACCCACTGAAACATTTTGAACTGCTGGAACTGCATCTCACTGCAGCGTGGACCTGTGCCACATCTCTAGGCTTAGACCTGGCTTACTTCACACAAAGCAAAGACACTTCAGCTAGTCCTTGGCTCAGAATGACATCCAGAGGGAAGGCAGAGTTAGCTTGAACTCACTTCAGGATCAAATCAGTCACCTGAAGGGTGCCACAATCTACATCACACATCAAAAAAACTCCCAGAAAATAGTCATTCCTCTGGCATAGAAAACCCCAAACCTGTCAGTCTGACCCAGTCAAGACCTACATTGACACCTAAGTGCAGTGAAGTGGGAGTTACTAAGGGAGACTGCACCCTGCACAGCAACTCTTCTCTACCAATTTAATTAATGTTAAGGAAAAATGGGTCAGCATAGCAGTTTCCCTAACAGAGAAAGGGATCTGACATTTCAATCCAGGTTCGTTGGCAGATCATAATTTAAGAAAGAAAAAACACAGATGCATCTCTAATATTTTAAAGTCTAATTTTAAAATCTACTTAGAACTTTTCTACTAAGAATTATATATATTAGTGATAAATCTTGCAGTAAATCTAGCTCTTCTGGAGGTGATTTGTATATGGGAGAGGTTGCAGAATCTATTTGGAAGGGACAGCACACATTAAAAGGCAATTTATCTTGATGGCCTTGTTTTTAAAATTTGTGAAATACAGCAGAAGAGGGAGAGAAAGAAACAAGCTAGACGTGAAGGGCAACAGCAAAGTAGTGGGAAAAGCTGTCCAGACCAAATGCTCTGTTTAAGACACATGTGGTACACACACGTACGTAAACATGCCAATCTTCACAGCACACACACAGACAAGGAGCCAGCACGGCCTGGAAAGCCCTTTGCTTTACACAGGCACATACAGCACTGCACACTTTGCATTCCCTGGGACTTCTGTCCAGCTGTCACTCAGGTATTGCTGCAGGGAAATATGTTTGAAAGCAGCCTGTGCCCAGAAGAGCCACTGTAACTATTCAGACATGGAGAAGGCAAGGCAATCACAGCTCCAGCTTTTGAGCCTACATACACTGAGGTAGTGGAGAAGTGAATGTTTTCCATCATGAACTATTCAGTGGGGAGCTTAAACAACATGCTCCTCCTCCCCACTGCTTAGCCTCTAACCCATTAGTCCCCAGAAATGGCAGAGTTCAGGGCAAGGAACAGAAATTCTCAACAGATGTGCCTCCCTCTTCCCCATCTCTTCCTGCCTTCCATTCCCAGGGAGGAGCTTCATGCACACGTGCTCAAATGTACATAAATGGCCATGCATGTGTGTCTGAATCAGCCCAGAAGGACATCCAGAACAGTGAAGTGCAGCTCATTTTTTAACTGCTCATATGGATTGGACTCAACCTCGCTGACTTCCCCACCAGCTCGGTCCTCTCGGACACTTAAGCCTGATGCCTCGGTGCCTCACACGTGTTGTGTTGTCTCACTGTTCCTCTACTAATTTAGTAAATCTGAAAAAAACCCTGTGTTTTACTGCATGCTCTTAGGGATTTAGACCATTCTCCTACATTGTCTCAAGCAGAGTCCCTTATTCTAAATATTTGAATATTCAGAAAGGTCATATTTCTAAAGGGAACCTGCTTCTAAGAGGACGACAAATGGAAAAAGCAGCTCTTCTTCAGACTTTGGTTCAGCAACTTCCCAGCTACTCAACCAAGAATTTTGAACACTTCAAGACAGATATGAAGGAAAATTAAGTAATGGAAAATATATTCTCATTCAGGAGCTCAGGGCCAATCTCTGCAAAAGTATTTAATTTACTAAGGAGTAAAAGTACAAAGTGAGTCCATTGGATTTTCTAAAGCACATTATTATCTGCTTAACTCCCACTGAAATAGGTAGCTACATGAGCACATGACATTATTACTGAAATTTGCTCTACTGTAACACAAAAAAGATCTTGTATAAGAGAGATTCCAGCTCTCTTTTAAACTTTGCACTTAACATTTGACACTGAGCTTTGCACTTACCTTTCTTCACAGTGCCAAATGCAAAACTGAAGGTTTGGAATGTTTAAGGATCCTGTATTTTATGAGGAAGCAGGTGATTTCATGTTTCATTAGTGCCCAACACCTGGCACTAAGGAGTTCTTCCCTCAAGCAGGTCCACACCTAGCAATGGTCAGGCAGGCAAAAAGCATGGTGAGCTGATACTATGGGAATTGTTTAATTAAAAAAAATACCTTAGGTAATTGGGAAACAGATTTCATAATAAACAGAATATGGCAAGAATATCTTTGGCTCACCATGCTTTAAATTTAATACTTTGTTTCTAAGTATGAATATTGCTAGAGCTGTGGAGATCAAACATCCCTGTTTGCAACACGCACAACAAAAGGGATTACTGTGCTGGTTCTTCATTTCAGTAAATAAATCTGTCATCTTAGATTTAACATACAGGCAGCCACTGTGGATTTAAAATAAGAGTTCTTTACACCTTCTTGTATTTCATGGCTGATCATTTTAAGAAACAAACCCTATACTGTTGTCTCTGTTACTGAACACTGACACTGCTCTTTCACCATGGACAGATGCATTGCAACTACGTGGTCATTAAACCAAGCACAGGGGAAAAGACTAAACTAACACAGAAATGAAAGAGGGAAGCTGAAAAGAGAAATGGGATTTTTTCCCCTCTAATTCACACACAGCTTAAACTTCAGGAACCACTGCAGGCAGTACTGACTGTAGATTTCTTCCCACATGTGAAGAAATGTCATTTTCAAGTCAAATGCATTCCTATGCAGAAGTCAACAAGTATATTCTATTAAATCTCATCTACATCTCGAAAATATGGCTTTAAATAAATAAAAGCTGTATCCTGTGCATAATCAAATCCTTATCCAGAAGAGTATTTCTGTCTAAAAAGAATGTGTACATCTATAATACTCTTTCATAATGAGGAATTTTGATCTTCAGCTGTGTTTAAAGAACAATGAAGGGAAAAAACTAATTATTCCTCATAGTTGCTACTCACAACTTACCAGAGAAAAGAATTATTACATTTCTTGCATCAATATCAGGATGTACAACTTATGTACAACACATAATTGAGTTTATGCACCTCACCTTTATGAGATGCACATCACCTTATGGTTTTATGAGGTTTGTTTTGCCCTCTGCCCCAAACCTTTGCTTTACATTACAGTCCTATCATGCCAGTTGCCTACAGTTTCCATGGTTTCTGCCTTGTTTTCTTCCAAGAGCCAGTTTTAATAATAATTGCTAATGAACTCAACACATACTGGAAGTTTAACACGGAATTCCCTTGTTAAACTGCAATAGTATTCCATAGTATTCATATTCTCTGTGTTCTATCCACCAGGATTTTTTGTTATAACACAAAAGCATCATAAAATTCAGCTCAGTGGTTCAGTCCTTAGTAAAATTAATAGGAGTTCAACACCCAACTCTCATCCATTCCTTGGAAATTTTTACCACAACCTAAAAACGGTAACATGAATCCTCAAGGATTTATTCTGATGTTTTAGAGAGCAGAGGAAAATAGACAGGAATGACCAAGAATGGATTTCCCCACAGGACCCATCCCCAAGGCAGGCTGGGGACACAGCAGGACTGCTCCGTTGTCTGGAGCAGCTCACGATGTCATCCAGAGGCAGGGAAATCTCACACGATGGATAAATGCACTGGCAAACGTCCCACTGGGGTCAAAGCAGAGAGCAGCAGGATTTTGCTAGGAAGGTAAACCACAGCAGAAATTGGGAAAAAACACCAATTTAGGTCCTGTTTGTTTGTAAGTGATAGTCTGACAGTCTATTTTCCATGAAACAGCAGGGATTACTGATTATGCTCCATTTACTTACCCATCACTTGCACGGCACCTCAGCCTCTCTGTTTGCTGTGCCCAGCACAAACACAGAATAATTTCTACACTTGCTCTCCTTCAGATTTTTCCCAAAGGTAGTTCCCCTCCAGAACTGAGAAATATCTCCAGCCAACCAAGCTTTGCCTCAGCACACCTTTCAGAACATCTGGGTAAAGCAATTTAGTCACTCCAAGATATCAAATAGCTTCCACTGAAAATTCTTTCAGTACCAGTAACAGAAATGAAATTTTATTGCAATGGCAAGGCATGAACACAGCACACAAAGACAAAATAGAACGATTAGCTCAATCTTTCTGCCTCCTCTGCATTATGACAAATACTTTGCCACTTCAATCTAACCTACAAAATTGCTACCAATTACTGTGTTACTGACACTATTACAAATTATATTAGTTCTTTTAACTGGCCACAGATATTTATGGATATATTCCTTTGTGACCTGTATTGTGTCTCCTAACTGCTGTTACTATTTCAGTTTCTCCTGTTCTTTTCCCCCATGTTTTCCATTTTGCTGCTTTCTCTTTTGGCTGCCTTCACTTCCCTTCCTGGGGAAAAAATATTTAGGCTATCCAAAAACACTTAAGAAACACCTCAAAGAACAGTTGTTTAAGTACTGACACGATTTGCCAATGATGCTTTCATTTCTGGGGAAACAATCCAATAAATCACCAAACAATCATGGTATATGATATACCTGCATTCCTGAATAAACTGTACATGACAAAGGAAGTTATGTCATATTTATTTATATATGAGATGATCGACCTTTCTTTCAATGGCCACATTAATTTATATTAAAAATACAGAATTTAGAAGATCTTACAACTTTGAAATTTAGCATGAGTGCTTCAGGACATGCTTAAACTGCATTCCCCCACAGGAATACTGTGATTTCTCACACATAAAGAGTCAGGAAGATAAAGTTTTTCACTTTAATGTTACAGCTACTCATGCATTGAGTAATGCTCCCTTTAGAGGTTTGTGGCAGGATCCCCCAGACTCCTATTTCTGATCTGCAGGAATTCCTGTCCCAGGCTGCAATGCTCAGAGAGGCAACAGCAATTTTCAGTTCAAGTAATGTGGCCCCCTACCGTTCCTTCCTGCCTTCAGCAATTAAACGATTCATCCCTCAGGTTTAGGGGTTTCAACTCTCCTAATGTTGATAAAGTAACCCGAAGTCCCTAAGAGCTCCTCAGGCAAGCTCAGCGTTTCAGTTCAGCTCTGCCTCTGCTCTCAGGGCAAGTATTGTCACACAAGTGTGTGATGAGACTTCCATCTTGCCTGGCCACTGATTTAATGCACAAACCTCACTAAACACACTGCTGAAGTATGTGCAGATATACCAACAAAACCAGGTCAGGCTGGAAGGGACCCTGAACAACCCGGTCTAGTGGAAGATGTCCCTGCCCATGGCAGGGGGGTTAGAGCAAGATGATCTTTAAGGTTCCCTTCTGACCCAAACCATGCTATGATGGCTACCAACTATCTGTGCAATCTAAGAGAGGCATTGCTGCTAATGCAAATATCACCTACTGCAGCACAGAGCAGGCCCAATTAGGTGTGTTTAAAAATGCCAGGAGCTCTGTGCAGCAGGCAGATCCCAAGACAGTGGCACAGCCTGCAGTGACAGGTACAGCACAGGGGGAGGCCAGGCAAGATGCAGAGACTGATGCATGAGATCCATGCAGGGAAAAACAGCTGCAAATCTGTGTTAGGTGAGAGATGCACTGGGGCTGTCCAGTCACACAGACCCAATTTCACTTAACTTTGTCCTGTACAAATACACCTGAGAACACAAACCAGTGCAGACCCACAGAATTTGATCATTTCAATGCCCAGAGTGGAAGCTCAGGCTTGTGGCTGCAAGGACGAGGGTAAGGAAGTTGTGGGGTGGGAAGCCTGAGTTCCTCACCTACTTGCTCAGCTTGGGTGCTGATTCAGCCCAAGGGCACTTTTCCACTGCCTCGAGAGATCCTCATCCCTCACCCTCCTGTATCAGCCACCATTTTACATTGCATTTCAGCCTGACTTCCCTGAGAATGCACCTCAGGTCTTAAAGGGCTGATGGGGCTGGGGCTTTCTGTTCAAATCCTGAGCAATCCTGCATTCAGGAGAACACAGGACACTTGGCAACAGATGCTGAAACTGTTCCTAAGGACACCTTATGAAGAAGAAAAGCTGAGGAAGACAGATACTAGAGTCTGCTCTAATTTTTTTTCTCTAATTGTTAGAAATCAAAGCTACAGTTTTCTTTTGTTCTCTGCATCCCCAATCCTCTGAAACTCTCAGATTATACTGAAAGTACTGTAAATTTGTAAAATTTCTTATAAATATTGGAAAATTGTAGAAACTTCATTGTTCGCATAACAGGATGAAGGGGACAGGGCAAAAACCTGCAATCTTGTATTGCTGGATTTACCTATTCTTAGTTAAGTCAAAGAATCCAGATAAATGCATTCCTCAGACAGCAAACAACAGGTTCAAATGACATCTTAAATAATTGCTTTTTCTATTAGCAAGTGCCACAGCAATTCCTTATCTAATGCAATTAAAACCAAAAATAAATGCTCACATGCATACTTTTACTGAGACGTCCAGGGAAATTTAGCTCAACTCCGAAATTATAAAAAAAAAAATCTGAAATGGAAAAATTAAGGTGCTGATTTGCTATATATTTCAGAGAAAATTTAAAACTGATTGCTTGCCCTGGTTCCTTTTTCTAAGAGAAAATTATTTTAGAAAAGGTTAAGGGAAAATGTCGCAGCTGGGAATCAGATATCTGAGCACAGAGTTTCAGCTAACACATGGTTCAGCTATTTGCACTCTTTAAGGGGCAGAACAACTTTGTTCTGCCACATGCCAGCAAAACAGAGCAGAACAAAAAAAGCCTTTCTGATGTACCACAATGACAGGCCACCACAGAAAAGCAATGATTTCACAGTCTAGATTTCTCACAGGTCAGAAACACTGACAGTTGTTCTCACTGAGATTCATGATTAAATGGGGAAGCAGAAGAATCAGGCCGGCCCTTTGTTCGCTGAAGCTCGGTGTCAGGGTGACATGACCACAATTTCTCTAGATGAAGTCAGTACTGTCACTTTATGCCTTGTAGTGTTTATTTCTGTTCAGCTGAAGGAACCATTGATCCAAAGCCTTAAATCAGGCAGATCTGGAAGATCACCTTACCTGACAGCATTTGAAATTATCAAGATACACCCAACTATTTTCCTAAGTTACAAGAATCATTCCTCTAGTTTCTCAGAGGACAGACTGAGAATAGGTGCCCTATAAAGCACTGGTAGAGAAGACATTCAGACTGTGGATTCATTCCTATGGCAAAGTGTAAGGTACGTACCTGTTGGCAATAATAAGTTAAACTTTACAAATGCTGGTGGTGATTTACACATTTAAACCATTCTCACTTTTGTGCAAAGCAACTATGTAAGCTGGAAGATAATTTTCCATCTCTGTTTAAAACTCTGCTAGGTCTAATGCAGAACTACTGTAACTACAATGGAATCAAGGTTGGGTTGTTATTACCTGGATGGGGGGGAGGTTGTTCTCTGCAATTCTTCTCACCTTCCCAACCTGTGACTTCAGAAGTGTGACTGACATGTACTGAGAGTTGTCACAAGCAGGCGACTCTCCTTACTTAATGTTCATAATGATGAAGCCCCACAGCCACATCAGGTTACCTCCTGCAGTTTTTGTTCTTAACGGGAACTCTCACTACTTTTTTTTAGTTTTTTTTGTAAAGTCCACTTTCAAGTATTACTGATTATATTCTAATACTTGACAATGTGTACTAAGCTTTTGCCTACACAGGACAACCTTTTACTGGAAGGCCACAAAAGGAAAAGGATGTAATTATGTAAGTAAGGTGACCACCAATACTTTCCAAACACAAACAATTGTGTATCGACACCAAGATAGTTCTGCCATTCTAATGCTTGCTGTTCAAGATTATTTGGTGAATGTATTTTACATGCTCTTCTGTACCATTTTGCTCAGTACAGCCTGGTCTTCCTGCTCCTCAGATCTATGGCAAAACACTCTGCATATCCTGTTCCATTAATCCCTTAAACACTTTGCCCAAGAAATTTAACACCATCACACTTCTCAAAGTATCATCAATGCCTATTGGTATTGATGGCACAGAAGACACAAATGCATTTCCCCATCTTTATTTCCTGGATTATTTAATTGTGCCTCATAGCCCTTCTAGCACACCAATCCCCAACTTTTTGGCCTCTCCTTCTTCTACAGTAGAATGCTTCATTTGCCTGAAATACATGAAAGAGAAGTATGTGGCCACAGCATGATGTGTATTGTTTAAAGACAGCAAAGATATCACACCTGCCAGTTCCCAAGACATTGTTTCCATGGAGAATAATTTATATTAACATCTAAAATACAGGGGCATGAAAACCCAGAGCAGTGAAGCAAGAAAACCTACAGCTAAAAGAATTAGCTCTATATTTGCTATGGAATCTCTTACATGAAGGTGGTGTCTCACTCTAATGCCTGTTTAGAGAAGACCTCATGTCACGTCAAGTCTTCATCTGCTTTTTGAGGATTCACTTCACTGCCAGTCAATTCAAAGGGGTGGCAGTGCTAGTTCCAGAGATTTTCCAGCTTCAAAGTTTTACTGCACTAGTTACCACAGCACCCAGTCTGTCAGAGATGCAAGGAAAAAAGTCTGAAACTGAATTAAGTACATTAAGTAAATGATGTAAGTATATTGAGAAATTCTGTTTTACAAAATACCATTTTTGACATTTTGTTGTTATTTGCTGCTCTCCATCTGTAGAGACCATTGACATCTTGAGTTTTACAAACTCTTTATAGAGATTCTGGACAACTCATACATATACAGTCACATTTCACCACACCAAGAAGCTTGCTTAGCATATCTTCACCAAACATCTCCAGGTGTAACAGCTGAAAGGCTCTGCTGATAATACTGAAACACATTACACATGGTGTAAAGCACATGAAAAAAACAACTCTTTTTTCATGCCAAATTGCATCAGGTCAATTATTCTAGAAGGAACAAAAGAAACACAGTTTATTAATACAGTCTATTTGTACTGCTCTGTCACCTGCCTTTCTTCAATTTGCCATCCTGTTGCTTCTTTCTTTAGTGGGAAGAGCCCAATGATCTAGGCCAGGCAACAGAAATAACCTCAAGCCTGGCTTTCTTGGCTATCATCATAGAAAGGTTTGATTTGGAAGGGACCTTAAAGATCATTTAGTTTCAATTCTCCTGCCATGAACATTTCCAGGGACAGGGCATCCACAGCTTCTCTGGGCAACTTTTCCAGTGCCTCAAAGCCCTCAATGCATTCAGTCCTTTTCAAGCTGTAGTTCTGTGATTCACCAGTTACTTTTCATGGATTCTCACAAGAATTCATCTCGCAAGGTTCACACACACACACACACACTATTAAACTATCCAGCATCATAATCTATGTCTGCTATCACTATTGTTTTCCTTATGAGCAGCAGCTTTTCTTCTAAATCTTGTTTCCCTTTTTAAAGCATTTTCCCTTAACAGTGGTCGCTACATATCTCCCATCATTATCTTTAGTTTATGCAGCTCAGAGTCTCACCAGTTCTGTGGTTTCCTTGAGATGGAGTTCAGATGAAGAGAAGAAAGACAAAAACAGCAGAAAGACACTTACTGCACTTTGGGAGTAGATACATTTCCATGTACATCTAGGTGCATTCACACAGGTATGTTTGTGTTTATAGTTGAGCTGATTTCTCAGAACGCATCAGAGACACTGAGTGGGAACTTCACTACAGAGTAGGCAAATGTTGTCAACAACTGCCAATTCAAGTAAAAAAAATTCTGATTACAGAAAAATGTGTTTTACACAGAAGTGAGGGAAGTGCTAAAAGCTACGCTGAGCGAATTCCACATGAAGACCAAGAAAAAGCAGAGAACAACATGAGTCTGCAGTGCATGTGCAGCACTTCAGTTAGGAGTTTAAACATGTCACTAGAAAGTGAAATGCTCATTACCAATTCAGGATGATTGCAAATAATTTGTTGCTTCAGGTGCTAAGATTTTGGGGTTTTTTTCTGCTCTTTCAGTTCCTCTATCCCCTCCCACATACTGCTATTTTTATATATAGCCAACACTAACAGATGTCATTTTGTCATCTGCCACCATCACCCTTTTCTGATGAGGTTTTTGTTACTTCTCATCTTTATATTATAGCTAAGGTTTCTGGCATTAGGGGAGCTGGAGAGAAAGGTGTTAAAACACAAAGTCTTAGTTCAGACTACCTAAAAGTAGACAGTAATTATGCAACATATGCTAATTTCTGAAAGACCCTAACTAAACAAAATCATTACCAAGCTATAGGATGGGAGTTTGTATGTTTTTAGCAATAAAATATGTGTACCATTTGAAGAACCAATTTGGTTTGTGGCAGGTGGAAACAGGTGATTTGACTTTTGGTTATGCACTTTATCCCACGACTCCAGTGCTCTCAGTCCCACGTGACAGTGTCTGTCAGAATTACATATGTTACTGACAAACAATGAAATACAGCAAATCCCATATAAACAGGTCTGCAGGTAGAAAGAGGAATTAGGGAAACAACTCTGGGCTGCATACGGATGCATGATTAAAACCCTTACAAGATGCCTTTTTCAAATATTGATCCAATTATCAATATATAAATGACCAAACAAGTGGCCCACTGGCTCAACATATAAAAATAATTCATTAAGACAACGATGCTTGAAGGGACAGGTTTATTATATCTCCTACACCTGTTCATTTCTGAGCCGGTGACCAAAGCAATAATGAAAACCTTAATCCAGAAAACATTTACAGCAAAACACAATGTATTTGTGCTGTTAATTAAAATGCTATATGGTTCTCCTCCCTTCTTATATCTTCAGTGATTCTCTAACTTTGCAATGGTATTTTCCATACAGTAATGCTGAAAAAACTACACTAAACACAACATAATCCTAAATAATAATTAATTTTTAATTACCTGGTATAGAATACCTTGCAAACAAAAGACACTTTTCAGATTTACTGACAGGTACTGTATTTTTTGGCAACCCTGGAACAAACCAGAAGAAAAAGCAAAGAATTATTCTATAACCATGAGGGAAAGAAACATCCATCTAAACGCAGAGGATTCATATGGTAGAACTAAAGAAAAAATCCACACTTACAGCAGATTTTTTTTTAATTCTTAGTGCAAGAAACATAACCAAGTTAATCACAGAATCAGTACTAATTAAGAATATGGAAAATTCTCCTATACAGAGGTAGAGTCCAGTGCACAAGGCTAAAACGATATTCAATAGTCTAAACAAGACAGAGCCAGGTTTTATGGAATCCACTTTTTAAAGTATCAGACTGTATGTACATACATACAATAAATAGACTATACAATCTTTAAAGTAGTTTAATAAACTTCACAAAAATTATAGTAGATGCATTGATATCTTTACATAATCCAAAGTTCATATCTCTATCACCCAGAAATGGATAAAACCAATATTCCTGATATCAAGTTAAATGGAAAATAGTTTAGCAAAATGTTGATAAACCAAAATATTTTACATATTTTAAAGCCTAAATTTATGCTTATAAAGGATGAATTTCAAATGCTCTGAAAATGTTCCTTTTGATGCTATCTGTAAAGAGGTTTCAAATGCCGTAATTTGTTATAAACACTTGCCTTACATTCCATGTTCAAGGGAAAAATGGACTTGGATACTCACAGTTCTGATGCGTTGGCACAACAAGAAGTCATGAGAATTAGATTATTTTAAAGGCCCAAAGGACATCAGGATAATTTATGGACATAGCCTTCATGTCTCAAACTAAACAAATCACATTGGAAAGTTAACAGGAAACGGTTTGGTTTCACTACTTCAATCCTTTCAGTGCCTCCCTGCCCAGAGGCCCCAGATCAGCATCTCTCTGGGAGTCAAGTGTGGATCTCTGGGCCCCCAGGTTTGCTACAAGCCCATAGGGCTTAAAAAAACAAACATGGAATCTTTGTGGGTTACAACAGTAGTGCACAAATCAGGGATGTCTGCTGCCATTCCCTTCAGTGACAGTCGCAAGGACAGGATTTCAGGGAACTGAGAGCTTTCAGCTGTATCTTTCTCAACTGTGCAAAAAAAAACTGGGGGAGAAAATCACCCTGCGGTGTTATGAAGCAAATATGCTTATACTGACTAAGTTATTTCGTATAAAAGGTTCTTACAATTGCCAAGGGGGCAACAGCCACAGTAAGAGGGAAATAATAATAACAACAGAGGAGTTTAATAATCCAAGTTGGAAATTATATTCACAGTTCGGTTACTTTTAATTTCTATAAGCACCTACACTGAAAAACATGAGGGTTTGTATTTTAGCTTCCAAATTAAATCTCCTTGTGACAGACACCTTGCTAAGATTTCCATTCTGCTCTTCTACAGGCCTTCTCATTGGAACAATTTTTTTTATTATTTTTTATTTTATATAAACAGACTCACTTTGATTTAAAGTAAACATATAAAAATTGAGAATATTGCTTGCAACAATGGACCTGGAGGTGAAGGAATGAACTTGTCAGGCCATACAAAAAAAAAATCTCCCTCAAAATGAATGAATTCTGCTAAACTTCTAATGCTATGAAAATCTGCAAAAAGGATCACAAGATCTGTTGCAAATTTCAGAGATTTGGCCCAAGTCTTATCATCATCATCTCAAGACTTTAACCACTTTATATTACGTAAAAATAAATGATTCCAAGAACTCAGGAAGGCACACGCACCCAAGTATACTATAAATAAAACACATCATGAAATTAAGATCTTCTGATCCCTGTACACACTTTTGGTTCAGCACTATGGTCAAGTTCTCTCTTTCGAAATACAATAAAAGGCATACAAGAAATGTAACATATGCATAATAATTAAGAAGAATAATGCTAATAAGACAGGTTACAGAGAAAAGTGCAGTGAAAAAACCCAACACTATTTATTCAGGGGCTTGTGCTACTGTAAATACAGACTTCGTATTTCCTGCTGTGCAAGGGGAAGAATTTATCCTGGGAAGCAGCAATGAGGAATGCAAAAAAAGAACAACAACAACAACAAAAAAGATATTAAGAGAAAACTTTAAGATGGAACTCTCCCAATGTCATTCCTCTAGTGCACAGTCATGTGACTACATGGTTTTTTTCATGCTGCCATTTCCCTTCATGATTACAGGATAATAGAAAATGGCACAGTTCTTAAATATTTTTTCTGCCTTTACTTCATTTTTTTTGTTTCTTCTTCCAAGCACCTGATTTGCTGTTTCTTCATAAAAAGTGTAAAGCTGTTAGTGGAAGTGAGAAAATAATTGTTGCTGATCTTCTCTCCCAAACACTGATTTCTCCATTTCTCCTTCCATTAGGTATTTCACTCGTGTGCTACACAATGGGGAGGCACTGTAAAGGCAGCTTGACAGATTTAAAAATAAAAAAATCAAAAGTCTTTTTTTCTTTATCCCCCCCGCCCCCAGCCCACTCTGAAAAAAATGGATGGATGAAACAGTACGTCCATAGGAATATTCCAGTCTCCTCTGTTAGGAGATAATTGCAGGGGACCATCTAACCACAGTCAGATTGTCAGCACTGACCGACCGCTTCTTTGCAGCTTTCCTGAAGTCCTTGTACTTATCTTCACACAGGCGAGAAATGGCCTGCAAGAGAAAAGATGAAAAAACCCTCAACTGCATTGCCCACAGCTGTATGGGTAAAGCAAGACTAATTGCAGATTTCTACATACAGATGGAATTACAAAAAGTCACTTCATTAAGCAAAGCACATGGAGACATTCTCCTCAAATCCTAGTTTTCATTTCATTAGTCTTGGAAGGAAGACTTGCATTGCCCCACATGGCAGCTTCAGAAGGACTCAGCAGATCCCAACCCTTTTCACTGCAGGTGAACTATCACAAATCTCACTGAGGGAGCTGACAATGGCTATCCATTTCTAGGAGGTAACTCATGTATCATACTTCATAGGTGAAAAATTGTGGAAAACTTAATAAAACAACTATAGCAACTAAGTGTATTTAAAGAATTTTAAAAGAGGGTGGCTCTTAATTTTTTTATTTCCTAAAAAGTCTTGTGGTAATTATATTTTTCTCTACTAAAAAATGGTCTTGCAGAACACTGGCCCTGCTTTGCCTCCTGAGCTGATGTTAACTCACCTTTCAGAAGCAGATGATGATTTCTATGTGACCAGGCTACCTTATATAGTGCCAGAGGGAAATATAACTCATATTCAGAATAATTTAATTCACATTACAAATACACAGTCATTTTTAAACCTTTTGAAGAGAGAGAGACAAACACTGTCTCTCTCTTCAAAAGGTTTAAAGGAGTGTCGACTCCCTTTATGCTACACTGGAGTTAATGTTTGATGTTTCTTCTACTGTTTTTAGCCAAGTTTAAAAATAGTATTTATTATGGACCTCACATGCATGAATATACTGCTCCCTAAAATAGCCTGTCTATTAGAGTTCTTATGGCTGGGACAGGCCGTGGTTGGCATCAGTAGAGATGTTAATTCTGGCAATCAAACTGCAGAACTGCAGAGAAAGCTCACTGCAAGGAATACTCAAGGTCAGATTAAAATTACAACAAACTAAAGCAGCATTTTTTATTTACTCAGGAAGGCTTTCAAGTTGTGTCTTAAGATAAGATGTTTAATAAAAAGTACTGGACAAACAAAACCAGTAGAAGTGTTCGATTATAACACAAGGCATTACAAATAATTAAATAGCCTGACTCCGTGGATCATCATTTTCTTACTTCTATAGCACAGCAAGTTATAGCAGTGAAGAATCCTTTAATCTGAATAGTCCTGCAAAGACCAGAGGCAGGTATGGCAGAAGCACACAATTCATACATCTGAGAGCAAGATCACCTAACGCTCTGGTCAAGACAGCCACAAAACATCATTAAATTAGAAACAAAACAAAACAACCCAAACCCCAAAACAACATAAAACCTACCACCACCAAGAGACCAGCTGCTACTTTGCAGTTGAAAACTGCATTTCCTTTTGTTAAGACTACTCTTGAACACAGTTTTCCTTCACGGTGCACATGAAGAGAACAACAGAATAAAACAACACAAGTATTCATATTGCTTTTTAGCCCATAACTTCACTCACTTTAAACTGCTTAATAAAATTTTATTTAATTTAACCAGGAACCTGATGGACTAAGAGAGTTTATGCAATTCAATCAGATTTAAAATTCAATAGGTTAAAAATGTTTATCCATGAAATAACATGCCAAGGCATGGCATGACAAAGGGGTGTACAGAGGTGGAACTCAGCTTCTTTTGGCTGCCAAATCCACTATTACCTTAGGCACCAAACAGTCAGAGAAGGTAATCACTTCAAAATTGCCTGTGTGACACAGGAAGATTTCTGTTCTGGCACTTGATCATACAAAATGAAATGTTGCTTGGAAGTGGCACTTAATATTTGGCACCTCTAGGCTATGCTGATGAATCATATGGATAAGAAACACACTGCCATTTAAAGCTGTTCTGTATCTAAAGATGCCTCTTCATTTCCAAGTAAGTTACAAAATCAACATTTGGAGCCTACTTGGCAAGGTAGTTAGTCAACTTTAGCATAACATATGGGGAAACAAAACAAAAGCAGTAAATTGTAAATATTTATTATTGTCCTTCAATTAAAGTAAATCAAAATAGCTATAAACACCTTTCTATCATCTGATAATTCTGTTGCTTTTATTGCTAGAAAAAGAAACCAATTTTTGACAGTTGGAAGAGATCATTTCTCTCGTCAAATCAAAACATACTTAAAAACCAGCAACACTAATCCATCATATGAAAATTTTGTTGGACTTGGCTGTAATGTATATAACAGCTAGAATGCATACACATACATATTCTTCCATTACATCCATGCATATGGAACTAAAGTCAGTTCCTCTGCTGAGTTGTATGACTCTTGTAGAGATTTCAGCACTGGAGGAGGGGACAAGTAAGGAGAAAGGAGGTTGGGGAATGGCAGCAGTAGTAGTAGTAGTAATAGCAGAAGTAGTAGTACAGATTTTGGCTGCAAGCACATTTGTGCAGGGCAGGGCTGGCTAAAGACTCACTACCAGGAATGCACAAAGGCACATGACTGTGAGTGCTGCACACCCTCCAAAAGTTGACAAACCAGAGGAAACTTAGCAGGGACAAACAGGGAAATCTGGAAGAGTTGTCTATGAGGAAAATGTAGTGTGATGATGGTCGTTCTCCTTAATTTACAAAGCATGAAAAAAGCACAATTGGTTACTCCGAAAACCAAAAAAACCGAGTTTTGCTCTGTTTTGCTCTCCCTTTTCTTCCTGGCTTTGAGGGTTCTGAACATACAAAATACACAGAACTGCAATCAAGTCATTGCAAAACTGGGAAGCTGAAGAGATATAAAGACATTTCTCTGCTTGCAACTTACATATTTTTCTCCTCTTTTTTTCTGTTTGATCTATGGGACTGTATCTCTTTAGGGTCAAGAAAACAGCACATATTTCTAAGGGTTTGAACTATGTGCTCAAGTACCATCCTAGCAATAAAGATCTCAGACAACATACAGTCAGTCAGTCAAATCAGGAGTGCACTAATGAAAGCTCTTCAAAAATCTAACCTGGAAACAAGCACAGTGCGAAGATCACAAGCAGCAATAGGACAGACACGTTTTGTGTACTTAACCCCAAGAGGAGAATCTGACTCCTATTTACATGGGAGAATAACCAGGTGCAAGAGTAGGAAATTACGAAATAGTGGATTAAGGCTGGACACCCAACAACCTTCTTGGCAGAAAAAAATTCTCCCATATTAGAAAACAGTTCTCAGGAAAAGCAAAGGAAGCCTTGACATTTGACATAATAAAAAGGAAGAACAAAACACACTAACATATGCTGGTTGGAACAAACAGCATTGGCAGGTGGACAGACTGGATGATCTAATGAAAGCTTATTTGCCATTTTTAACTTGCCTGATTCCATAGAACAGGAGAAAAAACCAAGAGGGGTCATAAAAATGGTTTCTGGCTACTAGGTGGACTGGTATAACAAATCCAGGACACTTTAGTCCACAGAAAATTAAAAGGTAAAAAAAAATTACTTTCATTTCATTATTTAAAAGACAAAGCTGCTTCTTAAGTGTCAGTTGTGAGAACATGAAATAAGAGAAAATGTCCATTGCAGATGCTTGAGAAAGCAATGTAATTTTTAACAAGTACTGCAATCTCTTGTAACACCTCTAAGCTGATGGATCTGATCCAGCATTTCCTTTTGCTGAGGTACATTTCTTACTAGCCTTGTCCTTGGTCTTTTTGGGGTGGGTTTTTTTCATTATCATGAGTACGTCAATCTCATGATGTTTGCAGAAACTGCAATGCAGACTCTGCCATGTCAGATCTAATGCTCCTGCTTTAGATATAAAAAAATAGCTTTAAAATGCAAAAGTAGCAAAAATGTCTTAGAGCCATTTCTCTAAGCAACACCTTTTGTGATCTCAAATGCCAGTAAGTTGCTTTAATCTTAGGACTGAGCAAGGTCTTTTTAGTTTATCACACAAGGTAAATCCTTCCACTGCACGAATACATTTGCTGTGAGGCGGTTGTCTTTCATCACAGACTGCAGCTTTTCTCTCAGTATCAAAAATATCACAGGCTGTGTGGTACTACATCTACTCCACTTGACAATCCAGGCAACTGTTTTAAAAACAGAGAACTCTGGTCTGAACAGCACACAAGAGACTAGAGAAGTGCTGCAAATGCATTTTGATAACTCTCGGCAAGCTAAATGCTTAACTGTGCTCAGGGAACTGGGCTATAAATTATGCTGTCAAGTAGTTTCAAGGGCACACTAATGACAACCATGTACTGCCAGGGAAAAAGGCAGCTCCCTTCCTTCTGGCCACCAAATATAGAGGCAAGGAGGTGGCAGACCAAGCTGGTTTCACAGCAGACACTCTTACTCTACCCTGAAGACATCCTCTGGCTAGCAAGGTTATTTACAGCCAACTTCGGCTGGCAGCTCAAAGCATGCCCAATGGGGAAATTTTTAATAATACAGATTTATTGAAAAAATATTCCATTCATTCTTTTTAAATATAGCTTTTCTTTAGCTAGAACAGAAGAATTACCAGTATTCTCTGGCTATTTACAGTCATTTCTTATTTTCCTTTTCTTCTAAGCTTTTAGGAGCTATTATTGTTACCTTCATTTGCAACCTCCTATTATACATTGTGTGTGATATAGACTGACAGTTTTAAGAAACTGTGGGCTAAATAAAAAAGTAATTCACTTAATTTTGATATATGTAATAGCACTTACTATCAAGACTCCCATAACTCTGTAAAGCACCTCTTTTCAAGTAAGATTACAATCCAAATGATTTTTTTTAAATATTCTCTTTAATAGAAACAAAATCTGATGCAAATTTAGATCACACTCCATACAGAGAATGGCATTCTTATTGGAGCTATCTGTGAAATTTAGAAAGAATATTTAGAAAGAATGGGAAATACAACTTAAGTGAAATTTGCTTTGATTCTTTCTCCACCACTTTCAGTTCCCATTAGTGTCACAAACAAGTCAATTAACCTTCCCACGCACCATTTCCCCCCACAAAAACGGGCATAGAACTGCCTGCCTGTTCTACAGGAGCACTAGAAATTTCAGAACATCCAAAGCTCAGTCTAACCCACAGGCAAACAACCTCCAGTGCAAAGATGTTATGTAATTAAAGAGGTGTGCTGTTAAAAGCAGCGAGCATCTACTGAAAATTTTTAAAATTAGTAACAAAATGCGCACCCAGTGCAATACTGCCCGTATTTGAAAAACATATCAGAAAAATCAGATAAAATATATTGCAGTCTTGCAAAGGGCCCACAGTTAGCTGATCATTTCAATTCCTCCCATGGCTGTGGTATTCACAGTGCCCAGCTTTTCACAAGTCCAGACCATCCAACAGTGCTTCTGGCATATGGTATATCCACGTCTCATAAGCATTCATGACTTACTCACTGAAGGCATGTGCTCATTTCTGTTCTCCCTTTACTGAGAAAAACACCATGGGAGATAACAGACTTGTATGCACGTGAAGTTGAGCACTTGCAGGTAACAAGAATTATGGAATAGCTATTTTCAGCAACACTTGTTAATATTCTGTCATTTAAGGTGGATAATCAGTTTTAAGAAACCAAATGAACAAACAACACTAGACTGTGAATAGAGTCATTATAAAACTTGTGGGTACTTTCACAAGGCCAATACAGACAACTGCAAGTGAAAAAGAAATGTAAAGAAAGGTAAGGTATGAAGCACACCGGGTCAAAAAACTATCTCCACAGCCATGAACACTCAAAGCACAAACTAAACCATTATGAAAATCAGGCTTATGATACTCTAATATCTCATGGGGGTATCTGGGAAGAGGTGGGAGAAGGGAGGAACAATGCAGAAATTCCAAATCCCCCTACATATTTACACAGAGCAACCTAAAGAGTCTTACCTCAAGTTTATATGCCCTGTCCCTGCTGAGGGGCTCCAAGGGAAAACTCAGGTTATTCGCTTCTGCCAGGGAACGCAAATCAAAGTAATACTTGGCATAAACACTGGAGGGAACGTTAATATTGAACTGCAACAGCTCAAGAAACTGGCGTTCCAGCTCATTCCTGCAGGAAGAAGATAAACATGGAAACATATTTCAGACTGTGCATTCTGAATGTAATTTTACTTTAAATTGCAAATGGCATAAACCAAGTTTGTTTTCTATTCTTGCCAGATGCAATTATCCCAGCCTAAGGTTTGACCTTCTCTACCAAGTTCTATCAGTGTACTCACACCAGTGAGGAATATGAAAGATGCTGCACCTTGCAGCTGCTACTGCAATGCCAATCAAATCCAGACACAAAGTGTTGCTAGTAGAAGGGCACCTTTATCCGTTTAGCTAACACAATTTTGGAAAGAAAACCTAGCAGGGAAAAAATTTCTCGCAGTTTCTGCTTTACCTCCACTAGATGGGTCTGCACACACAGCTATGCCACAACAACACACACACCCCCCTGCCCTAAATTTGTCAGGCATCTCTCATAAATGCTGCAAATTACTCTAACACATAAATTACTGGAGAACTTATTTACTCCCTGCAGTTCTTCATAATCAGTCATTTAGAATTAGCGATGGGAAACCTGAATTTTTCATCATACTCTCTTTATGAACAGAATAAAGCAATCTTTCCCTTAGATGTGCAACCAAAATTCACAGTGGTGATCACGTTTTCCAGCACCTAAACCAAACATGTTTGTCAAAATACCTGATAGGAACAGAGGTCCTGTTTGAGCTCCCACCCTGTTGGTATACAAATACATTATTACCTACACCAATACATTAAAAAAGTACCTTGAGAAATAAGCCAACTAACAAAATTAAGGACTGGAAATTTTCATAAATTGCACAGTAACTGGATATCCTACTCAATACTTATGCAGGGACATATGATACAGTCAAAACAGTGATTGCAAGATATGAAAAATAAAAAAAATAAATGGGTGGTGAAAGCTGCCAATGTTTGCTGAAGAGCCCAGTGATTGCACTGCTGTGCTACCAGCAGGCACTGACTGATGATTATATTGTCTTTAAGTTACATTTTGACTGCTGTGTAAGTGTGCAAGGAATATGAAATAGAAGTTGTACAGTTTGCAATAGTAAAGGAAGGATCTGAAGATTAAAAAGTACTGGTACAGTAGTTTTTCAACACTGATTTATTTTTCTCCTTCTCACTCTTTACCCTTATATAATTCTTACATCATAATCATTGTCTTTTCTTATCCTCACTATCTCTGTGCCAAAATTCTATGTTTACATAATGATAAATATTAATTAACACTTAAAGACTAACTAAAAGCTGGATATGGAGTCTTTGGCTTGAATTCACATTGTTGAAGATTCCAACTTAAAAAATCCAAATAAAAAAGTTGCATCTTAAGATGTCTATCAACAGAAACAGAGTATTACCTTTACACGCCATTTTATACTGCCAAGATTGTACCTTCTGCAAGCTAAGCCTAAATTTCTATTTTAATTGATAATATAAAGCTTATTTTACTGGCAGAAGACATTGGCTGTACCCCTTTTGAAGAGCACCCTCAAAAATTTCAAATACACAGCCTCAGATTCTTACTATACCCTACCTTCAAGATCTGAAAGCTGGAGGATCAGCACATTAGCTACAGAACAGAAAAAACAAACCATACAACTATTTCTTACTGAACTTACAGTATTTAACTAACCACCATACCCTTCTTACCCCATACACCTCCCTCAGATTGCTTTAGCATGTGCTTTCCTGGGCCACTCCTCAGAAATTCAATGTAATGCCACATACATGACGACAGGTACCCACTGCATTTCAGTCCTCCTGAGTTCTCTCTTCGCTTTAAGGCACAGTTCACTGCACTGATGATGACTTATAAAACCCAGAAAGGTCTGCTTGGTGTTTTGCAAGATACACTTATGCTGAATGATTCACAACAATTGAAGATTTTGACCTAGAGCTCTTTTGCCTTACTAATACAACGAAAGGCCCTGTCTTGCTTAGAGCCAGACACTTCAAAATCATCCTACTGTACTGTCCCAACTACCTGAAAAATAAGAAAGAAAAAAAAATCCACCACACTGCAGATAGGAGGAAAACAAAATTTGGAAAAAATGACAGCAGGAATATAAGCATCAGGATCTTTGCTGGGGGATTCATGTGTAAGCCCTAAACACAAAGGCCACGAACTAGATCACCAAGTACATATAGAGAGCTCAGGTTCCCCAAAGGCTTCCAGGTTTGCACTTTGTGAGAACTCTAAAATCTTTTAAGGACAGGGTAAGAAGCTAAAAACCTTGAGGACAAGGACTCATCACAGTTTGGCTTAGGGAATGTGCAGTGCAGAAAGGGGCCAGTGTAAGCACGGGTCTGCCATGTGAGTATTGGTGTTATATAGCTTCAGTGCAACTTCTAACAGCAGCACCATCACATGTGTTTGTCAGAAACAATAACCTCTTTTTTTTGTTTCTTTTCACACCGCCTTCAAGAAAAGCCCTGAGAATTAACAATTTCAAACCTCACATTTATAACCATTCCTGATTAATACTGTCATATGGCACAGTCAAACCTGTGACTCTGCTTCAAGCTGTTCAGCACTTCAGCTCATGTCCCAGCTTCAGGAATACTTTAAAAACACCCAGATTTGCCTTGGAGAAGAAGTGAATGGCTGGAGACCCTTACTGCTACTGAATGTTCAAAAAGCATGAGAAAAGAATCAAGAGAAAAGTAACTTTGCAAAATCACTTAAGTTTCCACTCAAATAGTTAAGGAAGCATTAGCAGATTATTCTGCATGGAATAATACTGCACACAGAAATGCGAAGAGCCTGATTTTGGTTCTTGTCCATCTTATCTCCTCCTTTTATTTTGGAAACCTCATTCTGTCTGGATTTTTAACATCTTGAAAACTAATTCTGCAGGATACCGGGGGAAAAACCTCAAAACCCAAAAGCATCAATTTTAAATAATGGCAATAAATAACTAGGTGATCATCTATAGGTCAGTAAGATAATTTCCTTTCCTGCCTTACATCCTTTCCTGTCTTACATCCTTTCCTGTCTACATCTGTATGGAGAATTAGCATGACAGTAAATGATGCCAAAGTGAATACATGCAGGCTCACTGGATGTGGGGATTTTTGTCAAACCATACATTTAAATATTCTGCAGATCTGTTTTCATTACTGTGCATGAATATCCAGTGGTAAAATACACTTCAACCAGAAAACAAGAATAATTCATGCCTTCTATGTAAGCAGCTGTCAAGCAGGCCTCATGCCATCGGCATTCACCACATATAGACACAACACAAATATACAAACTTCACATAATTTATGAAGGAACTTCCCGTCACCCTCACAGACACAGATCTTGGCATTCATTGACAAAGATAAACAAACTGCACTCACATGTCTTCGACCGTGATATCCTTCAGGATCTGGCAGTAATCCACATTCCACACTGCCTGGTCGTCCCAAACTTTAGATGCCAGAAGAATTGCCCCCAGTACTATTCGCTTCCAGTTTGCTGGACAAATATCTATCTCTGCATAAGTTAAAAGTCTTTCAAGATATACCTGGGGAAATACATCAAAAGCAAGACTTGATTTGTTTTGCTGTTAAGTAGAAATGAAAAGTATTCCCATTCCAGTAATTCTAAGACAGTAATCTACTTTCAAGATTCTTTTTATTATAAAAGTTGCAGTTTTGAATACACATGTTAATGCCAGCCTCAGAATTGGATGTGATAAATCCACTTCATTGCCCTTTGCCTTCTGATCCTATTACCCATTTCAAGAGGCCAGACACCAGACTCCTAAATACACCATTTCTTCTTTAGCTGTGATTTCCCCCTCCCTGCCATCTTAAAGCTGAAGAAAACATTAACATTATCTTATAATACTGTAAAACAAAATACCAGTAATTGTTCAAAAATTTGTTTTCCTTCTTAAGGAAGGCAAATTGTTATTTAAGCACAAAATTCCAAATTATGTGTCAGGCCCATTACTAAAGATGAAGTTTGACTTTTTTCTCAGAGGATCACTCTGAAAAGACTTTGATGTACAAAATCTGGTATTGTGAGACATCAGAAACACAAAGCTCAGTAAGAAGGTGACACATGGATCACCCCAGCGTCTGCACTACCTGGGGGTTCTGTGTAAAAGGTTGTATTTTGCTTTCCAGGCAGCCTGTGTAAACAAGCCCCTTATATTCTATATCGCACAAAGCAACTTGTCAATTTTGCAAGCAAAACTGCTCCTCGGATTATGAAAATACAGCATTCCCTGGTGTCATCCCTGGGAAGCAAAAAACTCCTTTAAAGCAATGCACTAATGCAGGGAGCTTCATAAGTAGAGAGCATATGGAAATTGTAATATTATGCCACTCAAATTAGCAGATAAACTTAATTTGCTTCACATCAGTGCAGAATTTGACTCTCTACTCTTAATGCAAACCTTTTAAATCTCAACTTTTCACATTCAGTTTTAGTGAATGGAATGAATACTCCACATTTATAGATATATAAAGCATACAAAAATCAGAAAATTTATCCTTTCTTTTGTGCAGCTCTAGCTTAGAAAGAGAGAGAAAAGAAAGAAAGAGAGAAAAAAGAAAAACAACTAAGGATTTTGTGGAGGCTGAAATTCAAAGGCACTTAGAGAAGAAAACGTAAACAGGTAAGAATTATATTGCAAGGGAAGACATAGAATCGTAGAATAGTCTGGCTTGGAAGGACCTTTAAAAGCTGTCTAGTTTCAACCCTCCTGTCATGGGCTTTCACTAGACCAGGTTGCTCAGAGCCCCATCCAACCTGGCCTTGAACACTTCCAGGGATGGGGCATCCACTTCTCTGGGCAACCCGTTCCAGTGCCTCACCACCTTCACAGTAAAGAATTTCTTCCTAACACGTAATCTAACCTTTTTCAGGTTAAAGCCATTTACCTTGTCCTACCACTAAAAACCCACTAAAAAGTTCCTCTCCAGCTTTCCTGTAAACCTCCTTTAAGTACTGGAAGGCTGCTGCAAGGTATCCCCAGCGCCTTCTCTTCTTCAGGCTGAACAGCCCCAACCCTCTCAGCCCATCATAGGAGAGGTGCTCCAGCCCTCTGATCAGCTTCATCACCCTCCTCTGGAATTGCTCCAGCTGATCCATGCCCTTCTTATGTTGGAGACCCCAAAACTGTCTGAGGCACTCAGGTGGGGCCTCAGGTGAGCAGAGTAGAGGGACAGAATCCCATCCCTCACCTGCTGCCCACAGTGCTTTGGATGCAGCCCGGGACACATATGGCTTTCTGGGCTGCGAGAGCACACTGCCAGGCCACATCCTGCTCCCACCCCTCAAACCAACACCCCCAGTTCTTCTCAGCAGGGCTGCTCTCAAGCCATTCTCTGTCCAGCCTGTATTTTGTGCTTGGGATTGCCCTGACCCACATGCAGGACCTTTCAGTTGGCCTTGTGGAACATCATGAGTACTGCACAGGCCAGCCTCTCAAGCCTGTCAAGGTCCACCTGCATGGTAGATGAAATTACACCTCAGTAAAAAAGCAGCATAAATTTGCCACTATTTTCCCACTAGCACATACTTGAGAAATCAGAATTAAAAATTAAATAGGAGCTTGATAAGACACTATTCCTATACCACCTCATTACCATATTGATGCATCTTCCAATAGCACATTGAGGGTTGTGAATAATCACTCTTGCTTCCTTGGTGATAACTTGGGCTTGACTCCAGATACACTTTTTGCTGGAACAAGGCTCTTTATCACCCTTCTATAAAACTGAGGATGATAAACAGCTCTCCATGAGAAAGGCACTTAGTGTAGCTTTCAACTCCTTTCTTCAACATGCCTTAAATGAGCATTTTATTTTGTTCACTTGCTGTGGCCTCCTTGACTCAGTCTTGGGTTTTAAGTATATGCGTTCAAGTAAGAGAAGACAGAGAAGGAACAAAATTTCTTGCAGCAAACACTTATAAAAGTTTAATAAGGTCCTCAGCCAGTGTGAGAACTCACTGTAATCTAGGATTTGTGACATCATCAGTGTATCTTTGGGAGACATTAGTGTAGGTCTTCAACTTTTAATCAAGCTCACTCAGCTACACACACAGCCTTTCTTCTAGCTCTCCCTACTTCTCTCTCCCAGAAAGAACCCACTGATTGCAGATAGGGAAATTAAGGCAGAGAGGAAAGGCTGGTACATACTCAGGCTCTCGCTTTGCTGATGTAGAGCAACCTCGTAACAGCAGCACACACAGAGTCAAGTGACCTCTGTCTCCAATGTAAATGTGAGTTCATTATTCCTGACAAATGGAGCTGGTTTCATTTCAGAGCATTTCAATATACAAGGCCCTAGCAGGACACAGCCCATGATGGGACATCACAGTAGGACAGGTAGAGGCTGCCATGCACTCACTACTGCAGAGGGTGCTTCTGGCTGATGCAAAGATGTGCTGAATCAGGAGAGACTTTTGGAGAAGGGCCAGGTGGCTCTCAGCCCGTTTGAAGAGGAAGGCTGGAGGGGTGGTTAATCACTACGCTACTCATCCCAAACAAACTCACTGCTGGTGGGAGAACACCACCTGCTTCTGCTGGCAAAAGCCAGTGAATCTTCCCACGCACACAGGCAAGCATGCTCCACCTCATTTCAAAAAAAAAAGACTGAAAATGTTGGCCCTGTAATGGTAAATGTGAGATATGGAAATACCATTTGTATGCAATTATGTCTACACATTGAACAGTGCCTTAAACACAGGGGTCATTTTCTTAAATATGGGGTTTGGATCAAACAGACTGGGATTTTGAGTGTACTATGTGGTTCAGTGTATTTGTCTCTTGTAATGAATTCCACTGGCCTAATTTTCAAAAGCAAAACACTTTCTACATCTTCTTTAGAACTAGCTGCTATGAAGTCATGTAATAAACCTGAATTTTAAAAGGTCACAGCAGAAAAGGATATTGCAACTCGCATCCCAGAACACTGGAATAAATGGCTTTTATGTCAAAAGACAAAAAATGCAGAAGAAACAGTGTAAGAAACGTTCTTTTTCTTTTTTTTTTTTTTTTATAATGTAAGTCTAAGAACCATCTCTCTTCTTGATTATTTTGGCAGGTGTTCTTTTACAGAACTAGAACTAAAGAGCTTTTAGTGTCTAGAGGTTAAAATATTATTTGCCTCCACCAACTTTTAACAGCTGTATCCATGCTAACGAATGTAACTAAAGCTTAAAACAAATTGAAGCTGTTATACTATTGTTACTTTTTTTCAATTTGCTTCATCCTTTGCAGCGCCTGAAAGTAAGCTTTTGTGGCAAAACTTTTCAGTACTTCTCTATTAAACATTCAAAAGCTGAACCCCCAAGAGACTCAGATTTGTTCTGCCTTAATTTAACAACTAGTTCTGCTCAAACACTTTCATAGCATCCAAGAGCCATCTTCACCACATTTACCATTGCCCACTTAGTTCTATGACCGTACATATAGATCTTTTCTTACAGAATGATAACAAGACTACTTATACAGATTAAAGTGATGTGACACGAGCAAAAACTTTCAGTGGTTTCAGTCAAACAACACATCCTTCTGAATTCTTTCCAGGTTGCAAAGAACAAATACAACTCAGTGTTACTAACAACAACGCTACAATATTCAAAACTCATTTGTACCATAATTCAAATCCTAGCTGAAATGAAAATACAATTCTGATTGGGAAAAATGCCAATGGCCATTGGTCTGTCAATACATTTTTATTTACAAATTCAATACCTCAGAGTCTGGTACCTCCATTACTAGTCTACATTCTGCATTTGGGAATGAACCACATGATTTTACATGAGTCTCAGTCTAACAAGCTTTGATGGACAACAGTTGCACCTCATTGGAGACATTTTAATAACTAAGCACACATCAGAAGACACACTGCACAGAGTTAAGATTTCAGAAGAGCAATATTGCATTATTATTTTCCATCTCTTCCCACAGACTAACACCAAGATTTCCCAATGACTGACCTTTATACTTGGACTATCAGCAAATCATTATTTAATCATAAGTGGAACCAATTTGGTGATTTGCCTCTGTTAAAAATTCATTTATCTGAATGAAAGAGAATTTATTTCTACTAATTAAATAAAATTACCACTCCATGGGTATAGATAATCCCAAATTGGCTGGAAGTTCAGTGAACTCTGGAGAGGTTTATTAGCTTAGATGTAGCACCACAGGAATGTAGTTCAATGGCTTCCAAAGCCATTTCAGGTCCAGCAGAAGTACAGCACTGATTTGTTTCAGCACATATCTTCAGCTCTTAAATCTGCCAGACCTGAAACAACTCCATGCTGACCTAGTTTGGACACCTCTGATCTTGACTCTCAGGACCTGGACTTGCAGTGGCGTGGTGGAGAACAGCATTAGGCCATCCATTATAACCACTGCTCCTGGGGGGGTTTTTTTATCCAAACACAGAACTATAACATGGCACAAACTATCAGGATCAGCAACAGCATCCAAGATCCAGCAGTGCTGCTCCAGCAGGGCCACTGCTGAGCTTGAACTAATCCCCAGGGTGGTTATTTGCAGATGGGTGAATCCATCCTGGTCTTCCCAAGTTTTTAATTGTAACTAACCACAGGATCCAGTGTTGTCCCAGTTACCCAAGACGTCAGGCTCCCCATGATCCTGGATAGTAGAGTGTTGCTTACACAACATCCCAATCAACAGAACATAAATCGTTTGAAGAAACTGAAAACTAAAGAGAGCACCGAAGAGTTCAGTTTTAATTAGTGTGAAACAGCATCTCATGTTTCCCATCTCAGAGGATATTATAGCCAACTTTGGACATTATATAACACATTCAAGTAGAAAGAAAAATTAAAATACTGGAGAAGGTTTCTTACTCTTTTTTCCCCTCTTCAGGAGGATATATAACAAATATGAAAGTGTCAAATAATTTCATTTCAATATTTCACAATCACAAAAACAACTCAGCTTTTTAAAAAGCTACGGGGTTCTTATAAAAGTCTTGCTTCTTTTTGTTACTTCATCTTGAAGCTGTTCAACATTAACTTCCAATACTCCACTGATACCTCTTATCACATTGGAGTTGTAGCCTAAGCACTAAAAATACAATTGTTCTTTTTTTAGGCTTCCCTAAAACAACAGAGAAGGTTTTCTGTGGAGGTTATGAAGTTTCCATTCTCAGAGAAACTCAGAACTCAACTGGTCAGGCCCTGATCAGCCTGGTTGTGCTTTGAGAAAAGGCCAAACCAGACATGACCCCCAGAAGTCCCTTCCAATCGAAATTATTATGCAATTGTAGTTGTATGCAGTACTAGAATTTCCTGTGGTGCCACAAGTAGAGGTCAGGAGTTGCATGTTGCCCCCAGGGAAGCTGACTGGGAGTCTCAGCACATTCAAGCGAAGAGCAATCACTGAGGAATGTCACTGGCATTACTAGAATAATTCTGAATTTTGAGGCAGCAGCAGGAGCAAAGCAGTCTCTTTTCCCATGTGGCTTTTACATGGCTTTATGTCAAATTCTATCTCTATTTTACCAATAAAACTCTAGTGGCTTAAATTGTTTCTCACTTGATTTACATTGACAGAAAGGAGACAGTGGCTTTGCTATTTTAAATACTATAATTGAGAATCTACCAATTAACCTGTATTTGCAAACACCTCATTCCCTCCATCATCAGGTAACCCATACTGTAAGTTGCAGCAGCACAGAGTAACTAACAAAGATATTTCCATCCCAACATATTATGGAGAAATACAGAGTCATCTCTCTTTAATGAGAAAACTTCAGTGTGTCACAATGCCTTGAAATTAAAATGATATCTTTATGGAAAAGATTATAATTGGCAGTGGGTCTCAGACAGCCAAATCACGGCTCTAATCCAATCACTAAACTGCCATATGCTCTGTTCTAAGCAATCAGCCAGTTCCCTACCACGACTCTCCAGAAATAACCGCGGTTTGCGATTGCCCAGCTGGGCATTTTAAATGTTCTACAAAGGTCTGGTGCCACCCACTTGGTGGAAAAGGACATCACATCATTGTGGTCCTTGCAAATTCATCCCATTTTTATTTCTGAGACCAAATGTTGAAAGTAAGTAACAAAAGCAGTCACAGAACTACGAAGAAAGGTGAGCATTATAGACATTTATAGGAAGCACTAATGGAACTGAGAGAAAAGTCAGACATCTCCAGGCTTACCCCCTAATTTACTCATTTTAAGACAAATATCCATAATCCATGTAAAATGCACTCAAACTGTTAGGCAACATGGACTTTCCAATCTAAAACTGGGATCAGTATTCGTTCTTTGCCCATACAGGAGCCCAAGAGGCATCAGCAAACAGACACCCACTCTTCAAATGTCCTCTTCTCTTGCATTCAAAAAGAGTTCCCTCCCAATCCCCACCTTAAATGTCCTCTTTTCATTTAGTGCATATCCCAGCAACTCTAAGGCAAGAATTGACTAAAGAGATGTGTAAGTATTAACTGATAATTATTCATGTGTTGAACATTACGCTGTAGTGAAAATATAAGAATAGGCCTAAAACCAGATGTCTGAATCTGATCCCTTGTCCCACCAGAGCCCAGATCACAGGTTCCTCCTGGCCTCCTCCAGAGCGTACCCTGAGCCAAGTCCAGCTGCCAAGGGGCTCAGGACTGACAGCACAGGTTGAGGGACCTTCTCTCTACACCTTGGAGACCTTCTTCTGATGTGGCCAAGTGCTGGGCTTTGGCCACCTCCCCAGGAATGCCTGAAGAACAGGACAAAGGTGGACACCAACAATACTGGATACACACAACTCTCCTCACGGGTTCCTTACACAAGACACAGCCTGGCTTCACTGCCTGGCCTTGCTCACACCCAGCCACACTCAGGCTGTCTCACAGTCACAGCAGGCAACAACCACTGCTTTGGATTGTACTCCAAGGTCTTCAGGGAAACCTGCATCTTCCACCAGCCACATAAAGGTTGGTAGTTACACTGGGCCAGCTGAAAAGGATCTCTGCAGATCAAGTGTCTCTATGGACTCTGGACACCTTTTGTGTTTTCCTTTCCTTTTAAACAAGTGTCAGATTTTTTATACATCAACTGAAATATACTTTTTTAATAAGGTATTTTACCAGCATTCCAAGGTAAAAATATCCTAGTGAAAGGAAATCAATAAAAAACTTTCTCTATCCCTCCAAACACACAGAAAACAAAATTCTTCTCAAATAAAGTAATTTTCACAACACAGTTCAGCAGTCTCTCTACCTAGTTGCTGAAAATGTGACCAAAGAATACAGAAAGAACTCAGGAACATCTGGCTGGATTAATTAAATCCCTATTTTTCATAAGGAGAATTTATTCTTACTTACTTCAAATTTCAAATTCCCCAATATCCAATCCCCTCAGTCACAGTATGAACTTTGTAAGGTATTTCAAAAGCATGCTCCTCTGCACTTCTCAGAATAATTCAGCTCATGTACTATATGTATTTACATATCACTGTGTCTGATCTGCCTACAGCATACAGACCCCACGTATCTGCAAGTGCTAAATGTGTCCCCTCTGAAACTACTGTGGACACAGAAGTATATTAAAAGAGCCTTAAATTTGGCCTATTTGCAAAAAACTCAGAAAGTCGTGCCAAGGCAAAGCAGAAAACTTGGACCATTCTGCTCTTCAGGTCTAGTTCATAGGATTGTTTTCACAAAAGAACAAAGCATAAATATTTAATTCTCCTGACACACAAACACTGTATTTTTTCCTGTTCGTATGTGTAACACTCCTGTTCACATTTTTATTTGCCATCCAATCAGTAGATTAACACAAGTACAACTTCCCACCTCTGCACCAGAGGAGACACTGAAGAGGAGACAGGCATTTCTCAGTTTTAGTAAAGGTGGGAATACTCCAGGGCAAGAGAGACTTTTCTAAGTCAGGTCACAGAATACAGTTATGCTGTTCACTGAGATTAGAACCACTGTTTGCAGGCTTTGAATTGGCAAAATAATTCTTAAAACTAATTTTATTCTTAAGGTATTATTTTATAAATAAATAATGTGAATTAGTATTTAATTGTTTCAACCTGAGATTTTAATTTTCCACCTATCAGTATGGGAAATCTCTTGGCAGCTCTGGAGGCTGTGTGAAAATTAAATTTTTTGTTTAATTATAAATTGGTTTTGCTGTAATAGTGGAGGCTTTAATTGAAGTATTTTAATTAAGTGCTTGAAGCCACACAATGTCGGCTTTTTGCTGCAGAACAGCTTACCTCAGAGTCTAGAGTTTCACGTTTACTCAGTTCCTGTACTGAACACAGACTGCTGTACAGACTCATTGTTACTGCTGCTTTTACCTGGTTAATGCATGTACCAAGACAAAGAGTGGGTGCATTCAACCACACACTTTGGACCATGTTAATAATGTGGGCAGCAAAATGGGGTGCTTAGAACTGTTTAAAAATAATTAGAGTGAGTGAAAGAAAGATAAGGCTGTAGCATCTTGTTCAAAATGTCTCTGATCCCCACACTTCCTGCCTTCTGGCAAGCCTCCCAGGAGGAACAAGTGGCAGACAGGGCTATCAGATTGCTCTCTGACGGACAGCCAGACTACAGCAAAACATAAGCTCCAGCAGGGAATGCTGATCTCTTCTTCTCCAGACAGGATATCAAAACTGAAAGCACTTGCAAGCTTCATAAACAGCAGTATCAACATTATTAAGATTTCAGGAGTGTGGGAAGGGGGAAAGGGTCGATTGCTTTTTCAGAGATTAGTTTCCACATACGAGTGTTTCACAAACAACACAATCTGTGTCTGGGGCCCCTCCTGATGACACAAACAAATAAAGAAATGGGACCTAGAAGTACAGAGGAAACTGAGAACAGCAGCAGCAGGATTTCGCACTTGTAAAACACTATGTGAAAACTCTGAAGGTTTCTGAAAAGAGGGGCCAGGCAGGTGTTATTATCCTGACAACACAGGCAAGAATAGCAGAATGGTAAACACTGATCACCTGCACCAAATCTATCCATAAACATTTGCGTGGCTATAATACATTTTCCTGTTACCACTGTACTGGGTAAAAAAAAAAACAAGCCACCTAAGTTTTCAAGCACGAACAACTATGGAAACTGCTTCTGCAATATAACAAATTAACTAAAAACATTTATACTTCATTGGAGATCACACCAAAAGAGTTACTTGCATGGAAACCACACAAGAACCAGAAGAGGCAAGGAAGTAGTTATATAAGACTTGTGGGAAAGAACTTTCCATATATTGCAGTAACAGAAAGGTAATGCTATTAAAAAAAGAAAAAAAAAAAAAACCTTCCTTTCTATTAAACAGTGCCCTCACTGATCAAATAACCTAAGATTGAATAACAGATAAATACAACAAGGTATTTGGAAGTGGATTAATTAAATTACAGAAGAACATACTGATTCACACAACAGATCTTGTCTCCAGCAAAAAACACTTAGGAAGAGAAGGAAGAAGGACAAGCACCTAGTACAATTATGCAAAAGAGGCAAAATGTCATTTCAGAAAAAAAATGGCTGCATCAAGCAACTAGGTAGAGTAATACTACAAAATGTAAGGGTGGAGCACTGTAGGGTGTTTCTTGCCCTATTTCTCTCATATTCCTGTTCTTTACTGGCTAGTACAATTCATTCTGACTGTCTGAAGGAGAAAAGCCTGCCAACTAATCTTAGAAGCCAAGGGAAATAGATTAACAGAGGAAATGAGTAGGTCTGGGCTTCAAAATCCACCTTCTCCAATTTCCCCTTCTTCCATCTAAAATGCATAACTAAGCTGTTATGAAACTACATGTTGTAGTGGTAAAAAACCATTTTGTTATTTTAAAATCTCTGAGTGAAGAACATGGCCAAAATTGTGACTGAAACCTGAAGACGCTTGTCAGAATTGGCAGGATATAAATTTCAAGAAAATTAAGAAATTCCCAGCTGGTGGAGATCACTTTAGCTCTTCTAATCCACATTGCTATGCTGATCCACACCAGCTGAAAATTTGAACCTTCTTTTGTGTTGTTCTATTTTTAAGTAGCTAAACTTCAGACTTGAGTATAATTGTTCACTCCCATGACAAGTATAGTGGAAGCAGAAGAGAGCCAGCATGTCCCAGTCACTCACTGAATCCTTCATGTGCCTGTCAATTCTTATTAGTGCTATCAAATTACCTACAGCTGTTCCCAAGTCTCTGCTGGGAGCTACAGGGATACACAGCAAACCCCCCCGAAAATTGAAGCCTTTCTGCTTTTAACATTCTCTCATGTTCAGACCACCTATGCCACCTACATTTACTCTGAGCCACCATGGTGGCCTGTAATACTCTCACTCCTGAGGGCAGGACCCCAGGTTTTGTGTCACATGTTAACCCAATCTCTTCTTCCATCACTTACTCTACCCATGAAAATGAACTGTGGCATCTCTTTCCATTAAGAAATTTCCTCGGTCTCCATAGTGAGAAAAAATTTCCTGGCAGCACCTAGATCTATTAAATCATACAAACCCAACTTAACCTTTGAGAACAAAACTGGGTCTGTCAGCTGGCTGATGTCATCCCTCAGACACTCACCAGGGTGACAATGGCACATTCAGCAGTCAGTTGAGCAGCACTGAACAACGTCCGGACAAAGCGGTAAATCTGTTTCTGCTCCGGGTCATGTTTGTCATAGTCTGGTGGCACTTCGGATTTCTAAGGAAGAAACACTTCCAAATAGGTGACTGAAACAAAACGAAGCAGACAGAAAAAAAGACAGTTCACATGAAAGGGAAGGAGAGGCAGATGAACTTACCGAAAGGGGATGAAGATTTTCATCAAAAATATCTAAGAGCATTCTTCCGTCTGTGTCCCTAAAAAGTATTAAAACCAAAGCACCGTCATTATCTGAACACACAGCACACAACCCTCATAGACACAAGTGCACCATGAAAACTCCAACAACTCCACATACTGTGGGGTGCTTAGAAACACTGATGAAATGTCATTTTCAAATAGAAGTTGGACCTATTCTGCCATAAGGCTCTCATGTAATATGGAATTCCCATTACAAAGCATGCTAAAACACTCAGCTTTCAGAGCCCGAGATACAAAACTGTTGTGCTCATTATTGTGAGGCTTAAGAAGTACTACTACAAACTTGTGATAAAATCAGCACAGCTTACTCTCCTTCTTTTAACTTAATCATGTCCACCCCTGCAATCTCTTAACTCCTCTTCCTCCTTTATTACCAACATTGTAAATGCTTAATAATATGCAATGATGTTTTTACAGTCATCTTTTAGTTAATACACACATACTTCACTTTTAATTTATTTAGAAAACCCTATCATAGTAATGATTTCTGCAAGCCAAAAGAAGCATATATAAAAAAAAATCAGACAAAATAATATTCCTATGCATTGGTTTATTAGACATTTCTCTGAAATCCCTGTAGCTCAATATCAGCATGCATGTTGATGCAACTTTACAAGCCTAACATCCAGGATGCAATATAAGATTTTTGCTGCATGTAACTTTGGCAAGGACACTAACAAACACAAAAGCAAGAGGTATAACTGTATCAGTTAGAACTGGCACTTTCTGGACAGATGCATCCATGTGACCTACTTATTACAATCCCATCTTTATTTTTAGCATCCCTGGTACTCTGATCATACAGTTCTTAAGAAACAAACCACTGAATGTATTTTCTATCTTTACTCAGCAGCATGTGTCTCTTAGAGCATGTGAACCACAAGTTTTACAGTGAATTCATGTCTGCAAAATGCATTTATTAGCAGCTAACATTTAAACCTCAACATCTGAAGGTGTCATCTTTTCTACTAAAATGGGGGCTAACACTGGAAATAACACATTTGTAAATACAAAAAAAGAGAGGAGTACCTAAATTAAAACAAACACACACACAAAAAAAACGTGGACTGGGGTAATTACTAGAAAATTCCTATCAGCAAGGATTTTAGGGTAGACTCTTTTACGCCTACCTAAAAAAGCCAATATCTTAATGCAGAAGTAGTCTCCCTGACACGATTGGTGTGCTACAGTAAACTATGGCACTTCACAATGCTAACAGAAATAATTTCCTATTTTATTTCTTCAGGTAGTAGCTGCTGTATGCTATGAAGTCACATCTGGCTGCCCTCAAAAATCTATTTAAATAAAACACTAGAGAGGTTTTTGTCTTCACTACAATTCACATTGTACTCTTTCAAAATTGGACCATCTACTGATTACCCAAGCATTCTTTATGGTTAGTTTTCTGGGGTTTATTTTATTTCTTTAGCAAATTAAAAAAAAATGCTTGTGCATTCCTTCAAAAACAAGACGGGTGTTGTTTTGTATCACTTGTTGAATAGCTAAGACAACAAAACATGCAGAAAAATGATCAGTATAATCATGATAGGAGACACTGGGAAAGGGAGGAATGACAACTAGAATGTTACAATCAAATTAGATGTGAGAAACGTGTGAAGAAATACTATATTTCATGTATAGCTTCTCCAAAAAATTAGATTGGTCAGAGTTTGAAATACTAGGAAGTAATTTCGTTTTAAGTCTCCTATGCGGGACAATAGGACCAACTAAATACTGTCTAAAAAGAATTCTTCTCAGGAAAAGCAGATGCTTGACTCATTTTCTGTCAAAATGAACCCTGAGTCTAGGAGCCACAGTGGTTTCATACTCCCCATCCCCCATAATGAACAAAAATCTCCCACATACGTCAGCAACTTCCTTTTTGCCTACAATTGCAGGAAACAGAACATATGTTTTGCTCTTGCTGTTTCAGCAGCAAGCACAACTGAGTGCTGTTATCACATTGTCCCTCCATTCCCAAATGAGAAACAACCCAAGACCCAACAGTTGTTTCACATCCCTCATTGACACATGGCAGCCTGGCTCCAGCATCACTGCTGGGACCCTCTGTCCCAAGTGCAGGCACAGCACTTCCCCACCCCAGGCACATTCCAGGGAAAGCAGCAGCAATCCGTTTCCTGAATAAATCACCTCTCCATCCCAAAAGTGAAAGGACAGATAGCAACTTTCCCAAGAAGGTAACAGTCAGAATGGATTTGTTTTCAAGATTCTGATGCAGGACTCTATTTTTATAAAGGTTTGGTCTCTGTCTACCAGTTGTAGGTCAAATTTACATCAAGCTCTGCAAGCCCAAGAATGGGCATAATTTACTGCTGACAGGGATCAGCTCCATGGCAATCAGCACAAAGAAGTCTGGCATACTGGATGCCTTTTGCTCTGGATTCTTCCTGCTCACTTCTGAGCTCCTACTGAGGTTTCTTACCCTTTGTAGTCTCTAATGTGCCCCATTCTCTCAAGCCTTTTACTCAGCTGCCATGGTACTTAGCAGAGCACTTAATAATTTATTTCCACAAAACTTTGGAGTCTGATTATCTTTGAGATCTCTATTATTTAGTCAAGCATAGCAAAAATTGACTAGTTAACCAAACTAATCCAGGGACCATGGAAAAAAGGGGGGAAAAGGAACCACAGATGGATAAACAAGTAATCCAAGCATGACCACTCATGCCTTATTTCCTGGTAAATGAGATTAAAAGTTCGAGAGAAGGTTTCACTCCAACTTTTGCTTTATATATTGCCACATTTCAGTCCAAGGCCCACTGATGTCTTGGAAAGTCTTCTAAGAGCTTTCAGCGGGAATCAAGCCCTAAGCCTCTCTCTCCTTGTGCACATTTAAAGGTTTCTCTTGAGATGTCAGCCTTGTCTCACAAGTGTGATGGGTTCCAGTGACCCGAACCATGGTCCTGATTGACGTACCAGCTGAACTTTAAACTCATGAGTAATTCCTTTTGTACTAGTGGGACTTCTTACGGTCCAGAAGGAAAAACGTCTAAGTGGCTTGGTAAATCAAGATCTAAGCCAAGTTCTCTGAAAAGGCCAATTGAAAAAGCATGGACACAAAAGTCGCTTAAAATATTTATGCAATCTCTCCTTAGAAATGTCAGGAAATATTATTCTAGGATACTGTGACATATCATGAGGACAGGGAATTTAAGATATGAAAGCACAATTCAACATGAAGAAAGCTCATTTATGTGCCAAGTTACTTTTTAGAGAACCTTTTTTCTATTCAATTTCAATCAACTTGACTGAGCAGAGGTCTAAAACATACTAGACCAGAAGAGATAAGCCAGGACCTGCTCTGTTTCTGAGGCATCTTGAATTACATCTGTTCACAATGTTATTCTTCTTGTCTAATTCATGGGTTTTATTTCAAAATCCATGAGCTAACTGATCACTGATATGCGCAGTTAACTTTACAAAGGTGCAGCTAAAAATATAAAACTGAAAGACACTATTCAGATTTCTGTATACATAATTGCAACATATGCAACAATGCAGAAGTGCCCAATGCATATAACACTGAATCATCAGAGCATTTAAATGTTGAGCTGTACTTCCAGATTTTTATGGTAGTTAATCCTCTAATTTTAATTTTTCTATATAAAATTATATATATATATAGAAAATGTGTGTGTTTCTTATCACTAGCATGGCAATTAAGAAAACTACTACCCAAAAACATTTTTGAAGAAATAAAATATGGATTTTTAGGGTTTGAGCAGTTCACTTGTTTCAATAAAAGATATTTTCAGTACAAGATTCCATTATTCACATACCTGTTTTTGATGTGGTAATATATTGCAAGAGCTACACTGTAAAGAAAAATACAGAGTTAATATCTCAGGACTGTCATATATATATGTTTCTGTCATATTACATATAAATTTAAAACCTAGCACAAAGCATGATGAACAGTATATGGTCAACAGCCTATATTCTTTTGTTCACTCTTGGATACCAGGAAAATTGCTGTAAACAGACAATTTTATAATACTTGTTTTGCACACTCCATGCTTTTTACTAGTAATTAAGTACTTTACAATAAACTTTATATTTCACATATCACGTTGCACATACTTTCCATTTAATGCCCTACTCCACTAAACTCAACAGTTTAACTCCTACTGACTCCCAAGGTTGAAGACAAAGCACCACAGGCATTGGACATTCTCTTCAGTTTTGCTAATGCTGCCAGGTTAACATGAAATGTTTTAATCACCATTGGCTTACAATTGTGTATTTAAATCCAGTAGCTCGTGTCTGGCTTTACGTAGCTGCTCAAACAGCAGACTCAAATACCATGCTCCTACAGTTTTATGGCATCGAGTTTCTTATTTTAACTCAGGAAAGATGACTCCCAGAATAACTTGTTGCATTATGCATTTCCCCTACTCTCAACCACACACCAAAGCACCCCCGTTCATCTTTTGCACACAGACAAAAAATGTCCCTCTATTCACAGAAAGTTAAGATTTTGATTACATACACAACTAACTGATCTCATTCACATTTGAGATAGAAGAAAATTAAAGCATGGATTCTTATGGTTATCCTACAGTTTCCAACTCAAAACTCATGCTTTATTCACAATACATTTTTATTGAAGGATGAAGCTAAGCCACCATTCTCCCTACTTATTGCAGCAGCATAAAACCAATCTAAGCTAAATGGGAAAGAGGATGGAGGAGGGAATTCACTCTTTCTCTTTGCAGACAATTTGTTTCGTCAGTGATTCGCTGTAAGATGCTTATGTCTTATATTGATGCAAAATCCCCCTCTTTTCTTTTCCCTAAAAGACCTTTTAAGAGTCAATTGGTTTCTCTCCAATTCTGTTCCAGAATTTTTACATGAAAACTGGGATACTGAATGTTAGGAAAACAATATGTTAGCGCTAAAACATTAGCAGAATTTTAAATTATTTCAGGTTTGGTTGGGGCTTTTTTTTTGAACAGCCATATAGTAGAAAATATCTTTCTCAGTTGAAAGTAAATATATTTTAATAAATTTGTATGAGCTTTTACCTGGTTGCATGAGAAGTTTTTAATCATAAATGTTTTTTAAATTTGACTTTTTTCTATAGATATATATTTAAGGAATCAAGAGATACTGTGTACCATGGACATTTAAAGGCCACAGTCATTACTGAATACAAGAAAAACCCACATTTATGAATGAATTTGATTTGACTGAAAGCTATTCACAAAATGAATTAGTCCTAAAATTTAATTTTAAATTATGCCCCTAGGAACACACCTGAAGCTCCAGTTCACTTTATGAAAGCAGATGCAAGAATCTACGTGCACAGCTCTGTTTGGTGCCCATATGGTTGCCTTTGTAACAAAATGTCAAATTAAGTTTAGAAAATATTTACTCTTTAGAAATCTGTATCAGAATCTGAAAGTCTCTCAGGGCTGTAACAGAATACCTCATCTAAGTTTCATTCTACCTTTCATACACTAGTTCAGCTGGCACTAAGTGTGCAGCAATGATGCTAACGATGCAGCTTTCCATCGCCCTACCCCAGCCACCCCTCCTGCTGCAGATGCTGCAGTGGATACAGTAATATTTTAAACACATCAGTGCATAACATGACACAGAAGAGATGAATGAGCTGAATAAAATGCCTCCCTCTTAGAGTTACCTATGTGCAATTGTCATTTTCCTGCAGAGACTGCAAGGTGTGGGGAAAGAAATGAAGTCATACTACAAAAGCAATAATCCTACTATCTCCTCACCCTTCAACTTGTTAAATGTGCAGCCAGACAGAAGATGCAGAGACTCTGTGTGCCAGAGTCCAGCTTCTCACCCTCTGTAGTCCCTTTTCAAGCCCTCTGACCCTTTGCAGCTTCCAGCCCCTTCCAGGCTGGCAGCCGGGCCTTAGCCCTGCATGACTCCCACTTGATCCCAGCACCGGCTCTTCCAGCTCTTCTGCTCCCCACAGCTCTGCCCACCGCCATGCACCCGAGTGAGTCTCTCCCAAACACACCCCACCACCGGCTCATCCTTCTGTGTCCTCCTTCACAAGGCTGCTGCCAGCCACTGTGACCCCCCTGAAAATGCTTCTTGGCTGCTGCAGCTGAACCCATCTCTTCTTCCCATGAGCAGCGGCAGTTCTGATGCAAAAGGTGACCCAAAACTCACCCAAAAGGCTGCACACTCTGCATACAAAGGATTTTAGAGTAGGAGAGTATGAGATTCAAGGAGGAAAAAAACCTAAACACCTCAGAAATGAAAACTGTTTTTCAAGTGTTAATCAGAACTATTTTTAAGTTACTAGTGACAGAAACCTGAAGAAAAGCAAGACTATATTCCAGGCAGAAAGAGCTGACAAGGAATCAGGTACCAATTTAACTACAAAACCTTTCTCCTCTCCCCTCTTTTTCCTTTAACAGAAAAATTAAGGACTGTCTTAGTGACCAACATTACAAACTCCTTTGGATGTATTAGACTGAACAGATTTGTCTCTCATGTAAACATCTCTGCATCAGAGATGCTAACTTAATAAATTTTTGCAATTGCATACACTAAGGTAACCAGCCTATGGACAACTCAAGAGAGGCTATCACCACCATTAACAAAGAGTATAAAATGCCTGAGCATTTGGTCTCTATTTTCCCCTTACTGTACAAAATGTAAAGAACAATACTCCACAAATACCAATTTCCTTTCTCTCCAAAAGTAAAAAGGCACCAGTGAAACTTGAAGTGCACATCTGAGACATCACCCAGTAACTCTGCAGCATGACTGATTAAATAAATTTATTACTTCAAAAACTAAAACCTTTGAAGCTTGCTTAGTAATGGTTCAGAAATATGTATACATAAATACATATTAATGTAAATACACATAAAATACACATAAAATGTAAGTTCTAGTAAAAATACATAAATTGTAAAACCTACCATTTGATGGTATACTTGAGGTTTGGTTGACTGACTGTGCTGTCATCCAGGAAAATAGTGGAGCAGGAACTGTACTTCCTTCTCAACTGCCCAGGAGGATGCTATGAAAAACATGCAAAAGAACAATGGCAATTATGTAATACCAAAGCATTTTTTTGGGGAAATGTAAGAATTTTAAAAAGACAAATTTCTGTCTCTCATAATGATGCACACAGTAATGTGAGCACATTTTGAAGCAGTTCAGAAAGTTCAGAAATAGTTAACAGTGCAAAAGTCACAACAATCCCTGCCTGAGATTTGCTAATGCTTTCAAATCCCAAATGCCCTGTGTCCCTCCTTTCCCAAAACCATGCAAAAAATTTTCTGCAGGCTTACTCAAATACATACATACACTTGGAATGCAAAGATGAACAAGACCTGTATTTCTGCCCTCATTCCAAAAGAGTAAATGGAAGAGTAAAAAAGAAATTGTGTTAGCAAAGAAGATTGGTTTACCAACAGATATAAAACCATGCTTGCAGAAAAAAAAAAACATTTAAAACCCCCAAAAGAGCTCCTAAGAGAATGAAGTAGGGGAAAGAGGTCTTTCCAGCAGAACTACTAAATTAATAAGAGAATTCCAAAACAGTAATTCATCAATAATAGATTGTTATCAGAAAGGAAGAAAACTGATCAAAGGAGAGAAGAAATGTATATAAGCAAATTTTAAAAAGTCTCTTAAGAGAAAAGGTTTTCAATATATTTCAATCATTTTTCTGCACTACCATAGAAAAACATTGGAAAACTCAGCCAAAAAAACTGTCATTTGACAACACTACTTATTTCTGAACATTTTTTGCTGGGAGGGCTTCTCCTTCAGCTGTTTAGAGTAGCCAGCACTCCAACATGCTAGAGAGAACAGTTTCACCACATCACCTAATAGCTACCACAGTGCTTAATCCTCTTTGATTTTATCTTTGCTTATTCCATCTACACTAGCAAATAACTTGACCAAGAACCTCTGTCAGGAAAGTTAAGACCAGTCAAATTACACATTTAACTCACAACAGAATAGGTTTAAAATTCACATTGACATGGAAATTTTAATTTGTCTTACAATTAATGTTGTTTCCAGTGTTTCAGTGGAGAGACCAATGTCAATGCCATCAGCAGAATTTACAGGTATTTACCAGCTCAGGGCAACTGAGTATCCTGTGACTCCTACCTCAGTACATCTTGCCCTGCCCAATTTCCAAAACAGCTATCATTACCAATGCCAGCACTCATCAGCTCAGTAATGCTCCACTTTCCACAGGCAGCTGACTTCTTAACAGCACTCATTACACAGACAGACAGACAGACTCCTGGCAAAACCTGCACACATCTAAGTCATCTGTCTGTATTTCCCAGCTATGAGTGAGAAAACATATAAAGTCTTCTGTTAATTGAAAAAAAAAAACCCAACATTATCTGAAGCTGTCACAGTTGTAGGAACATTATGTTCAAATTATCTGAAAGCTTACCAACAAATTCTATCAAGGTCCTTCACTTGACCAATAAAATTGTTGGCTGAACTGCTTTTCTTGGAAGTGAAAAGGTTTACTGAGAAAATGAAAAATACACCTTTTCGAAAATCCTCCAGGACTTTGGAAAGGTACTTTGGAAGCTGACAACCCATCTGCCTTCCAGGCTATTGTATGTTAAGCAAGGCAACAAAGAGAAAAATCAGATGCGTTGTGAATATTAATGCCATAAAATTTATTATCTAGCATTGATGCATCCACAGAGAATTACTAGGGGAGTGGTGATCCATAGCTCTTATTCTACCACAGTTTAGTTTAAACATCTGCACTAGTCTGTTGAGTACCTTCTCTAGGCGTGATAAAGGCAAAGCAATTTAAAAACAACAAAAATGAGACTCTAGTGGCTGAGGAAAAAACGGGAGATATGCAGACATCTCAGTGTTGTTATTAAAAAAAAAACAACACATGGAAAGTTTTCTTTCTGCATAGTAAGCGTCAACATGTTTTAAAGGTTTAGATAAAATTTAAGATAAATATACTGGATTCATTCAAGGGAAGCACAATTAGAAAACAACTCTGTAGCAACACCACTATCAGATTTAAATATTCTTATGTAAACAGCACTCTAACATTTGACACACATCAATAATTAGAGCAACACACCTTATTTCTGAAACTACCACATCACAGAACTCTTCTTGGATTTTCAGCCCACATCACACTTCATTAGGCTTGGAGCTTTTCACATTTCAGGAAAATACGTGGTGTCTCGTTCTCACTTTCTGTTCACAACAACTTGGCAGGAAGGAGCACCTCTCCCAGTCAGAAGAATGGTGCCAAGTATAAACCTACACCCTCAGGTAAATATTCACACACCTGTGCCATGTGAACAAGTGACCTGTTGGGAGATCAACATTCCCAGCTACTACTCTGATGTTCAACTGCAGCCATATGATGCAGCAGGTAACAGATTTTTTGCCTTTTCCAAATTGCGGAAAAGGCCCTCACTTTCATATTTTATCTTGACTAAGCTGGGAGGCAGCTGAAGTCCCACAGTTCAGTCAAACAGACTTTTATGAGCCCCCATAAAATGAAGCACAGGAACCTTCTCTATCCTAGCAAAGGACAAAAGAGGTTACTGAGCATCAGCTCAGTATTCAGCACTGTCCAGAAGACAAACTCCCTTCTGTGTCCATTTCAATGGGGTAAGTCTGTGACCAAAATTGTACAGGAGCTTAATGCCTTTGTATTTCAAATCCATCACAGCTGACCACAAAAATTCTCCCATTTAGACAATTCAAAGAAGCTCTAATTAAGAAAAATCAGAAGAGCTGAGAATAACTATAGAGCTTTTGGAGAAATTAGCCAAATCCTCTAACGAGCTCCTTCTAAGGTTCTATCCCACCATAAGGCTGACATGGGGAAAAGGATAGACTGGTACAGCTCCTTTTGTAAATCTTCATATACAAATACGAGCATAGGACACATGAGGAGCCTTGACAAACTCTGCTATTGCAAATATTTACAAACTCAAAGCACCTCACTGACATGAAGTGGGATTCACTTTACATGTATTTTGAGTAGCCACAGTACTATTTCTGTAGCCAAGCTGAGATTCCGTAGATGTCACGCCTCTCAACTTCAGCAAGACTTCCAGCTTCATCTCACATAAAATTTCCAAAGGGCAAACCAAGGAAAATATGGCAGGTAAAAACTACTTGGCAAATTATTATCTGGTTACACAGGGATCACTTTCAGATTGGAAGGCTGAAGTAAGGGACATTCCACAGAGGTCTGGTCTACTCCATATAAAATACTGAGCAATAACTTTGATCACAGTTTCAAGGTATTTTTTATTGAATTTGCAGCTGACATTAACTTGCAGAGGACATGTTTCTTAAAAAAAAAAGAAAAAGGAATATATCAATAGAATTTGTAGTTACTATGTATGCAACAGGGTAGAGCACCCATCCACTCTGCTCAGCTGGAATTTTATGTCCAGCTTTGGACACTGTATTTCAAGAAAGATTAATTTATTTCAGAGACTCTGGAGGATAGAGAAGTAATATCAACCAGAGATTTGAAAACCCTGATTTACAAGGAAAAGCTGGCAGGCTGGAAAGGTTTTCTCCAGGAACAAAGCAAAAATAATGGCCTTAAGTCATGTTGAATCGAGTTCCAAAGAAGAGGATGCTGTTTTCCATGACCATTGTGGATGGGATAAGAAGGAGCAGGCTTACATTAAACTATGGAAAATTAAGATTGGACATGAAAGCGAGAGAAGTCGATGGCAAAAAAATCCCAAGCCACCACCTTTTTCTAACAGCAGCTATAGCTTAAGTGACTTGAGCAGTGATAGAATCTCCATCACTGAAAGTTGTAAAGAAGAGGTAAAACAAACATATGCCAGGAATAGCTTAGATGCAGGCTTCTGCTCCTAGACAAGAAACCAGACTGAACAAGTTCTTGAGATGAATTCTGGACCAGTTTTCTATCATTTGGTGATTTCTTTTGGTGGAGAGTATTTGTAGCTCTTTACAAGCAGTTGCTATTTTTCTCATTTCGACCAAAGACATTCACTAAGAAATGCTGACATTATAAATCGCAATGAATATGAAATAGGTGCTTTGTGGAATTTCTTTTGTAACAGGAAAAGATGTAGAACAGAAAACTCTGCTTTTTAACTTGCTAAGTTTTTGAATGTGTTACAGAAAAAGCCCTGAGAGATCAAGGTTCAATGTATTTCCAATAATGCAGGCATTCCTAGCTATTGAGACTAGTATTTTTTCCCCTTGCACAGCTAGTACTAAGCAAATATCACTGCTTTATTTTTCTTCCAGCTTCATCCTGACACTTTCCAATTTTCCAAATCCTGTGTGTTTTAAGATGTTTGAAGAACAGGTTTTTACCTGAAGTTCACATAAAAACATATTATCAGAAATCTAATGGCCTCGTTTGCCATCAAAATTACAAAAACACAGCAGAACTGCTTCTAGGTACCTGCTTTGAAAGGAATTACACTGAATTCCTAACTTTTTACAATAAGATTATACTAAAGAGTTAGTTTATCTCAGGAAGCATCACTTAGAAATTACATCTAAATTTGTGGGGAAAGAGGAAATCTTGCTATTTCTTTTGTTAAAGTAGGCACTTCAGAGGGGTTTTGTGTAGTAACATCTGACAGAGGGGGCATACTGCCCAAAACCAACACTCAGAATTGACCAGAAGGGCCAGCTCTGGCCTCTTTAGCAGCACTAGTGTGGCTCTCCGCCCCGATGATCAGCAGGATTTGCTCCTTTGGGCACAACACTCCCCTAATGAAGCTATACAGCTTTTGTACCAGTGCTGGCCCTCAGCCAGTCAGCTTCCAGTTTGGCAAAGCAGCTACAGTCTTTTTCAGTGTTCTTTTGCACTTGTCCATCAAAAGACAATTCGGAGCTTCTGTACTAAATAATGATAATAGTGTCTCTTCTTCCCATGAACCAGGTGTAAGTCAGTGCATGATTTTAAAAGGTACTATTAAATAATATTTTCCCCCATGGAAAAACTGAGGCTTGCTTGCAGCTGTCTGTGCAGACATGCCTATCAGCTTCCAGGTACTAGAGGCTGGCCAAGATGCTAAAAGGCAGAACTGGCATGTAAAAGTGCACATGAAGCCAAATTACAACAGCAAGCAAAACTACCAGGACTGCTTCTGACTTGGAAAAGGGAGGTTCCTATCTTGAGGATCTTCTATAGCTTCAGGACATGAATTAGTTCTGACAACACAATTCACAGAAGAAACATGATTTTACAGGTCAACAAAGTGCTTCCAAAATCAAGCAAGCCACGCAACACAATTCCCTGCATGGCTCTGCAAATCTCTGCACTTACTTTCCTCTTGCATAATGGGAATACAGAAAAATTGTCTACCTTTGGTGTAGATATATTTGCTGAAACAAAAGTAATAGGAAACTGTACTACTGTATGCTCATCTTCCTCTGCCAACAACTACAATTAAAAAAAAATCCAGTCCAACCACTCTTAAGTAATACCCCTTGTTCCTCATGATTCAACTTTGTCCTCAGTTAATTTCACCCATGTTTGATAATGTCCAAAACTAGTCTAGCTTAGACTAGATCTGCACTTGCAATGCTTTTGCTCTTAAAGCTTGTCCTTACTCATGTCAACTACAGAAAATTACGTCAGCAAACCACTGAGCTCCTGAGGGGCTCAGCAACCATTGGTAAACTCCTCTGCAGCACATGCAGGCCCTATTTAACCACTGAAAAAGCACCCTGTTTTACAAACATGAAAGATTAGATATTTCTTTGAAAGCTAAAATCAGCTCAAAGGCTTATATTTACCAAGCGTAAAATTGCTACTGTTGTGCAATTTCACCAGAGGGACTTTATTGCATTCCCAGCAAAGTTATTACATAGCCCCTCATAAAAGAACTCTCCTGCATGTTCTCATTCTAACTCAAAAGTTAGCTTTTGTTTCTCCCCATAAAAAAGTTTATCACTTCATATAACTTAGTGCCTTGAGGCTGACAGGAGAGGTAAAATTCTTCACCCTAGAGGACAGGAGAAGAAACTAGGGACTGAAAGACTTTAGAGAAACACATATCAATTAGTAAGTTTAGGTAAGCCATTAAAGAAAACCTGTTAATTTTAACTTACTAGATGCCTGGAAAGAATCTTAAACTGCATCTATTAGGAATGGCATCAGTGTAGGGAAACTGCTAACTGGACCAGGTGGCCTATAAAGGCCCCCTCTACGCCTGCTTCTTTATGATCTTGCAATGGAGAGGAGCAAAGACCACGTTAAGCAATCTCTAGGAGAACTTCAAGAACACCTGAGAAGCCTCTAATCTATCTTCCAGTTTATCTTGTTCTTCTCTTCGAGTGAGGAATGTCAATTAAAATATCTTAAGGAATTTGGACAGCAATTATAAGCCTTTACAATAGCCAGCCTCGGGCAGTCCCCTTGAAAACAACATTTCATATTTTATGTTGTGCTTTGCTTTCACAGATTAAACTTTTCATAGTCTGCTTTTCAGACTTTGTTCCCATTTCAGCATGTATCTTATTTACTCGTTAACCACTAGTTGAAAGTGTTTGATTATCAGTCACATGTCCAGTAGTTTTACAACAGGGAAGCAGAACAGCTTCTTCATTCATCTGACAAGAAAATTTGGGGCTTACATAGGAGTAAGTGCCATACATCATTCCAAGCATGCAAAAAGGCTCAAAGAAATTGCTCCTGCCACACCTCGTATGGCAAAAGACCCCTCTGTTCTCTGCATGTCCCCAGTACTATGTCTGGGGTGGAGCTTGCCCTGATGCAAGTCACCAGGGTCACTTACAAGGATCATGATTATGACATGAGTGTTGCCCAGTAACTTTTCCCTAGGATGATGAAAAAAAATTCTGGTCTATATACAGATGTCAGCTTTTCTACTTGGAATGACAAAAGCAGTATTAGTCTGCTGGAATTTGAACATCCAGTTGCCAGGTAGCAGAGAGTGGAAGTCATGACCAGATCCCTAAAAAAAGACATTGATGAAAGGATGCTGTTGCTACATGGCTGGCAGACAGTCTCCAGAATAAAAAATACATGAAAGTGAGACATTACTTCTTTTTATTTTCTTTCCCTTTTCCTACCCTTTCTCTTCCTTCAGAAATATTCCAATATGCAAAAAATATCCCTGATTCTTAAGGGGTATTACATAAGCAGAGATTCATTTCAAGAATGTATCTTGCCTAGAAGAGATTACTTGGGCTAACAGAGCATTTTCTCCTTGTGTGAAAGGGAAAATTTCTAGGAAAACTTGAAGGAGAAAACAACCTTTTTTCTCCCCCCACCCTGCTCCTTTGCTCTACAAAAAACCCAGTAAAAAGAAATACCTACTGCAACAACAATAAAAGATTCACTCTTTCTCCACCACCTCCTCTAAAAACACAAAACGTGTCTGTCTTCCTGTTTGCTTTCCTTGTACAGGCAGAGATACTGATGCAATCTCTCTTCTCTGAGAAAGGGAACGCCTCTATCTCAGGCTGCATCTTCATCCCTCTCAGCAGCTTGACTAAGCAGATTAAAAAACATGTGCACACCAAGGCAGTATGAAAGTCATAACAAAAAACAGTGACTGCCAATGCAACAGGAAAGGGAAGCAGAGTCTGCTGCAACTGCTTAGAAATTAAAACAGGCAGAAAGAAAGCAAACAGGTCAGGTACATTGTAGGTAGGGAACTTCCAGCACCATTCCCAACCTGTCATCTGTCTCCTTGGGCTCCGTGGGAAGACTGAGAGATGACAGCTCCTCCATAGCACTCTGTCACTCCCTCCTTTCATTCTTTCTCCACCCCAAAAAAAGAACAGCTGCTGGCTTCTTCCATCACACCTACTGACAAGGTGAATCTGAAACATGGCAACTGTCAGCCCTTGATAAAATGTAACAAAACAAAGCAGGAACCCACTATTTGTGTTTGGGGATCAAAGGAAACTATTCAGCCAAATAAAATATTTTTCAAACAAAAGCAAGTGAGAAAGGAAAAGAACAATGGTGTGATCATGCTAAGAAAGTACATTTTTAAATGAGGAACAGTCAATATTACTTTTTTTTATAAGTAATATTTCAAAACTGCATTTGTATATACTACTATTCTCATCTGTTACTACACAGAATTTGGTAAGCAGTTAAAAAAAAAAGTACAACTTTTTTTGACACTTCTCTTTCTAACCAGCCCCCCCATATCACTTGGGAGAAATTCAACTCTGGCTGCAAAATAACCAGTTAAGCAGATTCTGCACAAAAATATAAAAATATTTTGTTGCTCATCTTGGTTATTTATCACAAAAGGAGCATAGGCATCAAAAACAACAACAAAAAGATGACATCATGGAAAAACCACAAAAGAAAAAAGCACTGCATTATGGTGAGGAGTTCTTTTAAAAGAAAGACAAAAGAACACTACAGAATTTATGTTCTCTGGCATGTTTCCTCCAGAGCAGACATGGGGACCCAGCACTTCACATCAACAGAGGAACAGACGAGTAGCAATAGCTCCTGTTAGCACACACTGAGAAACAGTGGAAAAGAGCTGATTAGTCAATAGGGTATATCATAAACCCATGTACCACGTAAATAAGACCCATCATTTGTCACATACAACTGTTAAATCTAAGTAATTCCTTAAATTTCTTCCAACAAGGTGGTCTAGGAAAACCATGATGGTTCCCTGCAGTCTGAAAACCTAAACACAGTTCCAGTTATAAGCCACAGCTACCCCTTCGAAAAGGATCACTGGTTTGTGCACCAGCTTTAGCACACTGAAGATTTAGGAGGTGCTGAATGAATACCCACAGGTGTGCTGAAGAAACAACTTAAATTACAGGGACATGCCTGAAAATACAGTTTATCTATGAGTATTGTCTAAAAAACTTAACTGACTTGTAAAGACAGAGAGAAAGCCATGGTAAGGACTCCAGCTTCATAAAGGTTCATTTTTAGCTTTGTAATTCAGAAGTACTTTATAAGTACAAAGAAGTCAGACTTAAGGTAGCAGTAAATCATTGAGGAAGTTTACAGTACTGCAACCTCAGCCAATACTTTGAATGGCACTTGGGGGGGGAAAAAACAAAACAGAAATTAAGAAGAGGTACAGCACTTAGCACATCAACTGCATATGCTGCTATACTGAGCTACCAACAACACAACTCCTCACTGCTATGATCACCATCACCCTTCCCTTTTCTGCAACATGTCCAGCCTAACCTAAGAACATTTTATACCAAGGTTTGCAATAGTGTGCTTCCAGCAGCATCCGAGTAGTCATCTTTGTTAATCTGCTGGAGGAAACTCAGTCTGCCTAACCCAGAAAACAATTTTTACATATGAAATGGTTGGTACTGAGCACACATTATTAGATTTACAGGAACCCAGTGCACTGGCTTTCCAAGCAATTTTATAACAAGACAATTGCTCTGCAAACTACCCTCACATGCACTATAAACAATGGGAATGTTTTGCAGGGGAATAGAAGATGAGTGATTATTTCTTCTGTATCATACACTTTTTTTTTTGTAGAAATAAAAGTGCATTTTAATATCTACCAAGAATCAGTCCATATATTCTTTTCCACGGGCCTCGTTGTCTGATACATGTGTTGCAAGAATCCCCACTGCAACAGATGAGGACCAAGAAAATCTGCTAGCCTAGAGAGGGCAACTTTAAGGGCTCTGTAAGCCTCACACTATCTCGTGACTTCTCAGAATCTTAACTCTTGGGAAACTGAAAATCTCGCCTTGCTTTGGAAGCCATTCAGTAGTTTCAGAAATACTCAACACCAACCAGTTCTATCAACAAATGAAGCAGTCCTGCCCTCTCACCCCACACAGCAGGTCATTCCTGCCCTTGTGGCTCCCTCCCTTTCTACAGGTGTGAGCCCTGGAGTGAATCACAATTAGGAGCCCCATTTTAGCTTTCAGCTGAATCCACCTGCATTTGTGCCCCAATCCAGTTTATCTGGAGCTAGACAAATGTTCACCCCAGCACAAAGAGATGAAGAGGGTATAAACCACATCTGTTTGTTTCAGCAGCTGTAGTGTCTTAAAAATGAAATGACAGCTTATATTTCCAGATAGAGAAAAACTTGAGAACTTCTCCCCATTCACCTTGAAGGCAAATAGTATTTGGTAGACAATTAGTTCTTTCCCTTTTCAATTTCACAGAGACATGACTCCAAATATTTCAGCACAAGGCTTCACATACTTGGAACCACACTGGTTCCAGGTGCTTCAGCAGTACAAACAATGCTAACTGAGGCAAAGAGCCTGGTCCTGTATCCAAAGCAGGCTACAGGGTATTTTCCCTCAGCTTCACTGAGAATTTGGTTCAAACAGAAGGGAACTGAACTGAAAAATGCCCAGGGTACATAAGCATATCAAACCTCCATCTTCACACTCAGCATGTACCACATGTGAATCGACAGTTACACTGCATCAACACTGGTCAGGCACTTCAGAACAACTGTGCACGTATCAAATGCTGTAGAGCTCCCTGCCAGTGCAAACTTGCATACAAATGTAATCTAAAGTTTCAAGAGTTTCTGTAGTAATTTTAAAAATCATACCAGTGTGTGCAGCTCTTTTTCCCAGATATCAGTTGCCTACGTACACGGATTGTGAGCATGATACTGTCTTCAACAGATTCGTTCCACTAACTCAATAGTAAAGGCCTATACTTCAGGATCCTGACACAGAACAGACATGTGGAGCATCAGCACCCTCTCAGCAATGTGGAAATCATGTGTGATAACTCTCATTTACTGTATAATATAGACAACAAGGAGAAAGCTGCATAGCGAGGCATTTTCACTTACGTGGTTTATATAGAGACTCTTGCGTTTTTCTCTCACTGCAAAAACACAAAATATGATAGAAATATTACATGACTATTTTTCCCGATTAAGCTTCTTATATACCATTTATAATAAAAAGAACAGGAGACTATCTATGTGCAACATTATAATTCCTTTTGCACTAACCAAGTATATTTATATAGCAAACACAGAAGGAACATATATCTGTATGCATAAAGGCATTTATGCTCACTAGTGTGGTGATGGGCTAAAGTTCTCATCCATTTGGGTACTTCAGCAGGCACTGGTCTGCATGGGCAAGCTAATATGCAGTAAGCTGCAGTCCAAGGTAGCAGTGGCTTGGCCATTCTTCCCCAGTTCTCTGTGCGGGTACTCCTAAGCCACTGGTGCCTTCATGCAAGGTACCTTGCTGCAAAGTGGCCTACACTACTTTGCAGGTATGAAAGCACCTAAAGAGCTACACCACGGACTTAGCAAATTGTCATCATAGCTTACTGTGCACTAACTCCCACAGAGGAGCCTTGAAAGCATATGGATTACACCACTGCCTTCTATAAGGCACAAGCCTGAAACTATTACTTGTGTTGGATGTAACAATGAAAATGTATTTCTTTGGTGAGTATGGACCAGTCACCACAAGCACCACAATTAGCCAAAATAGTCAGAAAGTAAATAGCAACAACAAGGGAGATAGATGTATAAAGTCTTAATTGTCAGGCAAATGCTTATTACAGCTGATTAAATATACTCTTATTTCATTTTTTTAAAGCACTTCCCCAATTAACTCACCCCATAGAGAGCCTGCGGAGCTCTGTTCCAGTGAAAATACCACAGCATTTAGGATACAAGTCTGGAGGCAACTAACACATAAATCAAACTGCAGGATTAAAATAATAATGGTTTCATGCTGTAGGTGATTAAATGCACTTTGGTGCACCATGATTTGAAAGCTATGGCAACCCAATGCACTTAGCAAAATAAGAGAGTTCACAATGGTGGGATAGCCTGTTCATTCCCTGTTGGATGAGAAGCCGTTATTTGTGATTTATTATAAGCAAGCAATCTCACATAAACAAGGCTGTATGTGTGAATACTGTGAAATAATTGTGTTTAATGCAGACATAAAATGAAAATTAAAAAATACGAAAAAACTTTGAAAAATCCTTACATAATTTTCCTCCCAGGGAGCAGAAAGGAGAATCACACATGACAGATGTTAGCCATGTCACTTAGAATATGCTCAGATCCACAATTACGGACATTGTATAAGAAACAGAATTAAACAGGAACAGCAGAGAAATTCTGATGATCTAGTAAATTGTTAAACTGCTTGAAATCCTGCTAAAACACTGCACTACACTTAAGTTCCACACACTGCATTTAGCACCAGCAAAACACATAATATGCTTCTACAGAGAAACAACAAAATTATGGTAGATACTTCTAAGAACAGCCAAAGTATTTGTCTAGAATCACATATTGTAACGTACAGGCAATAAACAATCATGATAAGCTGTGTGCAAGCCTAATATAGTACATAACTCAAAGTTAACTCCTATTAACTGTCAAATTTTGAACACAATTAAGTATTTTATATAATTATATTTATATAATTATATAAAATATAAGTATATAATTGTTAAATCACAATTATACCGCATTCGAAGTTCTTCAAATCCTACAAAGACAGCCTGGATATATACTCCAAATTCCATTTTAATGACCTTTACTCCCCTTAGTTTTTTTCTTCTGTATTTTCCCTTGTATCCTTTATTCAATTCCCCATGAAGGTACAACCCTCTGTTTCCCAAAGTACAAATATTACTCACAGCTCAATCCCATTTGCTATTTCCAGTCTCCAGAAGAATATGTTAACCTATTTATACACCCCTCCCTTTTGCCTGCTCCAAGCACTTCTTGTGCACAGCTTTGCAAGCACCAGGCTGACCTCCTTTCCCTATCTCTCCATATAACAGAAATTCATTTAGCCTGGACTCTCAGGTAAGACACTATAGGAAGGCAGTTGCTTCTTTCTGTGCTTCTGGCTCACTCTGCCATAGTGTAAGGCTCAGCTCTCTCCAAAACACATGCCAGTGGAGAATTGGGCAGAGCAGAAACCCACTCTGTCACAACCACTCTCTTTTGTAATCACAACCCCCCCCCTTTAAACAAGGGGAAGCCAATTATTGCACAAGGCAAAATGACTGTAAAGAGGTAATTTCATCACTTGGCTTCAGTCAGTTTAAAAATGCTTTGCTGCTCATATGGTCTGCAGCAGGCCAGACCATCATGTTAGAATTAACTAGCATTTTGCAGCATAAACTCCTAACTGCAACTCCAGGATTTTGGGTTTCAGGCATGAGGTTTTGATGATGTGAAGCTGAACAGATTTGGAGTAAGTTTAAACAATTAAACTTCTCCTTTTTTTAAACAATTTAAAACTTCAAAGTTGTAATGGAACTCTTCACATGGAGCCTGAGATGCGCCAAATTGTCTTAGTTGTCCTCATTCTAAGGCCAATGACCTGTTCCTACTGCTGCAGGCACTTTCAACTGTTATTACTGAGCTTCTGCAATAGGAGGAAAGTATCCTGAAATTAAAAGAGACTGAGGAAATACACACACCCAGAGGCACCTGTGTGTATATGTACATATATATGTATTTTTCATTGAGCTGTAATAAAAACTTTCACTGTGCAGTTTCTATAGACTTATTTTCATGTTAGCCATATCAGGATTGAAGACAAAATCCTTGAGGATTACAACTATAAGAACATCTTGCGTTTTGGAAGTTGGAGTTACCAGCCATTATTGGCAACTCATCTATTTTTCCTTTAGCTGAGAAGACTGGTCCTAGCTAACATTTAAGAGTAAGACCAGCTTACTCCACTTCTATACACATATATAAACACAATTTCAAAATCTTATTTGTCTGAAGCTCATTGTTGCACTGATACTGCAAAATTTAGCCCATACACTGAATGTGTAAAGCCAAATCTAAGTTAGGAGAGAGGCACAGCTGGAAAGCACCAACAGGAAACACCATTACCAGCACCCTGGAGGAGCAAACATTGCCTTCTTGCTACCATAAAGGAAAGGCAGTTACATTGTTGGGAGTGCTGTTTGGAAACCCTGGGTTAATCACGGCCACACGCTAAATAGCACATGGGTTTCCAATCACCCACAGCTCACTGGCCAAGCTCACCAAATGAGGGAGATCTTGCATAAAGCACTCACAGAAGTTAAAAACGTAACAGGTAATACTCTGTACTAGCTCCCTAAATAGGAAGAATTCCACACAACCTAGAAAATTCCCAAAAGAGATGGAAACATTTAGAAAAGCTCCTCTAGTTAGGAATCAAATTAATATTTATTGTGACTTTAACTTTTCTACAGATTTATTGAATGTTCAGGTAATTAAGGATTCATTCAGACTACTGATGAATTACATGCTTAGCATGGCATCCGGGCTTCAGAGAACAAAGACAATTAAAGACCACATAATAAACGGTGATGCCTCATCCTGTCTCATTGTATTTGTTGCTCACCGCTCACATGTTAATCATAAGAAGGTCAAGCACAGCTCCTATGCCAGGAGAATACTATAAGACTATCAGTGAGGCTCAAAGAGCACAGGGTTACTAGAAAGCCAAAGATGGAACTGCCTGAAGGTAACACTGCCAAGTCACTCTAGCACCTAGTGATGGACTTGGCCACTTCCCACTGTAAAACCATGAGATGTATGCTCACAGCCAGAGCCAGATCCTGGATGAAACCCTGAATCCTGATGCCACTGGACTTTCTGTGTATTGTGTAATGTGTATTTTCAATGTCCACAGGTCTTATCTACAGAAGTATTCTCGCTTACAGTCAACAGGAAGGTTTACCAGCCCAATACTATTAAAGTAATGGAGCAATTATTTGCCCAAGTTAGGTGTTTTCAAAATAGCCAGCTCAGCTCTCCTCTTCTACATCATCTGAAGAAGTCTTGAGGGTCCCCTAGATTCCACAGCAACCTGTCAGATTACAACCCTACGTGCCCTAAAAAATCCCTCTATTTTCCCTTTAACAAGCACTTTATAGCATTTTGGTTAGGCAACATCCTTGAACAGTGTGGTAACTCCTACAGCTCACTTGGTTCAACAAGGGGCCCAAAGTACAGCCAAGCAAAACGCTTAGTACTGGGAGCTGTCCCACCAGAACATGATGGTTCTTGGCAATAGATCAGTAGATAAATGTTTGCAGAATCTTTTTATTTTTGTACAAACAAAATAGCCTTTGTATTTTTTCCAGTGTACCAAGGACAGCTGAACAGATCTTACACTCCCATTGGTAACATTTCTATAATGTTTCACTAAATCCATTGTTCTTACTCAAAAATATGTTCTTCACATTACTTAAACTAGAACAAAGCTTCATAGATCAACTCTAGCATGGGTATAAACATTTTTATAAAATGCTTAAAATTAACTCCATACTGCAATAAATTAACTGCTATTATTACAAGTAAGAATAATCATCCGGTCTGGTCAAAATTTTTACTTGTTGGACTTGGGTCTATTTTGTCCTTTCTTTCAACAGGCTGTAACAAGAAACAAGTAGCATCCATATGGGATTAGACAGTTTCAACACACTGCAAAACCATTATAAAATAGACATCAATCTTTACAATACAACTATGGAAATATTATCATATTCATTTTACAGACTACCAAACCAGGTTAGTATGGTAAATCACATCCAAACCCATGTAATGAGGCATTGACAGAACCAGGGCTGAATTCAGAAGGACAATCTCAAGGTCAAAGGAGGTACTCACATAAGCAACTCTTCAATTAGGGCCTAAATGTATATCCTCTTTGTTCTAGTCATGCTCAAAAACTAGCAAAAAATACACAGTAAGTGAAAACTACATTATTTTTCAAGTGATGTGTTTGACACTGCAATTTACTATGTAAATCAAAAGCAGCATTTATAGGCAGCAGAAAGGAGGACAAAGAATTCATATTGAACAGTCAGAATTACAATGCAGGAACTGCTTTGAAGGTCCTGCTAGAAAATAATGTGTTTTGCATCCATTATTCATTTATTTCTAAACCAACATGTCATACATGTCCAACAGGGAACAAAAGAGCCACAGTAAATGGCTTCTATTCTACTAACTCTGTCAGGAGACTTGTTTAACCAATGCTAATTTTAGAGATCATTTTGTCTATATATAAAGAAAACCAACGTAACTCCAGACAAACATGATTATATCAAATCCATAACAAGAGGAGAAGAAGAGAGAATGTTTGGGTAGGATGGAAGTCATTTTGTTAAGAAAATCTAGTACTGAACTCATTTACAGTATCATCTATATCAGAAAAACCCTGGAAATGTCTTCTTAGCTAATATAAACTGGCATTTTCTAAAAGAATACTTTCTACACATCTTTCAGAAGCCTAATGATCAGAGTTTTAAAAAATTAAGAAACAGTTAGACAAAAAATTATGGATTTAGAAAAAAATATTTTAAAAATATTATTATATTAAGCTTCATCCATATTTGTACTACTGGTCACACAAGACAATTAGCTAAAGGTGTGACTATTTAAAACTCTAACATGATGCCTCTAAATGCCTCTTTTTGGGGGAGAGGGGGAAATTACTTATTAAAGGACTATCACATGCATTCAACAAAGGGTTTAGAGATAACTACTGTAATAAATTCAGTAACCTACCATCTGTTTGTGATTTACTGAGAAATATCGTACTGGCCCGTGGATGATCTGATGGGTTGAATTCCATGTTCAAATCTGGAAAGAAAGAACAGCACAAAAAATATTTATGATTATTCAATGGCAGACACAGATTTTCTCATTCTTTTTAATAACACCAAGTTTACATACTTAAGCAGCTACTGTAAAACAAAATCCATCTTGAGGCTCACTTTTTTATCCTTCCTTGAACAAGTGGTTCTTTTTGGCATGCAAATCATTTGCATCAACACAGCTTTGGGATTAGACTTCAGTTCTAAGGGCTGCTTTTGGATTAAAACAGATAAAGGAGCTTGAGAAGTTGGTACACAAGAAGTCAGGAATTTCCCATTTACCATCACTTTCTTCCCACCATGCACCAAAGCCACAGCTTGGCACAGGAACACAGCTTGTTATATGTAATTATTGAATAATTAAGTATTACAAACAAATATACAACCCTCTACAGATAGACAGGTTTCCAAGATTAGGCATGATTTTAAAAAAAGTAGTTATTGCAACTGAATGTAAACAAGTAAAATCTAGAACAGAGTGTTTTATACAGTCAAGATAAAAAAAACGTGGAACCTTCACAGATTAACATTCTCTTTGCTGTGACAACTTGAAAAAAAGAAGCAAAAAAACCCCACAACTAAAAAAAAAAAAAAAAAAAACAAACAAAAAAAAAACCAAACACCAAACCAGTCCTAAAAGATATTCACCAGTTACAAATTCAAATTGATCATACATCATACAAACTTCTATGAATTATTTTCCTTATCAAGGTTAAAATCCATTGAATTTATTTGTTCCCAAATTCCACTCCACTACAATCTGCTAAAGCTTACATGCCTGTATCCACTGGAAAACATGCTACTAAAATAGTACATCATTTTTTAGCATTTCCTTGCTCTCCAAGTGTGGCTTTCTGAACCTTAGCTCTCTTACATTCTTTCTATCTCCAAATGCACACTCCCTTGCATTTGATGCAGGCATTTATGTGAGACTGCATATGAGCACTGATATGTTTATCTTCTGTGATTATCCCAGCCTTTCTAAAATTCTCTTATTCCCCTTTCACATCCTTGTGAAAGCTCAGTAAAACCTGAAATTAAGCCCAAGGTCTTAGGAAAAGAAAACAAAGCCTTTTTGTCCCAGGGTCAAGTTCTTCTGCCTACAGCTTTGCCTGTTCCTTCAGCATCCATGCCCATACTCTGCTGTCCTTTCCCTTTTATTTAATAATTTACTAGGTCTTCCACTTCCCTGTGTTTTATTCCTCGCAACACACCTCTTTACAAATGTACTTCCTATTTGTATTTTGCCCTTTTATGCTCTCTTGGATTCTTTTTCACCTCCCTGCATTCTGTAGTCCATGACAAGAGCAGCCTGACATGCTGCTGGAAACCTGGGCATAACTTCTGGAAAAAACTTAATCTTCTCTCTACAAGAAAGAACCCAGAAATGCAGAGGTGCAACTCCTCAGCTGCAAATGGTCTTATTATTATCCTTATCATCAATGCCACAAAGGACAGTGAATCTAGGGATTTCAAGGGAAAACTATTTTGATCCTCCCAGAAATCACAGACAAGTTCAGAGCTAGGACTTCTGACTTCAAAGGACTATAAACTAGAATGTTTTCATGTTCCTTTATGCATCTTATTTCGACATACAGAAGAAAAAAATAATCACCCATTGAGACAGTGCTGGTAAAGACTGTTTTCGATTTCAGGATGGCTTTTCTATTAAGCCAAATTCAAGCTCTTCGTTATGTGAAGAGTAATCAGCACTTAAAAATGAAAAATACATTATCTATTATCCACCTCTTTTGTCTTTTATCACATAGCACAATACATCACCAGAAAAAACAGAGGTGCTTTTTCTTTTTTAAACCACTACAGGTATTTTTTCTGCAAATACTTTAAAGTACAGCAGTACAAATTCAGTCAATAAAATAGGATCACAAATATGAAACTGAATCCAGCTTGCAAAATACAGTAAACCAGAAGAGCACTTCTTTCTTTTCTAGAAAATTATGTGCTTGAGGAATAATAACAACCTGGTACAGGTTCACAGTTTGTTTGCAGGGCTGAAAAGAAAGGAAAACCAACTACCAAAACATCTTAGTCAAGTCGCATCTCCCGAAGATTCCTGTGCTGCAAGGTGCTATTTTCCAAAAGCAGTAAACCAACAGAGCACTTAAAAGTCTTTCTGAAAAAAATCATGAACTACCTTTTAAAAAGCACTGCCTCTCAGATAAACTGTTATTCTTCTGACAGGAGCTGAAAGAAGGCCAGCAAAACCCCATCTCAGCAGCTGCAGAAGACAGTCCAGGGATTTTTAATTATCTTGGCAGAGCCAGCAGCCTACAGCCAGGGAGCAACTGTGGCTCCTTCCCACCACTGAACCCTACAGAGCAGCACACGTCCTCCTCTCTCCACATCCCTTCTCTCACATCCTCCCCAGCAACAGGAACGACCAAACACATCCATCTGTCTTTCTCAAACTGCCTGCACAAAACTCAGAGGAGGAGAACATGGGTATGGGGAAAGGTAAAGGCTGTTTTACCCGGCACATGGTGGCCAGAAGGGGACAGGTGCTGCTGAGAGGGGCTGGCTCCCCCTGCCCCTCTGAGGAACAGCACAGGTCTTACAGGCAGAAGCAAGCACCTGCAACTCAGCCACTCCCAGCTCGTCCAGGGAAAAGTGTTAGCAAATCCAAGCATCCCACAGGCCACTTGTGGCACCACATTACTCCAGGCCACCACTGCTGGCACACTGGAATATTAGAATGCATGAAGTTTCACAACATGTGAGATTTTAGTCTCTGGTGGTTCTTAGATGTCTTAATTCATCATACAACTTAAAAACAAATGTCTTTTTGAATATGGCAACAGATTTGTCACTAGAAACCCCATTACAGAAGAAAGAAATCAAATGATACACCAGTATCTGAAGCTAGTAACTCACCACCAAAGGGCATTATCCATAAAAAGGTTAATTCCATCCTAAAGAAAATAGTACATTCATACTGCTTTTGTGTTATTAACAGTTCTTCCTAGTATTTGAAAAGTACCATGAAAACCAGCAATAATAGGAAAGGTTTACCCATTTTGTAATGAAAGAGTCAAAGATAAAAGGAGATTTAAACTCACACAAGCAATAGTCCATTATTCAAAAGAGAGGAAAACGTGAGCCAGAATTTTAAGTCTTGAAATCTGCACAAAAATGTTCTCCATTGCTAACAGTCTGCTCTGCAACACATCACAGCCTTCAAATGAAAGACTAACAGTGGGCACTTCTTCCAACAGTTACCCAGCATTCCAAAATCAGCTTTTAAGAAAAAGCCATGGTCTCATAGATAGTCCAAAGCAGAAATCTTTCACTGTATCTTTCTTTCCAGTTAAACAGAATTGGAATTTTTCTATATCTTTTCCTAGTTCAAAAATCAAGTTTGTTAGGTTTTGGGGTTTTTTTTAATACTGAAGGACTGTTAAGTTATTCAAAATTTAACCCACATCCTGTAAACACCTGAACAGTCTGATACTCCATGAAAATTTCAGGGCTTTTGTCTTCTAAGGATTAGGAACCAAAGGTTTGTGTCTATAAATACATGTACATATGCACATATCCATATCTATAGATTGACTGATAGTTGCATATTTAAATGAAACATAATTTTTGGTTTATTTAAATGAAACATAATTTTTGGTTAGTCAAGGCAAAGTCAGACTCGCATACACTTCAAATAAGAGATCATGTGTCTAACAGAATTCACACACTTTTGGAGGATTTGGACAAGAAGTTACAAATGCATGCAAATATACTTAAGATTGCATTCTCTTATTTGCTTCACAGCAGCCAAATTAACAGTTATTATAATGGCCATTTTGATGCATCACATCAAAATAAAATTGCTCTCTGAGGGGAAAAAAAAAAAAAAAAAGAGTAGATTTTGCATATAACTTAATTTGGTACATAACTGTGCTGCAGTTCAAGGCAACCACCAGAAGACCCCAGTAAGATTCACCCCACACACTGTGAGAAACTTAATTCCTAAAGCTACAGCAGCTGCATTCAAATATGGCCATAAAAAGAAGTGAACTGTAAAAGTTTGGCTTCGGACTTGGGCTAAAGCCCAGGCAAGATTTTAAATCTCAAAACAAGATCTTAAAAAGCATTAGTGAGACCAAAAAAAACTGGACACAGCCTCAGTTTGCACTTTTTAAAGAGCAAAAAGAGTAAGAAGAAAGTTTAGATGAGTGTAGACTCAGACTGCTGAAAATGCTTTCAAATGAGTCTTGAGTTGAAACTTTAGCTGAAGAAAAAGGAAAACTAGGAGGAGTCTGCAGTTCACATATAACTTCGTAAGTACTGAAACCTCTCTCTAACCTAGCACACAATATAACAAAAACAGTGGAAACTGAAAGCAGAAAGAAAGATCTTAATTATGACCTTGGATGCTAAGAGGGAGGACAATTAGGCAGTGAAGCTCCACACCCAAGGAACATGCACTCAACTGATCTTGATGTTTTCCCTTTTGAGAAGATTGCTTCAGACAAACATCTTTGGGCTTTAGTCCAGCATGAGTATTTTGGCTCAATTTAAGAATCACTTAGGCCAGTTACTTGCTTATGATTCATATGCAGGTCAGATCAGATGATCCCAAGGGCCTCAAGCCTAAGTTCTATAAAATCTTCAGAAATAGCAATATTTAAATTATTAAGCACAAAAGTTCAGGAAACCCCAGTGGCACATCTGTAAATTTTCTAAAACTGCACCAACTCTGCTGCAGTTCTTCAGAAAGAGGTACATTTTCAAACTTGTGGTTAGAGTACATTATGCAAGATAAAAACAGTAAAGGATGAGACTAAATCTTCTGTGGCAAAACTTTAACAAAAAACCCAACTGCTGCTTCAGTTCATGAGTCTTACTGTGATAGGAGAGGGCACAAGAAGAGAATGACGGATGGGTGCTGCAGCAACTAACTTCTGAGCACATCAAAGCTTCTGCGTGACACAAACAGGAAAAACCAACACAGTCGCTGCTTTTCTAACAGTGCACATGGGATGCAGCACAGGGAGCAGGCCTGAAAATGTGTTTACTCTGTTAGAAAAATAAGATGTTATTTCCTTCCTTTTGAACAATGAAAGTCAGGTAAGTTTGCACCACCAAAGCTCTGATGCTGATTTGATAACAGAATAAAGTCTAAACTGAGTAAACCATTGGTTTTAGTCTTACTCAATTCTGAAATAACCTGGTGAAATTTTTTCCTTCCTTCCCCTTTGCCTCTGGGACCACAGGCTATCACTGCCACTGCACACCCACCATAATCATTAAGGAAAGCGGTAATGTCCCATACTAATGACTTATCATATACCTAAAAATGAAATTAATCCATGTTTCTTCATCCTGTAAGATTATTTTCAAAAATTATTTAAAGGGACTTCAGGTAAGAACAGACCTGTCCAGGGCTTGCTGCAGAGAAACTGAGCTTACCAGGCACTACACAAGTTACTTTACTTCTTTGCCATCCTTTCTCCACCCACAGCCTGACACTACAGAGTGACTGCCTGTAGTGGGTGGAAAACAACAAAAAACACCAGAAAGGTTCTTATCAAGCAATTACACAAATGCAAGCCATGAGTAATATCTAAGCCCTACACACTTCCAGGAAGCATGTCAAAGCGGAAGAGAAAACAATCACCACAGGAGCAAAGGGAAGCACAGGTGACCTGAGCTAAGGGGACAGCTTCCATGGAGATGTCAAAGGCAGGGCTTTCCATGGGCCCTGATGTGGGTGGGAACCAGCACGGCTGTGACTCCCCAGCCCAGGCCACCTGCGTGCACCAGCAGCACCTGAGGTGCAATTTGTCCAGCTGGCAGAAACTGTGAAGTTGTTGCTCCTGCTCTCACTGTACCAGCCCATAGGAATGGGCTGATGTCATCTGTGGGAAGAGAAACAGAAACAGTATTCTCCAGGCACAGACACGGAGATAAGCTTCCCCAACATTGAACCCAGAAAAAACTGCTGAAATAAATTCCAAAAGTCTCATTACACCTTATGCCTTTCTGCTTCTTTCTTACTCTGGTGGGCTGCTCCCCTCTATTAACAGCAATTAGCCACGTGTACAGTAATGAAAATACTCCCTTAAACATTATTATGTTATTAGCATTCCCTGAGGAGTTGGTAAGAGTTAAAAGGACACCTCAGCTAAGAGTATCTCCCTCATCTGTCTCTAGTCAAATGAAGCTAAAAACAAAGACTAAAATAGAACAGAGAGCAAAGAAACAAGATTGAAAAAGACTATTTCTCACCATTATTATCCATTTTCTTAGATTTTATTTTGAAGCACCATAATTTATGCAAAAAAGGCATGATACAACTTTACATTTGGAAAGCCTTATGACTACATCTAGCAGTAAAGTTTCCATTTGAGATTTCTGTACATCAATGTCTCCAAAACGTGGGATGCACCAAATACTGAGATTAAAATAAATAAAGCACTGGGGTGCTTTCTGTTCAGAGGTTTTCAAAACTTTCAAACCAAAATAAGACTGAATTGCACATGCTGATTTCACTGGCTAGTAACAGTAACTGCACCTGCTTTTACACTAATACTTCCAGATGTGAGATGCATTTCTAGAAGTTCCAGCTCATGTCATTCAAACACCACACAATCACAGCATGAAGATTTACCTGTATCAGACCACAATATCTAGCTGTAACTCTTTGCAGTACTTCATGTCTAATCTAAGCAGCAACTAACCTACCACAAATAAAATGCCTCTCGGCTGCATGCAGTATTCTTGCAAGAACAAATGTTTGTGATCGTGTTCCAGTACAATTTAACACGGATTATTAAAAGAAAAGAAAGCTGGAAATTGGAAGGCTTTCAAGAGTCAATTGGCTGGAAGGGTAAACTCCTTCAGGTTTGGCTAGGTTGCTGGAAAAACTTGGATGTGATCTTTGCTACCCTGGAGCTATAGTATTCTCTGCCTACCATTCCAAGCAAACAACAGGCACGACATTTCTCAGCAAGTTCCAATTACATAGTGACTCTGTTCCAGGCTCTGCTCTGATCTTGGTTTTTGAGTGAGGCAGAGATATTTCATCAATAAAAAAACCCCTCTGTGGCAACTAATGCTCGTTTCTGTACAGTTATGCCTGACCAGTCAGCCAAGTTACAGCCCAGAGCAGTTCTTAAGGGCACAGCTATATTTATTTTCTCTTCTAGAAGCAAATCACAGATATGACTTTCCACACGATGAACAAGGTTTGTATCCAGGATTTTTAGTTTTGTATCACTTTTCAGGATTTGCTTTCCCTTATACAGCAATCTCTCCCAACTAACTAGACACATTTCAAGACCAAATTAAATGATCTGACATTACATGATACATTAGTCTCTTGTTTAATGTCTCCTTACATTTAGAACATGAAAGACATTAATAAATCTTTTCCCTCTCAAGTTCATCTCATGGCAGTTTTTCAGACATTCCACTTACTAGTTTTCGCTTTAACTGTAACCAAAATTAATTTTAAGAGTTTTATTGATGCATAAGACACAAGACAAGAAAAAAAATTATTCATGCAAGCACTTATCCATTCCCTTCCCCACAGGAAAATAAAGAGGAAAAGACTATTTCTCCCCATTACATGCGGAATTCATCATGGACTGAAGAGAGCAACAATTCTGTGCTGTTATTAAATCAGGAGCATTCCCCTCATTTAAATACAACTGTCCACTGTAAAAAGTTCCTAACAGAACATATAAGACTGTGCATACATGTATTTCCATGGTACTCAAATACTGCTCCTCTGGCTTTTGAGTACAACATAGAATCATCGAATGATAGAATTATTTAAGTTGGAAAAGACCTCTGAGATTATTGAGTCCAACCATTAACCTAGCACTGCCAAGTCTACCACTTGGATGGTCCAACCATGTCCCCAAGTGTCACATCTACAGTCTCTAAGATACCTCCAGGGACAGTATTGTCACTGACAGGCTACACAGTTCAATGAAGCCTACAAAGACAATGCTTCAAAAACAGCAGCATGACCTTCAGGCAACCTAAGTTCCGTAGCAAACACCCAAGAGAAACGCTGAAATAAAAACACTTCTTGAATGCTAATGTCTTAAGATGGAGACATTAAATACTGTTCCTGGTAGAAATGAAAACCATGAAGAAAATCTAAGTAAAAGTACTCTGAGATTAATACTAATGTGAATACAAATACCAGATGGAAGAATATATGCGCCTGCTTTTTAACATTTCTAAATATGCTTTTAAATTTCAAATTTTTAAAGTCTTCCAGCCTGTTCTAATACCCTAGCAGCAAATTTGATCAAGATCAATTTAGACTGGGCAACTGTAGAAATCAGAGACGAAAAGGCAAAAGAGAAATTTAACTGCACTACTCACTCCTTTTTTTCTTATTACTGTACCAAAGAACTGGTAGCCAAAACAGACTTACTTAAAAAACACTGAAATTTATTCGTTTATTTTAAAGAGGAAGCTATATGAATAATGGAATGTTTGAGCAGGCTTAGATAACCAAGAATTGAAAGGAAAAAAAATGTTCAAAATTTTCAAGTTTTTCCTTTTGCTCTGTTCCAAGTCTTTGGAACATGTTTCAAGGTGTGTACAGAGCAGAAATTGAAGACTTTTCCCATTTAGGGTAATTTCCTTCTAGGACCTACACATGAAGATAACTGAGGACATAATGCAAGCTGGAGTCAGGCTAACATGTTGACCTTTTACTTCATGTCTATAGCTCAAAAGAGTAACTTAACTGTTACTTCCCAAGGAAGTTGTGGATGCCCAACCCTGGCAGTGTTCAAGGCCAGGTCGGATAAGGGCTTGAGCAACCTGGTCTAGTGGAAGGTGTCCCTGTCCATAGCAGGGCATTGGGACTGGATGATCTTTAAGGTCTCTTCCAACTCTCAACATTCTGTGATTCCACAGTGACTCCACCACTTCCCTGGGCAGCCTGTTCCAACGACAACCCTCTCAGAGAAGAACTGTTTCCTAGCATCCAATCTAAACCTCCCCTAGCACAACTTGAGGCCATTCCCTCTTGTCCTATCACTGGTCACCTCGGAGAAGAGGCTGATCCCCACCTGGTTACACCCTCCTTTCAGGGAGCTGTAGAGAGCAGTAAGGTCTCCCCTGAGCCTTCTTTCCTCCAGGACAAACACTCCCAGCTCTTTCAGCCCTTTCTCCTAACACTTGTGCTCTAGTCCTTTCACCAGCTTCACTTTTCTTTGGACACACTCCACAGCACCTCAATGTCATGAAGCATGATTCATTTTACATTGCCCTAAAACATCTGAAGTGTAAGAAAAATAAATACAGTAATGGAGTGTAGAACACAGTCTATTCTAAAAGCCACTTCTTTAGATCAAAGTATCTTGACATACAAAAATATTACTTTCCCTTCACTTAATCCAATTGAAAATCTAAGGCCAGCAAAGTGAAACAACTTCTCAAATGTGGTGCCTTTAAGACTTTCAGTTTCCTGCTAAAATTAGCAAGAATGATGACAAGTATGTGTGTGAGCATGCCTCCCTTCCTTCCTGACAGCATGCCCAAGACATGCTACAGGATAAAGGACACTGATAACCCTTTAGTCAAAAACTGTCCTCACAGAAAGCCTCCCACCAATCTTGTAAAAAATTTTTCTTTTTTTTTTTGAAGAGTTCAACAGAACCTAGCCCAAGATTCACCACTGGGCCCAAAACTTGTTCATATGCAGGAGATCCAGGGATATCAAGCAGGCATGTGCTAGAATACACACAAACTGACTCCAGAGCTGAGGAAAAACATTCCCTAAGATATCACAGGTTTTCATGGACAAAATTCACTCTGACACACCGTTTTCATTATACTGAGAGTGTAACATGACTTTCGGAATGGAAAACTTACACTGGGACAGCAAGTGGAGCCCTGCGAGACCACCACACACAAGACCTCCCATTACTTCTGACGCATTGGCACTGAGGATGGAACAGGTTTCAGCCCAGCAGATACAAGCAGCTTGAGCCAGAGCCAGCAGGTGCAGCAGCCTCCCTCAAAGGTCTCAGAACTGCAAACAGCCACCTGCCTCAACTCATCTGGATGAACACACTGTCAGGGACACACAGCTGAAGTCAAGCAAAACTGCTCTAACAGTTCTCACCAAAAGGCAAGGAATGCACGCAGCATTTCAGTTCTGCTGTTAGAGTACAAACATGGGGTAAGGCTTGCTCTCATTTTTTCAGAAGCATGGTCTGCTCTGAATATTATAAGTAATATAAACAATAAAATTTCCACAAAAGCTTTTTCCCCCCCCAATAATCATACCTGATACAGTTGCCCTCATTTAATGTAGGCTGGGGAGAGAAACTACAGTGCCCATTTTAACAGCATCTTGCTTTGCACTCCTGGGGTTTGCTGCATATTGCCCATCGCTGCTCATTTTCTCACTGATGACCTTTCCATTTTCCATACCTGTGGGCACTTGAGAACACAGTACTCAAGTTTCCCAGTTCCACCTTCTCTCTTACTAACCTTCCTTGAATTAATGCCACAGAGCCAGCTAGAGCACACCAGATTGTGATCCTATCACCGTGCCCACCTTCAGGAATACCTTCACCTGTTTCCAGCAGGATTTATTAACACCTTAACTACTGCCTGCTTTGTCAACATCAGTCATGGCCCACTTACAGCACACACAGCAACAAAAGGAACTAAGCCACTGTCCTATTAATCTCAAACTGAAATTTATGCATTTCTCTAATGCCTCTGCGACACTGAGCGCCACAAATGCTTTCTCCCTAACACACTTTTACTTAACTTATATGCCACTTTAAAATGAATTTACTCTGCCTTATTAGATTTGAAGGCAGACAGAAGGGAACATAAAGCATTGCAAAAGACTTTTTAAAAAAATTATTATTTAAAAAAAACCCAAACTTATTTTCCTTCACATGAATGTATCATTAAAAAATGCATTATGATTCACTTACCACTCATTATGATACCTACTTTACATGATACATGTAAAATCTTTTAAACACAGTATCATTACAGACCTAAACAAATTACACCAGCTGATGCCATACCAAATTATGTCACTTGTTGTTTCAAACAGTACTACCATGCTCTCCCACCAAGACCCATCAAGCCATCCATGCCCCAAGAACCCAGCTGCTCTTGCCACAAATTTAACCCAGAGGTTAGCAGCTGGCAGGGGATTATTTGTCACCAAGCCAAACACACAATACCAGTCACCAGAAGTGTCAGGTTAACCTACAGCAAAGTGAAGCAATTTTACTTCAAGACACAGACCACTACAAAGTCAGCAGCATAATCATCATTTCACAGCTGAGCTGATATTATGAGCCTGAATCTTAGACTGAAGCATTATCTGCAGCTTTGCACCAAGGTGCCTGCATTTCACCATTCCTCAAAACTCAGACATTATTGCCACACAAATGAGTAAGAAACTGCATGACCTTAAGGATGCATTATGTTCTGCAAACCAGGGCACAGAAGCCTGAGCTGCAGCTTAATTCTACATCTGGAAAAAGGCATCTCATGATACTGACTGAAGCTCTGGGGAGCTCTCACATCAGCCCAGCAGGGTAGGATGAGCTTACCCTTCCTCATTCCCTTACAGAAATGATTTTTTAAAGTGCATCTTTCCAGGCTCTCTTCTTTTCTTTTGCTTCCCTACTGAGCTGTGTGACCCAAAGTTAAAGTAAGTAGGTAATCTGTGAAATATAGAGAAAAATATCGACCCTCGTTTCCCAGAAAATTTAGTTCAAGTGTTATACAACACTTGCAAAAGTACATTTCTGCTTCAAGGATGTCAGCTTCTTTTTTAATATGCAAAAATATAACTTGTAATCTTTTCTGAGGAAGACTTCAGGATATCTGGCAAACTACAATAACAGGCTTTCAAGTTTTCCCCTGCAGATCTGTATTCACATGGCAACCAAATTACCAAGACACAGTGTCAAAATCATACATACAAATCATCACCTGAAACTGAAAGTCAACTGATACTAAAAATCTCTCTTATCAGTGAATCTCTACACTTGTCAATGTATGAAAAGGCCCATAAACATACACAGTTAAAGCACGTGTACATGTGTATGCACACATCTGAGCCTCTGAGCACTTGCATTACTCAGCTGTCACGGTGCCCCAATGCCCAGAAGGCTCAGTCCTATTAAAGTCTGAAGAACAGGTACCACGCTGCTTCCTGAACATGTACACACTTCAGATGCATTATTGCCCAGACTCCAGACACTACCCCTTCTAAAACCTAAACCCCTGTGACTTCCACACTCATATATCCCATATACAAGGCAGACAAAAAAGAGCAAGAAGAAGGAAAATGCTAATTAAACTCTGAAGAAAAGAGATACAGAGCTTTAACTGACATTTATTCTCAGTCTTTCGGTTCTTTAATCAACCTCTGCTCTCAGAAGAGTCAGCTCAGAGTCATTAAGTGCTGATCTTGAGGAAGCACCTTACAACAACTGAATGTTATGAAATTGTCACTATATGAGCTACCATTTCCAATGAGATAAAAAGAAATCAGTATATTGATATTTTGTTATTTGCTATGAGTTTACAGCAATCTCAAACACTGCCATCTATCTTCATCATGATTTAACGTATTGATCTGAATATCTGAATAGCTCTAAACAACCACAGAAAACCCTTAAATTTACTTTTAATTCAAAATCCTACAGAAATGTTCTATTCTTGTCCCAAACATGAAATTACTCCCAAGATTACATCGGCTCAATGCCCAGGACTAGTAACACTCAGTCCCAGTGCAGCAACTAGCTTCAGATTCAGTATCTTGCAGCTCTCCAGCTCTTAATAAAAGCTCTGGACAACTAAAAAAAGGATAAAAGCAATTTCCTATTCGTTTTTTTTCCAAGTCAGGTGCCACCACCTGTAATACTCAAGTCTTGAGGCTGACCTGATCAACCACAAGTAATGCAGCCATTCTAAACTCAGGCAGATATAACCATACAGATCAAACCCATAACAGCAATACCTGTGCCATTGGTAAGAGGAAGAGGCACTGTGAAACAGCAATCCAAAGACAAGTCACGGAGCAAGGTTAAATTATGTGCAGCATGGGCAAAAAAGTTGAAGGGGGTACTGCTATTTCCATTACAGATGAGGTACTGAGGCAAAGGAATAAAGTCAATACACCATTTAAATCCCAGTGCCATTCTGCACTTAGTCCACAGCCCTGTAGATCAGACTCCAAGCATCAATATAGACAGCCAGAGAAAGCTTAGAAAAAGCTTAAGCCAGCACATACTTAGAGGTCACATGACTATCTTGTCCAAACTTCAAAGTTATTTTTTAGATGTCTAACTCAGAGCTAGTCATCCAGTTGCCCCTCAATAAACAAAGTATGCACTTCTAGAAGTGCATTTGTTTAGCACCTATTTCACAAAATCCTGTAACAAATGTTTGGTATAGAAGAGACATAGTGTGGACATACTGACCCTTTTCCACTGTCTATACACGGAACCATTGGTGACAAACTCAGTCTAAACCGAGATGCAGTCACCTAAGGTTGAAACAAATTACTCCTCTCTTGGTTATGAGGTTTCTGATTTCACTGTGTCACCCAGGACAGGCTGCCCACTGGTCACTACGCATCATCAATGAAGCTGGACTCCTTGCTCTCACATCCCACTCTCTCTCAATATCCTCCATACACAATCTTTATTTCACCAACAAATCATGCTGGATTCCTACAGACAAGCTCTCCTTCACTGCACTGACTGATGCATTACTTGGACCAGTCCATTCTCAGTACAGGATGAGGCTGAAGTCCTGTTGAAAAACACCATATGGGCATATAAGAAATCTGGGAAAGACAGAGTAAACTTTTTTGATTCTGTCTAGTCTTGAAAATTCCAGAATCAGTTTCTCTTCCCTAATCTTTTAAGCCTTTTCTCAAAACCATGAGTATACATTAAGTTTGGTTGAACATTTGGACCCTTTTTTAAGAAAAACCTGTTGCCCTGAAAAGCCTTCCAGATTCAGGAAAGGACCTTCTGAAGTGACAAGTAATATCATCAAACAATTTGGTCTCTGCTGTCCCTCAGGCACATCAGAGATGGACATAGTCTGACTTCTCTTTTCTTTCCTGATACATTTATTGACAAACGTACCAGGAAATTAATTAAAAATATACATAAAATAATGTACTACACTAACCCAGTCATGCTTCTAACTATTCACATTGACACTATGTGTTGCTGACTTATTAAGCAGTATCTTATTCCCAGATTACAGAACTGTTCCAGGTACCAAGGCTACTGGAAAGATACATCCAAATGTCAGACCATATGTAATGTAATATTTTTGAACAAAGACTTCCTATTATTGCCTGGCAGGGAAATGCTAATTTAATTCACCATGTTCAATTCTTCTGAGCCTTATTTTTGCCTTAAATAGCTCAACGTGTTCAAATATTCATCACCAAATTCAGACCTGTCCTCAACCTATTAGACACACCGAAAGCAGCCACAGTGAATTGCTACCACAGAACATGTGAGCCTAGAACAATGCTTTAAGAGTTGCTAAGAGAAAAGAGAATCAGAAAGACAATGTATTAAATCAGAAAAGAGAATACTTAATGCAGCATGCTAATCATACTGATTTCATCAAGTCTCCTCCAAGACAATCTGCTGAGGGAATCTACTGACAGGGAAGAATAACCACATCATTAGCAATTTGTACTGCTGTCAGGAATGCATTTAGTCACACCATAGATTAAATGTTTAAGCAATCACTAAGCAGACATGAAATTTTCCAATCCAAAGGCCTATGTCTGCCAATAAAAAAAATTAAATACAGTGAGTCATTTTACTCAGGACAGCAGTTCCTCATCTCAAATATCATCAGAGGTTTTTTCAATAAAACATGTCAATTGACATCATAAGAGAGGAGTTACTGGCATGTGTTTGTTGTATGTACAGAAGCAGATACCAAATCCAACTCTGACTGCCCTTAAAACATGAAAAAAATTACAATTTCATATATTCAGGAGTCACCACCAAAAATGAATGTGATATTTACCTGAAGGTCCTACTCTTCTGAAGAGCCTATTTTTAACAATGTGTCCTGATACTGAAAGTATCCAGATACAGAGAGAGAAAATTGAGCAGGTTTTTGTAACACAAGGTTACATCTCTCAGACTTTGTTAAGTCCTATCCTTAAAGGGATAAAAAACATTTTCATAAGGGCCATCTGGCAGATATACAGAATCACAGAAGCAATTAGGTTGGAAAAGTCCTCTGAGATCATCAAGTCCAACTTATGACCAAACACCACAATGTCTAGACTATGGCGCTGAGTGCCATGTCCAGTCTTTCCTTAAATACTCCACCAACTCCCTAGGCAGCCCATTACAATGTCTAATCATGCTTTCTGCAAAAAAATTCCTCCTAATGTCCAATCTAAACCTCCTCTGGTGCAGCTTAAGACTGTACAACCTGCCTGGACTTTTAACAAGCCCACTTGCTTCTAAAACTAAGCAAACATTGAGTGCTCAGAAAGGCCAGGCACAAATTGCAAAAAAGATGGGAACAGAAGCACAGGATGAAATGGTCACTTTTCAACAACTGTTCTCTGTAATTTTTCAATACATTCAAAACCATGAAGTGATTTTAATAAGATGGCAAAGTCTGCAGATGACAGGACATAACAACTACAGCATCAACTGTGAAAAATGTCTTAGTTACTGGTTGACAAAATGGTAGACGTTGATAAATGCAAAAATTGGGGAACACAAGAAAAAACATTCAAAATCCATCTTCAATATCATGAGCTTCAAATGTTCCTTTTCAGGAAATATGTTGTAGGAATTGGGAAAAAAATGCAATCAGATATGGACATACTCAAATCACACTAAAGGAGGAGGCTCCTCAGCAACATTAACACCATGGAACTATTTTCCACACAACACTGAAGTTCTTACAAGTATCAATGGGTTCAAAAGGGATTAGAGAGGCTCCTAGAAGACAAATTCACTAGCAATTGGAAAGTACATAGTAACACCTCAGGGAATTCCCAGGGTGCAGTCTTAGGGCAAATATTGTTATGTTCCTGTTTTATTATTCTGGCACTGGCTCACGAAGGAGACTGGAGAGAAGGCCAGGCAGAACTTCAGTATAACCAACACCAGTCACATTAAAATCCTGTTACATTGCAATCTGATAAATCAGCAAAATAAACATCTTGAATTAAACTAAATAGGTCCTTTGTTGTTGAGAGCTACCAAAACATCTGAATTACCTAAACCCAAAGCTGGGAATTTACTAGACAAGCATGTACTTTTTAAGCAAGGAGCAAAGCCGTCACTGCCTTGCAGTTTAACATTAACTAACTTGTCTCCACTGCATCAGATTGCTTGTCCCAGCATCCGATTTATGGCAGCATATGGACTTTCACCCTCAGAGAGTACATTTGCGCTCCTCATCCTCAGAAACATTTGTCCTGGTAACTGATGTTCTAGAAAGCAGTAGAAAAGGGACATACTGCCTGCACACCAGCTGCAGGAATCAAAATACACTAGTCAGAAGTGAAACAAGTCCAGACCAAATACTCAGTAAGGGCTCAATTATTGATACAGGTCATGTTACCACCCCAGTTAACTCTGAGGTCAGTGCACTGCTTTGTAGCAGTTTTTCTGGTTGGAACAATGCTCATATACCATCACTTACTAAACACATGCTGATCCACTGCAAACTGCCTAACAATCTGGACAAGCCCAAGAGGAATTCATCATGAACCTTCTTTTTCCTACCGGTATAGATCTACCCTGAAGCCATAGATTAAACCTTTGTAAAACAATGACTAGATTTTCTAGTTCTGCAGAAAAAATTACTTTTGGGTAGAGAGGAACAGAGGCTCTAGGTTTTGTGTTTCGTATTTTGAGTTGTTTTATCTTTTCTTCTTGAAAAGGGATTAAATGCAGAGGATTTTGTAGGCCCTTCCTACCTATGAAAGAAACACAAGAAGGATTTCAGTTTTCATCCGGGTTATTATCATGTGAAAGCCTACCCAGCAACAGGCAGGGGAGGTGCCAAACCACAGGCTAACTCGAGTTAGTATCTAAAAGCTCTTGCTTTTAAATATCATTTTTACTGGTATTTATTACACATGTTACTCAATATACAGCTCATAATACATCCAAACAAAGTGAGGTTTCGATAAAGCTTTGGCTGAATGCAGGGAGTGAATCCAGACTTCACCAGGTGCCTACACGAGGCTGCCTGACACCCCTAAAGCACAGCACTGCTCAGTGAGACACAGATAAACTTTTAATGCTTCAGTAAATGCAGATCAAAACTGCTACTGTTTTTTAAACATCCCAAAACCTTGGTGAAATAGTTTTTGTCAATGTTTTTCAAAATGCTGCAAGTTTGTGTTTCTAAAAATTAGATGCAGAAAAACATTCAATGTAGGGTTCCCATTCTGACACACAATTTTTAAAACAGACTTCCCACACTTTGTAAATCATGACTATTGCCAGCTAGAGGCAAATTAGAAATAGAACACAACAAAACAATTAAACAAAAAATCCTCTAACTGTGATGTTTAAATGTTCCCTCACTGCCTTACAGTGCTGTATTCTGATTTGAATGACACAACTGGGCTCTGAGAACCTACAAAAGAAAACTCTCTTGTCTAGAAGGCAACAGAGTTGTCTCTCTCTGCCTGCCCCTCATTCATACCTGGGTTGTGAAGAAAAATGGCTTCAGTGACTGGCTTTACCTACTGTCTGTGACCAGTCTAGGTCCAATTTGTACTTCATCCTTGCCATCCCCCTCAAAAAATTCCCTGCTACTTTTGCTGTAATAATACTGCAAAATTTGGCACCTCACAGCCTCCTTATATAAAAGGAGAAATAATTTCAGTTTGCTGTTTCTACTTTGTCCTAGCAACATGAAACACACACACAATTTGATTATATAATCTCCAGATATGTGGGAGGGATTTGGAGACTTGCCTGAAAACCTGCCATTTCTTATGCATTCAAAGGCTCGGCAGCATGTTTCTCCTAAGTACACATCCATGTAGCTGAAATCACAATTGAGTTCCTCCACTCTTTATCATCGAAAAAGCTACCAAAAACCCAAAAGCCACAAAGGCAAGAGGATAAAATAAAAAAAAAATTACAACACGCATGACATTTATACAATAGCCTGAGCTTGGTCCTGCCATAAATAAGAACAAGTCCAAAAAAGTTAATGGATTTACACCAATTTATACTATCCAATAACTTCAGTGATTTCAGTCCAAATACCAGCAGAGCAGTCACCGTAAAATACAGTCACCAGAATTGACACTGACGTCACTGTTGCTGCCAGCTTTTTCTGAAATCCGTGGACTGGCTGAACCTTAGCCTTTTTTTCAATAAACACTCAAGCACGTAACACACCAGTAGTTCCAGTGACAGAAGTGTTAGACACTTCCTGTTCCCTTTATCTATCACTCTTCCATGTGCCTTGTTCTTAAGGCAAATGGCAATCTTTCAGTTTTCAATGAAGTCAGTCTGTTTTCATTGATAGACTAAGATTTTTAAAAATACCACAGAAAAAGTTTTAACATTCACTTTTGCAGTCGTAAGAAAAGTTCCAATTATTCTGTTTGAAGATTCACAGAACTGAAGAAAAGCACAGAAAAGAGACAAGGTTCAACTCGATATATTTTTACAGCACAAGTACTAGCAAGCTGAATCCAGCTGAAATGTATCGGCCTTTGAAAAATCATTAGCATCATCTTTGTTTTCTCTTTTTCAAACTTTAAAACCTGATGCTGTCTCCAATCTGACTTCAAAAGCAAAAAATTATTTGTCCTCAATATGATTATATCTGCATACTGAAAAACACTTTCTGGATGTTTTAATTTTGACCTTTTTTACCTTACATTTCCTCTTTAAGATATGCAGATGAAACTTCCACAACTGGACACCAATTTGCTCCCATATAAATAAGTGGAAAATAGCTGATATTCCTGAAATCTTTTTGAGATCTTAGTCACTTTTCACCAACAATGACAAGAGATGCCATAAGTTATTCTGATCAACTGAATATGGTCATATACTCTGAAAGGTCACAGTACTTCAGTTCTTCAAAATACCACGATGAGTGAAGAGACAGAAGCAATTTTTGAGACACCCATCTCAAAAGTCTGCCATGTGCCTCAAGCTTTGGGCATATACACCATGTTCCAGGCCTGCAGCTACCGGTATTTCCAGTACTGTCTTTTCTTCAGCACAATAACGGGAAGGTTGTCATTGCAGTTGAGACAAAAGGCTGGGAGTCCTGAAACTCAGGGCAAGCATTCAACTCTGTCGTAGATTCTTAATGGATTGACCACTGACGCTTTCAAATCTTTCAGAAAAACAGCTGTTTCTTGCTCTAAGAATGCCACTTGGCTTCTCAAAGCTTGTGTAGCAGTCTGCAATAGACTTTCTGCACTAAAGCAACACAAATCAATAGCCATGTGTAACTATTCAGAGGAAGAGTTTATGTAGGGCTTATGACAACTTCCAGATTTTCAGAAGTTGCTACTAAGAAAGCTGCCATATCCTGGCATGCCCTGCTCTGTCCTTTCTAGAGCAGACTTTAGTATGTAGCCACCAAACTCAGAGGACTGACTATAGCATCCATACTTAAACCAAGAACTAATGAGAATGGCTGAAAAGCAATTTAGCTAAGAAAATGAGTCTGGAGACCAGATGATACCAAATGAGCCAAGAGGACAGAGCTGGCACAGGCAGGCTTTGGACAAGTTTGAGACAGGGAAGGAGTAAATATGGGTGCACTTAAAAAAGAATTGTGGCTCTTCCTCCTGAGCCAAAGCAGAGTTCCAGAAGTGGAAATAGACCAGAGGATATAGACTTTTGCCTAATCTGTGTGTAATTTATACTAGTAAGTAAATAGCAATGATGTCTTAAAATAGTTCAAAAGTTTAGGGTGACACATAACACACTCCTATACGTGCATCAGGGGTCTCAGGAAACCAATACGGATGGAGATCGGAGACACTGTCGCATTTAGGTTCCAAATACCCTGGAAGTTAGCACAGATCTGAGAGCTAAAGGCAGCTGGGATGCTACCCTGCCTATTTTCTGACAGGGTAACAACAGGCCTAAAACCAGGAAATCTTTTAGATGTGCCAAGAAAGAAACAATACAAAGGCTTCCTGAGATATAGAAAGCATAGCAGATGTCCCAGCACTGCCAAAATCCCGAGACCGAGGAGTGTTCAAGTAGATTAGTGTCAGTTCCATCAATCTGACCAGTCAGATCAACTCTGGTAAAGACAGTACACTACAAATCAAAATTCCTGCATTTCTGCCATTGGGTGAATCCATCATTCATGAGTAAGTTTCCACTTTCTGACACTGCAAAGAGCAAGCATGCGAAGAGCTACTCTTGAGGCTTAGGTAACAGGTATACAGGCAATCCATGTTGGCCTACTCCCATTTTTTTAAACCTGTGAGACCACAGAACAGCAGAAAACTGTTACATATTTCCCAGAAAACTGGACAGAACTACACCTTTCTCTTCTGGTAAGCCATAAGCTTCCTTTTTTCACTTTTTGTTCCAAGTTGGTCACATTAGTGCCAGAAGAATTGTATTTTTAGAGAGGACATTGTTTCCAAACCACAAACTTGTTCACTTCTGACTCCAAGGTGATCAAAACAAACATTTTAGCAAAGAGAAGTTGGTCACCAGACAGCTTTAAGAAATTTCTACTGAAATGCTTTTTTCACAAGGCAATTTTTCTTATTGTTTTTAACTGTCATAGGAAAATCTTTCTCTCTGCCCTCTCTCCCACTTCTCATCTCTAGAAAGATTTCATATCCATTCTGTAATAAATTAGTATGTCTGCAACTGTCATAAAGTAACACACACACAATCAACCACAAAATTGTTCCCTTCAATCCACCACAGAACGCAATAAGCAATAAAAATTAAAATAAAATTACTAGAACAGAACAGAAGCTTTCAAAATATGTTTATTTGCCTCCCTTTCTTTTACCAACATCACTTTTTCTTACTGGATTTCTCAAAGAAAAAGGAAAATTAACACCACCAAGAGCATTTTTAAAGCCACCTTCATATTGCCTGAAATGAAAAAAAGCACATGAATCCAAGTTTTTGCCAGCTATGTATAACCTCTGCATTATCACAGATTTCACCATTTACAGACAGATGGTTGACTCCTTGTTAATTTTCCTTAAGGCATATGCTTTTCCATTGAACAAAACTCTCAACAGAAGTTTTAAAAACTTACAAATTAACACATGAGCAAATGAAGTGCAGAGGCCATAAGGCAGTTAATACTGTCAATTTATGTATATGACATTTCACAATAATCCAGGCTGCACTAGTCCTTAGTGTACTCACAGAATCTAACCCTTATTTCTCATTGGCTCACTTCCTTTCTAACTTTCTCATTTCCACACTGGCAACTTCCAAGCTTCATTTATCTTCTATTCATGAAGGGAAGAGTAATAAAGGCCTATGAAATGATAGTCCAGCGCACAGAGAATGGAATTCCACCAGTCAGTTATCTCACGCCTTTATTATTTGTGGGCAGATAAAGGTTCATACAGTTTATTGGTAAAGGTCCTTGATTAAACCTAAATTAAAAGAGGAGCCTATCACACCATTATTATTTGATTTCTACTCGACCAAAAGCAGAGGTTGAAAAAAAATCTTGCTATGGAATACCTTTTTTCTAGTTCACTACAACATCTGCAAATATTTACATTCTCAACATTACAGGTGCAGCCTGGTGTCCACCCAGCTTCTATCATCCATCTGAGGGTCTGCTCTGCTCTCTTGAGATTATTAGTCTCTTAATTAAGACATTTGTATGTACACATTATTTTAGGAACTAAAAATAGTATTACATTTTTTGAAAAATTAACTCTTTTGCTCTCAGAAGTGTAGAATTGTCGCTGTTGGGGCGGCCACAACACACACAGACAGTGCCTCTTTCAAGGGCCAAAAAAGCTGTTCATTAAACAAAGCAGCTTCTTTTATACACCTTTTGTATGCTATCATTCATGCTACAGATTCATTGGCTGCTAAACTACTACAGCAGACTCATTGGCTGTTACTAACTACAACATACTACCATTGGCTACCTGTAGAATAAGCATTCAGAAAAATAACAGGTGCAGATATGTTGCTGTTTTATCCTTCTACTGTTTAACTTTCTTGCTTCTGTTGATACTATATTCTCATGGATAAATACGAATTGTTTTTCTTCTCATGGACTTTTCTCATAGTCCTTCTCTAGCCAAAGTAACAGGCCCGAGCCATAATTTTACCAAGGTAACAAGGCCTTAATTTTATAAGGTTTTACTTAAATGCCACATAGAACTGAACTTCGCAACATGCTTTGGATAAATTACCCTTCAAACTGGGTTTCATTACTTCCTTGGTTTTCAGTAAAGCAAACAAAAAATTTAAATAGGATGATCTTATCCAGGTGAGCAAAAGTAACCCATTCTACAACAGATATGACAATTTCCTCATCTCCAAGTACAACTAAGTCCGTCCAGCTAGTAGCAGCTGATGAGCATCCATCACTTATTTGACCATTCTCTCCTCTTATGCATTGCATCCACACGTACTCTAGTACATCCTTTCACAGTGACTTCCAATGCTGCCAGTCTTTGAATGTTCTGATCACATCTTACTGGCTAATAAAACATTTGTATTATGTCTCTCTAAATACTCTCTAGACCACAACAGGCTACAAAATCTTAGCCAGAAGTTTCCACTCTCTGAAAAGTGGAACATGTGCACTTTAGAAGTCCCCAGGCCTCAGCTTCAGGTATCACTGTACAGGGGAAAACCTTGAGAAAACTAAACCAATTAACAAGCTGGCATAAAATACATTTTCAAGATGACCAGAGGGTACCAAACAATAGTAGATGACTGTATTTGGAACAAATTCAGTGTACTTTACACTAGCAGCTACATCCCAGCAAACAGAGCCTGACATACATCACATTTAAAGTGAGCTATGTGTTAGCACAGTTTCAAGTATATACTTTTATCAAGTACAACTATCACTACTGACACCTTTAAAAGACAGCACAAAATATCACTGTAAGTTAACCTTGCTATATATCAGACAGCTTATCATTCTGAAGCAGTTTGCATACTGTAAGTGGTGACACATATTCACAGAGAACCTCATCATCATGTAAATAAACAAGGTATCATTTAGCATCTTCTAGAAGAAATACAAAGATTAACCTACATACAGTTTAATTTTTAATTGAATACAGTTGCTTATCTAACCCATAGATCTTTCTTCTCTGAAAACAAAACAAAAACCATTCCTATATAAAACAGATTCAACCTACTCTACAAATGCTGCTGGAATGGACATCTTGCTGCCAAACTGCTCCAAAATCAAGTTTCTATTAATAAAGAGCTGAAAACATAAAGTAAAGCTTGCCATTTAGGATTGCATTTCTTGTACTGCACCTTTGAATTTATCATGCATTGCAGCTGGTACTACACAGCTAAATTCCCTGTTATGCATCAAATGAATGGATATTCTACCACCATCCTACCAAACTACAACACTGGCTGGAGAAGAGCTGTTTGTTTCAAGCTACAATGATCAATGTCACGGATGACTGTGTCAGCAGACTGGCAAACAGCTCTAGTTTTAAATCACAAAAACATATGCTGTGGCTTTATTATTTCAAAGGGTCATGTCACCAACCATTAGTGAAAGTGAATATGAATATCACACTCTTTAAATTTCCATTTTCGATACCTTGATCCGTTTTCATTTTTTCCCTCACCAAAATGTTTTAGACACTTTAGGTGCTTGTGAAAGATGTTCCCTCTCTCTGCTTTTTTTTTTTTTTTAATGGGACTATCCTTAGACCTTGGAGCTAGCTCAGGATGATTTTTTAATTAAAAATGACAAAGTCCTCCTGTAGGTGTTCTCTTTTTCATCTTGCTTGAATTCCCACATGTCTAGCTTTCCCCAAAGACAGCTCAAGAGGAAAATTGTGACAGGTGCCTGCAAAGCACTGAAACAGCAGGAGGAAGAAAATCAACAGTGAGCAGAAACTGACTGAAGCACGTGAAGGAAAAAGGAAAAAAGAGCTAGAATTTAGAGGTAACTTAGCAATTGAGACAGTTAGCCACTCTGGAAAGGAGTAAACTTGCAAGTCCATAATCATACCCCTCTCACCCTTATTTACCGTCTTCCTTGATCTTTTTTTATACGACATGTTGATAGATAGCTATAACAGAGCTGATTTGACCTAATTATTTTTAATATTAAAAGAAACAAAAGTGTTGAAGATGCTAATAAACAAAGTATGACAAAAGTGAGACGAAAAAATACTACAAAGTAACACTCTAATAGACATAGTACAACAAAACTGCAACATGATTTCACTTTCTTATAGTGGGGTTGTTTGTTTTTAAGAAAAAAAAGAATAAAAATCTTTTGGCCATTGGGAAAAAATTTTACACTACTTAAGAATTTTAGCACTCAGTCATTCTACATTTACACAGATTTGGTTGATTAGCTGGAAGATCAAAAGACTACAAGTACATGAGGGAAAACAGTTACAAACCAGATTTCAGAAAAATAACAAATCAGGCATTCAAAAATGTACGAGGTCTTATTTACCACAATCATTCTTTCTGGAGCATGAAGGTGTATAAATAGAAACCTTTCACGAAGAAGTTTATTATATTTCATCAGGAATCCTGACACTTCAGACAATGAAGGACTTCACATGAACATATTCTTCATGAATAATTAATAAACAGTCAGCTGGTTTGGTTCCTTTAAAAGCAGCTTGGTTCTTTGGTTTCTTTTAGCTGCTACCCTCCTACTTTCAACTGTAAGGCAGACAGCAACACTTTTTCCTTCCTGCCAAACCAGGAAAATACTTCTTAAATACATAGGCTGAAACAACTTTCTAGGTTACACAGAGATACAATATGTCACTATTCTATCCATAATTTTTAACTTCATAAGAGAGATAAAAGTTTAACAGCTTGACTTATGAAAATTTTGAATTCTTGCAATTTTGAACAACTCACAATTTTAAAGTTTTTTTGTTCTCCTTATTGCTAAAATACTTTAAGGCAATGTAAACTATTCATTAATATTAAGAATCATTTTAATACCTTGAGATGCTTAGTATGAAGTAGGACAAACTGTATTTTTTGGTGTTCCATAGCAAAATAAATAAATGCTACTGGTAGAGCACACCAGACTCAACCAAACCATCTGCATTTCTCCCAAAAGGTGTAATACAATATAAAGTTCTGTTCTGAAATGAGAGATACCGTTGACAGGTTAAAGGAAATAATTCAATTTTTTCTACATTTTTATAGAGAGACAACCTGTATCCCTTTTGCCTTTAGTAGCAGAAATACCTATAGTATTATCTGAGAGTTCTCCAGATATATTCTGTGATCTAAGTATGCTAAACCAATTTCAATTTCCCTGGTTTAAAAAAAAAAAAGTAAGCTTGTTTGTCATCTTATACAGCCCATAAGGGTAATTTCACAATCACATTTAATATTTGCTTCTGTAACAAAATTTCTAACACCATTTATCCTCCTAATGCATGACGTCGTCACTACATGGACATATTTTCTACTTAAACTAAATGATGTAGCACACAACTCAGGCAGATGGAATACCTTGAATGCTAGTAACATTTACAGTTAGGAATGTTATGCTAGAAATGTCAGCACCTCACTACAGGACATTAATCCAGGAGAGTGCTCCCCTTGACTTGTCAGGTATTCTATCACAGAGACCACTTATTTATTTTGCTCTGAACCCTGAAGTACCAAGTGGACACGGCAAAAGAAGAGTTCCCAAGCTAGCAGGCTGATGGTATGGTGAAGTACAGCAAACTTTGCTCACAAGTGTGGCCGTCAGGGGGCCAGTGATACAGTAATGAAGTCACAGGACAACCCCAAGAATCAAATTATGTGTCTGAGAACATTGTCCAAACACTTCTTGAACTCTGGCGGGCTCAGTGCTGTGATCACTTCCCCAGGGAACCTGTTCCAGTACCCAACCACCCTCTTCAAAAAGGTGAAGAACCTTTTCCTAATAACAATCTTAAAGCTTCCCTGACACAGCTGTACGCCATTCCCTCGGGTCCTGTCACTGGTCATCAGAGAGGAGATCAGTGCCTGCCTGCCCCTTCTGCATGAACTACCTCTTTGAGGCTGTCCTCATGTGGTTCTTCTGTGCTTGTGTATCAAAACACATGGCACAACAGTCTCCTCCCTCTGAAAGGAGCCAAGAAAATCTAAAGTAATGACATTAGAAATAATTTGCATGTGAAACTGCAAGTGAAAGTTGTTAAGTATGTATCATGGAATCACAGAATCAAATAGGGTGGGAAAGACCTCTGCAACCGAGTCCAACCTTTGCCTGAACACCACCATATCATCCAGACAACAGCACTGAGTGTCACATCCAGTCTTTCCCTAAACACCTCCACGGACACCGACTCCACCACCTCTCCGGACAAATCCATTCCAATATCAAATCACCCTTTCTGCAAATAAATTCCTCCTGATTTCCAACCTAAACCTTCCCCAGTGCAGCTTAAGACTACGTCCTCTCATCTTGTCCCTGGTTTCCTGGGAGAAGAGGCTGACCCCTACCTGGCTACAACCTCCTTTCAGAGAGTTACAGAGTGATAAGATCACCCATGAGCCTTCTCTTCTCTAGGCTAAACACCCCCAGCTCCCTCAGATGCTCCTCATATCACTCACTCTCCAGACCCTTCACCAGCTCTGTTGCCTTTCTCTGGACTTGCTCCAGTATGTCAATGCTCTTCCTGAACTGAGGGGACCAGAACTGAACAGAAGACTCAAAGTGCAGCCAGTTTCTATTATCCTGAAATATCCTGAAACATTACCCTAATTATTACAATCTAAATTATGCCCCTAAATATCCTGAGATATGCTGGTATCTTCTATTTGTCAGAATAAGAAAACTCTCACCACTTGTTCAACATACAGTCTCACAACTGAAATAAATACACAAGGTAATGTTAATGTATGAGTATTTTATTGCACTGTATTTTAAAAAAAAATGTATTTGGCAGGGCTAATAGTCTCCCCAGCACTCTCAGTTGATAAACTTATGTTTCCAATATGCAGACTTTGACCAATTGCAACTTTGGAAAACTTTGGAAAAAGTGACCAGAAACCTTTCAGCACACTTCAGAGACTTTGGGAAGTTCAGTCAAAGTAGTTTGGTCTGCGAGCAGCCTACAACAGGCTTCCTTCATTTAGACATTTACTTACCCCAAGTACACACTTCCCCCTCCCCTGTGGTTACAGACACACTACACACAAAAGAGGCAGCTGTAGGAACAAATCTGCAGCACCAAACGAAGATAGAAGTTACTTGAAGGATCTCTTCCTCTCGTCACAGAAAACGAGGCGTGCAGTGGACTGTATAAAGAGAAACCAGTCTCTTGGGATGACAGAAAAAAAGGCTCCTCTGCCTCCAGACAGAGCTTGTTTGATGCCAGGCAAACCCCAGACTTTACAGAGGCAATGCATAGCTGCAAGTTCCTCGTGTGCTGCACGTCTGGACTTGGCAGCATTAGGTTAACAGTTGGACTCAGTGATCTCAGAGGTCTATGGCAACCTAAAGGATTCTGCGATTCTATGTCCAACTCTTCCTAAAGTCTCATTAAAAGACTGCCAGAGTAATCAAGAGTAACTCTTAACCAACAACAGCAGCTTTGCTAAGAGCCCCTACATAATGCACAGAACCTGTAAACTGAGTTCCTGGGCACTTAGAAACAAGACTAAATTAGCAGGCCTTTCCAAAATTATTCTGTGTATCAGCTCACCATCTGCAGTACAGGATAAATCTGATAAAACTGGAAGACTGGCAAAAATGCTTGTGTCCACAAGCACTACTGTGTAACTTGCCTTGGAACAAGATCTGATTAGTAGCAGACATGGGCCAGTGACAAACAAATGAGAAAGATGCGGAAAAGCATTCCATTAGGTGACCAATGTCACTGAATAAGGCAGGAAAGTGTTCATGGTTCTGGAATGTGCATAATAGGAGGGGAACAGCAACATGAATTAAGCTTGAAAGGCAGCTTTAACTCTTGATATTTCCTATTTTTCAAGTGTTCAATTTTCAGCTCTTTATATTTTTCAAATGCATTATTTATAATACAATTCATACAGAGAATGCCCACTGCCCATCTGCTTCAGAACATGTTCAAGAAATGTTATACTGTACTTCCTTTACACAAAAAATTTAAAGGAACAGGAACTGTGCTTCACAGCTGACCACTATATAATTTTAAAACCAGGTTCTTTTTTTGTTTGTTTTCCAGTTTAGCAAACTTCTTCTATTAAAGTAATCACCTGAAGTAAAGGACTCTTAGCCAAAAATGAAAATTAATAAATAAATAAATAAATAAATCCTCACTGCATTATGGAAAAAAAAATTGAGCATGTACTATTAACAAATCAAATAACTTTTTAAATAACTGCTCTGAATTTGAAATTTTTCATTACAAGTGCAATCCTGAAAAAACTTTTAAAATTTGATTTCTTTCTAGATTATCTATTTGTTACCTCCAGGAGGGAAAAATTAATAAATATATATTTTTATTGTCAGATGCAGTAAGATGTTTAAGAGAATGAGTGGTTCCTGCTTTACAATTCAGGAGTAGAACACATCACAGCAAAAGCTACTTGGCTGTCAGCTTCCCAAAAATAAAATAATGACACAGTCCTTTGAAACAGCTGTGAATTATTTGTAAATGGGAAAACATACTCTGCTAGTAAGTAACTACACAGACTCTTACTCTGAATAAACACTAATTAAGTCAAGTCTTAGCATCAACTGAGATAGGTAAAGGTTTGACCAGTATCATTCGGTCTACATGAAGAACAAAACACGTGAAGCTGTCAGAACAGTTTTTTATGCTGTATTTTCAAATCCATTAATGTGTGCTCTCTTACACTGCTCTGTGCTTACCAAGTAAATAAAGTAGCTTAGCTGTTAATCTTGTTAATCTCCAGTTCTTCATTAAATAGCAATCAGCACTCATTTCCCTGGGAGGTTTTTTCCCACTAAAAACCATGCTTACCCACATAGAAAAGAAAGAAGAAAAAACAGGAAAATTGGAACAGCAAATGAAGGTAATATTCAGGACACAAAAATAACCACCCAAATTATCTGTCTCTGACAAAGTATTTCATTAGTGCTTGTTCCAGTAAGTGCTACATTTCACACAAATAAACTGCCCTTGAAGAGAAAAATTTTTCAATTTTTTATTAACAAGCAGGTATTTCATAGAAGATGTTGGACAAAAAGTCTAATTATATGGAAATCAAAGCATTTGTTCGAGGACTGTTGCTGGATCAGCAACTGTCTTCATCCATCTTGGTAACAGAGCAGGTAGGTACACAAAGGGGGTCTGGATTTGGGCAAAGCAGAGAGAGGTAAGAACTATCTGCAGACAGTTTTCATTATTATTATTGTTGCTGTTGTTATCATTCTAAAACTGACTTCCAAAGAGACACTTTCATCAGAATTGAGTGAAACTCAGGCCACTTAGCAAAGTATTTCTTGGCACGCAGAGCACACTACCTAACCCAAAGGCCCAAGAAGTCTACCAAAAAATGAAATAATGATTACAAGGTATTTATATCTGCAATGATTTGCCTATGCATTCGACTGCATCAAAACAGTTGTCATGTATTAAAAAAAAATGAAAGGGGGGGGGAGGAAAAGAAGAGGAAAAAAAGCTAAAAAACAACAGAAAAAGAAAAATATAGGATGCACATTGCTAAAAAACAAGAGTGGGAAAGTACTGAGACTCTTACTACGTAAGTTAGGAAATTCCAGCTCTTTCTTTTCTAAAGTGACACCTACAGAAGTGCCACACTTGCTTATTTTTGTTGTTCACAAATGGGGCTCACAGACAATAAATGATGTCAGTGTCTTGGCTTGTAGATAAATATTCCAGCATAGTACTATTTTTAGCTAACTTCCTAAGGAAATCAGGCATATGTAACTGTGCTAACACTCAGTCCCCTGCCCTGAAATTTTCTGAACATAAAACCTACTTTGACAAATTTTGTAAAATGCTAAGTACCTCAAATGAACAACCTGCCTGCATATTTTGGGAAAGCTGGCAGGCTGGTGTAGGAAAGGCAGTGTACCAAAGACCTTGTTAAAAGGGAGGAGGTAGTGATGGTTCATCCCAAGAGGTGGTAGCTGGCCAGCAACTTGCCATTTCCAGCCCAGAGACAGCACTTATATCCAGTCAAAAACAGGAAAATGGGAGGAAGATGGGGCACAGCAGCACAGCATACAAGTAACAAGCATCTACTAAGGAAAAAAGAAATGAAATTTAACAGAGAAACTTCATTAGACTCACTGCTCATGGAACACTACACATACATCTGCATATAGCCTGCTATGCTCTATCTTGGCAGGAAGATTAGCTCAATTGTTTAATGGGACTTATCCATCCCTGATTAAAATGATCCTAAGTGCTCCCCATAATCTTTAAAATACGTCCCCTGGCACTTATAATTTTATGATGAAGGCTAAATTATGTTCCGATCAAATTAGAAAAATTGAGGCAAATTGCATTAGGCTATTTAATACAAATGTCCGTTCTGAACAGCAATTCCATGTTTATTTTCATATCCTGTAGGAACAAGGACATGAAGGTGATCTGTGTTTAACAAAATCTCCAGAATGCAATGAGAAGCAAAGACATGGGAGATCTTAACTAATGGCATCAGGTTTTCCTCTCTGTCAGTGCCCTATTGCTGGTACATAACATAAATTACTTGTGTATCACCAACTAGGACATGAAACCACCACGTTTATTCCCATTAACCTGTTCCTGCTGCTGTGAATTTGGAAAGTGAATTTTCCTACACTTTCCAGATGTTCTTTTTCCACATCAAGCTGTAATGCCACAGTAACATACAGCATTATCCATTTGTATATCTTCTCTTTTCCTGAACCAAGGTTTCCCATTCCATGGCCCCAGAGATCAATTTTTTCCTCCCAAAGTATATCTTTTTCAAAGTTACATAATTTATATTCTCCCTCTTTTGAATTTATTTCTCCTGCCCCAGGGTTTTGGTTTTTCATGTTTACTACATTTTCTTTTCTCTTCCTTAGCAGAAGAGAGATGAAGACAACTTTACTTCTCTCTACTCCTCTGACATCAACATTAAGCACTCATCAGTTATTTATTCACTAGGTTCACTTACTTCCTATGTTTTCTTTATCCACTTCCATCCATCCAGAAACACATGCAGCACCAAAGTCAAAGCAGCTGCATCAGTGGCTGTCAACGCTATAGCAGCCGAGCTACCTGGATCTCCAGTATCAAAATCAGAGTCTGAAATAAACCACCAGGGCTCACTCAAGGGCTCCAGCGCTGAGGAAAACAGAGAAACAGTTACAGTATGCAAGAGGTGAGCTGGCAGTGACTTTCTGGGGCACCTGGGTGCTCACTTAGCCTACAGGCAATGCTTAAGTGCAGGGGCCACATGGATTCAGGCAGCCAAAAAGGCTCAGCATGAACAAGAGGAGATGACCCAAAATACCACAAGTGACTGAAAAACAGGAGCATTTGGAACTTTGAAGAGCCATACAGATGCTGCAGCTGGGTGGCACAAGGGAAGCATTATCAATTCTCTCACAAGGAACAGACACACTATGTTTATGTTTTCAATGACAAGAAATTCAGTTGCTAAAATAGAAGACTGCTATGTAGGGGAAGTGTGCTGTAGAATAAAGCAGCTTAAAGGAGGGCTATGGCCTAGAAAAAGTTTGCATAAGAACAGTAACAACTTGCATGAGACCAGAGAACACACTATAATACTAAACTGCATTTAAATATTACTAATTTTCCCCCCAAAAAAGAACAAAATCATTTTGCTAGGCTCACAGTCAACCCATCTTGCTAAATAAAGTTTAAATTATGGGCTAGTCACCTCAGGCTCCCGGTACAGTTAATACAGATTAATTTATTGCCAATGTGTTATTCTGGGCACATTTCAACATGGAATAGAGAAATTGACTCAATTTGGAGAAGAATTATCTCAAAAAAACCAAACTTACACCAAAAAAATTTTACTAACATGCAATTAAACCACTACATTATTTTTGTGTGTTTGCAGAACAAACAGCAGAAAGATGGTGAATCAATTTGCAAAAATGTGTTGACAACTGTGATAGCATGCAGCTGGAAATGGGATTTGCTCTCCAACCTCTCTAAGCATAATGTTCTCTCTCACACATGGTCTGCAACTTCTCTGACCTCCCCATGCTCTCTGCCCTTCAAATGGCTGAATTTCTCCAGGACAGCTGGCAGCACCTTTGCTTTCTTCCCAGCAGAGCTGACTGATCCTTGCCTCCTTCATCTGGGGTTTCTCTAGCAAGCTCCCAGTCTTCCCACACTGCCTGCACTCTTACCATGGATACCTGGCAAGCTAGAACACACCCACCAAACGTGTACATCTCTTTCATGTGTTCTGCACTGTAATTCAAACAAAAGTATATGTAAAAAAGAGACAGAAAACTATTTCTTTTATAAGAGACGATGGCACACAGCATATCTGATGTAATAGCGCATCTGTTATGCATATATACTTTGTTATAATTCATATATCTCACACAAATGGAGACAGTCATCAAAATTACTATAAAGGGATGATATAAATTTTATTATCTGCCTCCTGTCTTGGCAAGAACTTCACACAGATGGTTTAGGAAACACTTCAGGTGCTTGTCCCCTCCCTACATATCTGAGCCTAAGGATGGGAGCTGCTATATACCATCAGATATACTCCCACTTACACCAAGACTTTGATCTTGTAGACACTAGCACTAAAAAATTTCAGAGGAAACTGAAAAGAGGCAGACTAAAGAGGGAAGAAATAAATAAAAGAGTAGGAAAATGTAGGTTTTCACCTCCACAGGCATCACTCAAGTTAAAAATTATGTCAAACAGCAAAGCACTAGATCATTTTCCTGTCCAAAATTCTGCCCATTTTCAACTCACTGCAACTTGGTCATCTTATTAGAACCGCCCCGGCAATTTTCTTAGCACTAAGATGAAGCAATAGCATTTCCCAGTGTTCTATATTCAAGATGTGTGTGTAAATATCAGGCTAAATTAAGGGTGTTTATACACCACTGAATGAGCAGAACTAAATAGTTTTTTGAGTGATAGGCAGTTTTTCAGAATACCTATCAACATTTTTAAGGCATTTATCACTGTAGGATATTCTGACAAAAAAAAGCTTTGCTCTATTTGGGTCTCCAAAGACTTCCTTTTTCAGCGCTGGAACACACTGAACAGAAGGTGGCAAAAAATAAATTGCCACATAACTGTAGGCATAGAAAAATCCTTCAAGTCCCACATTATGTTACTGAAGTCTTCTTTGCTCCGGGCACAAATGACTGGTACAAACAAGACAGAATCTCATGCACACGGCCTGTGAACTCATCAGGGGCACATTCAAAAGGCACGTACTCAACAACTAATTGCTTGGGGAAAGAAAACAGTACAGAGGGTTATACCTACAAGGGTTCTAAACTAATTGTATGGCAAGCAACACTCAGCCCTGATCTACAACAGGCCTAGGTTTATTACCAAGCTCCAGAAACTGTCTCCTGTTCTGTACCACAAAACACATGCAGAATGAAAACTTAAGCTTGGGCAGTATATTTCAGGCCAAAACCTTTAATCAGAAAAACAAATTAAGAAACCCAAGTGTTGGGGATAAGCATTTTGCTATCATTTCTGCATGCTACACATGCATTATCCAGGCTTTACAAGAGGGATTAAACATCACAAATGCCACCCATAACTCCCAACCGCTCTGTAATGTGTTCGCTAGTGAAAAAAAAATACATTTACAGGGTCTTATTAAACATCACTTTAAAGACAGGAGAACAAACACCGTAGCAAGGTTTAAAGCTCTACTGGGGATCAACTCTACTATCCCTGAGGAAATAACTACTGCAATACAGAAATACGTAGTTCGACTTTTGTTTTCTCTTTAAGACTACACTAACACTCCTCCAAATGACTAAAATGGGTCCTTTATCAGAAAAGGTACATATCTTCATAAGGCAATATTAATTATTAAATCAGTAGTTAAATTTTTAACAGATGTACATAGAAGCCACATAATTGTTTGTTACTTATAAAAACAGCAAAGGTTCTGCAGACTGAAACAGCTGCTCACCATTATAAAGGGAGGTGAGAAAGACTCTGAATAAGACAGATGTGCATTTAAAAATAAATAATGCTGTGGATGATGGAGGCCCTTGTGCAACCTCATCAGGTTGGATGAATTCAGGACTTATGATCTCTGCGAGGATATTTTCCACAATTTATTTTAAGCACACAGTAATGAATTTTGATCTCAATGCAATATAATAAGGGCTTTCTTACAATGTTCAACACTGTATTAAAAGAGGTATGCTTAAGACCTATAAAAGGAATTACTGTTCTAAACCATTTTTGGCCTATGGCTCAAGTTGCTAACCACAGGATAGAAAAGTTTCACATTATGCAAGGTATATAAAGGCATAAAAGCTGAAGATTTACCTGTCATTCATTTCAAAATAAGAAGTTTAAAAAATACATTTACAAGCACATAGATGTCAACTGCATTTTTGCACTAAATAGGGCAGAACTTCAGCTATAAAGAAAACAAACAAGCCACCAAAAAAATCCAGCCTTTACAGATTTTCTCCTAAATAAAACTTTTTTTCCTCTTACTTAACTACGAGGGAAATAAAGACTTTTGTGGCTTTTATCCCCATTCAATCCCAATTATAAACTGTGTAGCAGCTGGTCAGCATCCACAGTAGCAGGACCACTTCTATGTTATGCCATATATACTGCAAAGGAGGCTGTTTATTCAGCCAGTGAGTTAAAATGGAGCAGCACAAGGAATTTCAAGAATAAAGTATCCCTACAGAAAGAATAACTGAAAATCACCAAGTGGCTTCTCTGAACTGCCACCCCTGCTACCAGGTTACTGACAGAGGTGGCAAGTGAGAGACAGTGCTGTTCCACAGGTATTCTCCTACAAAGAGAAGAAGAATCCACCATGGGTCAGTGGGAAAAATGCAGAACAAGCTTGAGGTGACCCTGAGGCTGTGATGAAGAGCTGACAGCTCCAGAGTCCCTCTGCTATTTTTTTTTGCTAGAGGTATATTTATGCACTTTATAACATAGATCCAGAAGCCTAAGATCAGCCTTATTCTACATTCTTCCTCCTGGGCTGCAAAAGGCTGCGTCAGAGGTCATGCCTGCTTATTTAGGGGTTTTACATAACTGCCCGCAAACACCAGGCACACGAACAGCGTGTCAGGACACATGATGCCTTCCCAAACCAGCCTTCACGGCTTGACCTCACCTGGACAGCAGAACTGGTGGAAAACTGCAAAAAGAAAACACTACTTGGAAACCTCAGACCCAAACAACCCACAGCAGTTCAAGGCACTGTAAACGTGGACCAAGTTTATCCAGAACACATACTGCTCAGGAAATTAAGAAAACTAGAAATGTCACTGTATAACAGCTTGTTGGCAAACAAATTAAACACATTAACAGGTTATCATAAGGAAAATGTCTCTGTCCTTCTCCTCATGCATAACAATGTGGTTTTAACTGCTCCCTTCAAGAGCACCAGGAGCCCCTTCCATGGGACACTCTTAGTCTTTGCTTCTGGAGGGATTTACAATCCAGGGAAATTTAAAACTGCATTTTCACTTAAATAGGGGGCATTACCCATGCAGACTTGGCCTGCAGTAAATACTCCCTACAACAGTGAGGATGCTTAGCAGAAGACTGAAGCCACCCAGGTAAGCTCAGACACATCTCTGCCACCCAGCCATGAGGGCTCTCCCGTGGGCAGCGATGGGGACCAGCTACTGCCAACCACAGGATGACACCCTGGTGCCCGTGCAGTGAAATCAAATCAGACATTTCACAGAATCATAGAATGGTTAGGGTTGGAACAGGCCTGTTTAGCAAGGTCTATAAAGCAGGAACTGGCACCCCTACAAACACAGCCCATACACAAACCAAGGAGAGCAAGGGCTCTCCACTACCCCACACACTGCATAGGCAAGCAGGGGTACCTATCCACAGCTGGGAATTTGCACAAAAAAAGAGATGAAAGGGGAATAAAGCAAGGAAAACTTTCCACAGGGCAGAGGAAGGTCATAATATGAGAGGAAATGCTGAAAAAAGGCAGCAGTCCACCTTAAGAAAATGAAAATGCAATGCTGTAAGCCAGCATCACTACTGTCATAAACTCAGTTATTGTTGTAGTTTGCCTTGAACAGCATCCAATGACATTTTAATAAATTGATCAAACATTACCTAGTTGTGCAAGGATTTCCACCTGACACAGAATACTACTTTTCAAATACATTTTTCAGTGATTGGAATTTGACTTTTTACCTTTCAGAGCAGCAATTCAACATGCTAAGATTAAATAATGTTACCTCTCCACTGGGGGTGACAGAACACTTTAGTGACAGCTGTGTCCCATAAACTGAGCTAAAAACTTCATCTCACAAAACACTTCAAGAAGACAGTTATAATAAACATAGAAAAACAGAAGCTTTGAAAGTTGGCATTTTACAGACCATATTTTGAAAAAAAACAAGTTTCTATTAATACCTTGTTTGAACTTTTCTGACTTAATTCTTTCCATCATCTGTTACTGCTTTGCACATGTCACCAATCTTTAATCTTTAGTTTTCCTTACAAAAGCCAGGCTGCCTGCTCTCAGGGCTCACTAACTAGTGAAATGCATGGACAGAGGACAAATTTACTGCTTCAGAGAGCTATCTTTAGAGACTCAAGCCTTCAGTGTACTGAAGTTCAGCCAAGTTCTTTTTGAAGCGTTTTTTTTTTTTTTTTTAAATCACTTCTATTGCCTCATTAAACAGAAGAAAACAACCTGGTTTTATCTCGTTTAATCTACTCCTTTAACTTTGTCCTTATACTAAGCTTCACTTATCTTAGAAATGGCAAATTTGCCATTCTTTGGAGATTAACTATCGAACCACAAAACATGCTCTTCTAGAAGATAAGAACAATGTTACTCTAAATGCACACTCTGTAGGCTGACTGCTTAAAACAGAGCAAGACAACAAAATTAACCCCTGTGTGAAACCCCTTAAAAATATCCCTGATGAGCTAAGAGCACCTCCAAAGCTGAGTGAAAACAAATTTAATTAGCTCAGTAATTTCATGATGTCCAAAAGGACTTTGAAAGTTTTTCAGATGAAAATGGAATACACTTATGGAGAAATTAGATACTGAATTAAAAAGACAGGAAGGAAACATTTCATACCAGATACAAAAAGGTAGATGACACATTTTGAATAACTAAATCAACTCAGCTTGTCCCGCTGCAGTACTTCAGCAGGATACAATGACTTGATTAGATCTGTACTGACCAAAGAAAAGGCAAAAATCAAAGCAGACCTAAGGTACATGAACTTTCATGCACTTCATACACCAGGCACAAATCCAGGGACCAGCTCTTGTTTAAATAAGGCAGAATAAGGAAAAAGATCTGTTATCCCCACCAGCAATTCCTCTTGTTCTGGTTCTATCATTTTCCTTTCTAGGAGCAGAGTCACTTATTTTTTTAAATATTTAATATATTTTAATATGGTTTTAGTATATTCCATTGAGGAGCACTAAACTCTATGTGTCTCTGCCACCTGACAAGCACCATGGCCCATTCCATAGGACACCACAGTTGACACAAACCAAACAGATCTTTGTCACAAATACATATGTAAGGTAATTTTTCTCTAGCTGAAAGACTCAGAGTATGAAGCATCCTTGAATATAAATATAAGACAGATGAAATACACTATATTTGCCTGATAGGTTTTTGAAGTAAAATATTGAGCCTTGCACAACTGAAATTATAACAAATGAGAACAATAAAACATAAAATGTTTCCCATTTTATGCAAGTAGAATTACTGCTGAGAGCAAGAAATCAAACAAATCCATCTGAAGAAATGTGGTGCTTTTTACAAATAAACTTCACACAAGAACCAAGACTCCTTTCTCAAAGAAATAAATGTAGATGAAAACATCTGGGGCTATTGGTAGGAGAGATCACTTTCCAGCTAAAATGGAGGTACATTACCAAAACAAAGGAGCAAATGGTACCAAGGGAAATCTGAAGAAAATCAGAGAAAGGCAACAGAGGAAATTTTGTTGAGCAGCATGATGTAAGAGACTTTAAACCTTCCATTACTAAAACCTGAAGAAGGAAAGACATGAACAGCTGCTTCAAGATACACCAGTTTTACCAGGAGAAGACAGAAACTGTTTTCCATTACCATTCTAATAATGGAAAAATGCCCAAGGGAAGCAAACCCAGAATGCAGAGGAAAGCAAACCTTTCAAAAAGTGTTTGTGGCCAATAAGCTGCAGAGAGCCAACACCCACACTGTTCTCTCCAGCCGGCTCTGCTGAGCCCCCCTCCACAGAACAGAGAGTACACGTGGAAAAACAGAGAATGAGAGACAGAAAGAACTGTCCAGCCATACAGAAGTAAGTAAGAAGCAGTCAGGAAAAAGAAATAAAGGACCAGGACATGGACACCCCTTCTGAAACCGCTGGGAGATGTGTGCACAAACAGGTAATTGGAGACTGATGTTCCAGAGGCTTTTTGTTTATTTGCTCAAAAATTTTCAAATAACTGGCATCAGTAAGGAACCCGAGTGCTTTGTCTCGTTCTAGCAGCATGGTCAGTTACCAAATTGTGTAGCCTCTCCCTGAAGCCTGGTGCCTTCTTGCAGCAGCACCCAGACATGGCCCATGTGGGAGGACAACTCCCCAGAAACACTTCTGCAAGGAACCCACGCTGAAGAGAAATATAGATACTGTCTCTAGCACCCCAAATTCATAGCCCCAAGGCACAGCCTACCCAATTCTATCAACACCACTTAATTAATTTTTCAAGATAACTCAGAAGACATACAAACAACAAACCAAAGGCAAAACAGATTAGCAGGTTTTTGTGACAGACAAAGAATGAAGAGTAGCTATAAAAAGGGCACTGCTTGCGCAAAACGTTTTTAAAGTATTTATAGGAAACAATTGCTAGAAAGCCACAACAGGCACACCTCTCTCCAGGAAGGAGACCAAAAATACCCAAAACCCCACACCCAAAACCCCAAAGTGCATTACTGGAGAATGAACACCACTCCTTCCTCGCTGCTGCCAAGGCCAGATGCACAAAGCAGTTTGTGCCAGCCTACACTGGCTCTAACACAAGGCATCCTGTGCACACGGGTTCACAGGGACAAGACACATTTGCTGCAGCCCACTTCTTGGCCATTAACAAGAAGACCTTTTTTTGAAAGCTGAATGACAGAAGTGAAGATTTGGGGAGCCTGCTGAGTCCTCACAATTCTTTCTTTTCTTACACATTTTATGCAACATAAATACTTTCATTAAAGGACAGAAAACAACAATTCACAAGAAAACGTACACAAGTTCAGGTAAGTTCAGGACCCACTCAGGTCCACTTTTGGCAGTGGTCCCTTGGCAGTGCACTGACACTAACCCAGCAACACTACAGCCCCATTACCACTAGTGCACAAGAGCCAATGGGACTATCTACTCAGACTCCTATTTAATATGTAAAATATTTATTTATAGATGTCAGGTAAAAAAAGATTTATTTTGGGGAAAGCAGTATTTCACAAAGTGATTTAGTTAGGGAAAACAAAACTAAACATAAAATTGGAACATAGCTAGAAGTTAATGAACATCTTTGAACTTAACTGTCCAAAAAGGTATAACAGAGAAAAAAATGAGAATTATTTTGATTGTTTCCACTACAATGTATTATTTCTAAATATCAAGAATTTAATATCATTATCTTGCTATTAAGTCCATTTTCTTTAGAGTAGTACACTCCATACCCATGCTAATGGGTATTCTAATCCTCCAATCCTTGTTCTTTCTTTAAAATAATAATAATAAGTGCCTGATGAGAAAAGTGGGTGCAAGTAAGCCTCAGGAAGCACAGACAGCCCATTACACAGTCTGTTTCACCAAGCATTAAATTCATTTTCGAACACAGAGAAGGAAAGGAAGATTAGTTACCTGAATAACCCTTACGGAAGGGGAAAACAATTGGATTGCAGAATACAGAACTAAGGTTTGTCTTACAAAAACAAATATGTTTATATACTTACCTGCACTTTATGCTGAGGCACAGGAAGCCACAAAATATCATTAAAGGTATTTGGATATTCAAAGAAGAATGCTGAATGTTTTGAAGAATCCCCCTGGTCTACAAGATGGGATGCTGGCACACTGGTCGCCTCATGTTGATTTTTCTTCACAATGCAGTATTTTAAAAGAAAACCATCTTACTTAGGATGAAGACATAATGAAGATTTTGTGTAACCCAGCTAAAATAGATATATCTCCACATCAGGAGTACTTAGGTGACTCAATACTCTTGGAGGCCTAAGACAAATACCATGGCATATTCACAGACTGAGACTTTGTCAGCAGATATCAAGGTCCAACATAAAGCTGCTGTAAAAGGCTACAGCTCTTCCACAGAGCAGGCAGGGCAAATAGTTTCTTGAGACATAAGACACAAAAGATGACACATTAATGCTGTGTACACCAGGAGCTCAAATAACCCAGGCCTGAAGATACAGGAAGCATGAAGCTTCCTGGGGAAGTAAGTATAGATTTTAGTCCCAGGGCTAAAAAAAAGCATTGAGCAAGTAATATATGTTTATTTGGTCTCACTTTGTAGCAGAGAAGCTCAATTCACTCATTTTCAAATCAGTCTTCCATCTACACGTGCTCCTGCATTAAATGTAGGTCTAAGATGGTGGCCAATGAAGACTGTAATTTTGTACTAGATATAATTTTGTTATTACACATAAAAGGAAGAATAGATTCAGCACTGGGCTAAAAATTCCAGTCACGCAACCTTAGAAGCCCATGGTACACCCACCCAAATCTTTAAACTGCTTCATTAGTGCTGTTTGTGCCATGGCTAGTGCTTTTCATCTGGAAAAAAGCTTGTGGTAGCTGGCAGTGATTGAGGTGAAGAGATCCCTACAGACATAGTGTGTAATTCCACAAAAATTTCAATCATGAAACTGCATTACAGAAATGGATAAATTACAATAATAAAAGCAGGTGTGACAGCAGGAGAGGAACTGTAGGAAACAAATTCCCCATATAATAAAGAGTGCATCTAATAGCTTATTGGATTTATTTTTTGCAAGTTTAATCATGTCAGAAAGTATTTTACAGTGCAAGTATTTGTACCAAATAAACTGCATAAGCTAAATAAAAAAGTTACTGAGACAATGAATTATTCAACAAGAGTCAAGAGTGGCAGATTTATCAACCTTGCAAAGGAAAAATGTATTATATATCTACATTGCTATATATTTTACACACACACAAAAAAAATCCAACAACAAAAAAATCTGAAGCAAATCAAGGATACAGTTAAGTGCACTTCTAATGAGAACACTGTTTTGATGTGCATCTGTGTTATGGAAGCATAGAATTCATTCCTGAACAAAAAGAAATGATCCTAAATGTCACCCATGAACAAGTTGCACAGACACCAGCCCACAGTGCCCACTCCCAACCGCCTTGCCTGTATTTCACTGGACCAATCAGTCTAAAAGCAAAAAATACAATTAGAGTGGGGTCTTCTCAGACTTTGAAATCACATCTCACAATCCTTCCAGTACCATTAAAAGCATACAAAGATGCAGTAATTTGCTGGAGTCCATTTCCTCCTACACTATGCACAAAAAAAATCTTGAAGGCAACTCCTAACACTATTTAAATTAGAGAAGATGTATGTAGAGGAAAAGCTGGAGAAAAGATGTCAGGAGCAAATCTTTAAAAAAACATAATACTGATTATGCCTCAAAATTACAACAAGCTACCAAGGAAAAGGGAGCATACCACTCACTGCCTGAGAGATTTAAAAACCTGAACCAGAGGAGAAGTTTGGGAAGAAAAACTCAACACCAAAACCCTCTTTATTACCAGATCTTGTTAAAACGCTAGTATTAGGCTGTGTATCATATAATCCAAAAACATGCAAATTAGACAATTAGCAGGTAATAGTATTTTCTACAAAAGTCATTCTGATCTCCCATTCTTTAAGATAACCTTCAGCCCTTAGAGGCTGTCAACCATTCCTTATGTCAACTGTTCTCCATGTAAATCATCCTACCTTTAAAAATAAAAAATTGCAGTCTCAGACCCTGAATTTTTCTTAAAATAAATCCACAGTTGATTAGGGAGGAGACAGAAAAAAGAAAGGGGGAAAAAAACCAGAAATCAACTATTGCTTAGTCAGATGAAGAGTCCTCCTGCTTCCAACAACAAAGCTGAGAAGGAAAGCTAGTTTGAATTCCTGCGGTGAATCCCATTAAAGCTAAAATCTGAAGTCCATACATTCTAAAGAAGATAAAGGTCAAGGCTTCCCCTAGCCAGCTATTAATGTGAACAAGCTTCTGAAGTGAGAGGTTATGCAATCATTAAAATAAAACAGTCAAGACCTCCCAGCAAGATCTAAAGCAGTGCCATATGGTAAGTAATGGGGGATTTTTTTTTTTTGTATTATTATTTCCAAGAACACTTAGAAGCATTTCTTCAGATCTTAATGGAATTTATGATGGCTTTTGTCCTCCTCAGGAATCACTGCCTTATTTATCTATCAGAAAGGCAACTGCTGCGAGAACATTATGTACTAGAGTCTTAATATTTTCAGAAGAGGAGATAAACATTTTTCAAAAATTAGGTACTCCCTTAGTTTCAGGCATACTCAACAAAGCAGGACCGAAATTTGCTGTGCTAGAGAAATAGCACTCCTCACTCTTCTCACCTGCAGTGCAACAGCAGTGACACTAAGAAATCATAGGAAAGAATCCCAATTCAGGTGACACTTGCAAGGCAAGTAAGAGAAACCACAATTACCAACCACCCTTTGCAGTTAATGTCCATCTTAAAAGCATCAACATCACAGGCCCAAATTAGCACCATATTAGAGAGACCACAGAATCACATCACAGTAAAGTATCACTTGTTTATATATCATGATCTTCCAAAATCAATGTACAACCAATTAAGACATTTAAAAAATATCAAAATTAAACAGAAAGATAAAGGCACGTTCAGAATGCAGAAGCTTGCTTCAAATTTAAAAAAAAAACATATCTTTTGTTTAAACTATTGTTTTTAAAAAAGACATAGCTGATACAGCAGATCCAACTTGTATGTTGCATTGATCTACAGCTTAGCCCTATAAAAGCTGTATTTACAGAAAACATAGCTGGGACGGACGTCACAGATGTTTTCCTCCTACATCTCAGTCACCTTATTAAAATGAAACGTCAGTGCAAAATTCAAACCTAGTGTAACAAGCATAGCTAATTTTTTTCTTGAAGAAAACTAATTAATCCCAAAGGTCTATCAAAGAACAGTGGAAGTTTGTACAGGAAAAGCAAGAAGCTTTGAGCTTGACTATGCTATGTACTCTTCATATACCAAAGTCCATTAGGAAAAAAAAAAATGGAATGAAAGCCTAACAAGGAAAAAACCTTACACCCAAGAAAACAGAAGTTAAATTAGCATTGCATGTCTTCTATTTCTTTACCTTTAAAAAAAAAAAAAAAAAAAAGCTGTGTAATCTCAATATTGCTGCAATTTAATTGTACAGTAATTCCCACCTGATCAGTAACGCAGTCAAAAATATAACCTCCCTCCAAATTAAGGCAGAAATACTGTTAAAACACCAAACTTCCCTGCAGGACAATTTCCCAGAAAACAGATCCAAATGTTTGGATTTCTTCCTAACTGTGTGAATGCCCCACCTCAGAGGAAGAGCCCACTGCCTGTGTTTCCCTCGCAGGACAGCGGAGCACCGGCACAAGCACAGCAAGTGGAACGCCCTGGGCAGCATCCCTACCCACCTCCACACCCTAAATGCTGCCGGAAATTGAGAGAAAAGGACAGATTGTGGATGGCTTCAGGCCCTTCAGGGGTGTAACTGGCCTGGCTTATCTTTGGCAGCTCGCCCTGCCAAGTCATTTGAAATGTTGGTGTTTATGGCTTGAACGGAGCTGATGGCTCCCCAAGGTACAGAGCCACAGCTCTGCACCTCCCCACTGTGCCTCAGGCAGGGCCATGCTGCTGAGGGCTCACCAGGTGTGCAGTGAGTGCCTGCCCAAGACCAGACATCTCCTGGGAGACAAGAGTTCTGCATGTGGCTAACAGGAGTCCAAAGCGCAGTGCCAGCCCTTCCAGCCAGGCTGGGCAGGAGGCACCCCAGGTGGGCGGCCCACGGGCTGCTCACTCTGGCTGCCTGCTCACATCTGTGCCATATACACAACCTCCACAATCCCTCCGAACCCAATTACAAGCCACCTTCTAGAAAACTGTCTTCAGCTCCCTTCACTTTACAAACTGGAAAGTAGTGGAGTGGTTTCTTGGTGTCACAGCTCTCTCAGGTTCTGCTGGTTTACGGCACAGACATAATCCACCAAAAGAAAGTACAGGCTGTCATGAGCTATAGTACAGACAAGCCTTACTACAGCTAAATTATGTCCCAGAGGCTGTATGACCGACAACTTCCCATCTATTATCATCAGAGCAACAACAAACAGGAGAGAAAAAGAGCAGAACACAGCCGGCTCCCTGGAAGAGTGGGGAAAAACAGTGGTTGAATAAAAGGGCTGGATGGAGAAGACTACTGATTTGGTTTCAAACTGATTATTGATTATGTAATGGAATAATAGACTATAAATAAAAATATAATTTACCACTCTGGCAATCATTAAGTTTACCAGTCAGAGCAATATGTGAGCCCAAGAACCACTAACAGCAGTATTTTGATGAGCATTAAATTCTTAAGAAAAAAAATTTAGGTGAAAATTGCACAGATACATTATTAGATAGTAGATGCAATATAATTTATTATTAAAGCCATAATAAAACCTAATAGTTGGAAGCAGTGATAAATACATTCAGATAAAACTTACATTTAACTGTGAGGATCATTAATCTTCAACAATTTATTTACTGCAGTGATTCTTCTACATGTTTGTATTGGGTTTGTATGGCCAGGTTTTGGTAGCAGGGGGGGACTACATGGCTGGCTTCTGTGAGAAGCTGCTAGAAGCTTCCTCCATGTCCAGTAGAGCAAATCCCAGCTGGCTCCAAGATGGATGTGCTGCCAGACAAGGCCACAGGGATGCAGAGATCCACCTGCAGCCCATGGAGGAGACCTGTGCCAGTGCAGGTGGATGCTTGAGAGGAGGCTGTAACCCCCTGGGAGGCCTGTGCTGGAACAGGCTCCTGCCAGGGACCTGTAGAACCACGGAGAGCACAGCACACACTGGAGCAGGTTTCCCAGATGGACTTGTGACTCCATGGGGGACCCATGCTGGAGCAGCCTGTCCTTGAAGGACTGCACCCCGTGGAAGAGTGACCTGCATTGCAGCAGTTTGTGGAGAACTGTTGCCCCTGAGACGGACTCACACTGGAGAAGTTCATGGTGAACTATCTGCTGTGGGAGGGAGCCGACACTGGAGCAGAAGGGCTCCTCTCCCTGAGCAGCCTGAGAAACATGTGATGAACTGACCATAGCCCCCATTCCCATCTCCCTTCGCTGCTGGGGGAGGCAGTAGAGCTGGGAAGGAGGGAAGGGTGGGGGGGAAGGTGTTCTTAAGGTCTCTTTTTACTTCTCAGTATCCTGCTATGATTTTGTTAGTAATAAATTCAATTAATACCTCTAGCCTGTTTAGCCCATTATGGTATTTAGTGAGTGATCACTCTGTCCTTATCTCAACCAACAAAGCCTTCATTATATTTTCTCTCCCCATTCCAGATGCAGAAGGGAGCAATAGAAAGGCTTTGGTGGGTGTCTGGCATCCAGACAGGGTCAATTCACTAGTCTTCAAACTGAAGTTGAATGTCTTTATACTTTAAGAGTAAACACTTTCATCAGTTTCAGTTGGCTACAAGAACAAAAAAAATTAATATATGAGGATACGTGCTTGGATTTGAACAGTACCAAAATAAATCATTTTATCTGAGCAAGATAAAATGCTCTGGACTCACCTGAAAACAGTGTTTTCACAAAAACCTTTCTCCCTCAAATAATGTGAATTTAGAAGTACTTCCCTGTATTATAATTGTAACTGCACATTGGAGAAGTGTACCTGGGGACAACATAGATTTTTTTGGCCTCTCAGCTGATGGGGAGATTCCCTACAGTCTCAAAACATCTGAACCTGCCACATGGCAAGGGATGCCTAAAGGAAAAGTGCCTCAAAATACCTGAGCCATTTGCATAGCAACAGTGAATCTCTGAAGCATTTGAAGTCATCTCCATGTCAAATCCCCCAGAGGAAAGACTAAGCAGAGGTGGCTTCAAGATTTTAGAAATACAACAGCAAGACAGGGATGAGACATTTTTCGTTTTCTTCCCATGTATTTGCCACTTAACACAACTGGGGGCTTCGCTGAGACACCCCAACAGCCACTGACCTATTTCTCTGTGTCACATGGGTTCAAAACCTTATTTTTTAAGGCAGGAATTTACAAAATAATTTAAAAAAAAAAAAAAAAGGTATTTCAAGTAATGGATAGAAACAATCATTTATACTAAAAATTTAAATTGATGTTTTATTTTATTTGGAGAAATGGAGCACATGCCTCAGTGCCAATACAGGGACACAGCCACTGACTTCCATGACACAAGTAACAACCTGCTTAATCACACAATATTTATCTGCAGGCTCTCTGAAAACTTTTGCAAATGCATTAGTAGCATGGTTCTGTTTCAGTTTAAGGCCAAAAGAGTAAGCATGGGTGGTAAATTTTTCTTGGTAAATTTTTTTTCTTCTTGGTAAATTAATGTCAATCTAATCTCTGCTGAACATAACACTCCTTAAGAGCCTGTGCCTGCTCAGACTGATATAAATACCAAAAAATTGCACTTAAGCCATATAGGCTCAGAAAATCTTGCTTCTTAATTTAAAATAATGAAAAAAATTGTAAATATTAACAAAGTCATGGCAAATAAATGAAATCGCAATGGAGTTGCCTTTAGCTAGAACATAATGAAACAACTGAGCAACTGCAGGAATTCTCTATTTAGCTACGCCTTCAGTAACAACTCACCCATTCTGATACTATTAAGAGAAACAAGACACTGAATATTGACACTGAGGATAAAAATACCTTTCATTAACGTAGTCCATAACTGTAACATAAGTGCAGATGTTCCACAAATCAAGGCACTATACAAATTCAGGCTATTCACAACAGAACACACTTTATGAATACTTTCTAAGCCTGTTTTTATTTCAGAGTCTTTGGACAGTGGTATCTTCCTCCCTCCCCAGCCCTAAAAACATTAGCTTCAGAATAATACATAAAGAACAGACTAGACTGCAGAGGTTGTAGGGAAAAGGCATTCTCTAACAGTAAGAAAACTGGCAGTGTACTTCACCTTCGCACATTTTCCAAACTCCCAGACTAACAAATCCCTTAAGATCTGATCTCTGTATCTTCGGGGGGAAGGAGGGGATGAATTATATAACAGCTTTTAATAGACATTAAGAATGTAAGCTAATTTAGAACTAATTTCTTTTTAAAAGTTTCCAAAACATTTTCTTTTATTTCTAGAGCCAAGGAGAAAGGAAAGCTGGAGAACTGCAGACAGCATTTTGATTTCTTACACACTACTATGCACGTTAGTGATTGTAAGGCACGAAACTCCCCAGCACACCGCAGCTACACACACAAACCAAATCTCTCCTGCTGTTCTAACAGACAGATTTCTGAATGCACCAAAAATATTCTGAAGCCAACACTTAAAATAAACATCCACCACAAGCAAAAGGAATTGCTATACTGATGTGGTTCCTTTCATCCTGATTTGAAACCATGCTGAGATCCAACGATAACAAGAAACACAGAAGGCAGAGTTTGTCACTGCTCTGTGCTGCAATTTTGACATCTGTTTCACAGCTCTTGGAAAGCCCATTTCCATTAATCTATGAGAAAGGACAGGAGATAAAATTCCCAGGCTGCAGAGGGCATTAGGAGCCTTTCCTAGCTGGCTGTACATTAAGAAAGAACTGTAACAGCCAAATTACGTTACTGTGAATAGACGGAAGATGCTGTAATTCCATTCCTCCTTTTGTCTTAATGGAGTTATTTATGTTGCAATCTTGAGGGCAGACCACTTACCAAAGACGTTGCCAGCCACCTGCCTGACACACAAAAAGAGGAGACTAAGAACAGAAGGTGACATCTTGGTCCCATTCAGCAGAAGCTGATCTGTGCTTTCCTAACTTAGCCTGCAAATTATCATTTGTAACAGTTTACACATATTGCTCCTGCTGCACACTAACATTTAAGCAAATTCCACCAAACAACCCAGAGATTCATTATTAAAATTGGTAAAGTAAGTGAAATGACTGAAGACCTCATCACAGAGAGAGTTTTAAACTGCTTAAAATCTTAGCTTTTGTACTATTTATGCCTTTTAAAAATAAGAACAAAAATCTGTTTGCCATTCAATATTTATTAACATAAACATAACAAGTTGCTTCAAAGTTGAACACTTCCCTAAGATTAGTATCCTAAATCAAAGAGGCATAGAATATTGGTCATATACAATTTCCACAGAAATTATGTAGACTCAGCACACACATTAAGAACTGGACTCCTTTTATTTAAGAGATTAATTTCAAGCACCTGGCCTTGAAAGCATCAATCTCTGTTTATATTAAGATACCAAACTGGCTTCCCTCATACACAAGCAAAAGTCATACTAAAATCAAATACAGGATCTGACAACAACAGAAGCTGCGGACAAGAAGGAATGAAACCAGGAGGAAGAGATGGAAGACTGTTGGAAAAAACTTAATCAAACCATTCATCCATCATATATATGTAACATGTTTTCTGCTTTCTTGTAGAATACTACCACTTTGTACTCTACTTGCCATCGAGGAATAAAAGGAAAGATGTTACTAAGGAGCATCTACCTCCCAATGTAACCTCCAGTTACTAACCCTAAATCCTAAGTTTACAGAAGTAAATGTTAGAAAAGCACCTTGAAGCTGGAATAACAGTCTATGATATTAAAGTATGCTAGCACTCAGTTTGCAATCCTAAATACAGAAATACAGTGGCTCAGTCATTTGAAAGAGAAAAATAACCGGAACTACCTCAACCTAATAATCAAAAACCACAATGTTATTGATCCATATGGTGGGAGCTGTGTGGGTTGAAAGATATTGGAGAGTTTACTTTGAGGTCTAAAATAAAATAAGTGTGGTCTCAGCCCAAGTCAAAAGTCCAAGTCTACATAGGACCAAAACTCATCCCATTTAATCTGGACAAGCTGACTTCCTGGTAGGGCATGTGAGAAGAAACTCTGTTTCTCTGAACAAGATTGGCAGCAGGAAAACCAAAGCATTGGCAACTTCACAGCACAGCTAAAGGCTGGAGAGGTCTCCGTCTGCGCCAGTTTAAGGCACAGAGAACAACCACCCTGCAGGATGTTCATTATCTAGAGTCATAATTAACACCATTTCAGTTAAACTACATATGGGAAAGCAGCAGGAATTAAAAGTAAATACCAAAACTCCTGTCAAATGGAAAATTATTTTCAACCAGCTATGAATACTTGTCATTATCTCTGTGACTGTATCTACTAGGCTTTGACTCCCTCCTAATAGTCCTTCATTCAGTCTCAGACAGATGATAAACAAGACTTCAAATTTGTTCAGTTTTTCCCACTCAAGATGGGGCAGGAGACATTGACGTTCGCATGGATTTACAGAAATCTTTACTTTTCAGACAGGATTTAAACATAATCCTACAAAATACTTCCCATTTGAGGGGAACAGGAAAGGTTTGGGCAATCACACACCTCTTAATTTGCAAGCTCCTTTTTATGTAGTAAAATCCTCACAGCACATTTCCATAAGTATGAAGATAATAGTCCAGTTTACCACACTCTTTGTGGTTTAACCACAAAAAAAAAAATGTAGTTGGCTCATGGGAGAATGTCCGTATGCAGTGGGACCATGCTTGAACGAAAACTATCACAAAGACTGCTTTAGCTATGACCAAGAAGAAACAGAAGACTCTGCTTAATGCATTACACAGTACATTCAGCATTCTACTTCCAATGTTGTGTGACAGAGGTTTCCACTAATTGGCATCCACTGAAATATGTACGTATGTTGAATGATGTTACATACAGCCCTCGAGCTACAGGCATACCTCGCTGCTTCTCAGTAAAATACATCCTTATAGATGATGTAAGATTAAGTCCTTCACTTCCACCTCCTAGTACAAATGTATTCCTCCTTTGTTTTCAACTTTACCATACTAGAAAATGGTAAATCTTAGTTCATTTATTTCTATTCCTCAATTTTGTCAAGTTACCATTACAAAGAAGGAAAAAGTCCTTGATCCATCATCAACAGTGAGTTCAACCAGAGAACTAAGTGATAACAGACAAAAAATGCATTAAATGTTCTTATTTTTGTCTTTTTCCTCCAACATCACACTATGGCTGAAATTGTATACAGAAAACAGAGGAGAAAAAAAACTCTAAAAAACTTGTAATGAAAAGATAGCCAGGGCCAAATCAAAACTTGGTTTATTTCAACCCAAAAAAAACAAACTTCAACACAAGGAAGAGAAACACTGGGAAGGGTGACCATTTGCAGGCAAAAAAGGTCAGACATCTGAACAGATTTGCTGGAGCAAGGGAGCTCTCCAGACAAATACTTTTTGGCAAACATCTTCCCCCTTACAAGACACTTCCCCCTACGAACACACAATTAATTTACAAACTTCCACGTGTCTGTAACATGCCACTGGCCACCAATATACCCTTATGATGTTACCAGAAGTTAGCCCATAATAGAAGCCTCCAAGGTTTGCATCAGCACTGAGCACACCCCTATGAAAAAGGAGAAGGGGATGGCTTGCTCAGGCCATGGGTCCACATTGGATAACCCAGGCACAGACATAAAGGTTTTCTTTCCCATCACAAAGTGCTCAGACCAGGGGAAGCATGAGCAGTAAGTTAAAATATAACAGTGCTGTCCATTTAGCATTCAAATTAATAATATTACTTACAATTCCTAATAGCAAAAATGAAGCTAAAATGCACCAAATCTGAAAGAAGAGTTATCTGGGGACAGGAAGAGAAGGAGGAAGCCTATTCAAAGTCATTTGGTAAAATGCTAAACTAATTTACAGAAAGAAGATAGGCACTTCTGCAAACAGAAAATAACTTAAAATTATTCTTCCCCAGTGATATAAACATGTAGAAAACATAAAGTCAACAAAAAGGCTGGATTTGGATCACTTTCCTCCCATCCTATGGGAAACACTTCCTAGCTTCAAATTGCTCCTACAACAACCTTGTCAAATTTTAAGAATAAGCTATGCAGAGTCCTTCACAGATGACTGCTGAAGTTCAATTACAGAGCACTCCTGTTTTCAAAAGACAGGATGATTGGGAAAAAATTACTTAAATGAAAAGATTACAACATACATGAGATTCAGAATCAGAATTTAAAGATATTTCCAGTGCATTGCTTATGTTCCAATGCAACAGCAAAAGAATCAGGGCAATTTTTTACTTCAGCAACTTTTTAATCAGAGGGGAAAAAAATGGAAAAAGAACTCTTGTCAATTGAATTAGTTCAGAAAATACTAAATGTTCTTAATTTTCACTAAAAGTCAATGAGTAAATAATTATGTTAGTGCAATGCAATTTGATTTGAAGGATCAGGTATGTAAGAAAATCTCCATTTCCAATCACTGAGGACACAGAGTATTTTCTATTTCTCTACATATGTGCAGTACAACATTCCTATATACAGGAATACCCTACCTGAGAAACTCAAGAGCACTACAACTCATGTGCCCTTAACCACTACCTAATTTAAACAGGTCAAAATCTGGCAGGGACTTTGCAAGTCCTCAAAAAAGGGTACGGCCAAAAGCAACCCAAAAATTAAAACAACCTATCCCATCAGGCCTTACGTAACTTGAAAGGTACAAGTTATACACCTCTGATATCAACATATCAATGTCTGAGAATATAAAAGTAAGTTAAACCCCTCAAATCAGAAGATAAATTTGAGGAAGATAAGGTAAAACCAATGTTAAATTCATTACTATCAGGTAACGCAATACATTACACTCATGCAAAGGTTTGTGATTTAGACAGCTTTCTTACCACTTGTTCAGTACTTTCCCATGTTTATTTGAACGTATTTGCACAAAGCTGAAAAACAAATTGTTACAGAGCTCCAGAATTTCCATTTAGTGTTTGCTATGCTCAGATCTATTTTGCAGCAGTCTCTGCCATAATAAGAATTACTTCACAAAAACTTCTCTCCAATAGTCAATTCTCTGATGACAGTTTTCAGCCCTCTCAGTGTGCAACATACCATAATATATGCAGGGTCAATCAAACCATTAAAAAATTTATTGATGTTGAAAATGAAACAATATTGGAGTCCTGTTCCTGAAATAGTTCAGAACTAAACAAGTATGTATGAAACAAGCTAACTCCACATGTCAGATTGGAGATTACAGGAACTCCAAACTCAGGAGGCTCCTTACATTTAATAGTATTGGTTGTTCCGGGTAAAAAAAACTTGCAGGTGTTATACAGCTTTGGGAAAGGCCTCTGAAATGATTTCTACCACATGGAAGACAAAAATACATAAAGAAATGCAAACCAAATCTCCTCTTTAGAAAAGGCATATGCTGCTGCTGATTCAGAAGCCAGGTACATACTAAGGTTTTGGAATCCTTCTGTTTTCACAACTCCCACAACAACAACAAAAAAAAACCAAACAAAAACCTAAACACACAAACAAAGTTTAAGAGACTCAAACCCAACATCATGTTTTAAGAATTTTTAACACATTGGTTATCACATCTGCTGTATATTTTAATGGTTTGTATCTACTTTCACCTCTGGACAGGACACTGCAATTCCTTGCTATCTGAAAGCTGTATGTCTGTTTCAAACAATTTATTCACCCTCTGGTTGCCAAGACAGTTGTTTTACAAAATTAAATACAGCCTCTATAAAATACAGCCTCTAGTAATTATCCATTCACCTTTCTGAAGAGACATAACTGGGTTAGGATTTGTTCTTGCTTTACAGGAACTTAAGAACCTACACAATTCCTTTACGATAAAGACTCAGATGTAGGAAACCCTAAAGTTGGAGCTTCATAGTATCTCCATTTCAAGTTCATCCCCAACTGATTCCCAGAGGGAAGCAGCAATAACTCAATTCGTAGTGGCAAAAAACCCAGCCTAATTGCTCTTTTCCTGCAACAGTGACACAGTGACTTCACAGACAAAACATAAAGGAGCTTTCAACTGCAAAGGAAAGACTATCCAATTTCTCTCTTAAAGCATGCCAGAATTCCCATGCCATTATGTAAAGATCTTAAGGTCAGCTCTGATCACTAATATTTCTAGGGACTGAAAGACCCTTAAATTAAATCTCCAAGAAGCAAGACTAACACAGAGGATGCAAATTTGCTCCATTTCTACTTTACTGGCTTTGGGGCAAAGAATTCTTCATGGAGCAGCAGACTTCAAGCCCACTGTCTCATTCATCTCATAAAACTCTGGAAACAAATACACAGCTTGCAAGCACTCCCCCAAGGTAAAACCAAAGCATGCCGTACATTTTATGTCCAACAGTACCACTGCTCAATAAACAGCAGAGTCATTTCACAGATGTTAAAAAATGTGAAGTCCTTCACCCATTTCTAAAGTCCTGTATTTACATGTCAGCTTTGTAACTGCACAAGAAACGTTGCTTTAAAATTATAGTTTTGTATTGGTTACCTATTGGTTAATTGTGTCATAGAAATAAACCAACTGACACAGTATTTTCAGAATACAAACAAAATATTATTATACCGGAATTTTTGCCTACTATAGGCATATTATGGCAGACAGAGATAAAACTCATGGGGCTCCAGCCTGCCACAGCCTCAGATGGTATCAGCGTTCGACTTCAGAGCACACATGAGTGGCTTTGAAAGGAGACACGGTGATGTGAGCTGGCAGATTAGAAAGGAAAATTCAAGCCCTTAAAAGGGATTGCATGGTTGAGATAAATGAGCCCAGGTGTCACAGGTTTAGCTGGAATTAGAATCAGAATTTGGGATTTTCGAGAATTTAGAATGTTTAAAATCTGTAAATAAATAAATTTAGTGAAGGAAAACAATCTGTTAAAAAAGATCTTAATTACCTGGCAGTTATTTTTCTCCACTGAAGAAGCAAAGATTAGAGCTAGACAAAACACACCAAGACACTCCCTTCCAAAGGATCAATGTGCCCACAGAGACCAGGGTTAACCCTGAAACGTTTTTGCTCTCAGCAAAACTGACTTCAGTTTAGTTAGAAAAGGAACAACCTCTGCATCACAGCATCCAGCAACAGGCTAAAGCAACCCTAAAAAGAAAAGCTCCACTTCTTTGTGATGAAAAAAGCAGTTTCCAGCAATTTTGTTAATCAATACAAAACTAGTATTTTAAACATTTAAATGCTAAGGCATACAGATGTGATTTGGTGTTTCCTTAAAAATAACACATCTCAAATTCCCTGGGGAAAAAAAGGCCATTCAATTATATGCTTGAAGCCTACTGAATCATTTGCTTTCTTCAAAGGGGACAAGAAAATAACCCAGTCAAATCTTTCATACACTTGAATGCTATACCAGAGGTTTTGAAGATTGGATTCCTCTATCTTGGTTTCACAGTGCTGTCCCAGCAAGTTACTTAAACTGAATAATAAGCACAGCAGGTCCTCTCTGACTTCTGCACACAATCCAGACTGGTATTGTTCTTGCTGACAATCTGAGCCGCACTCCTTCCAGGGAGATTTTGGCAATATAATTAAATTATTTTCAGAAGTTTTAGCTTCAGATAACTAATCACATGACATTTATGGTAAAAAAACCCAGCAGATGCACATTTGTGAAAAAAAGTTAATTTGCACGATTAGGCATCAATTCCTAAATCAAAACTACAGTAAAAGATTTATTTCTTAGTTTGGGTCAGTTCAAGAAACATTAAAATATTAACTAAATATCATTCATCTCACTTCCTAGCGTGCTTACATTTCAAGGTGATGTGTCTATTTTCTAAACATTCATCCATGTTAACTTTCTATATCAACCATTTAATAAGCAATGGTAATAACAGAAACAGGGAGGGAGGTGCAGAGACACTGTATCTGCTTAGAATCCCTGCAACAATATTTTTGGCCTCTTGCTGTATTTGTATGTATCCTTTAGTTCTCAATATCCTGCAGTATATGAATGACCAAAACTCCCAAACCATTCTCCATTAATTTAAGAATCTACACACTTACACGCAAGTGGGAATATGTAGGGATTGTCATTGTTACTAGAAAAACTCTTGATTTTTTTAAAAGGTAAGAATGAGCATAGCATCACAGTGAAATTATCCTATGCAGAAGGGCATTTTTCACACAGCAATAGAGAAAAGAGAAACAGAAAATACATAATCAAGAGGACTACAAAGGATCACTTGAAATGGAAAACACTGAAAGTAAATTGATAGGATTTCAGTTGCAGCAAGAAGCTTCTGAAAATACATTAACTTCAAAACCAGAATATTTTAACCATTCAGAACAAGGTGGAAACAAGAACAGTCATGCAGAAAGCTGACAATTCTTTAGATGTCTATAGGGCTTTCTAAACAGCAGCCAGAACGAGGTAAGGTAGTCCAGCTGAAACAGAAAACAAGCAGCATTCATGAGTAACAGCACATTTTCTTTTTAGCATGAAAATCTATGATGAATACATCAATAACATTTCAAGGGCAATGCAATTCAAACTGGAATTACATACTAATAGTCTAAGAGCTAACTTAATCTTATGAAAATGACAGAAGACCAGCCTCCCAAAGAAAATGCTTATATAGCTTTGTTATCAGATACGGCTGAAAGGACAAACACAAACCAGAATTAACAATATTAACACCTGCTTGCAATTAATTTCTTTAATTAGAACAACATTCTTCCACTCCCTAAGAACAAAGTTAAAACAGAAGAAAGAACTGATAGTCTTGCCAAAGCAAAGACTTCAATTTTGTTAAATCTAAAAGCTTTCCGCTGTCTTTCCATCTGCCTCATTGAAATTTCAGTGTCCATCACTGAACAACTTCCAGTTAAAAAAAGCAATACTGGGACTACTGCCAATAGTGGACTCTGACTGTCCATCCACCAATTAAATATAGCCACCTCCAGGCAGAAACACAACATGTGCTGCTGTACCTTGTCCCCGACACAGCTGCCACTGCTGCACACATCTAATGATGCCAGATAGAGAATGCACCCCAGAGAACAGCACAGGGCAGGGACACTGTGCTAAAATGCCCATTTTCCATATAATACTCCATGTCACGCTGTACACCTGCATTGGAGGCACTTAACAGCTGATTCTCTCTTATCTTTAGATACAAGAAATGGCAAAAAGCCAAAAGGTTGTTTACTACATGTGCAGAACACATTTACGTTTAGGAAACAAACAGAAGCGAGCATCTGAGACATCAGTGAAGCCACAGGCAGTGACTAGAAATAGGTAACTGCAAGTAATAACAGAGAGATCACAGAATAGTGTCACCTTCTATCGATTTACTTTTACATCCAGACTTTTCAAGGTAGCATCAGACTATGTAGAAACTTTCTTGCAATTTCAGTAATGACTGGAAACACCTTTAAAATGATGACAGAAGAGATACTAAAAATGGACAAGATTTCAAACGTCAGAAATTGGACTGGGTAAGGGGCAGTTTTGAAAATACTGATACGATGTAACATTTTATAGGTTTTATCCACTGTGTTCCTCATTAGGCTTCAAATCAAGATTGCACACCGACACGTACAAAAATAAAATCTTTTTCTATTTAATTAAACCAAAACTGCCCAGGTAAAAGTATTTTCTTAATCAGTGTTCTGGACAGGCTTTAGATAAAAGCCATAAAAATTAAGGTCTAGAATGTCACCTGTTAACTATCATAAACTAAATATTCTGAACACTAATCTTCTGTGAAATACAGTCTTTCAGAAGTTTTTTCTCTTCTATTGGAAATGAAGGGGAACTGAAACAGTAACACCATAAATGCATGAGCACTTGACTGTGGTTTCAAACTGCAATATTGCTTCCTCCTCGTATGTCTGTCTTGTGAAAAAGTGCAGTACAGAATTTGGTGGGAGGAGGGGTGTTAGGATTTTTTTCCTCTTAATCCATTGTTTAAGGCATTATCAGACTTGATATACACAACTCAGGGGCTAGTCCTCAACTTTAGTTTAACCTCTGACTTTTACTTATAAGCATGTAATTCTTGCCATTAGTAAAGATGCCTATACGAGCAAGTGCAGTACATTCTGGAGACACCTTTTCTAGAAGAAAACATTTCCTTTTATCCAGTAGCAATATATTTCCCAATATAAATCCAGTTTTCTTTTCAGTGTATGCTAACAATGCTCTCCAATACACAGAGCAGCAAAAATGTAACTGTTAACTGAAGTTTCATGCTTCCAGTTTCTTTTCCCCTTCGCACACTGCTTAGGCAAGGAAAACCCAGACCATGAAGCACAGCTGATGACTCCACTGCGTTCCTACCGAAGTGTAATTACAGGGCATGCAATACTCAAATCACCCCCAGCATTCTATGCAAAAAAGTTGAGGCCTAACAAAACTATAAGGCTGTCCACAGCTCCTTCAGAAATCAGGAGGCCAGGGATGAAATGCACAAATTACTGAGTTTTGGAAAGCCTGTCCTACTTCCATACCTGACTGAGAAAGATGGCCCCTTGCTCCTCTGTTTTAGTCCAAATCAAACATCAGTCTGTATGGGCATGTACCTGTGCAGCAAAGCACTAAAATCGTATTCCACACCGAAAATTCAACTTGATTTGGATGTCCTTATAAAACATCTCTTTTTTTTAAAGAACAAAATTAAGTAAACAAAAAATAATTAATATTTTTTAGCATTCTAGTCAACTCTGAAAACTTGTCACTGTGTGCTCACAAACCATCAATGTAGCCAAGGCCTTATAAAATTAAAGTGTCAACTATTTAAGGATGTCTGCTGCTCACATACCAGCACATGCCCTTCTGCCTGGGAAATACAGGCACTCCATAACAATACCACAGACAAACTTACTTTCCTGTACCAGAAGCAATCCAAATCTGACACAGAGGTTTATAAACAATTTTTTTTTTTTTTTTTTAAGGCTAGAACTATCTTCCCTTTAAAAAAAGTCACATGCAACGGCAGTTCTAATTCTTGCCTCTGTCTTTTACATGTTTACAGGTATTCTCCAGTTCTGCAAAGCTCTTCTAATACAGCACAGTGCAGACGTTCCTGTGCACTTTGAGCGGTCACTACTGTCAGAGACATTGTCTTGGCCAGCTGTGGGATTTCCCAAATTCTCTGCTACATGCTAATACAACACTTGAAGACAAGTATGTAAGGCACTTTTTGGAAGGAAGTAAAATTTAGTGAAGGCTTATTCTGCATCTGTTTTTTAACTTCACCGAGTAATCAAGTGGTTTGCCTTTCTAAAAGTCAGTCTCATTTAGTGAGTATCTTAGCATAATATACACATAGCAAATACTCATCAGAAAACAACAGAGGCAGGAATAGACCCCTAGTCTGAGGAAGGGAGGGAGAAAGAAGACCAGTTGGTCAGATACCTTTTAAATACACTTTCACTGAGAAAATATTTGAGATAGTAAAAAATCTGTCCTTTGCTAAAACCCAAGTGGCTGAAGAGGTAGAAAGGATTTTTCCAAAACTATAAATTAAACTCCAAGTAGAGACACTGCTGAACATCACTATAAAAGAGAACAGCAAGTCGAATGTATAATTTAATGCCAACTTAATCTTCAAAGGAAGACCAAAGTTGCTGATCTTGTCTTGGATACATCCCAGCCTAGTGAGCCCACCACATGCTGTTCCCCTTGTAGGTCCCATAAGGCACTTCTCAGTGTATGTCCTTCACATCTCAACAGTCAGCACAGAAGGTATTTTCAGCCAGGAGTGGTCAGAGTGAAGAACTCCTATGTGAGCCAGGAACTAAGGACCAAACCCCAAAAGGATACCCTGGTTTTGACTGCAAACAGGAAGGTTATTTTTAATCTTTTTTTTTTTTTTTTTTTTGAGAACAAACAATAGGAGTCAAGAAGAGCTATTGTACAGTGTACAGAGGCATAAAGGAATTAGCAAAGTAAGCCTTTGGCTGTTATAAGCTCTATTTAATTTACATGTTCCTGCAAGGAACCTATGTCCCAAGAGCTTCTACATTCACACAGAACCCTGAATTTTCTTTACCAAAAGGTTTTAGTTGTGGAGGGGTTTATATAAATGTATGTAAATATATGTACACATACATACATGCACACACAAAAAAAAAAACCAAAAAAAAAAACCAAAACAACCCCACAATTAAAACAAAATCTATTCTAAATCTTACAAAATTATTTTATTTTCAAGGAAGCAATCTTACTACAAGAACCAGATTAACTTTTTATTTGGTCAAAATGAGCAGAAAACCTCTCCATTTCTTTTCTTACAGGCTTCTGAAAAATTCCACACCCTGAAGGAATTGCCAAACCACAGAACTAACTTCAAGAGCTGCCTTGATACATCACCTTGGAAAATAAGGAGATAAATTTTCTTAAATGTGGTTCTATTGAATTCCCTGAGAAGGGTATTGGAGAAAGCAAATTAGGGATGCTGCAATTTCTACTACAGTCTGCAGTAACAGTGAATAGAACAATTACTTCCCCACCCATTCACTGTAAGTCTAACATGTTTCAAGGGCTTTTAATTCTCTCACAAATATTACTTGTTGACATGGAGACTGCTTTGCTTGAAAGATGCCTCCTGATATTTTTAATTCTAGCTTGCAGCATCAAGATATTGTCTTTAAAAAATAAAAATCTTCAATATCAGGGAAATAAAAGAACTTCCATTAAGGGGAAGAGGACATATTTAACTTAAAAATAAATTCTGTTCCCGAGAACAGTACTTGCAAATTATTTAATATTCCAATAATTTTCAGCTTTCTTTGTTCATATCACCAATCCTTCTGTTTTTATTTCATATTTTTGATAACTAGAGAGCCAAGAACATTTCTTTACTGCAGTCTGAGCTTGAAAACATGTAAGTTACCCATTATTAATATATTATACTAATAAACACAAGCCTGAACACAAAGTGTTGTTCATCACAACAACCTGCATTTGCAAGTAATTTCTGATTCTCCATTGTTTACTAGGTCAATGTACCACCATGGAGATGACAATGATCCCTTTTAATCAAAGGAATGAAGCCAAGGGAAATAATTAATGCTAACTACCAATGTACTGGCTATTTACTTAAAACACATTGGCATGTGCCTGGACATAGCTGCTATATATTATGATAAGGAAACTGTGACTTTTTTCTCCCATGTATTTTAAATTCCATTAAGAAAATACACTCACCCCAAGTTTAGTTATGGGACCAAAAAATATTATCATGACTCAGTCCTGGAGAGTAACTTCAGCTAGCTATGGTAAAAAAGCTTACTTGTGGCAAAACAATAAACCCCGCCATAAAGGGATAAACAGAGACAAAAGAGAAGGATACATGAAAAATAAAGAGTGTGAAAAAAGACCATCAGATCTAAACAGCAAGGTAAACAGAGGTAATGCCATTTATCAGTGGCACAAAACTATTTTCTTGAACCAAGTCTTGGGTTTCTCTCCAAATGATACATAAATATTGTCAAATCTTACTTGAAAGATGCCACAGAGATCTTTCCAGAGATCAAACAGGTTCCTGGGTAAAATTTTATTTCCAGGTTACAGGTAGATATTACCAACTCTCTAGAAGACATCAAAAATAAAGTTTTTTCAGTGCATACCTGCCTTATTATTTTCTATCAGCTACCAAGAAAAAAGTACCTGAGTTACTTGAGGAAAGAGAACTGTAGCAAGCAATAGAAGATAATAGGACTATTTATAAATCAGATGCAATATCCTCTTTCAACAAGTGCCCTGCTGAACACTAATAGTCTTGCAAGAGCAAGCTCCATGTTCTGAATTACTTCAAGAAGCCTTATTCTCACATGGGCCCTGGTTAGAAAATTTATCATAGCAATTAACTGTGTGAGAACAAGCTCAGATGCTTTAGTATCATTGCAAATATAAGTGCTTTACAGCCAGCAACGCACTTGAGTATACAGTTTGCATGCACTGCTGAACTGAAGCTTCACACTTATTTATATACTGCTGCACTCCTGCCAAGCATTTACATCAGCAGTTATCCCACCTGCCATTTGACAGTTACCTGTAACAGCTTATTTCTGGTATACCTGCATCAAAGCTATTTTACCTCAGTGAAAACCAGCATTAAAACCTCCATGTAAGAACTGACAATGACTCAAGCAAGTCAGCACATTCTCATGAGATCTAATTGCTACAAAATATAATTTTTATCACATAAATAAGACAAGTTATACAGCTACAGCCACAGTTGACAGTGTGCTGACTTAACATGTGACATTGCCCCCAGCTTTGATTAGCACAGCATGACCAGTGTGAAGGAACTGCTGGTGGAGATGTTGGCATGGCCAGCAAGGCGAGCACAGGAAGCACTCATGACCATTTCAGCAGCCTTCTGCAAAACACTTTCTAGAAGTAGACAACAGGGCTAGAGAGCCCTTCTGACCTGCAAACTAAGACCTTCACATGGACAGGAGCCCAGACTAACAAAACCAAGAGAAGGAAGAGTACCACACATGGGCCACAACTGGGAGATGAAAACTCCCACTAAGGTCCCACGATTCCCTGGCAGGCCAGGACTGGGCTGGACTCCAGAAACCCAACAGTGACAGCACAACTGCCCTTCCTGCCCTGCCAGCCCCTCAGGGTGCTGCCTGGTCTGCTAGGTAACCCAGGCTAGGTAACTCTGGCCAGAAAAGGCCAGCCACCAATCCCACTGGGCACTGCTGAGCTCAGTCGTCACACATTCCCATTCCTTCAATAGAAAGAAAACCTTTTCCAGCAATAGAACCTCTCTTTCAATTAGGCAATGCCAAATCAGTCAGATTTGAGTCCCCTAACAGAAACCCAGAAGGTTCTTCATTTGCATGAGGAAAGAAATGCAAAAACACATGGTTAGAGAAGATTTACATACAGCTGGACACACTGAATAATGGGCAGAGTATTAATTACAAAGATGGTAATTACCAGGAAATTTCTTCCATGAAATGCAAATCTTAAGACTGCTACCAACTACATCTCTTTTCAGGTTTTTATTCACAAGAAAGCAGTGTATATGCATTCCACACTCTTTAAAAAGAAAAAACCTACATAGCCTCACAGCCTGTTTTAAGAATTACAACTCATGCACCATGGTTTATTTGTAACCCCAAACTGTAATCCAGGACATACATTCATACAACACACATCTCCAAAAGATATGAAGAAAATTACAGAGATGAAAATGCTACTTGGAAGTCCAAAGATAAAATGCAGAAATACAGAAATCTTACCAATTTGTGGATAACCATCACACAGATCCAAGAGAACCAGGACTATCGTCTGTAAAACATGTAGGAGAGGGAGGAAAGCAGGAATGTGCAGCAAATGCAGAAATGAAAACATGACCTAAGATATTTGTTTTAAAATCAATGTTGAAAGTTATGATGCCACCCTGGAGTCTTCACTGACCCTCTACTAGAACAAACTGTATTGTTGTGCACCTGTCATGGCTCAAAAAGAACTGCAAAACAGAAGGGGTCAAGTACGAGGTGATGAGACCAGAGACAGGATGTCTGTGTGTTGTGGGTAGAAAAAGGTTGGGCTGAGCACAGGCAAGAAGCAAGTAAGGCAGACTCTGAATGAGTGATACAAAACAAAGGGGGAGAAGGGATAAAAGCAGATAAAAATCAGTCCTGGTAAAGCAACAAGGATGGAGGAATCATTAAAAATCATTGGAGGAATGATCAAAAAGGAATATATTTATCTTTCAGTTTGAAGCTGCTTTTACAATTGTACTACCAACACGCCAAAAACCAATACATTAACTTCTTACTTTAAAAATGTTACTTTCCAATATGTTTGTTAAACATAAAATCTTAAGAACAAAGTTTTCATTCAAGACCACACATACATGCACCAAAAAAAAAAAAAAAAAAAAAAAAAAAAAAAAAAAAAAAATTGGGGGCAGAATCTGCTGCCTAACTGCAGCCTGTTCTTCCACTAAAGGCCAGAGGCCTATAGGGCCTTTACTTCCCAAGCTTCCTGAAGCTCACAGATATCCCAAGGACAAAGCCACGCTGGGTTTGCATCCCAGTTATCCAGCAGCCCAGTACCAGAGGAGGCCCCGAGCTAACCTCGGCCACCAGGGGCAGGAGGACACGCAGGCACAGGGGCCATGCCCAGGGTCTTCCATGGTGCAGGGATCACCCACTGCCAGCACCCTCCCCGGAGCACAAACGCCTGGCAGGAGTCACAGTGTCAGACAGCACCATTCCTCACTTGAATAACCACTGAGTATAGTCAGTACAAGTACACTTGCTTTTTCCCTACAGTAACAAATACATTGATATATCCATGGGAACCTGTTTTGAGATAATCAACATGAAATCAGAGACAAAAGAGCAACTGAAGTGTTCGCTTAAGTTCTCCTCTTCTTTTCTACCCACAACCACACATAATTTCACTGCTGTTTAACTGCAAATCTATATTCAAAAATTAAAACACGCAGTAAGGAGAAAAACAAAAACAACAAAAAACCCCCTACAATCAGGTATGTGAAAATATGAGAGCAGTTGTACAATATAAGTTCAGGTTCTCATGTAGTAATGTAAAACCTCAGTGTTTGGATTGCATGAACTGTGACTCAAATACTTGTTACAAAAATAATTCTTTACCATAATATTTTTTAAAGAAATGTGACTTAATGTCAAAAGCTTACTTTTCACAAAACATTCATTTCCAGTCCAATTTAACTTGGCAATGTCCCCTTCACTTAAATAACCATTTTTGCCCAGGGAAAACTAGTTTCTAGATTTAGAATTTGCATCACTGGTTATATATGGAATTTTAAATTATTTTTTTGTTTCCTTTAGCTTTCAAGAACAGTATTGGTTTCTTTTTCTCCGTGAAACAACCAGTTAAATCTCTCCTACTTATTATTATTTCTATCACAGACTTGATCTCTAGGACCATCTGTTACAGGAATCCTTCCCGTACCTAAACCCATGAAAAAGTACAGAAAACCCTCCATAAAATTGTAATTCCAATTTCTATGTCTGACACAGAGAGAGTAACTGGATATTGTAAATGCAGGATTCTAGACACTTACCCAAGTAAATTATCCAAGAAGGAAGGAGGACATTTAGCTGCACAGAGTGTGATTTGAAAGATTAAAATACAATTGCATTTCCAAACTCTTCACACCCTTTTAGCCTCCACCGACTGACTGAATAAATGCATATGGATTTCTGCCAGCTAGGAATAGTCACAACCACCAGCTCCAACAAGGAAGTGCCACTGAGAGCTGTGCATTCACAGGGAGCACCAGGTGGGACTGACACACAGCTCAGAGCAGAGGCACCCGCAAAAGATCCTGTTGTTCACTCGTGAAACTGGATTTTACCTTGATGTTTATTTTACCATCTGAACTTTGAAATTTACTACATATGATTTTAACAAGAAATACCAAAATACTAACCAGAAGAAAGCTCATAAATCTTAATTTCAAAATCTCTTTAAGAACTGTTCACTCCCATGCAAATAAATCAATCACTGATTACTATTTAAAAGTTAAAACACTAGGATTTCAAAACACATGTATGAACACCTATGTCAAGTGGTTAATTACAATCCTTATTTTAATAGTGATAGTGAACAGGGCACAGAATTTCAAATTAAAGATCATACTCAACATATTTTACTGAGTTTGGAGATCAAATAAATTTAAGTCTAGCTATAGCCGCAGTTGAAACTTTGCTAGCAACTAGAAATAAAATACTTTCTAATAAAATCTGAAACTGTTTTTTCCCCTAGTTACAAACAGAATAATGCTATGAATTGTTAGGCAAAATATTCTGCCACTGGACTTAATATTATGAATTTTAACTCTGTTGATTTCAGTTATATTTCTCATAAACTTAATAAAAACAAGTCCTTCAAAGTTCTCCAAAATGAAGAGAAAACAAAACAAACAGGGAAAAAAAGAGATTTTAAAGATCCCAATTCCTAATAGCTGTGGTTCTACCTCCCAAACACACAGGAGATTGCCGTCCTCTAATAAGCAAACCAACCGTCTGAAAATCAAAATTTATTTTAGGATTATATGCAGGTTCTCAATCATAACTTCTTCTTTTTCCAACCTGTATTTCACACTGGTTATTATAACAGTGTTCTCTGAAGAGGAGAAAGTGGGGAGAGACCCACGCCAAATTAGCAGAGACTACAGTTTACTGAATGAATATTGTATATATAGCACAGAGACAACTTTTTTCCAAGCTAGAAAAACAGATGAGATCCAAAACTCCTAACAGAAGCCTAGGAATCAAGAGATCTAATTAATTTCAAATGTTGAAAGACCTTCTTCAAGGTCTTTAGATCACTTGTATCACTTTACTGCACAACACAGCTCACAAAGTACTTCAGAGATGTCATTACTGCTTGTAAAGCTCACTGACCATAGCCTGAAAGTTTCTTTTAGCCCAAGCAGGGAAGCATGGTCTCCTATGTTCAGGATCAGCTACAATTTCCAAATTTTGGTTCTTCTAATCTAATGCAATGTCCTTCCAGAGGAAGGTCAGGAAAGAGGATAAAGAAACCACCATATATTTAACTGTAAAATTGAGCTATTGATAAATAGCACAAAAGTGTTAACTGCTCCCAGCCATTTCACATACACAGCCTCATCTACTGACAACTCCTAAATGACCCCCTCCATAGAAGTGAAAAAATGTAGGATAGCAATTCAAAACATCTTTGCTGACCAAGCACGGTTTCCTTCCCATGCAGTACTACTTTCAATATCTGAAATGAATATATTTTTTCCAGGAACAAAGATGGTAATAAGTTTCTTTTTCAGTTGGAAGCATCCATTAGGATGTCATAAAACAAATAACAACATGGCAACAAAAAGGTACTGCTTCCCAGAATGCTAATGTGCAGGGATAAAATGCAAAACACAAACAATTTTAAGCATGCCAGTAATTCTAACTGCTAATTCTAAATCTAGAAAAGAATCCCTGTACCATCAAGTCTTGCATCTTCATTCAGTAACACTGCACCTTTATCATATCACTTTGGGTAGCCTGACTTTACAAAGCCCTGGAGTACTCTGTACTGTACTCTGTATCTTCTGTAAGTTTTGTCTCCCTAAAATCCATCTTTTAGATGCAGGAATAACTCATCAATTCCCACTGTTAATGAAATACCAACACAACAAAGAAAAGAATCTTCTAAAATTTCAACACCCTCTCATATTGGTTTCAATACTGTTGAAAGTAAATACTTTCACTTCCCATCTGATATCTTCTAGATCTCAGCCACAGCTGTGTAAGAATCATTTTGTAGACAAAAAAAATAAGCAAGCAAAAAGTCTGAGATACAACTTTTTTTAACTAAGGCTGGGTGGGGTTTTATTTAAAAGAAAATTACGAATCAGTAGTTGAAGGCTGACTCTTCCGATTACAGAGAGAAGAACATCACAGTGCAGACTCTCCCTCTAAGAACCACAGTGGAAAAGAGCATGGGAAATGCTACACAAGGTGGATGAAAATTCACTCTTAATTTTGGGATTAGGTCTATTCCATAACTTTGTCTGAGCATTCAACTATTGCAGTTTTCTGCAACATTTTCACACCAACAAAAACAGTAATAAAGTGCCACTCACAGCACCAAAAACATTGATGTTATTGATATTTTGTTCAAACCACCATAAGCTACAGGAGGACAGCAGAAGTTTTGCAGTGCAAACTGCACCTACTGATGGCAAAACAAAGGTAGTCCAGCAACATGGTTACAGCATTCGCCTGCCTTAAAAGAAATGGTATTAATTTCCAGTATCATTCCAAAGAAATAAAGATAGAAGTAAATAAATAGGAGTTGGACTTCCATGATCCTCGTGGGTCCCTTCCAACTCAGGATATTCTATGATTCTAACACCAGTTAACGGAAAATGTGAATTCTTGATGATCTGAGAATCTTGTCTTAGCTGAATGACTGTTGGTCTAAACACTCCTTTCCAATTTGCAGGCCCAAAATGTTGTAAGTGTGATGAGAAAGGAAAACAAAACAAAGGGGGAAAACCATTTTGTGCAAATTCTCCAACCAGCTTTCATCAGTAATTTTCCATTAATGCCAACCACAGCTCTTTAGCCAGCTTCTATACTAGTTAAGGATTAGAAGCAGGAGCTTTGGCCTGAAGACTAAGTTCTTTCTCCACCCAGTTCAGGCTACTGAGAGCTCCAAGTTTAAAACCAGTCCTCCCAGAAGCAACACAAGAGCTGATGATGCTCCTACTGCACGGGCTGAGGGGGTGGGTTACAGTGGCATATAGGGCAGACAAAATCAGCAACAAAAGTTAAAGTTGAACACAGTAAAACTATCTCTGAACTTTGGTCAACTTCTACAAAAGGTTTCAGCTCAGGAAATGAACATCCCAACAGTCCATTTCAGCAATTCTGGAATATTTGCTTTCAAAGTTGATTTGTAAGGAGACAGAACTCCTTACAAACTGTCCATTCTTCTTACAGAAGATACGGAGAAAGTAGTAACTACTCCAGTGAAGGCACCACCTCTGCATACTGCTTGCAATAGTCCATCGAAATAGTAAATTGCTAGACTTAAAAGATTTATTAATGCTGGCTAGATCTTCACATACATTTCAGAGATGTATGGCACACATATTAAATATTCTGCAGGATGAAGTGAAAAAGATCACTCCATATGTCAGAATGCACATAGAAAATTACACGTTTTAAAATTTCTATTTATCCAAATTCAAAGAAATTGAAAAGAAGCAAAAGTAATGCCAATTCATTTCAACATAGAAAGCTCAGAGAAAGGCTATAGATATGTTTTCAGTTTGCAAAGTGTATTTCATATTCTTGCAAAGATGTTAAACAAGGAAGATATTTAGACCACGCCTGACATGCAGCTGGCTGGCAGGACAAAGACAAGGACGGCCATCAGGCAGTGCTAGGCACTGCTCACTTATTGCCCTTCCAGCCTCAGGACACATAGCAGAGAGCAGCTAGAAAAAGGCATTCACGGTGTCAGCTGCTGTATGGTGTCCCACCAGGACTGGTTTTTGTATCATCTGACCTGAGCAAGGCCTGAAGATGCAGTAAACATACCCTGGAAGACTGAAAAACCTTCAGTAGGCACATAAAATTAGGTAAACCAGCTATGACCACACAGTGAAGGGGTTTTCATTGCTTTTAAATACATTATTCTTATTATAAAACCCAAGGCAAAAAATATCCAAATATAAATCCAAAAATATCCAAAACAACTTAAAATACAGTAGTCCTTCCATTATCTGAGACCTGTAAGTTTAAGTCCTGTCATTCTGTTTCAAGTACCAATTTACCCAGCCAAGATTGTTGATCTTGTATAACTCACTTTCAAAGAAACTATTAATCAGATGGCAGTGCACAAATAGAATTTCTTAGAGGTAAGTTCAGATATGACTAGTCCTAGTATGTGTGCATCTGAAGGTTTCTGCAGCTAAATATGAAAATACTGACTTCATACAGGGTGTACATTTATTGGTTTGATGTGAACAATGTAAAAATGAGGTTTTGGGAAGGCTTTGTACGACATGATGGTGCTTCTCAGGAGAAGCAGGGCACAGACAGAACAATCAGATAAGGCTGGTAACCGAAGAAAAAAGAAAGCTGTGCAGGAGGCATCATTAGCAAGGTGCAATATGGGCCTAGGTTCACTGATGAAGGCCACAGCAGGCTGCATTTGTAAATTTTTGATGCAGTGGATCCTTGATACATGACCTCTGACAAATGCTTAAGTAGGTAATGCCAAATACCAAATACCAAAACTGTAGTACTGAAAGGCACATAGATCACCTCTGTGCTGGACTTCTGGCTAAGGGAACAAGAACATTTTTTGAACGAGAATTTTCTGTAAACCAAATAGGCTTTGTTTTTAAAGAAAGGCTATCCTTGTACAATCCACGTTTTAGCAGGAATGTCTGTGTGCAGCACACTGCATGTTTAATTTGCTGCTGAAGTGCTTATGTCTTGACTTTTGTCAAGTAGGTCAGTTACTTCACAACGTGCAACCCATCATGCCCTAGCTCTTGAAAACACCAGTATTCCCTTTAAGCAAAATTCCATTAGGTATATGGGGCAGACATTTTAAAACTTCCTTCTATTTTGCTAAAATCTCATAATTCTTATAAAACCCAGTAGACAAGAGATACACAAATACTAACTAATCTCATGTCAGAGACTCCCTTATGGCAGTTCCAAGAAGATGGAGGGAGAAAAAATATGTAAATGAACAAATAAATGGCTTTTTAAAAAGCAGTCCATTCTTAGGAGCCTGTGCATTATGCAGCAAAAACATGATTGACCCATCATGAAAAGGGCTGAAAAGGTTTATCAGTGATGCACAGTTGCACAGAACATTATCTGAGCTAGCAATGCATGACCTAGTGACATTAGCAGTTTACAAAGAAAAAAAAAAAAATCTGATTTTTGCGGGGTGAAGGGGAAAAAGGGGAGGAGCTGATCATTAAGAACTGTCTTTTCTTGAAATAGCCTAGGAACTCTCCATCTAGTCTCTGTTTCAGGAACAGACTTTTGGCCAATTTCATTGTATGGTATCAGCTTTGCTTCACACCATCATATTTGTGATAAGATGTTCCCTTTCACCCCCTCACTACAGCTCCGTACTTGAAAAGCTGACTATAGAAATCATGCTTCAAACAGAGAAATCACATCTGAGCACATGAGCTTATGCTGCCTTTTCTCAAGTTAAGCCACCACTGGGTCTGACTGTGACTTGCTGATGTAAAGAGTAAGTGGAGTCTAGGCTATGGGTAGCCCAGCCAGTGAGGACTTACACAATGCCTACACCAAGGTGCTTACACAGCTTGCACAGGCAAAAGTTTGCATCCAAATGAGATACAGAATCTGACACATAAAGCTTTTAACTATTGTTACTTATGGCTGCCATTAACTGCTGTAAAAGAAGTCTTGACAGCAAATAGGTAGATGTAGAAATCTACAAGTTTTGAATCCACTACCATAATTTTCTTAAAGTAAACTTCTAAATGTGAAGCACTGAGAAATGTGGAAGCTCAGCCTAAGTAATAAATCATCAAAACCAGAAGGTAACGTCTGTATGTTACAGTTACCCTCTTCCTCAAAAGAGAAAAACATAAAAAATCTGTTAGGTGTTTTTCATTATCATGGGTCTGTACAAACTAACAATAAAACAAATAAAAAAGCATTCAGAAACAAACAAAAGCAAAGCATTCTGGTGACTGCACAATATTCAGAGAGGCAATTTTGCACATGTGGATTTTTCTAGAAGTCCACTACCTTCTTAGAAATTTGAGGGGAAGAAAAAAGAGGAAAAAAGGTAAATTCAACTTTACTATTCTCCAGAACAAGTCACTTGATAAATACCTCCTAATCAAAACTCTTTCAAAATTCCCCTTCTCTTTCAGATGCCAATTTATAAACAGTTGTAAAATATTACAGAAATTGAGATTTTTCTGGCAAGGTACCAGTGATGTAGAGCTGTTTTGTTATAAAAAACCAATTCCTACTGAAAAATAATTCCTCCACCTGTTCCTTAAAACACTACTAGTGGATTGTGTATGGAACTTGAATTAGAGAAGACAATTCAAAAGCATGATTTTGAAGGCAGATTTGATGAACATTTCCTTAGGGAGTACATAAGACAGGCAGATGTCAAAGAGTTCCACTAGTACTAAAATTTCCAGTTAAATCACTGTCTGAGGTTTGACATCCCTCTCTCTTTTTCTTTCTCCCTCTCATACTGCCAGAAAGAGGGCCTGTAACAGTGAAAACCATGCATCTATTAAAAGCTTAAAATAGCCCACAGCTGATTTAATGGTTCTAAAAGTTCTTGATTTATTAAAGCAGATTTACCCACTTCAAAAAGTAAAATATTTCCTGAACTTCCATCAATATGAGCATGAAAACAACTTCCACACAAAACACAGTAACTCAGACACTACATGACATGGTCTTTACAGTTCCTAAAGGTACCACAGACAAACTAAACGACTGTTAGAGACATGAATTTGCACTTTGAGACCTGTCACTGACACATATACCCAAGCAGGATGGAAGGGCTCTCACTTGAAGAACAGTGAGAAATAAATTTGAAGTGTCAGAAATGTCTCCTTTCAGTGCATTAGTCTTAGTCATCATTTATTTAATTTTTAAAAAAAGTACATTTGGCAACACTACCAATTTAAGAAACCTTATGACTTGCAGGAACACTAAGGAATAAACATCCAGCATTCTCTTCACAACTCAGATAACCAGACTATTGTTCTTTCATTGTAAAATGATAAAAATACCATCAGAGTTTTCTACTGTGAAGGGGTTTTCCCACCCCAGTGTCTCATCCACAAACATCTGTATACCATACAACTTCAAACGATCTAACAACAAAAACATAATAGCTAGTCTAATATGAAATAACATTTCAGAAACAGACTCATCCTATTACATTTAATAGTCATCATCTTTAACCAAGAGACCTTCAGTGAGCATGACTCCAGGGTAACAGACCTGCAACAAAGCACACTTCAGAAAGTTGTTTTACCCCAGTCTGTCCCATTGTTTTGCATGTACAGACATTTATTACCCATCGGTCTCCCCAATGAAAACTTACTTCTCAGACTCTATCCATAAAAAGGGTCAAGAGTAGAGTAAAGCATAAAAGGAAACCCAAAACTCTTCTTTTTCAAATTTGAAGACAGCTTGCCCATTTGAAACTGTGGCACTGCACCGACAATGGCCCCAGACAAAAACCAACAAAACGTAAAAATAAATAATGTATGAGGTATTTTCTGTAAAAACAGGTTACAACTCTAGCCTTGAAACATGCCACAGTTTAAAGGAGAAGAGAGACAGAACACACATGTACCTTGACCCAACAAATGAAATAACCAACCAATAAAGATTTTCTGGGTTTTTTTGCAAATAACTACTAAGATGCAGGAACTTACCTGCATTACATGCACATGTAATGTGCAAACACACATGCACTTACTATTTCTATCAAGGCCTTTCTTCCCATCCATAAAAAAAAAAAAAAGGCACACCAAGAACAAGGCACAAAACCCACACATCTCTGACCAAAAACTTCACTGCAGCCTGTGTTGTTGTAGATGGAGAAATCCGTGCCATCAGAGAGAGCTGCATCCTGCTACACTGTACACCACTGATGCTGTAAGAATTAATCATTCACAGATCAACAATTGGTTCTTTCACCTCTCTGGCTTTCTCAGATCAGATCATTATGTATTTTTTTCCACCTACTGATCCTGTTAGACTCAATTTTTCAACTGCATGTAGCAAAGACATCTGAAAAACATTCCTATTTCTAGAATGCACCTCACTGAAAGAAACTAGTGAGGGTACATATGCTTCCACAGGCTTCACAACTTTACCAGTGTCAAAAAGTGACTGAACATTGAATTCTGTACTAAAATCACAATCTAATAAACTGTGAAAAAATGTGGAAGGCAAACTGAAGGGCACCAAAGTCCTTCTTTCTGGCTTTCTACCAAAGGCAGTTCATGTGAACAAATCCATGAGATAGCTGACCTTTTAGCAAGTAAAGTTTTAGGACTAAATACTTCAGCTAATCAAAAACTAAATTACACATATACATTAACTCAACCCACATCTTTAAAATAAAGCTGTATTCTGGCGAGCCAGAACGGCACCACATTCAGTCACGACTATACCAACAGGAACATGGCTTTTTTAATACCTCTGCAGAGAAAGAGAGAGCGAGGCAGTATTCATGATGAGTACTGTACTTCATCATGACAGTAACGGAAGAAAAAGTCACTGGAAGAGAAGGTTGTCATGGGAAGCATTTCTCCCACTTTTATCGCTGGCAGGGTTTGTCCTTTAAACGCTCACCCCTGCAGAGGCCTGGCAGGTGACATCCCGGCAGGTGACGTGAGCTCGGCACAGCCAGCCCTGCCAAGGGCGAGGGACACTCCCCTGGGCCACAGCCGAGCCCCAGGTGTATGAGCCCGCCGGGACTGACCGTAATATCACCTCACGACGTTCTGAAGGGCGAAGGGTCTCGGCAGCGCAGACCCGGGGCTAAAAAACTGCACCCTGCCAGGGGATGCGGCGCGGCGCGGGGGGAGGATGCTCCCAGCCCCCGCTAGAAGGGTCCCGCACAGCACTCCCCGGGGACATGAGCAGCTCTGGAGGCGGAATGTACCGCGGTATCCCCGTGAGCCCCGCGGGGGCGGGCACGGGGACCGGCACCGTCCGTGGCAGCCCGGAGGGACGCGGTGCCGGGACAGCGGGACCGGCCGGCCCGGCCCCACCCGCGGGGGAGCCGCCGGGGCAGAGCCGTGCCCGCCGCAGGGAGTGGAGGGGAGGGGAAGGGATGCAGCGGCTCCCCGGGGCGCCCGCCCGCGCTCACCGTCGATGTTCTCCCGGTCGCTGATGTGCTGCAGGTTGCAGCCCGTGTCCTCCCGGCTCAGCTCGGCCTCGGGGCGGTAGGACTCCAGCCGAGAGTGGGCATTCCGGCGCAGCTTGGGGCTGGAGGAGACGCAGCAGGACGTGGTGTTCCCCATCTTCTCTGCCCGGCCCCGGCCCGGCCCGGCTCGGGAGGAGGCGAGGGGCGGCCGGTCAGCGGGGGTGGCGGGAAGCCATGGGCGGCAGCGGCGACAAGAGGGAGCGGCGGCGGGGGAGGAGGCGGTGGCGGCTGCGGCGCCCTGCGGCTGCACTCGCCGGCGGTTCCCCCCGGCGGCTCATCCGCGGAGGCGGCCCCGCAGAGCGGCCCGCCGGCGTGGGCTGCCGCAGCTAAGCCGCCCTCCTCCGCGGGCGGGCAGCGCGGGGCCCGCCGGGGCACAGCCCCATCCTCCCCCGCCCCCGCGCAGCCGCCGGGCCCGCTCCGCGCACGCACCCACGCGGCAGCACCGCAGCCTCCGCGGCAGCGACACCGCAGCAGCAGCAGCGGCGGCAGCAGCAGCCGCCCCGGGCGGCCCCCGCGAACCGGTTCCGGTTCAAGCGGGCGGTGACGCCTCCCGCCGGGCGGGCTGCGGGAGCGGCCGCCCCGGCAGCCACTGGCGGAGCCCCCCTGAGCCGCGGCCCCTGGGTCTCCGGCCCTCCTTGCTCGAGCGTCTCGCACACGGACACTCTCCCACAATCCAGGAGCTCAGCACGCTGGTGCCGGAGGGAGCGGGGGCGGCAGCCGCTGCCTCCCCGCGGGGCCCGGCCAGGCTGAGGCCGCAGTGCTGGCCCGGGGGCTCCTCGGGGACCCTCCGTGCTCGTGTCCGCAGCAGGGACCCCGCGGGAGGCCCGATCTAGGCCCGAGCCCGGCCCGGCCCCGCACCTGCCCCGCCGTGAGGGGCCCGCATGCGGTAGGAAATAGTCACTGGTGTCCCAGAGCTTTGTAGGGACTGCACGAATTCTCTGAAAACTTGTTAAGCTTTCCTGTAGACTGACGGTTCCAAAGATAACAGGCCACAGAGAAATGAGAGGGTGTAAAGTGCCCCTTTGTACGCTTCCACGTGTTCAGGGCTTTCCCAGTCAAAATCCTTTTTGTCATATTCAATGTAATGCTAAAGATGGGGATAGTTTTCATTAGTCTTCTTTGTTGATATTTTTTTCTTTAAATCTTTGTAATCTAAGTGAATTTCTTGACTGCTGGAGATCTGAGTCATGATAGTTGAATGGGTACACTCATAATTTGATAACAGAAAAGCACTTTTATGTATTTATAAAAGATGCTTTGACTTACAGCCCTGTGTCCAGGGAGCCATTATTTATTCTATCAGGCATCTCATGATATCTGATGTTTTCACAAGATCTGCTCAAGTCAGATGATTACATGAAAGACTTAAAAGTTTCTATCCTACATTTTTTTTTCAGATCACACATTGCAAAGAAAAAGTAATTTTAATTTTCAACTACCTTTTGAATGTTTATTGATGAAAATGTACTCGAGTGGGGTACAAAGAATTAAGAAGAAAGAAAAAGAATGTGAGGTTTTTACAAAGTAAAACTGTTTTGGGGATGTCTTCTGTAACTAATTTTGTGATACTCCCCTCCCCAAGCATGGATGGGCAGCAGAGCTGGAGTTACATCATCCCTTTGTGTTTGAGTAACTCAAGATAAATTAAGGATAGGTTTACATCTTTTTTATATTCGTGTATTCAGTAGTTTGCATCCAGACAAAAGGAAATTAAATTTTTGCTGAGCTCTGGTTTAGAAACGCTATCTAGGAGGATGTCATGCTAACTAGTGCCTTCCACCACCATGTCATCACTTGCTGAGGGCACCTCAGCTCCTCCACTGGAGCTCACCCTGCTCTCCAGCCGAGCCTGAGCCTCTGCCCAGCTCACTCTTCTGCTCAGACCAAGCCTGATCTTAACCTGGCAGAAGGGTACATTAAATCTCAAATGGGCATAAGCAACAATCAGAAAATCTAAACACAATTTTTTAAGAATCAGATCATCTCAGTATATATACAACAGAACAGTAAGATGTTACTGAAACACCTGGCTTACCACACCATTCAAGAGAGCCTCAAGCTAGTGAGATCTCTGTGGAAGAATTATCTGACCTGCCCTGTTAAATTCCACCTCCCTGTAGGATATGTACTTAATTTACATACTCATTTTTGGCCTCTAGCCTCCTGGCATGACTACTCCTAGGGCACCAGTGCCATTGGCTTTTAAGTACTTTTTGGGTAATGCTAACTGGCCAACTGTGTTGCCTTGCTGTATCAATCCCACTAGATTTTTGCATAAACATTTCACAACCTCTAAATATTTAGAAACTTGTTACAGCTGTAAATCTATTGTAGCAAAGACTTAGACAAAACTTGCAGTTTATACTTACTCCACAGTTATCATAAACTTTGAAAAAAAACAGGCCACATAATGATGGAGATGGGTTAAGTACGAAGTTTGCTTCTCTAAATATATAAGTAGAACTTAAAAAGACATGTTTTCTTTATTAGAAATTGTGGGATATGCCCAGCCACTGCCCTGGAGGGATGTCTGCTGAGATAAGAGATTTTGCAATCGCCCAGCAGGACTCCCTGGAAAGGACTTTTGAGTCATGGTGAGGAAAAGTAGACCCACAATCCTTTGGGAGACCCTATGCAGATCTTTCTGTAACCCATTGGTCTATCCCAGACCCTCTGTAACCCATTGGTCCCCTTGCTGATCCCCTGTATCCCTATAAAAGAAGACAAGTTCGCCTCTGTAGAGAGAGCTCATCACTGGCCTTCCCTTCGCCGGAGGGAACCCACAATAAAGCTCCCTTCGTGCGGAACCAGCCATACGGGTCTGCTCGTCTCTCTCTCCGGTCTGGTTTGGCCTAGAGGCAGCCCTGCAGAGCTGAGCTGAAATCACGAGCTGATAATCACTAAAGAGCTGATAGCTTCTGCAAGGGCTCCTCTGCCAGCAGCTGAGAGGAAGATACCAGACCTCGGGCAGGCGATTCCTTTCGGGACCATCACCCCGAACCGGTCATATCTTCCTGGGTCGCAGCCACGGACCCCATCACCAGCTGTAATAAGAAATGAATGATTTAAACTTTGCTTTTTATTTAAAGCTAATATTCTAAAACTAAACTTTTTAATTTTTTAATGTATTTAAAATTAGTGATCACTGGCTGTGACCATGTAATCACTAGATTAATCACTAGATGTGACTATGTGATCACTAGATGGATGCCCTTTAAGGTCCCTTCCAACCCAAAGCATTCTATACTCTATCCTTTATTCTGTTATTCTGTATAGCTACCTATTTTCTTACTTGCATACTTTCATTCTAAATTTTTACCTTTATTCCTCCTCTTTTCACTCTAAGAGCTTGCTGAAGTACATTATAATGACAAAGGTGCTACAATACATATTTCAAATCAAAGAAAAGGGATGCTGCTCCAGGGTAATGGTATCCTGCTGGTATCTAAGAGCTGAGAAGAGTACCTACGTGAAATATGTACCATGAAAACATTTGGGGTTTGATTATGATTATTTTATTTCAGCTATCTGAAGTGCATGATGCAAAGGTAATTGCATTATTTGATAAATATTTGTACAGTAAAGCAAGAACAGCTCACTGTACCTTACTGATGTGCTTAGACATCAATGTATGTCTTTCTTTGATTAGAGACTATTCTGTTCTTGAGATTTATGGTTATGTATTTTAATGAGTTTGCCCTCCTGAGCAACTGCATCAGCTGAGGAACACCATAAAGCTCCCTAAACTAAGGCCAAGGCTTTCATGATTGGTTAGCATGCACATACCTCTGTTTAAAAAGTGCCTATTCCTGCACAAAAATATTTTAAATCTGTAGCTCCACTATACAAAAGACAATGGATTTTAATAGACTAAAATTAATGATGTGACCCATTAAATTTTGTGCTTGAAATCTTCTTGGAACGTTGTCGAAAAATGTGTTCCAAACCAGCAGATATAGGTCAGTGTTTTCCTTATATAAGCTTTTTATCTATTTTAAGCAGATAAAAATTATAACTATTATTTAATCCAAAACTATTTCCTGCTCACAAGCCAAATTATTTGGGAAGCACAGTTTAAAACAACAAAAACAAAACCAAAAAACAACCATTAAGATAGATGAGTGGTGATAACCAGATCTTTTGATTCTGCTCGTCTTTCAAATACAGCCTGAGAAATTCATGCCACACAATACCTTCTCCACACCGCCATCTGATGTTTAGTAGGAGTTAGACTTGCAGTTTGGGTGTACAGCCACTCTAAAATGCCATCGTGTCAATTTTCTCACAGAGCTAATCATTGTCTGGAGTTTAAGCAAAAGCTTAAAATTAACATTCCCGTGTACAAAGTGTTTGGTCTGGTCAACTGAATCATACCCTAGACTTTGTTGATTGTAATAGCTACATTTCTTTTGATGATAGTAATAAATTCCAAATCAGTTAAAACCAGTCATGAACACACCTGAGGAATGTTATTATCCCTCTGACAATTCTTATTGTTAATATTTACATTTACTGTTACAAGCCTGAATTCAGTAGCATTAAAAGACTTCCTTCCTGAAGGCAAATTCAGAATGCATCACACTTGATTCTGACCCAGGCTGTATGGCAAAGCCTTTTACTGTGCTGCTCCTCAAGGGCATGCATTCATGGATTACCTCTTAGATTCCCTCCCCCAAGGATTTGCATAGACTACTCCTGTGGCAGGTTCCCCCTTTGCTGAAGGTGTTGATTCCTCCAGGATTAAGGCAGTATTCTCTTTCTTGAAGGTACAAATCCAGCGCTTGCCAGAAAACATCCTTTCAGCCTCGACACAATTTATCTGCCAGCCCCTACCACTGTGCCCTCACCAGAGACAGGTGGAGGTTTCTGTGGTACACAGCACATAGCTGCAGCTACTGTTCACAGGAAAGACATCCAGACCTAACAAGAACTATGTAAGAGATGGGACCTGGTTTAAAAATACTCAAATGGTATCAGTGAAGTTATTCCTCTGGTTCCTGTTTCACAGGAATCAAGTGCCTTACTTGAATCAATGAGAAATAGGAAAAGAATAAATCAAGATTTCTTTTGAAGATCAAGGCAGAATTTTGGGCTATTTAATTAATGTATTTAACTTTAGTGTGTAAATTAGGATATTAATCTCGTGCTAGCCCATGAAGAGATAGTATTCTAGGCAATAATGCAGAGCACAAAGTCATGCTCCTATTCCGAAGTGTGTGGCAACCACAGGACCCTGACTATTGCCACTTATTATACAGGAGGAAATAGTTGCTTCAAGAAGGAAGGTGATACACAAGAGACTAAGTATTGGAGTACTTTCCAAAACATACATAGCCCAGGTAAGTGTATATTATCTTCTATTATAATCTTTTTTTTATTATTGCCATGTTTCTCACCAGCTTGAAATCACTGCAGAAAGAGGCAGTTTCCCCACAAGTAGGGAAGGATTGTTCATTGTTTTAGGGGAAACACTTCAAGAACAACTGCTAGAATATTTTTTTATATATACATATATGTATAGCAGTTCTTTTTGGTTTTATTATTTCTTCAGGGATTGAATAAGATAAGATCTGCACTCAGAAGCAGCCAGAAACCCACCCATTACACTTATGTGGGAAGATCACCCACGCTGCACAGATCTGCAGTGAGCTTTGGGAGGGAGGAGGCAGTTCAGCAAAGTGCACTATGGATGCCCTTGCATTGTGGAGGAAGGCACAGGCAATTGGATTTAACCAGCTGGGTGGAATTCGATTTGATTAGCTTTGGCACAGTTTCACATACTCTCAATTCATCAGTGAATGGAGTAACTATATTGGAAAGCTACTGGGGAAAAACAACATTGCCCCTGATGCTACTGTCACAGGCAGATAGAGCACAATCCCATACAGTCTCGCTCTGTGTTTTCCTCTCTTCATTGTCTCCCTAGTTAGTTTTTTTGTGCCAGTCTGTGTCTTCCTGGATCAGGATTGGCTGCCTTTTCTTGGTCTGAGATCTTGGCATGTAAAGAGCAGTAATTACTCCATGGTATGTGACTGATGACTATGAGCAAGGGTGGGAGTGCCCCCTCTTGAACAATAAAACCCCTTGTAGAGAAAAGCCTAACTAAACAAAACAAAATGTGTAAAACCAGGCAGTGCTGCCACAAAGCACTTTGCCAGCTAGAGAGTCTATATGGAGTATGAATAAGAGTCTACTGTGTTTTAGTCTGTCTTGCCTGTGAAAGATCCCATTCTGTGAAGATGTATTTGTTAGTCTCTTCTTATTTCATACTAGTCTAGGCAAATATAACTTACTTAGTTTCAATGAAGCTATGCCTAATTTCCACTAAGAATGAGAACTGAAGCAGGCCCAGCAATTTGGGATAGCGTGTTCATACAAAATCATCTCCTCTTGAATTCATCTTGAGAAAATAAATTCCCCTACTTTCACCGCCAATACCTAGTAATTTGAAATGTTTACGTGTAGTATGAGCTTACAAGTCCTGTAATACGAGTTAATATGGGGTAATATGCAAGGGACTGAAGTCTTTAGAAACATGGTTCACCAAAAAAGCATGTGTTTATACATACATAGAGCTCCCTCTATGAAGAAGAGTATAAGGGAAGTTTATTGCTTTATCTTACAGCTCCCCAAAAGACCACCCTTTTAAAGTAGAATAAAAAAGGGTTTTGTTTGAAGGATAGATCTAAAGAAAAGTTAAAAGATTTCAGAGACAGGGAATCAAGCTAAATATAGTGAGCTGTACAGAGGCATCTCAAGAATTATTCCTGTGAAACACATTCTCAAACTAAGTTCCCCTAAGTATTAACATCTGTATTGAGTGAAAATAGACTTTCCTCAGTTAATTTTCAAATCAAGAGGTGAAATTTAAAAGTGAGAAAATTCTCAGTATGAAAATTAATTTGAAGCATCCAAGTTTTCAATAGAGAAGTGTCCAGGCATGAGCCTTTTTGATTTTTAGCAAGGTACTACAATTGTGAATGCCTGTAGGAACTCACTTGGAGCTGAAGTGAGGCAAAAAAGTCACCCTTCTCCAGACAAAACCCCCATGTATATGTTTGGAAAATACAGAAAATGGAAATATGGATCTTAAAGGTAAAGAACCAAAAATTAATTAATGTACTTAACAAATGATCAACAGATATGTATTTTTGAGTGTGTACTTCTTACACGTTTTGTTCCACTTCCTCAGGTCCTATATGGGACTAGGTAGGACATTTTCCTTTGAAAAACAATGCAAGATTGAAAACTATACATGAAAATGGGCCAAAAGGTTTTCTTGTGAATTCTGTGCACCATTACTGGTTACTGATATCAATGTCCTTTGAGAAGAAAGGCTACAAAATCAATAAAAGTAATAAAAATGTTACCTCTTTGTATTCCAGAGTTCTTTCCCTCTCAATGAAAAAGTATCCAGGACATAAGCAAGCCTACAGAACTAAAATTGAGGCTTCCATGTGAACATTTTAAAATTTCCCCTCAAATACAGTAAAAGCTGGCATGATCCTTAGATTAAGTTTCCATTACATGGGGGAGGGGGGAAAAAAAGAAGAAAGCTTTCTCCTTTTATCAGGTGAAGCTGTTACAGTGGGGAAACTGCAACACGCGTATCAATCAATGAGGCCCGTAGAAAAGAAATATCTATGGACCGATTCTTGCTAGATGTTTCAGAGATGTTTATTTCCCCAGCCGCATGGCCGGGGCTCTGCCCAGGAACTGCTCAGTCACGGGACCCGAGGGTCCTTCTGCCCGCGCAGGGAACACAAACCAACCCATGGGAACGAGGCTGAGCAGGGCAGGGAAACCCCAGGGCCCCTCTCCCAGGACCACATGGCAGGGGGAGGGCCCCAACACTTCACCCATTTATTTTTAACAAAAAGAGATTTAGAACTTAACGTTGAAAACAACTGGATAAACATGATATAACAAGGACAGTTTCAAAACAAAACAAGCCACCCTCCTGAGTCTTTAAATGTCCAAACAGATTCTCTGGAACATCTTAAGGCTGACAGAAGGGAGACAGGACTCTCTGGGCATGCTTTGTGGGGAAACTGAGGCAGGAGAGGGTTTCTTCCATTTGTACCTGTTGGAACTCTAAACAACAATAGTTAATTTCTTCCCTTCCCCTCTTCATCCCCCACTCGGCATTGGAAAGGGATTTTTGGGGAAACAATTGGCAAAGGCATGGTTTTGTGAGGGAAACCATGGATGAAAAAACGGATTGGGAATACACTGGGGGTAACAGGACATAGGGTAAAAGGGAAGGTGGGATTAGGAAAGGGAGACTGTAGGGGTGGCCTACCATGGAGATATTGTCTAACATGACTACGATTTTTAGCATATATACTGCCTTTTACAGGAACACCATCAGGCCCAGTGACCTCTGCTGCTTGTAACCCTTTTCTACCTTGCACAATTTTGAATTCCACCACCTCTCCATCTCCCAAGCTTGGGATGCATTTTTCAGGGTTATTCTTTTTAATAGCAGTTCTATGAACGAATATGTCTTGCTGGTTGTCACACCTTGTTATAAAACCATAATTTTGTTTAACATTATACCATTTTATTATTCCTAAAACCTTGGCTACAATGATTTTTTCCTTTTTCCGAGTGGCTGCTGTTTTCTGTCTCGCTGCATTTTTGCTTTCTCTTTCGCTCGCTCCCGTGTTGGAATTGCCAGGGTTGTCAGTGCTGCTGGGACCGTCAGGGCTGCTCGTGCCTGCGCGCTCTTCCCGGGGTCGCATTCGGGGCCGCATGGGCCGGGCCGGGCCGCGCCGTTCAGCTCCCTGTGTGCTGCCGCCGCCTCTGCTCTCAGCTGTGCTGCTGCTGCCTGGCACCACACCCACGTCTCGGCCGGGCCCCCGAGCGACAACCCCCCCTTGCACCCTGCTCCAGTGCACGTTTCGGCTGGGCGCGGCTCCGCTCCACCGCTGCCATCGCTGCCCGTGCACCGCCCCTCTCGGTTGGATGTTCACAGGGCTCGCTCCAGCACGCGCTGTGCGGGGCCGGGCGGGCTCCCACTGCGCCTCGCTCCGCTGCCAACACTGCAGCTCGCGCCGCTCCACCCGCGCGCAGGAACTGCCTCGCTGCTGCTTGCAGAGGGCTCGGTCCACATGGCCTGGGTCGCACGGTCCCTGAGCCAGGCTTCCCTTCGCCAAGACACAGCTGACATTGCTCAACAGTCTCGGTAATTAAATAATATTCACAAAAATATTCTTCCATCGGCATATATTTTGACTCAGAAATTAACTGTGTCCAAACGGTCTTCCAAAAGTCTTTGGTAAGAATCAAGTCCCGAGAAACGTAGAAAAAGTTCTTAAACAACCATGAAAGGAAATGTTTCAGTTCCTTTTGAGCTTGAATTAAGCTAAAATTTACAAATCGTTGCTCAATAATCTTTTCAAGTTTAAGATAAATGTCCATATGCAGCTTGGAGAGCCAAGAGTCTTTCCACAGTTCCTCCATAGTTTAGAGATGGAATAGCAAAATAAAAACAAGAAGAGAAATCCAGAGTTTACTCACAAATCACAGTCGCTGTTCCTTAGGGATCAGGGATCGTTCTGCTCGCATTAACCACCATTTGTTACAGCAGGGATACTGCAACACGCGTATCAATCAACAAGGCCCGTGGAAAAGAAACATATATGGACAGATTCTTGCTAGATGTTTCAGAGATGTTTATTTCCCCAGCCGCATGGCCGGGGCTCTGCCCAGGAACTGCTCAATCCCGGGACCTGAGGGTCCTTGCCCGCCCAGGGGAACAAAAAACAACCAATGGGGAACGAGGCTGAGCAGGGCAGGGAAACCCCGTGTCTGTCCCCAGGGCCCCTCTGCCAGGACCACATGGCAGGGGGGGAGCCCCAACATGAAGCTCATGTTTTTTTGTTATCACATTTTAAACGAGAAAACCACAGAGACAGTATTAATGATTGCTTTATTTTTGAGAATAACCACCCATAGATATGCCCACAGTCAAGGAACCCAAGTTCATTTTTCTGCTCCACTGCAGACTGTGCAAGAATTTTGAAAACCACTTAACCCCCATATCTCATATCCCCTTCAGTGAATGGGAATCATAGAATCTCACCATATGAAAGGGGTTTTTTTAAGACTAAAATCTTTAAAATAGCAGGTTGTTCATGTGTTACAGGAAAGGGGACCAAGTAAATAAAATGGAGATATTACTCTGTAATCACAGATGTGCTGTCCTCCTGTGGTGCTTCTGACATGCACACCAACACTGCAGGATGCAGGCAGTGCCTGGACCATCATTAAATGATTAAATTCTTGTCTGTTGTAATGCATTTTGCCCCTTGTGTAGCTTATTAACTTTGCTGTCACCATCATTCAACAAGCAGATACATCAGTTGATAGAAAAAATGCCAATGTGACGATAGCAAGTTCATAGGTTAAAAAAGTCATCTTTATAAATAGAGTTGGTACAAGTCATAGGAGTCTGCAAAATGGGCCTGGGAAAATTAGCTGCTGACCTAAAAACACTTCCTGTTGGCTGTCTGGGAATCCATTTCACACAGTTAAAAGTGACAAGAATTAAAGCAGCTAAAGAAGCAGGACTTTATGGTGAAATAAAGAATAAAGTGTCCTAGAAAACATGAAAATAAAACTAAATGCAACTAATAAAAATACAACTAAACTATTGTGCAAGTATTCTAAATAATCAAAAGGCAAAATTAGCCATACTTTTTAAACTCCTAAAGAGAAAATTATTATGTATTTTCAGTGTCCTGCAGTCCTTCTGGCAGCTCTAGAATTTCAGCAGCTGACCAGCCATGGTCATGCCAACCAGCCAACTGCCCCATGACCTGCAGTTGCTTCTGGCAATGTGTGGTTTAAGGGAACTCAGTACAGCCATTTCTGTAGGAAACTGCTGACTAACACTGGGAAGAATCTAGACAATTTGACTTATACGTTAAATTAAAGAAAATATAATTTAATGAAGACATTTTTATCTTGAGCAAGGAACAAGCTTGCTGGTTTTCATTCAAAGTTAATGCTACCGTTCACTGCTGGAACTCTTCAGCTAACACTTTACCCAAGTGTCCTCTGCTGTCACTCAAAAAATGCCCCTTAGGGAGTGCTTCAGGGAATAAAATGCGTGCATTAAAACAGGTATTTTCTTAGGTCCAGCTCACTGCATCACCAGGTTTACTGCAGCATGCTTCTGTTGTGCTCATGCACGTGACACTTTTATAACACCGATATAGTTCAGTGATTTACTTTAAAGCTACTTAACTAGAAATGATTTAGAGACACCAGATTTTTACATTCCAGGAACTTTGAACTGTCACATAATTTGGCAGTTAAGGTCTAAAGAATAACATAAAAGTATTTAACAAGATATGATGATAAATTGTAGCCCTCCTAGATAAGCTCGGCTCCAAACAGAAAAGACAGACCTCCTCAAATTCATTTTGAAAACCATGAAAATATCTTGTATAACAAACGACAGAATATCTGTCTATAAGCATATGCCCATTTTCTTCAAATTTTATAGTAAAATTTCTAAATGACCTTTCCAATAAATGGCAAAAATGCAACAAAAAATACTTTTTCGTTTCTGTAATCTCTGAGTTAAAATAATTTCTAATACTGGGTGAGTTACATGAATTATAAAATTTGGTACAAGATTACAAAGCAAACTTCCTTCTTTGGAGTGCTTAGGCAATTCAGGTCAGATGTTTGCAGCTGCCCCTTAAAGACTGAAGACCAGTGAAATCCAATCTTCGGACTCTAATTATGTATTCAAGCTTATGAAGTCTATAACCTGAACCTTAATGTTTTTTGTCCAAAAGAAAGTTGACAAAGATACAACTCACTGTTTAATAGGGTGGTTTATCCATAAGGATAATATGGTATTTTGTCTGAGTCTGTTAATTGGTTTCATAATTTTCCCAGTTGTTCAGACTGAGTTATCTTAAGACTTCACAGCCGGTATGGAATTGCCTACATAGCTAAAATATGTGTCTTGGTAATGGCTAATATTTCTAATCAAATATGTGTTGGCAAAGTATTTAGGTTGAGGATAAATCAGGCTGCTGGCCACAATGTAGCAAACGAAAGGAGAAAAAATTATACATTATGTAATGCAAAATAAATTTTCTCTCACTCATCTAGAGCATTAGGGCTCACAGACTCTTTGAGTTTGATCTATACCCTTAATCATGCACAATCCCATTGATAAGAGTTTTAAAAAGTGCCAAAAACAAAACAAAAAACTTAAACCAGCTTTGCAGAACAAAACTTCCCAGAAGAACCACTTGAAGAAGCAGAAATACAACCACTGAGTTAACTGCCTCACTGCAAGTGCTCACTCTTCAAGATATCCTGCTTAAACTTAATGTACAATTTTGCAGATGCCATCACAGTAGTAAATGTATCAGGGGCCCCTGCAGAACAGAGCATCAGTAAAAACTGCATGGTAGGGTCAGTCTCAAAGATTGAGTCAAATTGCTCTGGCCTAATGACTGCAACACTTGAATGAATATACGAGGATCTTTTCAGAAGGCAGTTTTGCCACTCTGAGCTTTGGAGGTAAAGGCCTCCTTTCCACTGAAAGTAAACAAGATCCAACAGCCTAATTTTCACTTGCACCACAGAAAATCTCAGTTTACACAGAACTTCTTCTAGATCCTACTAATGGTACACAAAGTATTTCAAAATGGCCAACACTGAAAGATACAAAACTGTCCCTCTTTCTGGGACCAGTACATAACCAGAGGAAGGAAAATCCTTGTGTGCAATTCCTTCTGGATGCATGTGAGTTGGGAACTTTTGCTGCCCCCGATGATAGTTTCCCAACTGTTACATTCATCTCCTCAAAACCACAAGATATACTATCTGGCACTCACTGTGAATCACATGTTCACTGTTATAAAACCAGCTGTCCTGATCTCCCACATGCAGGATAATGTCTGTTTCCCCCTGCCCACATTATTATTTTTATGGCCATAGAGGAAGCTCTATCAGCCTGTTCTGCTTGAAGCTAAATTGGGCAAAGTTTTCAGCTAGTCTCTAACCCAGCTAACCATGTAATTGTGCTAACATTATTACTGGCTCAGGAGAAGCAGTGGAAATATGTGACTGGGGAAAGATAGGACTGTTTTTCTGGGTCATGGTCTCACTCAAGGAGCTTAAGTGACTGAGACAGCAGCCTAAATTTTCGAATCATGTCCAAGAGAAAACATATTCTCATGAATCCTCTCTGTAACTACTCTTACATTGCCAGTGGCTTTTGCAGGACATTTCAATATTTCTTCTAAGGTGCTGAAATAAAAGCAGGAGAGGAATTTTAATCATGTGAATTTGACTAGTGCCAGACGACTGTAGCTTCAGCAGTTTATTTTAAATCTTCCACTGTGCTGTTCTCTTTGTTGTGGTTATAGCATTTGCTTCCACTTCAAGAACCTGGAACACCAGACAGCATTGGTAAGCACAGACCAAGAATCAGAAATATATAACACAGATGCTCAAACAAGCACTGGCTTTTTACTAATCTGTTACATTTACCTATCATGCTGGAAATAATAATTTTGAATTATCTCATTTCACAAGTACAGTTGCTGGATCTCTGCTGATGCAATACTTGAAACATATTTTTAAGTAAAAGATGGGAAGTTTTCTACTGTGCCAAAGGGAAGTTACAATTGTAATGTTCTGTCAAAGGAGAAGTTATATATTTTTTGACAAAAATTTTCATGGAAATGAGAGGCTATATAACCAAGTGAAAACTAATCTCTTTCAATGCCACTTCTCAAAAAGAAAACACTAACAGCTATTGCACAATCACTCACCCACTCCAACTTACTATTAGTTAGACATGTGGAAACTGCAAGCTATGTGATTCCACTTCCAAAGTTGTGATGTCATGCTGGTCTTGACTTCTAGCAACCTACTTTAGCATAAGAGGAGCTGATACAATAGAGAAGATTGAGAAGGATTTTATCTGCCTGTTACCTTCACAAAACCAACAAAAATATGTTACATCAGGATATAACCAGTTACAATAAATTTGAGGTGATTTACCCTTTGAGGAAGGGCCTAAAAATGCAAGGCTTTCTCAGTTCTTCCTAACACCTCTGAGATTATACAGTATTATTTTTATGTGAAACATTGGCATGAGAGTCCTAGAAAACTAATTTTCACACACTTGTAGAACAAGCGTAGGCTGGAAGAATTAAATCTTAGCTTCCTTGCAGCTGTTTCAAAGTTTACTGAATTCCACTGTAAATAAGAGAAAAATTATTCCTTCAGTTCTTGAAGTCTAGGTGAAGAGTGGGCAGTTTTAGTTCTGAGCACTTTTGAGATAAAGATACTTGTGTATTGTTCCACGTATCTCACTAATACTTTTATTTACAGAAATACTTTTTTTACCTGTTACTGTACACATCTAGGACTTCCCCTGGAAATATTTTATGGGCAGAGATCAAGGTTTTTCAGATTTTGTCAATCATTTCAAGACCCTGATATGTTGATATTGGACTAAGGCATTGTCCATGTCATCTGCCTGTCATCTCTACCTACACTGATTTTTCACATTTCCTGAAAAGTTTACAACATTGTATATTCACAGCTGTGTATACCAAGTATTCTTGCTTTTTCTTGTCCCTGAAATCTGAGAAATCCTACTTTCTTTTCTCTGTCAAAGCACTCCAGGGGTTATTTTCATTTCCAAAGGAGGGACACAGGCCCTTTTTAATACCTTTATTTTATACATCTTAGCATCATTTACATCTTTGAAGCTTCCCTCACCCACAGTACAAACAGTGATGAGTAGTGGCTGTCTTGGTTATTGTACCCCGTATACTCAAGAAAAAATTGTCCATCTACAAATAACTTTGGAATAAATGTAACTTAATAAAGAAACAATTCCTACCTCCACTGTCAATTTTCTGCTGCAGAACTTGGAATCTGCATAAGGCACAGGTTTGTGAAGAGCCCTGGGACAGAAATCCCAGCTCAGGCATATCCCAATCCTTGTGTACGCTCTGGAGTCCACCACCTCCATCCTGTTTTAGGGCAGCTCTCTGGGGAATACACATTTAAAGTGAACCTTGCCTCATTTCTGTACTTAGCTAACAAGTCTGTCATGGTTCAAGCCCAGCCAGCAGCTCAGATCCATGCAGCCTCACTCTTCTCATGTTGGGATACAGGAGAAATTGGAATAGTAAACGTGCAAAAACTCATGTGTTGAGATAAATACAGCTTAACAGGTAAAGCAAAAGCCGTGTATGCAAGCAAAGCAAAACAAGGAATTCATTCACCACTTCCCATGGGGAGGCAGTTGTTCAGCCATCCCCAGGACAGCAGGGCTCCATCACACGTGTCAGTGACTTGGAAAGACAAACACCATTGCTCTGAACATCCACCCCTTCCTTCTTCCCCCAGACTTATATGCAGAGAATGACACCATGTGGAGTCATTGCATCAGCATGTGGATATGCCTTCAGTGAGCTGGGGTCAGCTTCTTGTGCCACCCCAGCCTCCTCACAAGAAGCAGAAAAGGCCTCGATGCTGTATCAGCACTGCTCAGCAATAGCTGAAGCGTCTCTGTGTCATCAGCACTGCTCTCAGCACAGGTTTGAAGCACAGCCACATACCAGTTACTATGAAGAAAATTAACTACCCCAGCCAAAACTAGCACAAAATCAAAGAAAGCAAGATTAAGTCACTCCTACAAAATAAAAATGCATTTTTTACAAATGACAAATAGAATGCAAACCCTCAGACTCCAGTGATACAAGACCTTATCTGACTGTAGAACAAGTGGATTTAAACACTAGGCCTGAATAAACCCAAAACCCAGCTCTCTAACATGGCCTGAAACAGAAATGTTGCACAACTGGGATTAGCATTTTTCACATTGGATCCACATACAAGATGTGGGACTAATGCTGTTTTCAGCTCAAACATCTGCACGTAAAGCTGTGCTATCTTCACTAACCACCCAACTCAGCAGAACTCCCATGTGATTTACAGAATTTCCTTTGGAAGACTATCATCCCCAAGCATTGGACAGGAAGCTTATGCAACAGACTGAAGTATCAGGATTTCACTACTGGTGAAATAAGGTCTATTTAGACCTTATTCCTTATCCTTATTCCTTTTTGGCTATAGTGGGAATAGGAATTGGCTTACAAGTTCACAGATTTGAGATTCTGAAGCCACGGAAGTAAACAGAGAGAGGCATTATGCCATTAACTAAGCATTATCAAACACACATTTGTTCCAAGCATTTAATGTATGTAGCACAGAGAAGTGCACATGAGATACTCTGTTCTGCTCGTTGTCTTATTTAGAAATGCATTTTAATTGCTTAGTCCTGTTCCTTCATCACATATCCATGGGGAGTATAGGAACTACCATATCAGAGCAGGCACTCTAACCATCTTCTCTTCTTGTGTTACGGACATCACAGATATAAGTTAAATGGCATTTGTGGTATCAGAACAGTTTCCAACAAAAGACACCCTGCTCACCTCATTTTATACTTTCCAGAGTTGATTTTATGAAAAGCCAGAAACAGATGGAATCTTCATCACACCCACCGGTCTTTTCAGATCAGAAGAGACCAATGGAAGATATCACAGGGAACTTTAATGTTCTTCTAATCTTTCTGGGGTTTCACACTCCTGAGCTGTCAAGAAAGAAGCTTTCACTGATGTTTTATGTTTGATTTGAGTTTAGGGGGGTTTTTCCTAAAAGAAAAGAGATTAAACATTATTCCATTGCAAACCAAGTATTTTTACCAGCCATAGCAGAAGGCAAGTGCCTTAATCACTAACCAATTTCCTTTATATAATAAAGGGAAAAACACTGCTGAAAAAAGTATTGAGGTGCTGATGGGTTGCCAGAAGAGACTACCTCAGGGTCTGTGGGAGTTCCTGAGAAAGGAATACATGTCTCCATCTCTTTCTGGGAAAATAAGGATCTCAGTTTTGCAACTCTTTATACCACTGTTATTTTCACCATTGATCTGAGTGTCTTGAAGTCTATAGTTACCGCACGGATGTGTTGGAACCCTATTGTGGTGGCCGGTGAACCTACATTACAAGGAACAGAGAGTTTTCAGTCAGACAAGTCCCTAGTACCACAAGAAACACTTTAGTTAGGGTGATCAGAAAGGCTTCTCCCAGGATGTATTGTTCTGCCCTGGTTGGCTGTTGGTCTCTACCCCTCGTCACTCCCCCAGAGTTCCCCATTGGTCCCCGTTCCCGAGTCCCGCCTTTTCCCCGGCCCCAGATAAAACTGTGAGTTTCAGGATCATGTTGGTATTTGCCTCTGCAACCTTCGACAGTGTTGCAGCAACAAATGCCCCTGCCAGAACGCACCCAAATACCCTTCTCGACTCTTTGCTACCGAGTGTAACACTGAACCCACCCGTGCTTCTGTGGGTGCACGCGGGACCCCACAGAGCCGGGCAGGGACAATATTAAATGGCACCTCAACGTGGACAGCCTCGGACCATCCCCGACAGCATCTCCAGAAGTTCCTGGATTTAAGTCGCATTTGAGCAGCCATAGCCCCAAAGAAACCTCTGAGTTCTATCAGGGGCTTGGCGGAGGAGACCAACAACCTTCTAGGGAAAGAGAAGACTGGTCTAAAGTTGGTGGACCATCCTCAAGACTTTTATTTGACCCTCTAGGGTAATATGGGTCACTTTTGTATCCTTTTTTGTTAATTGCCTTTTATCTCAAGGGTTGAGGAGAGAGGAAGATGGGGGCAGAGTTTTCTCATCTCCTGCGAGGAGTTTTTCTCCCAGTTCTAAGAGTCCTTGTTTGGGAAAATTTTCGTTATACCAGGGAAGGTTTAAAACATTTTCTTCAGTGGTTATTTAAGCAGTGGTTAGTTGAGTATTTAAAACGCTTTGTGCGATGGTTGTTTATGTTGGGAAAAAGTTACCTGCTTTACAAGCTAGCAAAAGCTGTTCATAGTCTTGTGAAATGGTTGGGAAATGTTACCCCAGTTTAAAATACCCTTTACCACTTCCCTCTCCCTGCATCCCTGTTCCCTCTTCCCTGCTTCAAGAGAAACCGGGAGATGGATTCTGCCAGAGTGCAGAGTCTGCTACCGTCTGTCTGCCTCCTCCTGATTTCTTTTGTTCCCTGCCCGGGGTGGCAATGGCCAGGCTACCCCGAGTTCCTCCCCAAACCTCTTCCCCGTACCCATTTCCCCGGTTTTCTCTACTTTAAATTTGCTCCAAGATCGTGGTGGCAGCAGAATCGGTCCTGCAATCGCAGCTGCTCCCTTTATTTTTAATTCTGCCGCCTCCACTCCCCTCAAACAAGATGGCGGACGGCACGTGGAAGCCCCGGCAGGCGTGGCGGGCTTTTTGCCCACGCGCGATCTCCCCCGCCCGCTCCCGCTATGTCCCCGCGTGCGGCCCCCCCGGCCCCCCCACGCCTCGATACGTGTTGCGTCAGGTCCCTCCCCTTCTGCCGGGGGTCCCTTCCCAGGCGCGGACCCTGCCTCTCCCTTCTGTGTCGCTGTGCCCTCCATCGGTGGTCCCGCTCGTGAAACCCAATCCACATCACGTTCCCACACGGCCGAGGCCGAGAGTGGGGGTGGTAGCAGCCGGGGAGACTGCGAGATGCTCGGGGACAGCGGCCCCTCCACGTGCGCTGCCCGTGTCTCCCTCCCTTCGCTACCCAGCCATAGTGAGGCTACAGCTATGTGCGCTGGAGCACAAAGCGCTGTGAGAGCAGCGCCCGCACCTGCTTCGTGAGGGGAGGTTGCGAAGTGTTGGCACCTGCGCCGAGCCCTGCGCTGGACCAGCCGCTCCTGCCAGGCTCAGCCTGCTCCTGAGCATCGGCTGTGCGCCCCAGCCGAGCTGGCTTCGAGCCCCAGTAGCCCCAGCAGAAGCCGCGTGCAAAGCGGCAGTCATCCCCTCGCAAAGCCCGCGGGGCCGCCCCGGCGTCACGACCCCAGCAGGTTCCTACCGCGGCTTGAGAAGCCCCAAGCCAAAGCCGTCGAGCGGCGCCGGCACCAAGCCAAGAACAGCTGCTAGAGCTGCTGTCCGAGAACGCCCGACAGCTAAAATCTGGCAGCACCTACAGCCCCGGGCCGGACCTTCCCCGGTGGCCCCGTGGGAGCTTCGAAATAAGCCCCAAGGAGCCGCAGCTGCAGAAAAAGGCGGCATTCGGGGACTCCCGAGAAGGCTTGACACAGCCTGATGATACCAAAAACAGAGGGGATCTAGTGCCCTCCGAACAAACACTGATAAAGCGCCGGCAGCTTGGCAAGTGCTAGAAAAGCCTGACCCCGCCACTCTCAGTCTCCCCGGTGGCGCCGCAGCAGAGAGGCAGTGGTCGCCAGCCCCCCCAAAAAGCTCTAAGGCAGCGAGCAGCACACTCAGCCCAGACAAAGGCTGCCGACTGACCCCTTTGCTCTTCTGACCGACGCTGGACTGTCCTTCCTACGCAGCTGCTTAGACGGGGCACATGCCCAGGCGCTTTTCATCACCGCTGCCGCCGAGCCGCCCGCCACCCCCTGCCGGCTCATGCCTGGCTGCCTCTCCCCGCCGAAGCGGGGGCACGCCCAAGCCAGACACGCTGCTAGCCTGGGACTGAGCCCTGCGCAGCCGCTTGCCACGGCCCACCCTGGCCGCCCACGTGGTGCGAGGGTTGAAAGAGGGGTTCATTCTCATTCTCGGCCGGGTAGACCTGGCCTCCCCCGCTATGGCAGCAAGCTGGAGCCACTTCCTAAAGGGACGCTTCGCCCTGGCGCCCCCCCCTCCTGGCTCCACTGCTGCCATGCGAATGCCCTGAGGCTACCAAGCCGCGGCTGCTGCCGCTCTGCTCCTCCAGCTGTGAGAACTCCGCCCGCGTGGTGTCTTCCATGTCGACCCTGGCCACACCCTCTGCTCCTGTGCTGCAAGAGGAGCAGAGAAAGAGGGGGTTAGCAGGAGCCAGGCTGTAGGACTCAGACTGTTCCCAGACAGCTGCGAAAACATCGTAAGGGACGCAGTCAACTTGACCAGCTTGCAGGTGCAGCTAGAGCAAGCAGAAAAGTAGCCAAAGAAACAAAACAGTAAATTCTCAGATTCTGATGCTGAGTGTGAAGATCGAAAGACTGGGGTGAAGAAGCCAAAAGCCACAGATGATACCTGGAAACTGCCAGAGGAAAACAAGCCCTGCACCAGCCCAGCAAACACTGTTGCTGTAGGCACAAGGCCAAACAAGATGAACAGGGAACAGTCAAAAGACCAGACCACTACTGCTTGGAAGCAGAGATGATGCAAAACAGCACCAATGTCCACCACAGAAAGACTCACCGTCCTGCAATCAGAACTACAAACAAGACTTCGAACGGATAAGTCAAGACACCTGTGGTGTCTCCCCAAATCCTACCCCATTCTGTTGTTTTCCCATCAGTTAATATTCCCCACCAGCACCCCTCTGCTTTGTCTTTCCCACAGCCACACTCCCCAATACTCCTGTTGAGATGTTGTCTGTTAACTTGCACCCCTTTCTTTATTCCCTAACCACGTGTTCCCATACCTTTGTTTAGTTATACCATTCCCTTTTCCCCAGACTTTGAAGTAAGAGAAGGGGGGAAGGGGAAAGGCCCCCCAGTTTGAAATTGCAAAATTTTGACTTTGTTTGAAACCCCAGCAGAAGCAACTGCCAGAGCCTGTGCCCACATTCACCACCATGATGCCCAGCACCCAACACCTATCACCCTACCGCCCTCTGGATGCTCCTGGTACCACCAGCAGCGAGTGCTTGGACTGTGCCGCAGCACAAAGAGAACTGTGCTGCTTCAAACTCGCCTCTGCCCGTGAGAGCATCCATTCCAGCATCCAGAGAGAAAATCCTCTGAAAGATTTGAGGACTTGTTGGGACATTGGGTTGTGGGTGCTTCTGATCACTTTGTTGTTTTGTGTGAGTTTGGGATATTTGGGTTTTCGGGTCCCTGGGGGAGGCCTCTTTGCTTAATACTTTAGAAAGGAGGAAGTGTGGTGGCCGGTGAACCTACATTACAAGGAACAGAGAGTTTTCAGTCAGACAAGTCCCTAGTACCACAAGAAACACTTTAGTTAGGGTGACCAGAAAGGCTTCTCCCAGGATGTATTGTTCTGCCCTGGTTGGCTGTTGGTCTCTACCCCTCGTCACTCCCCCAGAGTTCCCCATTGGTCCCTGTTCCCCAGTCCCGCCTTTTCCCCGGCCCCGGATAAAACTGTGAGTTTCGGGATCATGTTGGTATTTGCCTCTGCAACCTTCGACAGTGTTGCAGCAACAAATGCCCCTGCCAGAACGCACCCAAATACCCTTCTCGACTCTTTGCTACCAAGTGTAACACTGAACCCACCCGTGCTTCTGTGGGTGCACGCGGGACCCCACAGAGCGGAGCAGGGACAGTATTACCCTATTATGTATGCAATTTAACTATATGGACTAAAAAAACCACACATTTTTACAGATAACTATTTTAACACTCTTATTTCAACAAGCTGATCTGTTGAATTAAAATTAAAAGCCTTTGCTATCCTACCTCCTAATGCAAATCAATTTATGTAGAGAATGGTGAGGTGCACAGAAACTGCAAGAGCTTAAGACAACCACTGGTTTCCAGATGGGATCGAATGGGTCAGGTATAGAGAACTGGAGAAGCAAGATCCGTAACAATGCTGTAAATCAGGATTTTTTTGTGAGGTACTGGTAAGACAAAAGCATAAATACAGGATTAGAAATAGTTTTCTGTCTGCACAGAGAACTAATCACACATGTCCTAAAGCTGTCAGCATCAGTGGCAAATGGTACTGCAAATGAAGACAAAAATATCTTCAAACATTTTCAGATATGCACTGATTATTAATTTATGTTGTTCATCTGAATAACATAACTTTTGAAGTTGACATCAGGAACCCACATAAACTAAATAACTATCTAGGTTAGACTAGATATTTGGGTCAGGGAACTTTATTGCTATATACAGTTTGTACGATGTTCAAATTTAAGCCTTCCTCCCTAACAAAATAAAATAAAAAATAAATCTTGCAAAGAATTTTGGGTTTTTATTCTGTGACTGTTTCACAGGTAACAGGGAATTCTCATTTACAAAACATTGCTTACAATTAACTATTGACAAAAATCCAACATTTTTTAACAAAATAGTTCAAAACCACTTTATAATATCCTCCTGGGATTGTGTATTTTCAATTCCAAATAAATAGCTGACTCATTCCCACAAGTTGCAGAGTCAAACATTAGCTTAAGCCCTTCTTGTATTGTTACGCAACTTTTCAACTCTAAATATCCACAAAATATTTCTAGAATACATTCAAAAGGTTAGGAGCTACTCAGAAATATTTTTTTACTTAATGCTAAATAAGTTAAAATATACTAGCTGATAAGGAAGAGGAAAGAGAAACAAAATAATCATTATCTAGTATTTAATGGTCATGGATATCTTTGTACTTCAAGCTTAATTATATCCACATTCACCAAAGTAGAAATATTAATGAGAACGTGATATTTAAGTATCTGCACCAAGGCCAGATCTAAAGCCAAGGTTTGTGAATGAACTTGGGATGTGAATGAACCTGGACATCTCAGTCTTAAAAGCTCCTCCTATGGCTACAGTTTTGCTCCTGCCAACAATTTTTTCTGTGCTCACAGAGCTGCTGCTTACATTCAACCTAAGCTGAATGCAGAACACAACCTGATACTATTAAAGTTTTCAGTTAGCTTCAAAGTTGCAAAACCTACCTCATACTTTCAGATCAAGCTTGACATATGAAGCCAACAAAACTATTGCTACCCTTTAAAATGCCATCATCCATGCCTGGGATGTTTATGGAGCATCTTCTACGGCACAGAATCAGGGTCACTCTCCCAGATGTGTAGGATGTATCCAGTTCCTCCTCTGTCAAAGAACATTCCATCTCACCTCTCCCTGGAAGTCTTCAGCTACCATGCTGGTCAGGGTCTGCTGTCTGTACATCATTATTCTGATAATATCACCTCCCCTTCCTTACCACAGCTGTTCCTCTCAGGACTTTTTCTTCAAGATAAAAGTTGATTTGTCTTGGGAAGGGGCAGGAATTTATAACCTTGGTTTTGGGTGTATCTTGATTAACTTCAACTGAAAAATCAGCCCTCTGTTCCTAGCTCTTCTCTGAACTGTTTGTTTGGTGGAAGGAAAAGGACTTCAGCAAGGGCAAATAACTCCATCCTCAGAGTTATGGACTGCACTGTAGAAACACTGCCTGCCATCCCACTGAAATACAGAACTAGACTATGGAGAAATACCTAGAGTTTAGATTACCGTTGTTAGGTAAGACAAGTATCACTTCAAGCAATTAGCATATCCAGGAATCTGGAGAGAGAAGACAGACTTTCTATGCCTACTCCTATGAACTTTTCTGAATTTTAATGTAAGCAGTCATGTATTGTGTAGAGAGCCTGTACACACTGAGAGATCCACTTACCATATTTGGGACCAGATATCTGAAGTTTAGACATGCAACAATTTACTGGACCATTTAATTCTGGCCCTTAAGATAGGTTTATTTCCCACAGCAGGTTCACAAATGCCATTGCAGTTCTCCTGTGTACCATGAATGCAGGATGCTTTTCAAGGTTTCACCCCCTCTAACACTTCTGCAGTGATGAGGTACAACTAAATCTGCAAGTCAAGTTCTGTCTGTGCAGCAAATCTGTTCTTCAGGCAAGTCTGCTTCCGTCTTAGGTTACATTGTAAGATGTAACCAAAAGTATGTATTCTATCACCATCTGTTAAAACCAGGTGGGGCAATGTTCTTCACCTCTTCCATGACACATCCCTGATAACTCCCTCTGGGAGCTATCTTCTGTTAATGGGCTATCAAGCCTCACTGCATGACTCAAAATTACATCGTCCCATTGTGAGATGCTCCACCCAGGGGGAGGAACCAAGCATTCCTACCTGAATATAATCTGAGGTTTGGAACACCACAAGCAGCCCTACCTACTGGATTCCCAGAGGACAAGAGCTACCACTGCATCTCCAGGTGAAGACCAGACCCTTCTACAGGATCACTGCTTCAACAGGACCACTTCATCTGGACTGCTACCACCACCCTAACAGGGTGCGTCACCTTGCATCCTGACTCTGTCAGTGTTCTTGTACTATTGCATTTATTTTAATGTTCCTATTAAACCATAATTCTGACTTGTGATCTCCCACTGGTTTGTTTTCAAACCAGTACAGCTTCTCTCATCACTGGACACATTCATCTTCACAAATGTTGAAGGAGATCCAGGTGTAGTACTCCAGACTTATTCTGCACCACTTCTGTTGAATACTGAGCTAAGACAGTAGGCACAACTATTTTTTTTCCAGCCCCTTCATTGCAGTATATTCCTTTATTTTACCTCAGTTATCTGCTGGGTTGGGGGGTTTTTTTGTAGCTTATATGCTACAAGGTCTAGCTATGCTTTCTGCTACAATTATTGACTGCCTTGAGCAAACAAGGACTAAATGTCATACCTGATGACGTATCAGCCACATTCCCTGTATTTTTGAATACCTTTCATCCTTCTTCATGTTGCTAAAGGTTCGAAGTAGATGAATACGTTAGGAATATAATCTTTAACCACATTTTAAATGTATTTAGCTATTGTCCTTATGATTTTATTCATCTGATAGGCTTATTTCCTTATCAAGTATGTATTTTAAAACAAAGCTGCTGTCTTGACACCCCTTCTCTACATTATTGCAAGTTAATGTTGTATTTTAATAGGATTATTTTATATCAGCAATTCCATTTAGTGTGTTTCATTTTGCTGGGCATCTGTCCAAGATCCCAGATAGATAATCTCTAAAAAGTGACCTACATACTTAACCATTGTCCTGTTTGTGACACTAATTGTCTCGTATTTTCTGTTTGATCCATACACAATTTCTCTCATGCAATTTCATAAATCCTTGTACATTACTAATTTTTTTGTATATGAAGATTTTTCCAAGAGTAATTCAAATGCCATATCCTAACCAAAATTTATGTGGACACTGTTAATCGTGTTTTCTTTTGTCCTAAGTATAGTCTTTCTGCAGTACATAATAAATCCATGAAAGCACTAGGTGTATTTACTTAGAATTTCAGCAGAGGTGGGCATCAGAATCAGAATTTTTTACATTATCTGATGCAAACTGATTCTTTAGACTGGCTACACAGTTGAAATATTGTATTTTCCAAACCTTTGCAGGGGCAGACGAATACCTGAGGAAATGCTTTGGCTAGATTTAAAGCTTGTTATGAAATTTCAGAGTACAGCTTTGATAATTTATTATGGGGGTGCCCTCTTCTTGCTTGAAGGAAGCTTTTCCTACCTTCAAGTTTGAGCATATGCCTTTATTTTACTTTGGTACACTTGAAAAAGCTATTGGACACCTCTATAGCTGTTCCCTTAGTGTGAAGTGTGTATTAAAAAGAATAACAATTTCCCTTGCCGCAGGTGGAAGCTGACAATCTTGCTAGAGAAAAATTCGAACTTGAACTTTGTTACCTAGAGGCAGCTAGGCTCTGCTACAAGAGCCATCCCTCTGAGAAAAAAAACTTTAAAAAACAAACTAAAAGGAGCCAGTAAAAAGTGATACTTCCAGAAATATGAGTAACTTGAGCAAGTTCTCTTATATCTGGTTCTGGGCAAATGAGCACTAGAAAGCAGGGGTTCTGTTGTCGGTCATTTACAAAGGAGATCTGGTACAATTGCGTCTCTAGAGATGGCTCTTGACCTGAGGCCTGAAGATACTGCTGTGCATATTTGCATGAGTTGTTTCTGTTCTCTGCTCATACCTTTCCAAGTTGCACAGTGAGACCTCTGCTGTTCGTAAAAGTACTTAGCTGGGTTATGAGAGCAAATCCATTTCTGGTCCTTAGGGAACTCATGGCTAAGTGGGAGACCAAACAGAAGACTTAAGGATTTCCAGGGCTAAGATACTGGCTAAAGAAATGTAACATTTACTTCTTTCATTCTAGAAAGCGGGGTGGTGGTGGTGGTGTGTGTGTGAACTGGAAACAGAAGGACTTTGTGAAGCCAACTGATCTATTCAAACAGCAAGAGCTAATATTACATGTTGAGAATAATGTTTGTCACCTCAGAAATGCTCTAGTCTGGGGAAGAGATACAAAACCAGATCTAATACTGGCCAAAACTGCTACACTGAAAACAGCCATGACAGCAGATCAGTTTTATAAGCTTTGCAGTCATACACTATAGTGTAAGTGGATACTGACCCTCTTCAGTGTGTCTCTGTTGCAACACAAACTTAACTGTGACCAAATTAATATTTTGGACTGGGAAAAAAATTTGCATGGCATTAGTAACTGGTTTAATTGTCTGATTATATAAATATTTAAATAAATATCTTAATAACAACAATTCCCAAACCATGTATATTTTCATTTTTCATAGAATAGACCTATAAACTTACCATATGGAAATTCATTTCTTGTTCTAGATCTTGACATCACATCTCATATATTTGGCTAATTCTCTTGAAAGAGTCAAAAATTCTCTTTAGGTGCTCAGTTCACCCACTTCACAGGTGCTGTGGAAAAACACACCTATGAACTATCCACATGGTCACTTGCGGACGCGTCTGTGGGGGACAGAAGACTATACAGTCATGGTTGTAATGCAGAACTGTGCAATTTATTAGAAAAGTGGAATCTATCTAGCCTGAAGAATGATTTTCTTCATGACTGTGCCTTTATCTTCTCCTGTGTTCTGCATTCCCCCTTTTTACCTCCCTCCTTCCACTTCCAGAATGGTATTTCCATATGCCAGGATTAAAACTGCATAATTTCATTTTCCCTTCACACCATTATATTTCAAAAGATCCTTAGGTTTTTTATTGTATTTCATTTTTGTGACCTAGAACTAATAACTACTGTGCTTCAATAGCAGTATTTGTAAGAGCATTTAAATAAAATTTATTATTATCATTATTTCTGTAAACAATAATTAAATCATTCTCATTTTGTCTTTCATTAAATGGGACTATTGTTCAGAAAGACCTGTAAATTGAAAAACTGTCAGTATGATATTTTTTTCCTCTTGGAAGTCTATCAAATTTAATTACTTATTTCTAACTACATATTAACATAGGAAGAGCAGGAAAAATGAGTTTATGTCCTCAATAGCCACAGAACATCCCACCCCTCAAATCTCCCGCATGGGATACAAGAAATTCCCTACTTCTGAACATCCTTTGGCTGCCTTATCAGTTTGAAAATAAAGTGCAGATATTTATCTCCACAAGGTGTCACTCTGAAACAGCTGGAAAAAAATGATGTCTTTTTTTCACTTCAACCTTTACCCAAAAGGTCAGAAATGACCAGCATTTCAAGTGTAAGACTGAATTACCAGTTTCCACTCAGAGCTACTACAATGTAATTGTATAAGCACTGGGTATTTTTGTTGTGGGTATATTTTATTGTAAATAGTGTATTTCAAAACCAGTCTATTTTTAACTTACTTGCCTAGCTGAAGTGGGGGGTGGGAACGTGTGTCAGTAACTGTTTCAATATGCGGGAGCATCCAGCAAGTATTTACCAGGATACATTGCATTGTCCTTTACTCAACTACCACTGGCTCGGTGAAGAGACAGAAAACAACGTCAGACCCAATAGCTTAGGTCTGCAAGGTAGCTAAGCTTTTTAATAAAATACATTTTGTCTATGAATACATTGTCCTTTTAAACAAATATGGTATAATCGATAGAAATTTGAACATCCTCCAAAAATACAAATATCTGTCAGGAACAAAACCTCATTTTCTGTGGTTCACGGGCATGCAGTGAATTAATTCTCTGGAATCTAATAGAAGAGAATTCCCAGTAAGTTTTCTTGAATCTAAAAAAACTTACATTCCAACTCCTCCTTTAGTAAGTCCATGCCTTTATTGCTAACTACCTATTTTCATGAACTTTTGAGAGATCTTTGACACATCTATGGACTTTAATTGTTGTTGACCACCAGGTTCAAAACATACTAGAAGAAATCTGATACAAACAAGAGCAACTAACTGTCATTGCACAGGAAACAATATTAGTGTTTCAGGAAAATTAAAATCATCAATGAAAAAGAACAAAGAATGTATGAAACAGGTCTGATAGCATGAAGGAGGGAGCTATAGGTGACAATTTACACAAGATACAACAAAAGAAAATGGAACCAATTTCGAAATGTTAACACTTCTCATCCTGTGCTCAACACTGCAGAGCTCTGATCCCTGCATAGACCAATGGGGTTCTTGCACAAAAAATACAGAAATTAAAAAAAACCAGTCCCACATGCAAACTTGCCATACCTGCTTGTTTGTGTTACACTCTGTATCAGCACTGCTTTCAAACACTTTGTTCAGTCTGTCCTGACTTTTCCTGGTTTTCTGTGGCTGTATTTCATGTTACAACCATTTCCAGTAGACACACTTCAGAAAAGCTAATTAGATCAGTCCTCAAATGAGAGAAAAAGAACATGTCTACTTTGAAGATCTCAACAGATTTAGGCTGCTCACTTCTGTCATGAAAGCTGCAGTTCCAGGCCCATGTCTGGATCTTTGAAGTAACTGACAACTTCACTGGTAAAAATGCAGGGGTGTCAAGGATTTAAGCATTTTCTTGTTTGTATGGCAGCTGACAAACTTCAGAAAGCTTTTAGTTCACACAACCAGGATCCTGGAGAATCTAGTTCCTCAAAATCAACTTCATCAAGAAAACACCTCCTTATGCATTAAACTTAAAAATGTGTTTGCAGTTCTCTCACTTCTGTAAGAATTAATGAAAGCTAGAAATATGATAAATACTTTGCTTATGGGGAAAAAAAAATTTTTTAAGAGAACTATTTTAGAAAAAACAACCCTTTGGTCCAGACTGGGCTTATTGAACAACTCTGCATCAGCTTTTACCTGGTGTGAGCACAACTACATTGGGAAGGGTGGGGAGGGGAGAATCATGAAAATTATGTTTGGAAATCATATTTTTGAAGCCACAAAACACAAACAATGACTTGGCTAGATAACTAGATTTCTGAATTGTGACATTTTTATAGCCATAATTCCATTCACAAGATGTATTAATCACACCTGATCCCACTGATACAGGCTATTAAAGGAGAGGAAAAAGCTCAGCAGTTACCATAACAAAGACACTTCCTTCACTGTTTTTTCCATTTAAGTCACACAGAACACAATGAAGTTATTTTTTTTCCTTAGTCTACACACAGCACTCAACTCTCACACTACTCTCTCTCTAGACTGTGCATATATACACATTTTCTGCTTCATACTGTGTTGAACAAGCCTGTTGCAAGAAGGAAGTTCTAACTCAGAATTAGGAATAAACAGGAACCTGAGAAAATAGACTAAAGATTCATTAGACAAAGAAGAATAAATTGATTTTTGCTACCTGCCTTTTCCAGTTGGCATGAGAGACTATCAAATTGGTCTAGAATTTACCTAAATAATTTTCTTCAGTTAGTAAATTAAACAAATACTATAATACTTCTGCTGGAATAATGAGATCACTGTTATTGTTATCCCGAAGAGCCTCATAGTGCCTTAAAAAAAAAAAATCCCTCCCCACATGACAATATTTTATACAGAAAGGCCGTCAACCAAAAGGCAGTTACTTCTGTCAACTGCTTAACAGCTCCGCACTCACTGCAGTCTTGCCATGTACACACCCACAGACTAAACACCAAGGGGATGAAACAGGAAAAAATTCTGTGCAAAATGAGTCAATCCAAACCAGAAGCTGAGCAGACCCCTTTGTTTTCTTTGAAGTGATACTCCATTCAGAAAAAGATCACACTGAAATTAGCTATTACAGTGATGTCTGCAGGGTACCAGTACAGATCAGTAATTATGTTTGATAAGAGCAGAAAGAAAACCAAGCAGGAGAAAACTTACACTCCTCAGGACTGTATCAGTGCAGCCAAAAAATAAATCTGTAATTATTCCTGCAAACAGCAAAATCTATGGGAATAACAACCAAATAGTCCTCCCAAAGAAACTAAATCCACACGTACTCACACAATACACTTATTTTAATCCCTTTTTTCACTGGCCAAAACAGCTGGGGTTGTTTTAGAGAGTCAAGAGAGATCAGTCTGAATAGTCTATAGAGATTTCTCTTTGCACATCTGCTTAAGAAGGAAACAGCTATGACTCAAAGCTGTACCTTAAGAGGAAGCTGACTATTACATTCCTCATCACCCACAACTCTAGGAAGCTGAAGACATTTTACAAGAGACTATTTTACCTGAGCTACATGAAAATCTATTTCGAAAAAAAACCTAAAAAATCCATGCAGTCCTGTACACTTTCCCTTAAAGGCCAGTCCTCTATATATCTATCTTAAAAGAAATTTGCAGTTGTGTGGTTTCAGCAAGAAAGGAGTTTCGTACCAAAGAAATGCAGTTTTCTAACAGGAAGGAAAAAAACACAATTATTTTGGCCTTTTTTCCTGATAATGAAAAAACAAAATTCTTGGCTCTAACAAATCAAAGCTTGGGCAGTGCTCAAAATCTCTTGTAATAAACCAACTCAGATTCACTTGATATTTCTATGTTAAGAATACTACTGGGTCGAGAAGGCCTTTTTCCTGTACCACATCCATCATTCTGCTTCAGTGTGCGTTTGCTGCCCCAAAGGCCAAGTGCATCCTGGGCTGCATCCAAAGCAGGGTGGGCAGCAAGGTGAGGTAGAGGATTCTGCCCCTCTACTCTGCTCTGGTAAGACCCCACCTGCAGTGCTGCATCCAGCTCTGGGGCCCCCAGCAGAGGCAAGCCATGGACCTGTTCGAGCAGATTTGGTGGAGAGCCACAAACGTAATCACAGGGCAGAAGCACCTCTCCTATGGAAACAGCCTGAGATGGCTGGGCTTGCTCATCCTGGAGGAAAGACAACTCCAGGGAGACCTCATTGAGCCTTTCACTACTTACAGGAGGGCTTACAGGAAAGAAGGAGAGAACTTTTTACATAGGTAAACAATGACAGGACAAGGGGCAATGGTTATAAAGAAAAGAGGAGAGATTCACACTAGATATTAGGAATAAATCTTTACTCAGCAGTTAGCACCCAACAAATTGCTCAGTGAAGATGTGGTTGCCCCATCTCTGGAAGCATTCAAGGCCAGCCTGGATGAAGCTCTAAGCAATATGATTCAATAGCGGGTGCCATCCCTGCCCATGGCACGGGCGTTTGGAACTAGATGATCTTTAAGACTCCTTCCAACCCAAACCATTCTATGATTCTACTAGTAAAGAAATGAGTATAAACTACACACATGTGGGATAGACAAGGATTCCTCCTATCAAATTTCTAACTACAGCTAGTACCATTTACTATTGTGAAGATAAAGAGGACTTTCTACTGGAGAGGTATCTACCACACACACACAAGTTTCTTTTTATTTAAGTTTCCAAATCCCTTGCGAGTCAGGAGCAATGCCTACCTGTAACACAAAAGAGACTTCAGTGACAGAGCCACAACAAGCAACTTACTTGTTGCACTACAGAGGCTGCAACATGGACCTGCAGATTGCATTCATCCTGTCCAACCTGAACAGAACCTTTGACTTCTGCTGACCTTAGCACTTCAGATGTATTTTCACAGTGAAGAAGGTATTGCAGTGTTTACTCTACTTTTGTTCCAAACCTGCAGCAGAGCCTTGGAGGCCAGAAGGCATCTTGTTTCCTCCTTAAATCAACTGATGTGGCTGCAGGAAGTGAGAGTATCTCTTCTTATAAATGGTTTCACTTAGGTACCTAGTGGGATTTTCAAAATATTCAAGAAAATTATCCTGTATATTTCAAGTAATTTAGGAAAAAAGAAAAAAATATATACATAAACCAACCCCCCCAACAGGGTCAGAGTGAAGAGGGTTAAATGCAAATTCAGTTTACATTAAATTAGGAAGTCTCAATGACTTCAGTATGATTCCATCCCTCCTCCCCTTCCACACACACACACCCCCCTCAGTAAAGCCATTTAAGTAGGAACCAGGCCTTTCTTCCTACCACATCAGTAAGGCAGTGGTGCTCTTATGCCGTGCAAAGCTCCCCAACACTCTGCTCACAGACTGTACTGGCCAAACAATTAGATCACTCCTGAATTTAAGAAGTACCCAGAAGCAACTTTCCATATACACTAGTTTTTTCAAAGCACAACGGAAAGTTGGCACATACTGCATTTACAAGAGCTGTAATCTGGTTTAAACATGGGTTTATTTTAAAAATCTTCAGCTCTCATCTACAGTATACTCCAGAACCCAGTGAATCAGCAAATAGTTACTGTTTATTGGAAAGTTTCCTTCTTTAGGACACCTTGACCACCACTCTGTAGTTTGCTGAAATTGTGGAAAGAACTGCACCATCAATCTTCACTACAGGCAACTGTCCACAGGTGTACAGGATCTAGAATATTAAGTATTCAGGATGAAAATTTAAATTTTGATATATAGACCTCCAATGAATAAGATAATAGCAGCCATATAACAGAGAGCTTCTTACAGGTATTTACAATATACTTAGCATCATGTCATGAGCTTACGTGTGCTTTTTCCCTTTGTCTTTCTTCAGATACTCATGGATTTTAAAGCATCTCGACCAGGTTTTAAAAGGAAATCAGACACTACACAGGTTAAACAACATGGTTCTATTAAAAACTATCTTTAACCATGGCACTCAGTGACAGCAATACAATACTTTTTTCCACAAAGCAACTAATATAAAAATATGCCATAAAATCATCTGTAGACTAGTATGCTAGTACATACATATAATCATAACATTCTTTTATAAACTCTTTCCTGAGATACCTTGGGTTGTTTGATTTTCTTGTATTACTGGATGCATTATCTTTATGATTCATCTAAAACAATTGCAAAATATTTTGAATGTGCAGGACACTCAGTAACATGTAAAAAGTAGTATGTAAATATATGGCAAAGAAACAGCTCTTAGAAATTATGCGCTTTTTTACTTTGTTATATTTTTTAACATTTGGCTCCTTGGGAGACAGAGGGATGGTGCATGAAAAACCTGAAATTAGAGCTATGAATTGACAAAAAGCAGGAAAGCATTCAGGAATGTTAGGAGTAGGAATATATTATAAATGACACAAAGAGAAAGCCGTAAGCCATGTTGGCTATGTATTGTCTTACAAAGCAACTGGACATATCTTAGTTCACAGTATAATAAATATTTTTACTAATCTGTTTTGGAAGAGCAAATGTCTTTTAGGGTTTCAAGCTCCTGTATAAGTTTCTTGTTCTGAACTTCTAGCACTGCAACACGACTCTCCAGACATTTTATGTATTCTTTCTTCCGACGTCGACATTCTTTAGCAGCTTCCCTGCAAAAAGCAGAAGTAAAAAGTGCAAACAAAAAAGCCATTTGCATGCCATTAGAAAGCTCAGCAGAGTATGGAGACTATGACAGAATTCCAAATTTTGGAATATCTCCCAAATCAGTCTGAAAACACTAAGCAAAACTGGGTTCCACAAGGGCCTCAAGTGTCTCTTTCTCAAGTTCATATGGCAATCTGTAGAATTGCTTCCTCTCATGCCTTGATTAAAGTTCATAATAAAGGAGGTCCAAATGAAAGACAGTTATTCTGCTTTATGACAATAAAGATCTTTGAGGGCCTTGAGTTCCTCAATGAGAGTCTTGTTTTGGTTTTCAAGCACAGCCACACGATTTTCAAGACATTTGACATATTCTTTCTTCTTTCTGCGACATTCTCTGGCAGCTTCCCTGGAACCAATACAAGGCAAATGACTACAGGAACAGCCACAATATGGCACAGACTGGATAAATGCAATTACCTACAATCCCTGTGGTTCCACAATAAGAACAACAACCACACCAACTGCTGGATTGCACAAACAGAGCATCAGATAACAGCCAAAAGCAGTAACATAGTTAAAATATAATCCAAAATAACTAGAACTTGAAACACAATCAGCATCACCAAATACAAAGATGGAACCAATACACAGAAGAACTGAGAAAAACAGAGAGTAAATGATAGTGTTATTGACTTGAATTGTACTAAACATTAGGAGGGAAAGCAGCATTTCTTCTTCCAGTTATTTTGTGTGTTTATTGGGAGCATTGTTTTCTGCCACCAAAATCTTAAAACCAAACCCAGAGAATATACTTTCAGAAACACAAACACTACTCTCTTCAGATAAAAAACTAGGTGCCAAGCATACATTAAGATAGAAACTTACAGCACATTGTAACAATGTACAGTACATTTTAAGTCCAAACAAATACAATTTATTAGCATTTTAGAACTGGCTGCCTGAGCACATTTCAGCCACACAAGTCTGTGTTTTTTGTTGCTAGCAAATAATAGCCTGAAGCCATCCTCGTAGTTCTGCTCAAAAGTCTCTTATATTGGAGCTAAACACTTTGGGTAGTGTTTTCAGAAGTATGTGACTAAACGAGCATTCAATTCCAGAAGAAATATTAGGAGTACTGGGAGTCCTCCTTTAGTACCTTGGAACATGATAAACTGTCAAACTGTGAGAAGCTAACATTCCAGCAAATTATGAGCTATATCATAAGCACTAGTTTTAAAACTGGAGAAGAAACAAAAGGGAGGCACAACAATGCAGTGATCCTCATGAGTAATTTAAGATAAAGGACAGGCATGAGAGCAAAGCAATACCATTAATTCAATCATAAGACAAGCGGTTAAGCAGTGTATTAGAGATCTGCAGAGCAGACTATTTCTACAATTAATCTGCCAATGATAGAGGTGGCTACACATTTGAAAAAGACAGACTGCCCTAAGAATAGCAAGAAGAATGCACAGAGAAAGACTGACATTTACAACATTCAGTCAAGTCCATGACAACTAATTAAAAACTATACAGCAACTTCACACAATATGCCTCACAAAATGACAGGGGCACTGCAAAGTATCTCATCCCAGTAGCCAAGTACTTAGGGAAGTCTATAATTATCATTCCATCTTTGAATAAGTCCTCTTCACAGCATCATTAATGGACAGCTTCTAATGAAATCCTCAGCTATTTTCCTAACCAGTTCTTTGCTAGGATGTTTTAAAATGAAAAAGCCCCTTCTGGTCGTTTTACTGTCAGTAATGGGAGAGGAGGGGAATTAAAATTCAACAAAAAGTATAACTCTAAAGCATCACAAAAATTGTCTGATACTGATTTCCGAATTACCCTAATATCTTCAAACTAAAAATCCATGGGTATAAGGTCAACTCTAACCTTTCAGAGTTAACGACCAGTACTCTATACTAGAAGGACATGGGATGACTGATAAAGAATACCCTGCCTTTCCTTCATCAGTTACAGGCAGTGCTCATGACCTTAAGAAGAAAACTTCATTATAATGTTCAGGGGGGTTGGGGGGGGGTGGTGGTTTGCAACACTGGCTATGAATTATTATATAGTCTTACCTATTTTTCAAAAGTCTCAGCTCTCTCTTGCGTGTTGCCTCTTCTGCCATTTGCTGGGGGCTATGCAAAGTCCCTGGCGAGGCTGCCATAACCACTCCCTGAGGTAAGGTAGTAGTGGGAGTTCGAATCTGGTAAGCTGGCATGTCTCCAGTGGCAGCTGTATGAAAGAAACATATTTTAAAATTTATGGCAAAAAAGAGGTATATCTGAAAATAACAGATTTCTGAAAATGATTTACTCAGGATCCCAGATACATAAATTATTTCACAGGTCTATAATGGCACAACTACACTTTTTATCTTAATAGCATTTATTTCCACACTGTAAAATATCTGAATTGCTCTAGCATGTGGCGCCACTAGCCAGCCAGACTGAAAGTTTCCACATGGCTCTCTTCAGATGACATGTGGAAAGCTGTCTGAGGAACAGTTCAAGCATTCACACTTACTTCCTGTTTGCACAATCCCACAAAAAGAGGGTCCTGCTGTTGCAGCCACTGAGGTTTATATGCTACCCTGTTCTCCCTGTACAGGACTCAATTTGCTTCAGAAGACAACTTTCTCCTCCTTCCTTGTGATAGCAACAGTACCAGCTTTACAGCCTCTCCTCCTCTTACAACAGCAGTTTGGCAACCCTTGGATAACCAGTGAGAGCTGCTGCTGCTACAGCAAAAAGGAACAGGTAAGTGCTCAGGATGTAAAGGCATTTGTTCCCTGGGCAAGAGGACCACACATGGGATGCTGCAGCATTAACAGGCAAGAGGAGGCAGCAGGGGTTGCACAGGAAGGGGTGTAGCCACACAGTAAATCAGAGGGCAAAAGTTCAAATTCAGCTCCTGAGCTTAGCAGTTTTGTGCTCTCCCCAAGCTAAATGCCGAGCTGATGTGACTTGAAACCAACACCTTTCTGAAAGTTTCACATCATTTCTTTGTTTCGGACATATTTGTCCCTACATGATGTACCTCAACTTAAAAGCACTGGGGAAGTCCTAAGTATTTGTGTCTTGTCTGACAGAAAACAAAAGCAAACAAAAAATATATTCCTCTTTAAATTCTAAGCAAGTATTTACCTATTCCTTTCCATGAATATTTTATATTATGATATAACAAAACTTCAAATTTTGTCATTAAAGCAACTGAATATAGCTGATGTTTCAGAGGCTATTATATTATACTTAGTTTATACTTTAATTCTTTAAAGCATTATTCAAATAATGGAAAAACATGTGTCACAGTTTAACCCCAGCCTGCAACTAAGCGCCACTTAGCCACTTGTTCACTCCACCCACACCCCTCCCCAGTAGGATGAGGTAAGAAAACTCATAGGCTGAAATGAGAACAGTTTGATAATGGAAATAAAATAAAATAAAATAATAAATATAATGAAAAGGAAAATAACAAAAAGAAAGAGAAATAAACCCAAGAAAAACAACTGATGCAAGTTAAAAACAATTGTTCACCACTCACCAACTGATGCCCAGCTTGTTCCTGAGCAGCAGTCCCCAGGCCAGCTTTCCCTACCGTTTATATGCTGAGCATGATGCCTTATGGTATGGAATATCCCTCTGGCTATCTGGGGTCAGCTGCTCTGGCTATGATCCCTTGCAAATTGTGTGCATCCCCACCCTAACTCACTGGCAGAGCATGAGAAGCTGGAAAGTCCTTGACTTAGTGCAAATACTTCTGAGCAACAACTAAACCACGAGTGTACTATCAACATCTCTCTCAGCCTAAATCCAAAACACAGCACTGTACCAGCTAATAGGAAGAAAATTAACTCTATCCCAGCAGAAAGTAGGACAAGTGGGAAAAATAAAATGTAGACAAAAACATCTTGAGGAGGCTGACAGGTTGAGCAGTTAAGAAACATCAGTTAACTATAGAGGGGAAAAATTGAACTTAATAAAAATATACTATTCTTACAATATTAATGCAAGTGCTTCACTAATTCAAAACAAAAAAATAGAATCGAGTTGTGTTTAGACTACAATTCCACAGCCATGTCCTGAAATCATTATCAGCTTAAACCCTGTGCACCTCCCCCCTCTCGCAGTCCTGTGGGTAAAAGTGTTTGTGGAATTACAAGATGAACTGGACCAGTGAACTGACCTGGATAATCCCCTGGGGATGTGGGAGGGAGGGAGAAATCAGCCCGGAACAGCCCTGTGAGCACTGAGAGGCAGCTGCCATGAACACAGGGCTTGGTCATCTTGTACATCTACAGGGCAATTGCTTAACCCTCTAAGTTCTCCACATTTCTTAGCAGTCCCAGTCATGTCAATGGAATGATACTGCAGCTCACTATTTATAAAAACGGAATTTTAGGAACTCTTCAGGCTCAACTTTATGCTGGCCACATTACATACATCTTATAGACTATGGTAAGAACTACCTTTTTCTCTCTCATCACTAGGTATTAAAGAGATGTTATCTTAGGTTGCCTTAGATACAAAGAACTAGAAATCCAAGCAAACCATTTTGTAGATCAAGTCACGGGGAAAGCTCCACAGTCCAGATCACCTCAGCCTGGCAAGACCAACTACTTTGTTGTCTGTGTCTGATTTATACTCAGACAGCAGCAAACAGGACTTACTGCAGCTTTTGTGAAGAGGACTCAGTGTGATCATGTACCTGCAGCAAGACTTAACAAAAGCAAGTCCCTATCTCAGCTGGGATCAGCAAACACCACTGGTAAGTATTCTAATCTGAGTAGATCCCCGTAGTGGCAGTCTCTGCCTGACAGTTGTCTCACTCATAAACCTGCCAGCACAGGAACACAGATAAATAACCATTCTGGTGGTACAGACCCTGCAAATTCAGACACCACTGTTTAAAAACAAGAAAAATGCATAGCATAGCATTGACAAAGTATCTTTTAGGTGTGCAGTAATGTATGTTTTATGACACAGCATTGCAAAAAAATATTTCAGACTGAAAAATGTTTCGTACATTATCTCAAGAAATTACAATGTTAACTGATTTCCCCAGAAAAATACCTTTGGAAAGACAAAACAGGCTTTAAACAGAGTGGGATAAACTTAATTTTTTTCAAAGTTATCTTAAGCCTAGTTATGTGTCTATATTACAGTGAAGCATACCTTTCTAATGACACTTCACAAAGGTTTAATGTAATTCCTAAGGTACCAGAAGTAGAACTGAGACCGTTAACAAAGCAACAAACCTGGAGGTGGTACCTTTCCCTAACACACCGCCCCAGGTAATTTATTTTTTTAACTCCATAAAATGCAAGGGAGTAAAAAGTCACTGAAGACCTGAAGCTTTCAGTTGAGACTTACAAAAAGAAAATTATTAACAGGAAGCCAAAAAAACCAACTAGTGAAAAAAAACCAAACTGCGTTTTTAAAAAAATAAGTTTATAAAGCAACCACCTCTTGGAAAAAGTAACTTGCTGAACACTAGAGAGCATCCCTGCACTCGAGCTCTTTCAGTGACTATCCAGGAGAAAAAAATGCCCAACGTGTTTGGATGCCTGTTCTCCCCCTCTGTGAGTCATAATGGTGGGACTTGATTATCAAAAGGTTTTTAACTTCACCACTGAACTGGCTACACAAGGCATGACTTATGATCTCTTTGAGCATTAAAAGCATCGACCTGGAGAAGATATTTATCTTTGAATTAATGAAACAACGTGTGCCCGCTCTGAGCAGCAGCACGTAGGAGCCGGCAGGGAAGTAGTTACTGTAACCGAGCTGCCGGAGGCAATTGACGAGGCAGAAAGGAACTGACTAAATCGCAGCATGACTTGGAGCTGACGTCAATGTGTATCTTGTTTGGAGTTTAACTTTTCCAGTTCCCTACTGCAACACGATTCCAGGAAATCTAATGACGTCAGCCTTTTGAACTCAATTAGCTGAGGAACAGACCATTTTAACAGAGGAGGACAAAACAAGCAGGCGTAACAATACTTCAATTATTGCCCTCAAATTTGTTTCCATTCAGTGTTTTTTTAATAATGGAAGCATAGGGTTGATTTGCACTGCTGAAACAATTCCTGTACAGCTGGGCTTAAGCCCATGGCTATCAAATTTGTAGTGTTTATTGCTCAGTAACAAAGCCAGCTGTCATTTTTACAAAACAAAAAGCAATTATAAACATAGTAACATATATGAACTATCACCACAATAAAGAGAAATGCAAAAGTAGAGTGGTGGATTGTTTTCAGAAAAATCCTGCATCAAATAATAAAGATTAGTTATCTGAATCAATCTGTGCAAGAACTCATGCATTAACAGTGATTTTTTGTTTTTTCCCCCAAATGAAACTGTTAAAATTGCCCTGGAATCCTACACTAAGTGGATAGAATTAGGAGCTATCTGTATGACTTTAGAGAGATGAAAGAATTACAGCAACAGGTTCAAAAGAAAATGTCACAAATATTAACTAAACACTGCACAGACATGCAAAAATACCATGTCAAAGGCTAACAAAATTTTTACCTGTTTCATCTCCTGTAACAGCCATGATCAACTTCTGCACACACGATTCTGCTGTTCCTCTACCAGAGCACAGCATGAACTGTTCCAAACTACCAAGCATGTGCAGGATTACAAGCAAGAGCACTGACATCACAATGACATCACTTGCTTACCACTGTCATTAATATGCTCCATCGCTGGAACAGCTCACTGAAACTGCAGCCCAAAGAATTCCTTTTGCAGTAAACCTGCTTTTTTTCCCCCCTCTTCCATATTGCTATAATCCTAGCTTTGTTCTTTTTTCCTGAATTATTCATAAAGCTACAGAAAGCACTCACCACAAAGCAAGCTGTTAAGAAAGACCTGAAAATTCACAGCACTGACTGACAGAAATTAAAATGTGGCTCTAGCATTCATGAATGAATCCAAATTATAAAGTCATGATTGGATAGAAAATAAGGTAATTTTAAACATGCAGCTGTTTTCATTGGAACAGTTCCACTAAAAGGCAGAGAACTGTGTTGGACAGACATGCAAGACAGGAAAACTTAATAAGCTGTAACAAATAGGTAAATGAAAGGCTAGAGCTCCTTGCTTTGCAGGGAAACCCACAACCCACTCATTTAATTTCAGTTAAAAGCTTCAGAAATTATTAAGAAATACTCCATCAAAGTAAGTCAGCCTAACGCTAGTGATTTCAGAAGCTGTAACAGGCAGAACAGTGACTCTGCATAAGGGCAACTTCTTCCCCCTTCCCTCCTTTTTGAAAATATGTCCAAGAGATCTAGTTGACTTAGTTTTAAAATATAAATTAAAATAAACAACTCAGCTCTAAGAGAGTTGCTCCTTATTTACATCAATTTAAATGAAATTACTTTCAGACCAAGAGTCCAAGCACTGGTCTGTACGCAGGGCACAGCAAACTTCTAAGGTCCTCCGTCTGTAATACACAAATTCAGACTGGTAATTCATCAGCTGTGAAACTGTGCTGGATGGCAGCCGTGGAAGCATCAATGCAAAAGCAGTGTTCTGTGATCACAGGACCACTTCAGGATCATACGTACAGAAGATCAGAACTAAAGCACAAGAAATTCAAGCCACAGATTTCAAATATCACTAACAATGTAATGAAAACACACATTTCACATGTAATAGACCCCAACACAATGATTTTTTATGTAACTTTTCTACACTCATTTTCACTAATAGTCAAACACTTCCTTCTTCAGCTAGCAAAACAATCCTTAACCCTTAATGTATTTGGAAACTGTCCAGACACTAGAACTGCCTCTTATTTCACCTACAAATGTAAATTTGTAGCAAATGCAATGACACTCAATTGGACCAACACCTTTGGCACTTTTATCCTAATATTTTTCCGCACCACAGGTTATCAGGAAATATCAACCACATGGTTTATGTGATCTTATCTATTATTACATGAGATTCATCAACAAATACTTTAGAAAAAAGTATCAATACATATGCTATCTGAAAGATTCTGAAACAGAATCTGAAACAGATCTTTTCTTTTTCCAGGTATTTATTATAGTCTTTTCTTCTATGATTAAGAAAAAAAATCATATGCAGCCTACCCAAAATCATTATAAAAATATATGTAAGTGGTAAGATTAGTAAGCAGACTATTTTTTCTATTATTATCTGTGCTATCACAATATTAGGTGTTCAGTCAACTACAAAATGTACATAAATGATAAATCTTCATAACCTATATTCCTACAAACTTTTTAGCACAGGCAAGATGACCTGTAGTAAAGACATTTCAGACACTTGTATATTCAACTAATTCCACTGTCTCACTCCATCCTGATTAACTCACGTTTGCTGACTACATACAATTTTATTACTGTAAACATCTTCAAGTGCTTTCACACTATTTTTATACACCTCAAAGAGGGTTTTTTTTGTTTTTTTAAAGATTTTCCAGTATCAATAGTATGTAAGTTAAAGCCTTTTATCTTCCCATCATCTCTAAGTTCATGCTTGCTTACTGTTTGCTTTGTACTTCTCCCTGTATACGTTAGGTAGCATTTTTTCTTCAGTGTTAACAGCTATGAGGGCTCATTAAGCACCGGACTTTGAACCAAAGGAACAGAGAATTCCAGGAAATAAATTTCTCTGAGCATGGACAGAGAACAAATCAATTTAATTAAAAGTATCTAGATGCTTCCAGAAACATGATCTAGAAGCTATTCAGTAACTGTCTCTGAATCCATTTTGAAAGTTTCCATCACAGGCACGACACTTAATGGGCAATTCCATCTTGTGGAGCCCATTGCTGAGACTGAGTAGCCCTGTCAGAGAACAGTTCTGTAATGGAGAGTCTGTAAAGGAAAGTCAGCCAAATGGAATTTCCAAGGACTGAAGTGCTGCCAGGTAAAATCCTCAAATGCTCTGCTTCTTCACAGACTTGGAAAGTTTTAGGAAGCAGCTGAGGAGTTATTCTTTCTGCTCCTGACCCCAAAGCTCTGAAGAATCAAAGCAAGACCTATAAAATACTACAGTCAACCTGGAGAGATGGAGGCAGCCTCTGATTTAAGGGATGTATAGGCACACGCACAGAAAACATATTAGACTCATACTCAGAAAAACCTGTAGTACCAGAGTGGGAAACTAGTTTGGGGACAGCCAAATTTGGGTCTTAAGGCTTTGTTAAGAATGTATTCATAAAAACATTTAGGGAAGTTGTAACAATACTCACTGAACAATAAAAACTAATATTTGGCTAAGGTTTTTTCATCTAATAGTCTCAAAATTTCCTTGAAATGCTTCTGGAAAGTCTTGTGATGACAATATATTTCAGCATTTATTTGATGACTCTCATCCACTCTATCGATACATACCTAAATCCTTCCTAGATCTTCTCATGGCTTATTTCAGATAGCTCTTTTGGCTTACTAAAGTATTCATACAGCCCTCCCTCCCTACTTCTCTGTGTCAATAAAATAATTTTTTTTTAAATTCTGTATATCCTCCATAGCTATTAATTTAGTGTCTCCATACCCATTTTCAAAGATTTTCATCACATAACCCAAATCCCCTGATATAGATAAGAATCCAAGACACCTTTGGTTCTCCAAAATCCTCAGCATTACCAAAAGGCTGGGAACAGTGGAAAGAAAAATAATCCTGCATAAACTACAGTAAGGCTCAAGAATTCACTATTCACAGTTCAATTCATGTGTGCATTTTATAGGACCATCAAAGTGTTCCCCTGTGAGAACACTAGACTCAGTAAAGGATCTGCTTTCTAGTAACTGCAAGAGCCATAAGTTGCAAGGAAACTCTGCCCTCAACATAGCCAAAAATCTTAAGAATTTGTGTTTTATTAACATTAACTGCTGAAAAAAAAAATTAGTTTCATATATTAAATGCAGTGCACCTTCAGTATCTCACCAATCTGTAAAAGCACCTTTATTCCAATTCAACATATCTCTCAAAATCTGGACAAGAGACTCCAAAGCAGAAAGTGATGTTATACTGCTATTTCATTCATTTTAACCAAACATAGTAGCTGCCTTACTAAGCAGAGAACCTGAATCCCCTCCTAAGAACGTCTTTCATCTTGCTATGTGCATTTTACTTAATAATGCAATAATGTCAACACAAAATAAAAAACCTTTTAAGAAAAATTGTTTAATATGAAAAAAGTAAAATGGAGTAGACGAATAAAATATACCTTGAACAACAACTTGGCTTCCAGGAACAAAAAACTGTTGTGTGCCATCAGATGACTGTGCTGCATATTGCACAATGGTAGCACCTGGCTGAGGAGCTCCTGAATTTGTCACAGTCTGAATTGTACCACCTTGAGATATGGTAACTAAACAGAAGAAAAAAAAAAAAAAAAAAAAAAAAAAAGATTAAGTTAGGCAATAGAAAGACATAACACATGCTAAGAAACATGAAATAAACATTGTCTTATAGGACTCCTGGTCCTCTCCTTGCTTAAAGATCAATTCTATGATAAAACTTAGATAATATTAATACTGATTTCCACAAATATAAAGCCTGTTGCGTAGTATATACCACATGCATAACAAGTAAAAAGCAGTGTTCAATACATTTTCTCTCTATGTTTCCAGAAATATTAACTCTACTAAAATAGTTTAAATATGGGGAAAACAATAGTAGCTCCTAGCCATATAAAAGTGTTGTTTCAAACACTAACGTAGAAGTTATTAAAAAAAACAAAGCACTGTTTATTGACTTTTAGAAAACAAAAACCAGGACATAAGGATAAAGGAAGAGAAAGTTGTCTGACACTCACAATCCTTTCCTTAGTGTGAGAAAATGTTTAGCACAACAATGTTTAACCAAGTTGTACAGAGTTGTGAAGAGCCCAATACTTATGTAAAAAGAGAAACAGAACAAAGTAGGGTTCTTCCCTCCATGTAATAGCAGTATGAAAAAACAAATATCCTTTCCCCATTAAAAAATCATATTAAATTCTTTGCCATAATCAAATATTTATAAAAAATGCAATTCCCTACAGACATTATTAATTGTATATTCCTTTTGAAATTAGCATTGCCTTTCTTAAACACAGAAATGTCACAGAATCATAGAATGGCTTGAGTTGGAAGGGACCTTCAAGATCTTTCAATCATTCTAACTCCCCTGCCATGGGCAGAGGCACCTTCCACTAGATTAGGTAGCTCAGAGCCTCCCCATCCAACTTGGCCTTGAACACTTCCTGGGATGGGGCACCACAACTTCTCTGGGAAACCTGTTCCAGTGCCTCACCACCTTCAAAGTGAAGATTTCATCCTAATTATCTAAACTCAGTCTATCCTCTCTGTTTAAAGCCGTTCACTATGCTGCCTGGTAAAGAGTCCCTCCCCATCTTTTCTGTAGGCCCCCTTTAAGTACTGGAAGGCTACTGCAAGGTCTCCCTAGAGCCTTCTTTTCTCCAGGCTAATCAATCCCAAACCTGTCAATCTGTCTTTATAGGGGAGGCCTCCAGCCCCTGATAATCTCCATGGCCCTCCTCAGGATCTGTTCAAGGATGTCCATGTCTGTCTTGTGCTGGAAACCCAGAGCTGGATGCAGCACTCCAGGTGGGGTCTCACCAGAGCAGAGGGGCAGAATCCCATCCCTCAATCCGCTGCCCACGCTGTTTTGGATGCAGCCCAAGATCTGGTTGGCTTTCTGGGCCGTAAGTGCACATTGTCAGCTCATACTCTGTGTTTCATCCACCAGCATGTCCAAGTCCTCTCAATTCACTCACTGCCCAGCCTGTATCCACATTTAGGATTGCCATGACCCACACACAGGACTCTGCACTTGGCCTTATGAAGTTTGCATGGGTCCACCTCTCTACTCTGCCAAAGTCCCTTTGGATGGGATCTCTTCTCTCTATTGAGCTTTGAGTATCAACTGCATCATTTATCCTGGTGTCACCTGCAAACTTTCTGAACCTTCCATGTGTCCAACCAGCAAAGATAATAAATAATACTGGTCCCAAAGCAGATCCCTGAAGGATACTGCTCATCACTGGTCTCCACCTGAACATCAAGCTGTTGACTGGAGCTCTTTGAGTAAATTCCTTATCCACCAAGTGATTTACCAGCCAAATCCATATCTCCTATGTTAACTAACACAATCCTGGAACTTTTAGCTGAGAACCCAATTCCCAAGGAGTAACAAACTCTTTTCTCCCCCAAAAGATATTTAAACTACAAACATTGTATTTAAAGTGATCTGAGATGTTACAAAAGTCAGACATAAAAAAAGATTCAGGCTTGCGAGCGCCTCTGAATTCACTGTCAGATTACAGTATTTGACACCATTCTTGAAGGTTCAGTTCTGCTTATCCCAATACAGGATTTGTTAGATACCTATGTGAATTTTAGAGATTGCTGATTTCAAATGTTCTGTTTTGACAACAATAGGATATCTCAAAGCTCAACTTCAGACATAAACACTTAAAAGAGACTGAGATTGCCGAATCCCAACAGCTGAATAAGCTTCTTTTGGGGAAAACATGGAATTCCTCTCATGCTGAATTAAGTTCAGAGCCTTATCTGCAATATTGAAACAGGGTTCAGCATGGATCTCCAGTCCTGCCCTTGGAATACGGAACATGTAACACAGGAACTAGCTGGGTACTGCACACAGGCTCCGTAAGGCATTAAGGAGAAAGGGAAGAGCGTGGCAGGGTGTAGAGTGAAAAATGTTTCAGTCTGGCCTCCGTAACAGAAAGTGTCCCATTTTGGGGCAGGACGAAAAAGAGAAAAGCAAGAAAAGGAAAGCATTGTATTCTCTACTGTTCACAAGGTCCAGGATAAGAGCAACAAGATCTGTTAAAAAGCCAAATTCTGCCTCTCAGAGTTAGCACCAGGAATGGTTCATCTACACCATCACAGAACCATACCACATGAACACCAGTCAGTTTGGCTTCCTAAGCAGTAAAACATCAGCACAGATTGATACAAAGCTCTTAGCTCCAGAGTGAACCTGGGTAAACAATTATGTCACAGCTGTCATGCAATTATTCATTCAGATCCCAATCCAGTACTTCATAAACAAGAGTGAATTAACTTCAGTAACTGCCTCCCTCCCTCACAGGACTGATTCCTGCCATGTTCCCAGAACAACACATTGCTCGTCCCCCCATTCACTGTCCTGATCTCTACCACTGCACCCACTTTATTGTGCTGGAGTTCTGAAAACTGGGCCTTTTATGATGAGTACAGGACTTTCCTGGACAGTTTCTGTAGCTGAATGTCATGCAGGTGGATGGATGCAAATGGCATCCATTCTATTCCAGGTAGGAGTGAAGACAGTACCAACACCACTCTCAGAGTGTGATCAACAGCTCTAATCCAGAAAAAACCCAGATCTTTTTCCCTTCCAAAACTGTAAATGGAACTAAAGTTAGTCTTTCCCAATGGATTTCTTAATTCTCCAACTGTTAAAAATCTGTTCGAAGATAGCAAGTAACCCAAATAGCAAAAGAACTAATAATTTTCATTCCCCCTGCATCTTTTCATGCAGATCATCATTATATGCCCAAGGAGGAAGGCAGGTGGGGAGACTGATTCACACACTCCAACTGAATGAACAACTCTTGCACATTATACCACTACCACAGGTGAGGAACTAATTTTTTCAATATTAAATAACCAACATGACAGAACTACAGCCAATGGAGTAGGTGTGTAGTCAGATGCGGCTACAAGGCTCCTACACAAGACAGCACCTTGTGCAAAACTACCTATTTCCCTGACAGAAAGATCACACATATGTTGATGGAGGTAGCTGGCAAAGACATTTCATCTGGTCATGTCAGTATGTCTGCTTCCATAAGCCAAAGCCAAGAAGCTCAGAGGCAGAAGATATCTGGAAACCATGGCAACATATCATTTTGGCTGGTGAAAAGTAAGTAGAGAACAGCCATCACTGCTACCAATAGAAAAAATACATTTGTTTTCCAGAAAAATTTACTTATCAAGTTCTTCCAAAAAAAAGTCACCCCAGACATCCAGACATAAACACACAGTCAAAATTATCTTTTCAACTAAATTACTTTTCCTTTGCAGGAATAGTGAGAACAGTAGAGAAAAAAAGAACCAGCAAATGTAGTAACATAACACCTCTTTTAAACCAGGGCACAGTACAGATGGCCACAGTGACACCGCAAGGCCAGTTCTTCATTGCCTCAGCCACTGCACAAGCTTAATGCATAAACTGCTGGGTGCCTGCACAGAGAACCTGTGCAGCCCATGCTGGCCAGGGAGAGAGGAGTCCTCAGGCACAGTAACGACAGGCAGAAGTACAGAGCTATTGATGGGAGGCATAAAGATGAAGGAGGTACATAGAGGGACCCTCTGCATCATGTCCAGTCTAAAATCAACACTGGAGTTGCTGGATTCCCACACAGTGTTCCTGGTTTTAGCTAACAGCAGCTCCTGAGGATCACAGGCAACCAACAGGATGGCTCAGAAATGCTTCAGATCTGTGCTTCATACATGTAAAGACTAGGAGTCAACAGTCAAGCTTTCTTTAGTAAGTTCCAAATTAAGACCCCTTTTATTACAAGGAAATGACCATCCTTGCTACCACCTGGCCTAACCAGAACTGAAATACACAGACTTTCCTGAGGCAAAAGATATTTTAACTTACAAAAATGAAGTTAAAAAAAAAAAATCAAATTAATGAACTAATAAATTGGACAAGAAAAACTATTTCCAAGAAGAAAAAGCTCTCAAAACAGTCTTTGAGCCAAAACCAAGAAAGTCTAGGAAGGCTGACACTCCATCTTGAAGCAATGCCCCATTATGATGAGAACCTTAATTATACAGCACATGTTTTAGGCTACAACTATAATTTACTCAAAGAAAAAGCAGCAAAGAACAGAAATCTCGCAAGCTTGGCTTATAGCCAAGTTTAAATTAAGACACATGAGATTTAATTAAAATTTTGTGGATTCTGTTCTCACATTGTCAGTGATGTTCTCTGTTGCTTAATTTTCAGAGGTAAATGTCTGATTGAACAAGAAAGCAAAACCTTTGACTTTTGTTATTGACTTAAACACTGCCCTGTCACTACTGTTTATAGGTGTGTTCAAGTGAAAATATATTCCCCTAAGAATCACCTCCTGCAAGACATTGCAGTCAAAGTACAACTCTGGCTTCCCAGAGGAAGCTACAATTAAGAAACCTAAACTCTAAAATTTCTTAGAAATCCTATAGGTTTGCAGGCTCACTAGGTAATACACAAACATTATAGCACTTCTTTTTAAGCCTTGAAATGGCAAATACATACGTTATTAATCAAACCTAAGCAAAATAAAAAATACAATTCAAAAATTGAAGAAAAATATTTACTTGTTCTTAGAATACAAGAATACATGAATACATGACAGATTCTGTACTGGATAGCTGTAATTTAGGATGACCGTGTTCTTTTCCACAGAGAAGAACACTTCAGATACTGGACATCACAAAGCAAACATTTATTTATGTCTACAGCTTACAGAAAGGGTAAGAAAAGCAGCCTAGGGGCACAAGCAAAATTACTTTCCAGATAGGAAAGGATAGATACTACAGGCAAATTCTGTCTTCTCACCATTAGTAATTAGTTTAGTTGCATAAATTAAAAATAACTGCAGAATTCTAAGGGTGAGCAGAATACAACTAGAGAGCCATTCTATCCTCTTTTATATGCCACTGCAATGTTTTAATATACTTCCTCTGTTTTCTCATTTCAGGAAAAAAACTCCACAACATTTCTTACACAATCTTCCTGTCATTATATCAAAGGAAAAATACCTGCACTTTAGTGTGTCTACTTACGAAAAGATATGAAAAAACCCTACAAACTGCAGGAGTGAAGCTTTATCTAATACATAATTTAAAAATTAGTTATTATAAAGTTATCTCTTAGATGATATCTGATTATGTCCAAAGAAGCCATAGAGTGCAAGTTATGCAACACTTTTACCATAAATACAGGAATAAAAATATCCAAAAGCAAATCTATAGAACAGAACTGTGCATGCAACTTTTAACTTGCATTTGGATGAAGCACCAAATGTTGGAAACCATGATTTAGGTTAATTCTGCAGTGAAAGTATGGATACTTAAAAACTGGAGACAAAAAGACATAGTTCTTTTAAGAAAGAAAATTGGAAGTTAACAAGTAATTTCATACTTTACATTTCAAAAAACTCTACTTGCCACTTCATATAATGAATAGCACAAATACATAGCAAATCACAAGAATTTGAAACTCAATGATTTGTATCATTAAACATTCACCTGAAAGTGTCAGCATTTCAGCTGAGCCTCACCTCCACATTTTAATGCACAGAAGCTCTAGAAGGACTAAATCTAGCAGCCAACAAATACTACAAGAAAGAGACTAAAAGTCTGTAATGCCCATGTTAGAAAAAAATTAATAGTAATTACTTAGAAATACAGAATCTCTTCTTCTTGTTCATCAAAATACAACATCCCTACTGCATTATGTAACGCTTAGAAACAAAGTTGTGTTATGTATGTTCTGCATCATCACATAGTACATTTGCAAACATACGGTATTGCCCTGTGTTAGTATGATACAGGCTGGTTGGCATGGCCACTGCAGAAATACCAGAAGGCGTTCCTTCATCTTCTGACTTCTCTTCTTCTTCAATCTTCGCTACTGCAGGAGCATCTGATGAGAGTTCATTCAAAATTTTTCTGAAAGAAAAATATAAGTAATTTTATGTTCTTGAAAATCTATACCCATAAGAAAATAAAATAACTGACTTTTATCAGACAGCTTTGCTGTAATAAATAAGCTGCCTTTAAAACCAGCAAAACCAAAATTAAAAGTCCTTACCGGTATGAAGGCCTTCTTGAAAGTATTTCCCTACGTTTTTGAGAATCAATTATCACTTCTGATTGTGCAGCTTCATCTGCAATCGATGCTACCTGTAATAGCAAAGTTCCTGAAATTCATAACTTCATTTAAAAAAAAATAGCAGAGCAAAATATTTTAAAAAATTCCTTCCATGTTTGCATATGGGAAGTTTGTTGACTTATTTATCACCAATCGTGATTTTGGACTACTTTTTTCAACGCAAATCACAAATTATGAGGTTAGCCAGACATAGCCACTTAGATAACATCTTCCATTTGAAAAAGAAAAAAGTCAAAATAATCCAGGTTACTTTTTTGTGAATGACACTTAGAAAAAGTACTGGAAACAGATTTCTTTAAATATAAAAACATTATACAATTTAATTAGCTCTTAAAGTGAGGTCAAACATCTAAAATACAGAATATTGTGCTAATGTGCCTTAAATAATAGCATACAATATAAAAGCCTCTTCACACCACACCAAAGCTATTTAGAAAATAACTTTATTTAAATATACACACTTATTACACTTACTAACACATTCATAAATACAATGACATTGCTTAGCAATGCTGTATGAGTTTTGGAAATGCCTGACAAGACTACAGTGTCTCATTTTCTCAGACCTTTAGTATTTTCATATATTCTTCTTCTCTTAAAATTACCCAAGACAACATTAAAGCCTAGGGCAGAATCACACTCTTGATCAGCAACCATCTTACTACACAGAACTGGAAGTCATTACTGAACAAGGAAAACACATTATTTTCTTGGATTCTTTTAACTACTCAGAACTATTGTTGTGTTGAGATTTCCAAATTGAAACAGTGTGAAAACGTTTCACATGAAGACAGACCAGACTGCAGTTTCAGATCAAGCACTTTGCTAAAACCGACACTGAACAAACATGATGTAAATGACTAGAAAGCTTCAAGTGTTTGACCTGGCTGCAGTGGAAGCTCAGGAAGACAAGGAAGAGCTCTAGAATTAATGCACCTCCTAGTCCTCAGAGTTTGGTACTAGAAACAAAACCTGCCTGACCTCAATAGAAAACGACTGTCTGGAAGGTTCTGGAAATCTACAGGCCTGGGTCACCTCAACTCAAATCTGCAGAACTACACTTTGAAGGAACTGCACATTATTGCAGAAGGAAATTGTCTCTTCACTTGTTAATTTTATTACATTCCAGTTCTGTGTAAAAATATTTAATGTAGCCTCAATTTTGCTGGGTAATAGGCAGCACCTATCCTTAGAACTCTACATCTGCCACCTAGGTGGTGAGAGGTACTTCTGCATGTGTACAGATGTATAGCTCCAAACCAGACATCAGAGCTGACTGCAGAGATTCAGGTGCTTCAAGAAGTTTGTATTCCTCCTTTTGCAGGATGGACCAATGCTGAGCAGCAGAGAGAGCCTGAAAGACATTTCCCTCCCAATGTGCCTTCAGCAATCTGCTCATGGATCGACCTTCAAGACTCTGGCATAATCCTTCAGAAGTAAGATAGTATTGCAGAGCCAAGAAAGAGACTGTTAGGCATCCTAACTCAAAACAGAATTTTCATTCTGCTGGGGCATGGAGAGTAATAAATAACCTATTTGTTCCAGCATAAATAGCTCGAAAACACGACCTCAGTTGCCTTAAAACCTTCACATTCCCCTAACAGCTACCAACAGCTCCCCCAGTTTGTGAAGATATCTGAAGAAGCTGAGAACAGTCATACTTTAGGAAGAAGGTAAGGAAATCACAAGAAGATTTAAGCATTTTAATGTGTATTGGTTTTGCATGGCCTGGTTTTTGGTAGCAGAGGGGCCAGAGAGGTGGCTTCTATGAGAAGCTGCTAGAAGCTTCCACCGTGTCCAGCAGAGCCAAACCTTGATGGCTCTGAGGATGGACATGCCACTGGCCAAGGCTGGGCCAATTGGAAATGGTGGTTAACGCCTCTGTGTTAACATATTTAAGAAGAAATCAAAACAAAGGTTGGGGGCACAGTTTCAACTCTAGCCAGAAGAGAGGAGGAGGTAAGAACATGTGAGGGAAACAACATGGCAACAGCAATGTCAGTGAAGAAGAAGGGGGAGGAAGTGCTCCAGGTGCCAGAGCCAAGACTCGTCTGCAGGCCATGGTGCAGACCATGGTGCAGCAGCCGTGCTTCTGCAGCCCATGGGTCCATGGGGGATGCAGAGATTCACCCACAGCCCGTGGGGGAGGTGCCCGCGCCAGAGCGGGTGGATGCCTGGAGGAGGCTGCAGTCCTGTGGGAGACCCATGGAGAGAGAGGCCTTGCTCCCAAGTTGGAACAGCCTGTCCTTGGAGCACTGCACCCTGTGGAAGAGTGACCCGTATCGCAGCAGTTTTTGGAGGACTGTTTGCCCGTGGAGGGAATTCACGTTGCAGCAGTTTTGTGAGGACTGCTGCTCGTGAGAGTGGACCCAAGCTGGAGAAGTTCATGGACAACTGAACTCCATCCCTCTCCCATGGGAGGGACCCCACGGTCTCACAGGGGAAGTACTCCTTTCCCTGAGCAGCAGAGGAAAACCTTGGGTGACAAACTGACCAAAACCCCCACAATTTGTCTCCCTGCGCTGTGGGTGGAAAGGAGGGAGGGGTTGGGGGAAAAAAGGTGTTTTAAAGGGCTTAATTTACTTCTCATTATCCTGCTCTGATTTTTTTAGTAGTAAATTCACTTTATATCTTTAAATTGAGCCTGTTTTGCCCTCGGAGTGTTTTTCCCTGGTCCTAATGTCAACTCATGAAGCCTTCATTAAATTTTCTCTCCTCTGCCCAGCTGTAGCAGGGGAGGGTGAGTGAGTGGCTTTCATGGGTGCCTGGCATTTGGCCAGTGTCAAACCACAACAATGTGGAAGAGGAGATTTTCTGCAAGAAATTTCAAAAGCTTTAATTTTCATCATGACAAATAGAGAAATGAACACTTCAGATCACTCTAGTAGCAAACAACCATGTCCATAACGCTAACAAACAGAAACCATTGTAATTTTTTCCTGGACATTGTTCAGATTTCGACTTTACCTATTTCAATTTCATCTGCATTTGAACAAATTTAACTTCAAACTCATGTTAGTCTTTCCAAGACCTGATACACTACAGGGATGAGCAAGCAATAAGTCAAATAACAATCTGAACTTTAAACCTTCCTACAAATAAAACAACGTTTATCAAAACAATAAGGAATGCTATACAGATATTTCTTCATCTAAAAAGCAACAGCATTATGAGAAAAACCTTTGAACACTTTCTGGTTGAAAATGGCAGATGTTTGAGGGAAAGGTCATGCAAGCTTCAACATCAACCTTCAGCAAACTTCTTTTTTTCTTTTTTCAACTGATACAATTTCCCAAGTTCCCCACTGTCTGGTAGAGAGAAGGTACCAAGTTAAAGACAAATGATTTGGTGGAAATGCCAGGTGGCAGCATGAAGTACTGAAGAGGATAACAGAAGGGCTGAACACCCTCTGTAATGAAGCAGCATCTTCAAGCCCTTCTTATTCAGATGAAACCAAAGCAAAATCCTGCAACTAACTAGTCGGTATTAATTGGGACAAAACTTTCCTGTTCTATTCCTTTGGGAAAGAGAGGACAGCCAGAGTTCACTTAATACAACAAACAGTTGACTTTCACTCCCCTAAGATGATACAGCAGCAGCTGGCAAGAGATTCCTGAGAAACTTCTCCTTCTGAGCTTTGAAAAAAGTCCTCTATCTTTACATGTACATCCTGACTACACTGACTTAAAGAAAAGCAGTGACAGAAACTGGGAATTACTGATGTGTTTATTGAATAAAGGTTACTCAGGAAAATTACAGTTAGAAAGAATTCCAATTAAAAAAAGTATTTACTTTGAATACTCTGCTCAGACTTCAAGTTTGATCAAGTATTGACATCTACTGGACCTCTTTCAATAGTGACCAAGGATTTCAAAACCTTGAGGTCCCATCATCTACAACTACTGCTCAACAATAAAATACTCATTATATGATCAAGGTTTTATTCTTTTTCTCAAATATAAATCATACTTATAGATGTCTTTTTATATATTATACTTGAAAGTTACTAAGAAGCCTCTAACATTAAAGATGGCTTCTCAAGAAGACTGACAATGCAAGGCTTTTCCTTAACATGTTGCAACATTAAGGAAAAGCCTTGCGTTGGCCACAGGTAAAACCCCTCCCTCATAACAGGTGTATCACATCTTTTACCAGAAATTTCAGTTCTATCTGCAAAAAGCAATTCAGTTGACATTTCCCAAGCAGTTTTTATTAAAACTAGAGCAGAGGCCTTCCTAGCTACAAAAAAACCACCAGTGGGAGGCTGAACAATTTTCAAAACATTGCAAATTCATTCTCTCTTGCCTTTCTCACTTTTTAAAAACTCTGAAAAGTTTTACACATTTTGCACTGATCTCTGTTTTCTAGTTCCAGCAACTTCAAACGTGAACATTTGCCACATAAAGGTTTGGTTTGAGGCTGCCCATATTTTTGTTATCTACACATCCACATCCACAAAAAGCAATACCAGATGCTCTAACAGGGTCTGATAGCGCCTAAAAACAAAGAACCACTTGATATAATATGCTTACTTCTACTACATCCAGACCCTCTCCAATAATAAAATAGGAGATACTTGAAAATTTATGAGTTCATAGTAGCATTAGAAACATTATGTTCATAGAATTTAACAAAATGGAAAAACTGCAGGATACACTGAAGTAAGGCCATGTTATGAGACAAATTTGCTGTTGCGTAAGTTCAGACACAAGTTCCAACACAATTTCTTATAAGATAAACAGGAAGCATTAAGGAATTGCTACACAATGCTTGTAGAGCTGCTGCTGGTTGGATGTTTGCCACCTTTCCCCCTGCTGTTTCCTGTGCCATCTGAGTAAATCTTGCAGCACTGGTTGGAATGAAGAGAAACTGAAGATGGGTTGGGAAAAGAGTTATGAGGTACCAAATATTCATGAAAATGTAACAATAAAAAAGCTAACCTGAACAGCTTGCATGTGTGGTGACTGAATGACTGAGGGCTGTGTGGCTTGAATGACACCCTGGACATGAACAGTTTGACCAGAAGGCAACTGCACTAGAGTTACAGCTGGAGATCCTCTTCCAGCACTGGAAGCAGCTACAGAAACCTGCAAAAATTACAATCATCATGTTTAAGTAAGATGCCTTAAGACTTCAGCAAATGCTTTTAGAAGTGATACTACAACAAACTGATTTTGTTGCCACATCTAAAATAGCTTAGATGTATATAATTATCACGTACAAAAATAAACTAGTTTTATTAGTAAAAGTTTGGCATGTACCTTTCCAAATGGTATGGAAAGCTGTACCCTAACAAACTGCAATTCTTTTTTTCTTCCCCTCCAGAGCCTTTGTATTTTCTTTTCAATGAAAAAAAAACCCCCAACCCTTGCCCATCACACACCAAATCTGCTGCTGCTAGAAAGGTTAGGAAGAACCTCAAGAAAAGTAACAAAACACATGCATATTCACTGGAGTGGAATGTTGCTGCAACAACATGCTGCAGAATGTTCCCAGGAAAAAGAAATCCAGACCCACTTTAGTTTGGCTTTGCTTGTTAGGTAAGAAGATACGCTTTTCAGATGGATGTCTCAAGAGACATGAGAATTCTTCAGATAGCAAAAAAATCACCCATAAAGCCATACAAGGATTTGTAAATTGATTTAGTTTAATGGACTCTTGTTATATACATAATTATATATATCAAGAAAAAGAGAGTTGGAGTATATCAGTGCTTCAAAACAACAACAAAAATAAAGAACAGCTGAATCTTCTTTCAGGCTAGCACAGCTGTAAGAACAGCTTTCCCCAGCCTGTGGCTCTCAACCCTCAGTGCTGAGGACGAATAGGTTAAGAAACAGTTTAATACCTATGGGCTAAGAAATAGTTCAATATTTTTGCTGTTACTGTTAAATCTATTAACAGAAACAAATACTGATGCAAAGGGAAAACACTATGATTGATCTCAAGTTGTGTGATGAAACATCTCTAAACTCAGAAAAGAAGACAATGACAAACATATACCATATCATAAAAAGAAATACTGTGTTTTTCAATTAAACAGCATTGAAAAGTCTTATTTCTATATTCTGCACACTCAACAATAAACTCAGACTCATATATAAAATTCTAGTATTATTCCCTTCCTAGCTTTGTTCTCAGCTCCAAAGGTATCTGGGTATGACTAAAATGAGATGACTGTGAGAAGAAAGCCATGAAGAATGGTGAATATTAAAAAAAAAACAGTTAATAAAACTTTTGTATTTTTTCTGTATTTACACTGAAGTGTTTTTCTAATCCCAAAAATGACAGCAGTTTTGATTCCTGATCCATAAGATATTGCTTGTCTAGAAAATAATCCCTTCTTGAAGCAAGTGAAAAATTTTAACTGCTATTAAGATGCACTACTATCAAAAAGACCTGATGTTGGTTCAAATTACCTTGAAGAAACAATGTTTCTAGGAAACAAAGACAGGATCTTGTCAACGTTGACTATGCAATTGTTCAATGTTATAGGACACTGAGCCGCTTTTCAGAAAATAGAACAATTGAGTGCATTTTTAACCCTGAAATGGTTTCCTTACATCATTCCTTACATGGCATGAAATGGCAACAGGGAAATAGGACATACAAACCTTTTCCCCAACCAATTCAACAAATATTAATATTACGAGAAATTTATTAGAAATAGATATTTGAGATTAAGCTCTAGAAAGTCTCAAAGATCTGAAGAGTATGATCTATTTTGTGGTAAAGCTTACATCCTGAACCCAAGCTTCAAGGAGAGATCACAGAGCAGTCTAAATGTTTACAAAGCTTGCTAACTTTTCAAAACATTATAAAGGCAATTTCACCAAACCCTTCCATTTACTGCTCTCTCTGTGAGAACTGCAATTTGATACAATACTTGGTGGGTCAGAAAGAACTTTCTGAATACATCAGCCATAAAACAGCAATAGGTGAACAGTTTAAGAGTTTCTATTTGGTACACAATGGGTCAGTCACACAGAATCAGGAAATAATCCAGTACTTGAGATTAAGAAACTACATTCATTTTAAAGCTCCTTATTCAGTATAACCACACAGGAAAAAAAAAAAAAAAGAAAACCTCACTCAGCTAATACTCTTTTGGACTAAAGTTTACAATATAACAAGAGAAATTGTTTTCTTCCCATTAATTTAGATAAGAGATTAAATGAAGGGGGGATAAGTGCTAAGGGAAGAGGAGACGGTAGTATTATAAAGTTTTCAAGGTCCATATTCTGCATCACTTTTATACATATTAGAAATTATTATTAGAATTTTGATTCAGATTTCCCTTTGCAGTTTTCAAGCTGAATATCCCTGTGTTAACAGAAATACTAGAACATTTTGATGCTATCATGCGTAAATCCTGACTGAAACAGGCTTGGCAAAAAAATTTCTTTCTGACATCAGTGATGAGCAATGCTACCTTTAACATCGTTACTTCAAGGGCTGTCTGGCACAGCAACTGAAAACAATCCACAGAAGCAACTCAGGAACACAGAGGGTGAGGGGAAGCTTAACACATTCCATGGTTTCTATGGTCCTAGGCATGCAACAGTCACATCCAATAGCTCCAACAAGTATCAACCATGCACTCTATAATAGCAGTACGGTCCCATATTTCAGGTATTTGGAAATGTAAATGCTCCCTCTTCTATGTGGGGAGAGAAAAGTAGCCAGCAAGAGTGATCAGGTACTACCTTCATCCTGAGGCACACACTTGCAGAGAAAGAGGCTGCCCATCATTTATCTAACTTCAAGATACATGGTCCATCTGAACAATTATCCTGGAGACCCTATGAATGTCAGATATCCTTTCCCTGCTAAGTATTAGAGAGGTTACCTCCACATTCAATCCCTCATACCTTCAACATCGCCAAATGAAGAATGTAGTACACAGGCCCATCTGATTTCTGTCCCTGCTGTAGGACCTAAATACTACAAGGACTCTAGAAATAAAGTGAAAAGTAATTCTGGAAAAGTCAAGACAAATGCACGCCAGATTCACCTAACAAAGGAACAAAGGACCTGCCACACTTGGGCACCAAGTAGCCTCTATGAGGAAAAGATGGAGACAGATGTTTTGATCAATTCTGAAACTACTGCCAAAATAGAAGCACCTACTTTTAAGGAAAATAAGGTTAGGTTGATTCCAGACATTTGGTGCCAGCATACGCTTCGAGGAATCACAAAATGGTGACATAGCTGTGCATTTATAATCCTCTAACATCAACTTTGCTAAATGGCCAGCATTTGCATTTGGCAGGCTGGTTACAACAGGCCTAGCAAAGTCCTACTTACAACAGCCTAGCAAATTGCTATAGGTCTCAATCTGCAGGGAGCAAGATTTAACACAGTTTGATGTCAAGAGCCCACAAGGACAACCCCTCTGAAGTGCTAAACTTGAACAGTCCCAGCTTGCAATGGCTATGCACTCCAGGCTCTGAAAATCTCCCTGAAAATCTCCCTATGCTCTCTGACAGCAGTTCTTACATTGTAAATCCTGACATATGTCTAATTCAGGGCCAGTACCAAGAGGTCAAGAGATGGTATCTCAGACAAGGTCAGCAGACAGCTCTACTGACAGATAACATGACAAAGTTAACAAAAAGTGAATTAAAGAGGAACCCATCAAGATGTAGGATTAAAGAAAAAAGAAAACACAACTGAAAGTGGTTTTGTCAAATCTGAGAAAGGCTAAAGTACATTGACCTTACATTGTTATATTTAGTGTAGCTGAGCACAGAGCAACACAGAATACAGTGCAGCTTCTAGAAATCCTGAAAAAGGAACATCTAATTTCTCTTTGAATACCATTGCAGATATAAGTGTTTCAAGATGCAAGTTTGACTACCATCAACACTATCAGATTATTCCAATACAAATTAACTTCCTTTTAAGTACAGCTCTATATGTAGCAACAGACGATCTGTGCATGTGAGACAACCCATGGAGCTCATCTCAAAACAGGTTGAGAAATTTTCCATCTCGCACTTCTGTTCTTCCCTCAAAGGCATCAAGCGTTTGTACAGGTGCTCTGTACATTTTCAACAGCTTCTAAAGACAACCACCAATAATTTTACTTTCTTACCTAGTTACTCTGGTGGCTGGATCACAAAAACATTACCATGTCAATTCATCAACCGGCTAAAAGTGAGGGATGCAAGAAATGCAACTATAAACTGATTCTATAGTAGGACATTTTATTTTAAAAACAACCCTTTCTAATGGACAAAAAGTGCATCTCATCTTTGCTAGTTTTCAAATTTACTCATTTTTGCTTTAGTAGAAAAAGTAATTTTGCTTTCAGCACCAGAAAATTGCAGGAGAATATAGCAGTATCTATGACACAAGCTAAGGAAAAAATGCAAACACTGTTTTTTTGATACAAATAATATATAATAGGTCCTTTTTAGCATTGGAGGTTATCCCATCACACCAAAGTGCTCCAGCCCACACATTCTTAATGTCTCCTCTCTCTCCCAACAGGGAGACATTAAAAATGCTTCAGCACAAAACAATCTCTCCCCTCTAGAGATTATCATCTTATGGAGTACCTGGTCCATCCTTTTAAAACTAAATGGCAGGTATTTCTTTAAAAAGCCTGGACTACAGAGGAAGGAAAAATAAGTCTGCTGTTCCCCCAAAAAGAAGAAAAAAAAAAAAGCACCCATCTCCTATGTAGTTGTATCCCTCAGCATTTTGCTAGTCACTCCCTGGCCAAAGACAAAATTCAACTAAATATCAAGCACATTAAAAACCATTACATTCCATCTGGACATAAAAACTCCACCTGTTTTACAGGAAGGGCAGTCACCTGCTGGCAGAGATGCCCAGAGAGGTTCTAGAGACTCCATCCTTGGAGATATTTACAACCCAGGCAGACACAGTTCTGGCTGACACTACTTGCACAGGCAGGTCAGACTAGATAACCTCAAAAGGGTCCTTCCAAACTTCCAAACAACTTAATTCTTTGATAATACACAGAAAACCACAAATTAAAAGATAGTGCATTAAAATGTTTTACTTCTGACTGAACAAAACCAAGGTTGAGTAAATATTTTGCTAGAAAAAACACATAGACACCCCTCTCAAGATATCTGAAAAGGAGCCCTCTGTTTCAGTGACCAGGCATTTTAGCTCTCAGTAAGAATCAAGTCATTCTTTTCTCCTATTTCTGCATACTTGCAATGAAATTTGTAGGAGGGATGATTGGAAGTTGGCATAAGATACATTTCAGTCCCTTTTAGTTGTTGTCTTCTCTTAACTGCACTCCTCCACAGGCCAAAGAGGGAGAAGGGATCTCTGCCCCTCTCTAATAGCCAAAATACACAGGCAGTGGACCAGTGGCACAGACACGAATTCCTCAGAAACACACATATTTCCCACCTGGACCACCACAAAACCAGTCAGATGTCCCACAGAGGGGCCTCCGGCAGGCTTTAACGCTTCAACATCCAGGCCCAACTCTCCATGACAAAGCGCCTCACCTTCCAAGCCAGCCAGGTAGGAACACAGGCTAAGAAAATCCTACTCATCTTAAGCCAAAGGAGCGTCTCAACAAGGCCTGTCAGTGACAAGTGCTCTGTCCGGGCTGTTCTACCACAACAAATGCTGTGGCAGAGCAGCCTGAGGGCACCAAGGCCGTGTGTGGGGCTGCAGGCGCTGGATGCCAGCAGCTGAGGAGATGGGCGCAGGCCCAGAGCCCTCGGAGCGGGAGAACAGCACCAACCCCACTTGTCTGGGCAGCCCAGGAGAGGGATGTCGGCTCCAGCTACCTGCACCAAGCAGCTCTGACAGGACCAGGTTGGCTCTCTGAGCCATCTGACCAAAAAAAGGGACTCCAGATGCCAACTCCAGACTGTTCCCCCTCAGCCTTCAAACTGAGGCACATGTTTTGGTTTAGTGCTAATTGAACGATATTCATCAATGCTTCAGAGTTATTCATTTTAGCTGACAGGGATGAAACCCATACTCAGTACAGCTGAATCTTGACACACAGTACTTAAGCATTAAATGCAGACAAACATAAAAAGTGTTATACACTGCACACTGCAGGAGTGCAAAAGCTCTCCTACAGCATTAGTGACAGCTTTGTCTCCGGATAAACGTTAAACACCCCAAGTGAAAAAATTCACAGGTATCTTCTTCAGACACTATTGCACAAGCCAATAGATTTTACACATCAAGCATCCTATGAAGCTAAAACAGAAAATTAGAACTACTAAAGAAGAAATGAGGGGATGACATCAACAGAGCAAACCAAATAAAATTCTTAAAGAAAAAAACTGAACAAACAATATTCCCAATGCTGCATGTATCAAAACCAACAAAAAAAGGTTGATAAATATTTTGCAATCTACTTTGTGTCTGACAATCTGACAAAAAGAACAGCTGCTTTCAGTTTCAAAAATATATCTATAATGTAAATCAAGTATTTAACATACCAAATACATGGCATCAAATCTTAGCAAATAATTTCTAACTTCCAATGATGAAAAAATTCTGTCAGACATTTTTTAAAATCAGTTCCTTTATTTAACAAAGGGGTTTTGAAGATCCTTTTAAGTGGTCCATACACTTTTCTGAACCTATAAATCTTAGTAGTCAGGAACACTATTTCTCTCAAGTGCCGAATGTTTCAGTACATATTTTTAATGCCTGAGGATTGTTACTATATAATCTTTTATCCATTAACTACCAAAGAATAATCCAGGTAGAGCAACAATACAGAACATGTAAAGTATGCTTCAGAAGTTCAGACACTGTCATTGGATACACAGGGATGAAACAAAACAAGCATACATTACAAATGTACTTGCAATTAGATGAAATACATTCTGTACAAAAACTGGAACTAGGAGAAAACCATGGTTATTTTTATTCACATTTTCTTTTTTGTTATACAATACACTTCAAGATACACAGATGGTTTAGATATGTTTGATCTTGTAGCCACCTCAATTCCTTAAGACTGTATCCCATCTCTGTAACAATCATCTTGTGAAAGTAAAAGGAAAAAACCCATGTGCCTACTGATCACTCTTCTCTGAAAGGACTCCTAAAAGTGTTACCTTTTAACAGACCTGATGTTTTGTTAGTCCTTTGCTAACTACTGCAGTATTCCAGTATACCTTTGCTATATTTTTCCTATTTAATACCAAGACTTATAAAACATGAGAATTCCATACAAATTGATAGTTTAAAAATCATAGTAGGTCTAAATATCACTTTATTGATTCTTCTCATCTTTACACATTTCAACTTACCTCAGATCCTGAGGAAATCTGACTTTGGCCTGGCTGATTCTGAAGGTGACCAGCACTTCTCTCTGTCAGAGAATCCACTGTATTGTCATCCTGTTCAACCATTTCCATGGTCATCAGTCTAAAAGTAGGTACATACACATTTAAATAATGCAGTACAGGGAGGTATATCAGGCAGCTATAGAGAGTAATTCCAAACTATTTTTAATTTGGAGCAGACAGAAAATAAATATGTTTCTGTCAAACTGAAGTGCTTTCTTCATTCCCCTGTATTAAAATATTTACTCATATAGCCAGGAGCTCTAGAACAAGTATTTTGGAAAGCTGCAAGGAGAGGCAGTTCCAGAGACGGTTCTCAGGGAGGGACAAGCAGCATCCCAGGGTCGCATGCAGTGCTGGTAGTGCGGCTGGGAGTGCAGTGCTCTGGAGCAGCACTGCCCGCAGCAGGTCCCTCAAGCTGCCCAGCAGCCACAGGCTGCTACAGCCCCCTCGAACCTTCCAAGATGCCTATTTCCAGCTGGGATCTATGCTTGAATTGTCTGTAAACTACTCATGGCTCAAGAGTCACAACAATTCTTCTCACTTTACAGGTTTAAAAGTATGGTAGAATTTCATTGAAAAATAAGCAACTTGCTGACCTTCAATTTAAACTAAGACTTTAAACTTCATACAGAAAGCTTCCAAATCTGCTATTTATCTGCTATATAAAAATGCAATTACCTGACAGCTCCTTTTCGGTATTTCTTGGCACACTTAGTCATAACGGAAGGTGTGAGTTTTAAAACAAGAGCCTGGATCTCTTCAGCTCCCTTTCTCTCCTACCAAACCCTGCACTGAAGGTGCAACATTGAACAGGTGATGTCAAACATTGCCATGACAACAGGTCAGTTTACAAACAGAACAGGGACAGGATAGGGTCAGGCAGAGGCAGGCAGGATGCCCTGCAGGCACGCTCCCACCTACACCCTACTTACACAACCAATCGAGGCCGCAAAGGGAAGACATGATATTAGTTGAGAGATTTAAGAGCCAGCAAATCTCAGTTCCCCAGGTTCAGTTTCTGTACCTAGGGAATGCTAAGCCCAACTGAACTCAAAGCTCAATTAATTTCAACTGGCTGATAGTTACTCCGATTTCTTCTCAGGACTTGCACTGAGAGATGAAGAGGCAGGGAAGGACTGCTACCCGCCTGACTCTGAGACTCTGGAATTTAGTCCCACATATTATAAGTTAACTACATTAAATCAAATTAAATGTAAACCATACTCCTTTTGTGGCACTATTTTGCAGAACATTCCACAATCTTTGAAGAGAATGAATTTTATTGCTTTTTTAAATATCAAATTTTTGCCCAGAATAAAGGCATGAAAATATGAAAAGATATCCAATCAAATGATGCAGAGAAGTGTATTTTCTAGCTCATATGCCTGCAGTGGTATTCTACTGACCAGACTTAACAGTACAATAGCTAATGGTAGCCAAGATGCACACAATTCAACATTTTATGGGGTAACATGAGTATTTCTCCTCAGAGAAGTTATGTATTCTATGCCAGTATCAATTCAGATTAAAATCATAAGGAGCTATTTTACACCTAAAATCTTTCTACTTTTTTGTCACGTTAGTTACCACTAATTACCTTTTTCTCTAGATACAATCTAATTAAACATCTACTGAAATTCACCAAAGTCTAACAGCTCTGGGGAAAATATTTTCACCAAGCTTTTCACCATAATTTTTTATAAGATCTTATCTAATTAAACTATTCTGGTTTTATATAAATGTGCAATATAATAACAATAATAAAGTAGGAAAAAAAAGTTCCTCCTTTGTAAACTAGAGTCTCAAATATGAAAGGTGTATCTGGTTCATGTAAGAATAAGCTTCAGAACAGCTCATACACCAAGGAAGATTAAATAATACATAGGTACTGGCAACATATTCATTGTAATCTCTTTCTGAAGATGGAAGACAGTCAAAATTAATTCACTTTATGAAGGCCCTGAAGTATTTTTGTATGCAGAGCCATCTGTCACAGACAACCTACTGTTGAAAATAAAAAACAAAAACCAAACAACAAAAAACCCGAGTACTTTTATTCCCACTGAATGCATTTCATAGAAATTTTACCCAGAAATAGCCATTTTTCATCTTGGAAAAAATTTAGTTCCTAATTCTTAGCTTAATTTCTCACTGATTGCAGAACACTATAAAAATGTATTTATTTCTACTACTTTATCAGGATTTTTTTCCGCAAGTCTTTTCGTCTGCAGCACTTCACTAAGTTAGCAAAAAGCTACAAAGAGCATCAGTGCAGCAGAAAACCCACCACAGTTTTTCCCCATGTTTTGCAAAATGCAGTAGGGAGAAAGCAGTGTACTTTTAGATTTATCTTTAATTAGAAAAACAACAGCAAGTACTATGCATGTCAGTGAAGTGACAAACATGATTAAGATTTATGATATACAAAGAAAACTCTAGAATTTATATAGATTCTCCATTTACAATTGTGTATATTCTGACTCTTACTACAAATGATTGCTTAATTTAAAACTTTAGCAAGGTGGAGTAAAATCTGAAGATTTGACTGCCATAAAATGCAATCACTACTCTGAAATATAGCAAAATACTTTCCCTAGATAAGCTCAAACACACTTCTTTTTGACAACCTCTGTGACCAGACAGTGACTTGACTTAAAGCAACATCCAAATACAAAGATCCAACCATAGCCTAAAAAAACAAAACAAAAATAACGAACTATATGAGTAATTTTAAAAGATACACAAGCTAGCTTGGCATAAAACTTCAATGAGAAAGATGACTTAAGACAAAATGTAGCACATTAGTATCACAATTCAGACATGTTACAAGGTTAGGAATCTTCGATAGACACAACCATGGGATCACTGAAGTGGCAGGAGCAGGTCAGCTGCAGTCATTTGAGCTCCCAGGGTCAGCGGTGGCACAGTCACACTGAGCTGTGCCAATTCATGTAGGCTGGTGCACAGCCAGGCATGCCAAGGAACTCCTGAATTTCAGACTAGCTTGTCACTGTCTTGGAGCAGTCTCATAAACTCTCAGAGTCCTAAAATCTGAATTGTGCAGGGTTTTTATTTCCTGTACTACATATCATGTCAACATGAATACATCAAACTTTTTAATAAATACAGAGAAAAAAAATACTGAGCAAAAAATACTGAGCAATATCATAATTATGCTTTTTCGAACACATCAGTAATACAGACTGTGGCAGGAAACAGTTACTAATCTAATCCAGAAAAAGTTTCCACATCTACCACACTCAGTCTGCATTGCAAGCAAATTCTAACATATTCATTGCTTTTAAGTGTCAAAGGAACAGAATTTTCCACCAAGCACTTAAAATCCTTCATAAAAGTCTATCAGTAGCACTACACATCACACTTCAAAGTTTACATTACCTTCCTTCTATTTTAAAGGAAAACTACGCAAATAGTTTAAAGTAGATGGTCTTGGGTCCTGTTTAGAATTATATAATGTTTTTCTTCATTGTATGACTAACTATATACAAGTTTTAGCCATATACTCAGTATTAATACTTTTTTTCTTATTCTTTTATCTTAATTGCTTACAAAGACTGAACAATAATTTTAAATATTAGTCTGGATTTTTAAATTAATAAACAAATTATACCTCTGCACTCCCATAAAAAGGGGACAAAAAATGGTTTTCCATAATGTAAGCAAAGATACCTGCTTCCTACAACATAGCAAAGAGATCTTCAGGATCTGGCAGGAAGTTTAACTGTTACCAAACTAGCAACATTTAAATATATATAAGCACATGTTTACTACAGTCACTGAGATTAATGGACAGCAGGTCAGTAGCAGATAAACACTGATTAAGATGATGCATAGAGTGCACATCAAAAGCTTCATCAACTGTGATCAGGTGAACCATCCCTGACAGGACAAATCTGACAGACAGAATCAGCTAGAGGAAAACAGAAAATTTTTCCTAGAAAATTCGAGGCAATTTAGAGCTAAAGGTGTGAAATTTTTATATTTTAGTTCATAGGTAAGAGATGAAGGATAGCATCCCTATCAAGACATGCTCTTTTGGAATAAAGAGCACAAGAAATGCTTTCACTCCCCCCCAATACTGCTGTTTGTTTTACATCACTGCATATTAATATAATATTTAATGTCTATTGGTGAAATTATACTGCAAAAGCAAATTGCTACAGTATTTTGCATAATTGGAAGTGTGTGACTATCTAATTAAATACCCAGAGACATTTTAAAAAACAACTTTTTTATTTCAACCATCCTTTATACATCAGGGACCGCTTACAAAGGTGGCTAAATACAAAAGAGATCAATCATAAGGGGCTAAAAAATATGTTTCGGCCCTTGCTCCAAATCTCTTTGAAGGCTTTTATTCACAGGGGAGTTACTAGAAAGCAAGAATGTGAATTTACAAACACCTGGTTTGCCTTTATTGATGACCCCACAGTGAGTGTGGAAACTCTCAGAATGCACTCGTTTCAGAAGAGCATTGTGTTTTCAAGTATGAACTCTGTAATAACTGTTTTACCACCCTGGTAGTGTGAAAGACACCAGCTGATAAGGTGGTCACAGAATTCAGTCAGCTAAAACTGTGCAACAGCACAACAGACCCGATTTTGAAAGTGCAAATTTTTAGCTTCCAGTATCACCAGAAGTTTCATCACTAAGCTTCTTGTGCCTCCTTGCCTCCTAGACTCACAATGTTTCCCTTTCTTCCCCATTCTTTTCTTCTTTGAACACCTTAGCTAAACCCTAAAACCCAAAATCTTTAAATCCCAACCTAACATTACCGTGAGCACAGGCAATGCTACCTGGCCACCTCAACCATCCCGACAAGGCAGTAAAGAGCCGGCTGCGAGAGACACACGGTCCCCTCTAGAAGAGCCCAACCAGCCCCTGGATAGGCCAGAGGATCAATCATCAGTCCCCGTGGAATTACTTAACACACCAAAAATTATACTATCACAGCAGTGGCGGATGCAGACAAAACGCTCAAACTTCTAAGCAAGACTTCGGACTCAGGAAGTCCACTGTGATCCTTCTCCACCTGTTCTGACCCAGCTCCGAAAGCCCTATGGGCAAGGGTATAACCGAGAGCAACGGACTACGGGGCAAATGCCAGCGGGCACCTCGCTCCCCCTCGGCCGGGGCAGCCCCGCGGAGACCCCAGGAAGGGCCGTCCGGGGCACTCTGCCCGCAGCGGGCAGGCGCTGACCCCGCTCCTCGCCGCAACGCCGGGCGAGCCGAGCCGGTGTCCAGAGCAAGGGCTGGAGCCGCCACCTCCCAGAGCTCGGCGAGCGCCGCGTCTCCCGGGCGGTAACGAAGCCGGGGCTCCGCGCACCCCCTCCTGAATTCTCGGGATGCGGAGCCGCCTCGGGGCCGCCCCACAGCGACGTGCGGGCTCTGCGCGGCCGTCCCTGAGCACAGCGCGCTCCCGGCTGCCGACGGGGACACGGGGACGCGCCTCCGCCGCCTCCTGCGCGCTCTCGAGGCGGGGCTGAGCCGAACGCGGCACAGCGCCCTCCGCCTACCCTACTGTGCCGTGCCGTGCCCTGCCCGTCCCTGCCCGCCGCGCCGCCCGCTGCCCTCCGCGCTGCCCCGCTCCCGGCCCGCGGGGGGTCGGGCTGCGCGCACACGTGTCCCCGCCCCCTCCCGCACTCACCCGCCGCCCTGTACGTGCTGCCCCCGTCACAGGGGGTGGGGGGGACCGGGCCGGGCGGAGCCGCACGTCGGCCTCACGTCAGCGCTGATGCAGCCGCGCCGCCGCGGGGGCGCCGAGGAAATGGCGTCTGTGGGGCCTCCCAGCGCCAGCGGCCGCGGCGGGAGGCGGAGCCGCGCGCGGGCGGCGGTGCCGGGCGGCCGCGGGGCGCAACGGCCGCGGCGCTGACCAACCGCCGCCGCGGGGCCGCCGCCGGCGCCGCCCATTGGCCGGGGCGGGACGCGCCGCGGTGCGGGCGGGGCGGCCCCGCGCTGCCGGGGGCGGGGGCGGCCGGTAACAGCCGGGGCAGCCGCGGGGCCGCCGCGCTCCGTGGGCCGCGCTCTGGGCGTGCGATAGCGGGGCGGTGCTGGCTGCTCGCTGTGCCGGCCGGGCCCCGCCGATAAGGGTGGTTGGGCCCCCGCCGGGTTCAGCCCTGGCTGTCCCCTCGCTGACCTAGGGAAGGGACGCAGCTCAACACTCGGTTGTCCCCATGGCGGTGCCGGAGCCTTCACGGACACGGAAACCTGCCCAGAGGCCGCCCCGCCGAGGTGCTGCCCGCAGGTTCTTTAGTAATTCTGCCTAGTGAAAGCACGTCCCTTACATCAGTCATTCCTGGTATGACATCGTATTTTACATTTATTTGGCTAAATAAGTCAGAAATTGCCAAGAGGCAACAAGCGGGAGCGACGTGCGTGTTTCCCCGCTCGCTGCCACGGTATTACGTCCAAATACCCTGAGTCATGTTGGGCTTGTGCTGCAGGTGTGAGCACGTCCTTTGCTGGGAGCACAGGGCCCGTCGTCTCAGGGTTCATAATATTGAAGTGCAATAAATGCATAAGCCATAAACTTTGTTACTAGTGGTGTTTGAATCTCATATGTCTTACTGCTGCTCAGTATTTTACAAAGTAGTGTAAGAAGGGGTGATACTACAGTATATTTTAAATTAGATGTCTATACATCACTGCACGTATATTCTGAAGTTACGTAATGTTTTTACCCGTTTTTATGGTTTGGGTTTGTTATTTTTTTACTGTGAGAAACTACTCGGTGTGCTAAATAAACGTGAAAAACCTAAGTTAATTTCACATAAGTCATTGTCATTGAAGAATTGGAGGATGTGGGTGTCAGGATTGGTGATAGGTCCATACAGGTCAAACACTCAGTCTTATTCATGGCATGAAGAGAACCTGCGTATTGATTTCCTGTGTTTTAAAAAAAACAAATAACTCTTATCTCTGACTTCATAAAAGATGAATCATATTTATTTGCAAAGGTTTTGCCTTTAAGGATTTAGTTCTTTAATTTGCTTCACGGGAGTTATTTAATAGCTATCAAAATCGCAATCTAGTGGAAAAAATACAGAATCTTCAATTATCACTATTGCTTGTGCAAGTTTTCAGTTTTCATTCTACATTTCCTTTGTTGAAATATTTAACACTCCCTTCCTGTTTTGAGTTCTATTTCCCTCCCTTTGTTTGTTGCCTATATATTATGTGTCTGTTCTTGGTTTTAAATAGGAGTTTCTCTTCCCATAGTTAATTCGCTTCTGGTTTAAGAGCTCACCCATTAGGTACACTATTGTTATGCTCATTCATTAAAAGGTATGTTTTACTAGAAAATCTCTTGCCAATTAAAAATGTTTGTTAGAATAGTAAGATAATCAAATGAACAGGCAAGTGTTAAACTACTCTGCTGAAACCTTTGGAAGAAATTCCAGCTTTGCCTAGTATACTCAAAAAGCCAAAAATAGTTGTTAGGATACTAGCAGCACCTCAAAAATATTTTTGAAGGTAGAAGTCTTATTCAAACAGGATGAAATTTCAAATGAGTGTGTTAAATAATGGAAACCACTGGAGTGAGTTACCTATAAACAAACTGAGAATTTCCATGAACTCTTGGTGCCTGCATTTGGACAAGCAGTTACTTTCTATTAGTTTTCAAGTAAGTCGTAAACAGCTTTGAAATGTTTAACTAAGAATTTATTAGTATTTATACCACTTGAGTGAACTGCCAGAGGGATTTAGACCCTGGTGATACAAAGATGACTAACCAGATTTGGCTCTTGATGCAGCTCGCTGAAGTTGGTGGGCTGGAAGAGGAAGGGAATGAAGAGCAAGTGTTGTGTTCTTACCGTAGCAGGACTGAGGTACCGTGTTTGTTACCTGAGGCCAGACTGACCTTTGCCACAGAAGTGCTCACTTCAACTGAAAACCAGTTCTCGTTGAATTGGGACCAATGCCTGATATGAACCCATTTAATGTCAAATGCTGAGACCAAAAGCAATGCATAAGAAGGCCACACAGGTCAGGATTCATCATGATTTTCATAATTTATGTAAGAACATAAACTTGAAATCCCGGCTCTTTGCTGCCGTCAGAATGACTGCCTGAGTCATCTTTTCTCTCTAACCTGGAATGATTATGATGGTATGTTCTGCAGATTTAAGGAAGTATCAATGATTCAGCAGCAATTACTTTTTAATTGCCCCCTTTTTTGTGTGTGTTTGTGGGGGCGGGGGGCAAAGCCAGTAAGTTTCTTTCAGCATGGATCAATTCTTAAGTCTGATCCATGGCACCATCACACAGAGAGAAGTACTACCTTAACCAAGGAGGGGTAATAGATGAGCAGGGAGTTGGAGCACCAAAAAGAAACATGGTGCTCTTTGCAGAGAATGTAGATATTTCCCCAATGCACAATACATCAGTAGGAATGCTATATATGTAATTTTCAGACAACTGATTCTACATATGGGTCTCATAGATATCTTTAAAATAGATTTTTTAAGGGGATTGAAAGAATTTGGTACATTTAATCATCTAATCTTATGAAATGCCTGTTTAGTTTTCTTGTTAAAATGTTCATGGATTGTCATGGCATAAACAGTGACAGCAAGAGGGATATGCTACCTAGCTTAGCTGTCAATTTCCCTTTAATTTGAATCCAGACATTTGAAGATAATACAGGTAAAACACAGAAAAATAGACTGGCATCCTATTTGGTATAATACTGATACTTAATGATTCATAATTCCACCACAGGTCTCCTCGTGGACCACTCCAGTTTTAACTGATCATTGAATAACCCTACCTCTACTCTTTCATTACCTACAAGGAAACAGAGGGACAAGAGCAGAACTTGCAGAGTGATCACAGGAAAGTGCAGTCAACACACAGCCACTGTTTTCGCAATTTATTTTGTAAATATGATGAAAGTCAGAAGTAGCCAATATCCGCATGCTGCAACAGAATCTTGATCAGTCTGAAACAGAGAACAGATTAGGCAAGAAGAACACTTCAATGAGTATAAAATACAAGACTAATAATTAATTTTACCTATTATTTCCTTTTATAAACTCCTAGCAATGCAAGAAAAATATGGATTTCCATTGGCTCACAAATAGAAACAGAAATGGCACCCCCTTAGAAAGGCAAACATTGAACAATATTGTAAAAGGTAAAAGCTTTGTAAATCAAATGTATATAGATTTTTTTTTTAAGTTACACATCTGTAGAATTAGAAATATTTAGTAATGTTTCCTTCCTTAAACTATGTTAAGTTGGAAATAAGACTGAGTAACAGTATGAGTAGTATAAGAACAAATTGATGATCCTTTTATTCTTATTATTTTCTACTGCCCATCACTGGAACCTCTGAAAATTGATACTGCCTAAATTAGTGCTGTGCTAAGGTACCACCTTGACTTTTGTGGGTTGTGTAAGCCAGAAGCACAGGAAAGAACAGCCTTGAGGAGTCCCAGGTCTGGCTTAGTGAGAAGCCTGGCCTAACAGCTGTGAGGCTTTGCAGTACCTCAGCTAGCTCTACTCTACCTTGTGTCACATAAACAACAGAATTTCTTTATTTGGAAGGGTTGGACATTATTATTGGTGAAGGGGGTATCAAGTACTATTCTAGGTCCATTTAAAAAAATATCATTACTGTGATTTTCTTGGGTTTGTAATGATTTGATTTTTAATAATAACTTGCAGTAATGTTACAATATTTTACACCCCAAAGATGAAATACAACATTTTAATGTGGTTTTAATGTGGTTTGTCTTTGTTTGCTTGCTTTTTTTTTTTTTTTTTTACTTTTTTAGGGTTTGTAGTAAGAAATTAAAGTTTGTAAATACAAAACAGGTATCACAAGTGATATGCTACTGTCTGGCATGTCCTGCAGTTTGAGAGGAGGTTCTTACTGATGCACCAAAACGTAGCAAAGCAAATCAGAGTACACCAGCAGCTAAACTGTGATCACTTTATTAATCACTGCTTGAACAACAGCACAAATGGCTAAAATGATTTGTGAATGTGTAGTTAGATACCTGGTATGGTGTTTGTAAGTAATGAGAAGGAGAATTGACAGGATCCAAACTCTCTCTTTCCTCATACACCAGTCCTAGGTCAGGTCTCCAGCACTGTTGTCTCCCCACACACTGGAGCAAGAACAAACAAAACAGTGGAGAAACCCATAGTCTGACAAATAATTTGACATTCTATAGATTGCTGCATACTCACTTGTTGCATATTCATTTTGTGAGAGAAATAATTATAATGGGAAAATAATATTCCGACTAGGGAACAATGTAATGATAAAAAGATTGACTGATATATGCATAATGATATTTCTGTTGCAGCAGAAAAAAGAATGCTAATTTAGATCTACTACTTGAAATTTTCTCCTTTCCTCTCCTGAATAATGAACTTTCCTTATATAACACTTTTCTTGTAACATGAATATAACATGTATCTCACAGTATTCATAACCATTTACAATTTATTGGTGTTTGTAGAGGTCTTTGAACTTTTTAGGTGAAAAATACAAGGTATGTATAAAGCATTATTTTGTACTTATAGCATGAATATTAACTTTCCAAACAGCTGCTTGAATTGTATTTAAAATTTAAATACATAAAACTTTAGTATTAAAAGTCTTCTGAACAGGCTGTGTTAAAAGAAGCACACAGAAAACACTCTGTAGTTTAATGTGAATACACTGTGCCACAGAAATGTGCAAACTTTTGGCATATGCTCATGCCTTAAAAAAGATGTATCCTGTAAGGCACAGTGCAGGCAAGTGGCTGGCGCTAATAGGACATTGAGGTGTCACAAAGGTGACTGACATCAAACATTTGCATAATGCAGTAAAAGACAAACACATACAAAGAGTTCATATTTATTAAAAAATATTCAACGAAAAAAAATACTAAGAAGAATTTGCATTTGGTTAACAGAGTGGATGTAGACTAGATTTTCTAGCAACTGTAGGTTGTTTTTGATCAGGGAGCAGATTTTTTTGTTGGTGGTAAATGGTTGTGAATGACAGTGAAGAGCAAGAATGCAGAATATAAAATGAGAAGCAAAAGCTGCTGAATAAATGGAGCAAGGTAAAGGTGTCTGGGAGCTATAAAGAGAAGGAAGAGGTACAAGTGAAAAATAACTAAATGGAAGAGTATTCTGTATAACAGATTATCAGGCTATTTGCAGTGTGTTTATGTGAGAGAGCTTCTGTATTTCTTTCATGTCAAGAATTGTTAGTTCTTAATCTACCAGTGATACAGATAAATGGCTAAAGCAACATATTTTTTCTTAAAAGGATATATATTTCATCAAATGGTAGCTCAACTAATTTATCTCCTTTATGATGCTATTTGGCAGTTGGTTTATTTATGAGCTGTTTTTTCTCGTTCTGTATGTCCAGCACTTTTGCACATTACAGGAGGTTTCCATCTCCATTAAGTATGAAAAATGTGTTTTACTGGATTATTTGAGAGACATATATATTTTTATGAAATGATTTCTCAAGAAAACCCAAGGAAACTGCCAGTGGAATGATGTGTAGTTTAATTTGGAAAATGACATTTTAGAAATAGGCTCTAGACATTTCCTATTTATCATATTTTAGTGAAGACATATACTACTTGCTCTTTTTCCCTTTTTCTTTTTTTTTCTGGAAACAACAGCTCTGCAAATTCAACCTTGTCTTGAAACTAAGTTGTGGTGCCTAAGTGTCATCATCACTAGGAGTTGTGCAGTCACCAAGTTCAAGTGTTTTTCTTCCATTTGTGTGTATATTTATACATACTGCACACACAGATGTTGTGGAGCTGTATGCTGAGGTTTACATTTTTAGTACAGTGGTAGAACCACTCAAGATTTACTTGACTATTTTCTCCAAAACATTGTGCCTAGCAAACAAAAAGCAGCAGCTGCCTTCCTCTCACAGTAGCTGCTCATAAAATCATAGAGTTACAGAATCATTTGCGTTGGAAAAGACCTCCAAGGTAATTGAGTCCAACCTTTGGCTGAACACCACCTTGTGAAATAAACCACAGCACCAAGTGCCACATCCAGTTGTTTCTTGAACACCTCCAGGGATGGTGACTCCACCACCTCCCTGGGCAGCCCCCTCCAATGGCTGACAACCCTTTGAGTGAAGAAATTCTTCCAGATGTCCGACCTGAACATCTCCAATCACAGCTTGAGGCCACTTCCTCTCATCCTGTCTCTGGTTGCCTTGGAGAAGAGGCTGACTTCCACCTGGCTACAACCTCCTTTCAAGGAGTTGTAGAGAGCAGTAAGGTCTCCCCTGACACTCCTCCAGGCTAAACACCCCTAGCTCCCTCAGCTGCATCCTCATGTGACTTATTTTCTATACACTTCACCAGCTTCATTCCCCTTCTCCAGACACACTCCAGCACCTCAATGTCTTTCTTGAAGTGACAGGCCCAGAACTGGACACAAGACTCGAGGTATTGAGCAATATCTTTTCACTGTGTTGCAGTATCTCCATGAAAGGATTATTTCACTATGATTTTTAAAAAATTACATTTACAATGGTGCACATGATCGGTGAGCCTTTTATAAAAAGATACTGCTAAAAAAAGGGCTTGAATCACTTTCTGAAGAAACTGCATAGTTTCTGAATCAATGTGGAAGGAGAGACATTTAGAATAATATTGTTTGGTTCACTGCTGGTACTAAAAACAAATATATTTCTGGCTCATGACCCAGTAGAGGTAACAACTTTCTTGGAACTGTGGCTTCCCTCCCATTGCGTGCAGCATGCTCTCATGGCTCTCTCCCTCTCTCTCTCTTGTTTCTACCAGCAGGGATGAGTGACGATGTTTGAACAGTTCTATGTCCTCAGCTCTGTAGCTTTGGGATTTTATGCATATAAGCTAAATCATGAAAACTACAAACAATTGCTTATTTACTAGAGTAAATTTCAGGGGTAGTTTCATATTCAAATTAAACAGAAAGCAAAATCCCAGTAGTTAAGTCAAAGCCCACCAGATGATGACTCAGCCAGGACTCCTTCATTTTTAACAATTCAGAAAATAAAGTCACCTAATAGCTTCTTTAGAAGTTTTTTGCATTCTTTTTCCAAGTGCTTAGATGAGCAATATGATAAATAGGAACACTGAAATGTCTTATATGCCAGGTTGCTTGTTTGTTGGTATATTATGATATATATTCAGTCAGCCCACAGCAAGTACCCGCGCTGTTGTGGCATCTGATGCACTTATTGAACAGGAAGGATTTACAACCTTTTAACTGAACACAAAAGCTCCAAAACCTTTTACTCTTTTGATACCTCATATAAAAAGCTATTTAATATCTGAAAATTCCTGTAAGTAGAATAATTTGGGCTCAGTTACTGCATCATAAAGTCTTGACAGCTCATTGATCTTTAAATACAAGTTCTAAATACACAATTTTGTTTGTCAATAATGTTGCAGAATATTTTTTAGCAATTTTTTGGGGGAAAAAACAGATAAGAAAGAAAAACTAACTAGATTTGCTCAGACAGATAGTTTAAGTTCTTAGCTACAATGACATGAAAATAAATGGGTGCCCCTTTTTAATAATAGATGGAAAAAAATGACGTTTGCAAATTTTTTTCCAAGCAATCTCAGATCCTGGGGAAGGATAGAATAAATCTGGGAGTTGAAGTAAGCACTTGATGACTAACTAATAAATGTTTTTTGGGAGAGCCCAACTTTTGTTTATTTTCCTATTTCATGGACAAAAACGTGTGGGTTTTGTTAGTCTTATTGTAGGTTGTGCAAGTTTAAACAGTTGAACTGCCCTTTTTTTAATATATTCAGTGCTGCCATCTTGTGGCCAGGAGTGCAATGAGCGTCCGCTTCTTACTGAAAATTAAAGGGGTTTAAGCAGATTAGATAATCACACATTTAAAATTCTTCATAAACTTAAAAAAAAGAGAAAGCTACAAGAATAATACGCTATTGATGTGTATTTTTATAATCACAAAAGATTTTTTCAGCTTATATATATATTTTGCACATTACTACATGGAAGACAAATACCCACAATAAAAGTCTATATTAAAAATAGCTATAGTGAAATAAAGGTCCATTCCTGCTTTCATTTTTCTTTTCAGAAGAAAAACATTATTTTAAAAGAAATTAATATTATTATCTGCATCGATAATGCAGACTAACTCATCTAGTAAAAATTGAATATAACATGAATGTAACATAAATAATCCAGTCAATATTCTCATTTTCTACATGAGAAAGGCTAAGAAATATGTTACTCTAAAAATAGGGTTTTAAATCAAAGACAAGAAAAGCAGATAGTAACATAGAAAGCATTTGCAAATTAAATGGTGGTGATGGGGAATGTGGACTGTTCACTGTCAGTTCAGACTGCAGTCTAAAACAGCTTTCAGATACAGTGGTAGGTGGTATAGTGGCACATTTCATATAGTGTTTGTATTATCGTAGGGCTGTGGAATTCCTAGTTCTGTACCAGAATAATATAGTGCTAGATGTAGCATAAACATAAACAAAATAGACAGCTCCTTCCAAAAGAATTAATTACATAAGAGAAAAGAAAACAAGTTAATGCAAACAGAGAAACAGAATTATCAGGTGAGAGAAAAAAGTGAAAAAAAACAACAAGCAGAACTCAGGAAATATTGCAATAGTGGTTAGGGCAGTGAGCAGACTTGGTAGCAGATGTAATCAAAGAAACATAAATTTGTGTATGTGGTGTCAATGTTTTAAGGTGGCATATGCATGTAGTAGAAAATAGCCTGTGTCACTCCCTGCTGTAATCAACAATATATATAGAACTGATAAGAATTTGTTGGGAAGAAGTTGACTTCTCCATAGGACCATCCTACAAAAACTTCCAGAATTTCCATCTGTCCCCCATCTGTGCCTCTGCTATGTACAGCTGCTGAAAGACAACACTAAGCCTTGGTCAAGCAGGATTTAAAGTATGTCTGCACATCTGTTCTCATCAAGGAATGCATGAAAACATGACTGAGGTAGCTGAGGACACCATTTATTGGTCACACTTTGCCAAATGGCAGCTTTCTTCGCTGGCTGTCTTGGGCATGTCTGCCCAGCACGGTAATTCAGATGATCGACATCTGGGCTCCAGCAGGTAGGAGCAGCCCCACCACAGAGCCAGCACTGACCTGAACTCACTGATGCATAAATCATGTATCCACTCACATAAAGCATTGGTGCATACACACAGGTTTTAGTCTTGCTCTTGGCAGGTTCATTATAATTATTTCTTAATAGATTGTATGAAAACCTTTGTTCTTTTGGAAATGCAGGCAGCACTGTGGGAGTGGGGAGATGACCTTAGCAACACATACAATAATGCTCACAACTTGCTCATCTCAGACTCCTGCAATACCCTGTTCTGTATTTTCAGGTGGTAATTCTCTGGCCACTGTTGACAAAGACACTTTATGAAAAGGATATCCAGATTTTAAAGTTTTGTGACTTAGGTAGGAATTGTTATTTCCTAAATACATTTAAATCCAAGAAAAAAATTTAAATACCATAAAAGAAGTAACAAATGTTCATGTTCTTCCTCTTAATTGTGACTCCCTAATTGTGCTTCCTCAACTGCAGCCTTCTAGAACAGAGTGTGCAGAATAGTTGAGGATTTGGTACCTAATTAAAGTCTGTGCTAATTGTGAATATTCATAGTTTCAGAAAATTAATACATGATTCTCCCATGCTGAACACCATAAATTATTCGTTTTGAAAATACCTCCCTTTATCTATGTTTCCATCTTACAAGAGCTAACTGAGGACTAAACTTCCTTGTATAAGAGAAATTTAGAAAATATGTACTCTGTAATGTTTGGGTACTGTATAGATAAGGATGTTTTTCGTTAACAGCCATCTAACTCGTGATATCTGATCTTGTACAATTAATACATTCACACAGCATGGTTAAATAGCATAATTAAATTGTACCTATATATATTTTAATTTCTAAGAGTTTAACTCACAAGCTTGTGGGTAATACTACCACTAAAAAAGAGCCTTCAGTCCTACAAAAAGGAGAAAGTGCCACAGATACAGTCCAACACTTGCAAAAAATAACAAGCAACCAAAAGCTTAAAGTTACAACCTACCCCCCCCCCCCCGCCTCCAGCAAACAGAAGAGCTTTAAACCAGCAGAATAGAAAAATAAAGGGGTTTGGGGTGAAAATAGAAAAAACTGAAATGGTGTTTAAAATGTCTAGAATGAGCTAATAAAATAATTTTAAAAGAGAACACAAAGGAAAGCATTAAGGCTTAATGATAAATTTGCAAGCACTGGAAATGAAATGGGCAAGGGCTTGATTTGAAAACAGGGAAAGCAATTACTTTGACATGAGTTTTGAGTAATTTGAACAATAGAGAATTTTCAGAAATAAATGTCTGTCTTCCAGAAGACTCCTACTCCTACTCCAGAAGACTCTCCTACGGAGAACGGCACTATATGCTCTAAATGAATCCCTTTTTAAAAGCTTTTTTTAAAAGCGCTCATCTCTTCAGTTGCGAGCGCTCTGAGCAGCAGACTGGGTGTCCGCAGGACGGTGCGAAGCCCAAGGGCTCCCAGAGCGCGCCCTTGAGCCCAGGGCACGTGAGCACGCTCGGCTACTTCGTCTCCACAGCGACTCTACTTTGTTACCGCCACTTAACAACTTTGTGTTGCGCCTTTCTGCCAAGGGCCCCAAGGGGACGGCGGGCGCTCCGCCGGGGCCGGGGCCCTGCCCGGGACCTTCCGCACCGGAGCAGGGTGCTGGAAGCTGGGGCAATTCCCTGCTGGGGGCCGGCGGCGGGACGGGGACACTTCCACCTTCTGAGGTAAAGGCGACCTCCTCACACGAACCCCGGGAACGCCGCGCCCGGAAGACAGGCCCGTTCCAGCGACCGTCCCGCCACCTCCCGCCCGCCCGCCGGGACTCCATGTCGGGAACGCGCGGGACGGGAGGGGTCCCGCCATAGAGGTAGAGTGGCGCGTGCGCGGGGACCGCCCCGCCGCTGGGAAGTGCGGCCGCCCGCGCTCGCCGTACATTGCGGGCTGTACCAAACCCCGCTGCTCCGGCGGGGGTGGGTGCGATCGGAAAGTGACGGAGCGCCGGGACCCGTCGGCTCCAGCCCATCCCGCGGCCGGCGGAGAGAGCCCGGCGGGGAGAGCACGGGGACGGCGGCGCCGCGGGTGAGGCGGCGGCGCGGCGGCAGCTGCACCGAGCGGGGCCACGGGGCCGCGACCCGGCCCCGGCAGTGGCGGCGCCGGCGGAGGGGCGGGGCGCGAGCGGCTTTGGGTAATGGCAGCGCTGTGAGGACGGAGCGGGGCAGCGACCGCGGCCGAGGGCAGGAGCGAGGGAGGCCGGGCGGGGGTCGCTGACTCGGGCCCCGGGCCGCCAGGTAACGCCCTCGCCCGGCCCGGCGCGGCGCGGCCGCCGCGCTGAGAGGAGGGAGCGCCGCGCTCGGGGGGAGGTGGCGGTCCCGACCCCGCCGGGTGTGCGCGGGGGCGATCGGGCCCTGCCTCCCGTCCGACCCCGGCCCCGCCGCTGCCCGCGCCCTGGGCCCCCGTGCCCCGGCGGTGTCCGTGCGGCAGCGCCCGCTCGCCGCGTGCTGCCCCGGGTCCTACCCTTGCCCCGCGGGGAGGGCGCGGTGCGGCCTCTCCGGCGGGGCCGCTCATTATCGGCTGGCTGAGCCCTAAGCCAGTTTCGCTTTTGTTTTGGTGGAGGGAGAAGGTGGGGAGCAGGGCACGGGGCGGGGGCGGGCAGCTCTGGTCACCTGTTTCACGCGAGTGCTCCTGCCCGTGGCTGTGCACCTACCACGGGCTTGTAATGTTGCTTATCGAGATGGTTAAATAGGTTGGAAATTTGGGGAGTTCTTTGATGCTGGACAGAATGCTATGTTTATTTGTGTGAACAAATATATGCAGTATGACAGCGGTATGTTTTAAAGAATGAGGCGATAGAAGCGACATCCTTTCATTATCCTGCTGTGTAAATATATTTCAATAACATCTGTGTACTTTAGGGCTTATCAAACAGGTATGGCCTTCCAACCCCCTGAATAGTCTAAACCCTAGGGTAGATATTCTGCCCTGCTATAGTTCTTACCGTGATCAATACAAGACGTTTAATAATTGAAGTTGGTGAGCTTGTGCTTTGCTGACACTGGAGCACAACATACCCCAAAAAGCCCAGTGTCTTACAGTAAAAGTTACACCATATTTGTTAAAATGTCTGTAAAAGATGAAAGAGAATGCCAAATAACAGTTATGTTAAACTCTTTAACTCCAGAGTACTTAAATGACCATATGGATGCTTTACATATTATTAGGTTTTAATCATCCTGATCACGGTGTTACTAATTCATGACAGTGGGATGTGCTGTGGGGAGGACTTTTTCTTCACCCTTCCTTCTTTCCCTTGGTTTTGCTTGTGTTTGAAGAAAGGGCTCTTTTACCTTGGACGTACAGCGTGTGTTTCCAAGACAGCAGACCTATAATACAGCACAAGTGCAGCTTCATTACCACAAGCACTTATTATGATTCTTAATGTCTTTTGTGGACCATGATTATTTTTTCTTGGGGTCGGCTAGAAATGCTCCCGTGTTTTCCAGAAGAGGGTATTAGAGCTTTTTGAAGATTACCGCTTCCCCTCCTGGAAGTGAGCTGTTGTCTGCCTCTGCTGAGGTGCATGTTTCTGTGAAACATCAGTGTGTTTTTCAACTTATTTTCTTTGATGGATCTTTGTTTTGTTGCTTCTTGCTGATTTTTCTGTGTAAGCTTCTGCCAACATATGGACTGAATTAATAACCATGTTACAAATATGACAACATTTACAGCAGTTGAGGAGTTTGGTTAGTTAGTCAGGGGGGCAGGTTGCATGCATCCATGCTAAAAGTTGCATCTGATTGCTTTCTTCATAAACTGAGAAGTAATATATCCTGTAAAAGCCAGTAGTGGTTAAGGTAGTAAGCTGGGTGGTTAATAGTTTTTTAGCAGGACATTTGATTCTTTCCCTTACAGAGGTCTGCCTCTTGTGCTTAAAGTCTTTCACTAGCATTCTGCTTTTCCTTATGACCTTGAAAATTTGGAAAGACAAGAGTCACTTGTCCATCTATTTGAAATGGAAATAGAAGTATTCTTTCCACTTTTTATTGTAGTCTTACAATGCCATGATTCTGAGCAGGAACTAGACTTGCTTTGTGCGTGGAATGTCACACATCAGGTCCTTTCTAGATTAGGTGCCTAGAACAGAGACTAGTTGAAACAAAGAAGAGGCCTTCACAGTTGTCTCTTTTTTAAAATCAGCTCACCTTTTCCCTAGTTTTATTCAGATAATTTAATGCTGAGTGGTTTTTTCTCCAATAAATCTCTTCTGGTATTTTTGGTATGAAATTACTAACACAGCTTCTGAATTTTCAAGTCATGTCTTACATGAAAGATTTCACTATTTGTCCTATTGCATAGTGCAGTAAGCTGCACAAGCTCTGCATATTGCCCTGTGCTCTCTTTTTCACATCCTGATCAAAGCTTTCAGGTTTTGTGGCTTTTCAAATGTAACACCAGAAATGTCTCATGAAAGCCTGAGGTGAGCATAGGCTACAAACTGACAGTAGGAATTTCAGATACTCTGGTAATAGTTATTGTGTTCTTAACCCAAATTTTCTTAGATATAGGTAAAACAGTCTTTGAATAAATGTAAACAAATCAAAATATACAGGAAAGTTGTTTTCTTTATATGATATGGTTTAATGAACCGCTTGGTGAGATAATGAACTTCACAAAGCCTGATGGTGTTAGATTAATAGATGTTAAGTTGTAAGCTTCTCATGCAACATTAATGTTCCATTCCATAGCATTAAAAATGAGGGATTGTGAGCTTTATTTTGGTGGGGGTGGATGTTCTCTGTGTTGCTCTATCATAGTGGTGTGACAGTGTACAAAGTTTAAATTGAAAAATTCGAAGGAAATGTATATTTTTTAATGATTGTGCAATGTTGTCTGACATGTTTAATTCTTCTACAGATTAACACTAAAGCCCCACAATGTCCTTGAAACCACGAGTAGTTGACTTTGATGAAACATGGAACAAACTTCTAACAACAATTAAAGCTGTTGTTATGTTGGATTATGTTGAAAGAGCAACGTGGAATGATCGCTTCTCGTATCCTTTAAGTGAAAAATCTGACTTAATGTGTTTGTGTGATGTGTTTAACACAGAGTAAACCTGTGTTACATAACAATTTCAGTGATCTTGAGTAGCTTGTTGTTAGCCTGTACCTGTTATTAAGACTGTGAATAAGTTGAAAGGGATGGGAAATTCTGCATATTTGGGAAGTATTCTATGTGAAAATCACCATGCTGATAAAAAGTAAACTGTCCTCAGCTTTAGTCACTTTTGGTAGCTGTAATACTTAGCTTATGCTAAAGCTTTTCTTACAGGTATTGTAAGAGTGTCCATTGAGTGTCCCCTATTCTGACAGTGAGGTTTTCTTGTATGTTTAAATGTGTGTGTGTAGCAGGGGAAATACCCGGGACAGAGAATGCACATCTTTAAATTTGGGATGTGGAGGATGATGAAGTTGTTCTGCATAAAGATGTCTCCCTCTTCTTTGCATTTCTAACTGCACTGATAACTACCATACTAGGCATTTCTACAGCAAGGGTTTGTTAAAAAGCCTTCTTTCTTTTCCTCCACTGTTATTGCCTCATTACTCCTGACAGTTAAACTATGTTTAAAAATAACTACTATTTCTGCATTCATATGGTCTTGCTTTTCAAGTCACAGCTGTACATACATTGTTGTAGTGAAAAGGTTTGTGTTTTACATGTAAAATGGACTTGTAATATTTTACAAGATTTAAGTTTCAGTGAACTTCTTTTAAAAGAAGTATAACTGTTCTAACCAATTATACTGTGCCCTGTGTCTATGTGTTCATTAGCTATGGTGAATAATTGGAGACTTTTACAAGGCTTTGCACCTGTTCTGCAGGAATTCGTTACAGTTTGGTTTATTTATTAGAGGGAAGAATCATTCAGGCTTATTTATTGACTTGTTAATTCTTGTGGGTGGAAAAAGAAGCACCTGAGAAGATCTTTGTTCGTAGGTTTTTTTCAACACAAGCTTATCCTGCGTGCAGGAGCTTGACTCTGAAGTCTCATCTTGTTCTAACATGTTACCATTTCTCAGAATTGCTTTCCCACATGCCTTTGTTTTGAGTGTGTGCATGTGTGTATGTACATAGCTCATAGTTCTTGTGGAGCCTTTTTGTGGTATAATAATCTTTAAGAACTCTTTCATTTTAAAATTTTGTAATTAATTTCTGGGGGCATGACTTGCCAACTTGTACTGAAGTCAAGTTCAAGTAACTTCAGAATTTCCAAACATTTTGAATTAATGAGGTGGGCACTTACTTGCTGAGAAGTTGTGCTGCAGTCATTTTTTCTAAGCAGTTTTTGAGGATTACATAATTCAGTCTTTAACAAGTGGTTAAATTCTGTATCTTAAAACTCTAAACATTTAAACAAGGGCATCTAAAATAGATTTAAATTAAGATAATAATTGTTGCATGAGATATTGTATTGATTCCTCTTGTCACACTGTTTCACTTAGAACTTCTTATGTGGAGACCTTGCACACAAGTCTGCTGTTGATCCTCTTTTGGGATTTACTCCAGTTGATTGAACATCAGAAAAGGATTGCTTATGAATAGCAGATTCAGGAAGCAGTCCTGGAATAATCATTTGGCATGTAGTTCTTAAGACCTAACTTACTATCATCTCTTAATTATGTTCCTTGGAAAGTGGCACTATTAGTGCCTGATTTAGCACAGGCACGAGCCTTTTGGCTTGTTATCTGTGGCTGAATGGCCCAAGGAGTTTGTGTGACTTGAAACTTCCTGCTTGAATGCTGGTTGTTTAGTACTTCTGCTTCCTGTAACCAAACTGCTTTTTAACACAAACTGCTTAATGGGTATTCAATAACTTGGTGGAACTGGTAGTTCTGTACAGCTGGAATGAAAACTTTTTCCAGATTTTATATAGAAAGAAGACTAAAATGTTAATAATATTTTTAAAAAGATTTGGCATTTAAAAATACGTCTTCTTCTTTGTTAACTTTTTATTCTCTCTTAAATTTAATTTAATTGGAGTAATGTTTCTAAACATATACAGGGACTTTAAATGAAATGTTGTATTAACTTTTTCTTATTGATTAGTCAGCGCAATGGAAAGGTGGCAAATTATTTGCACTGTTTTAATAAAACTCAGGTTATTTCATTGATTATAGTATCACTTGATCTTTGTACTGTATAGTTGACACAGTGATGTGGAAACAAAGGATAAGACACAGCACAGAATCGTGGTTTCAGTCTGCAGCGGTGTATTCTAAGAAGTGTTAGCTTTCTCTTGTGCTGTTTGAGGCAGCTGAGATCAGTGGAGTATGGAGGCTAATAGTATTTTAGGGATAACAGGCTTGTACTATGCATATTCCACCTCTAGAACTAATTTTTGCCCACTAGTTCCCCAGAATTTGTTTGTCTCGAATATAGTGTTTCCTTTGTAACTTAGGGTAATTTTATTGTTAAACGTGGCTTATCTTTAAAAAAACCTTTTATCTCATACTTGAAATGCTAGAATGGCAATGAGCTGGGAACCACAATGGTATAAGAGTTAAAATCTTCTGGAAAAGATCACTTGAAGACCATATGTCACTTTATTTAAACTGTGAGTCATCCGGAGCCACCTTTGACCTTCAGATTTCCTTTTAAGATTCTCTGCAGAAAGAAATGTGTATGAACTTGTTTCATTGTCTGCTAAATGAGTGACAGTTATGTCTGTATTGGAGGGGTTATTGTGAGTACGTTGTATCACTTTCAAGACTTTGCTGTTAACTGTTCAGTGGGCATGGGAGTGGTTTTTAAGTTAAGGCTTGGTTAGAGAGTGGTAGGTAGTTCACCTGTGCTTTGGTAACTGCCTTTTACCTAGAACTTTTTTGAAAAGGTGGGACATCAGGCTCTTCCTGTTGTTGTCTTTAGTTTTCCACCCAGTAAGTTACAAATAAGATGAACAGTACCCAGGGGTAGCTGTACTTCAAACAGAATTATTTTAGAAGTATGCAGCATGGCCATCTGGGTTTTTTTCCCCATTTTTTCTCCATGTTTCTTCTCACTTCTCTAATGAACTGTTTTACAAGGATCCTATGATGAACCAGAAACTTAAACATGTATCTTTAAGAACAACTGGCCCAAAGAGAAGAGTAAGTTAAGTTCATACGGTCATGATTCTTTCTGACTGAATCCTCAAATCCTCTACAAATTTTGGTTCTGTTACAGAAGATTGATGAATAGAAATTTCCCTAAACCTTGCATTGGTCTCCTAGAGAAGTCTTAACTAGATGCTTTTTTAACCCTGAGGACAATATTTGTGAGCTTGTATAACCTTGGATATAGTATTTTCTGGCTGACAGTAATTTTGTTATTGTTCCTTCAGTTTCCCATTGCTGGGTGATGCCCCTCAAATAACAACTACCAAAGCACTTAAATCACAGAATGGTTTTGATGTTCTTGTTCTCAATATAGAGTGGAGGCCCCTAGGCAGCAGTTTGGCTGCAGCTTCCTCTGGCCTTTCTCACCCTGCAAAAGTGCATGCTGAACTGGAAGGACAGATGGTTTTCACTATTAAAGATAAATTATTGAACAGTAAAGGCTTCCTCCTGTTCTTCTAAGGGACAGCAGCACAAGAAAAATGTGCTCTAAGTTTATGGAGTAAAATACCAAGGATGATTAGTGATTCCTTTCCCCTCAGACTTTATTTTTTTTGTTAAGAGAGTCACAACATTTTGAATATGACCCTTAAATTTGGATTCTGGCCTCAAAGATAAAATGAATAAAGAAACAGGTACAAATTGATCAAGAAAAAGCAGTTTTGCTACAGTCAGCAGTTTTGTATTTCAGTCTCATGAAAGCTTTTCTTTTGTAGAATTCCAGAGAAACTTGCTATCCAGCAAATAGTACTTGGTTGATACAGGAAGGTGAGGTGCCTGTTCAAGTGCTTCTGTGATTAAGCTCTTAGGTTGCATATCTGCTGATATTAAACACAGTGGCGTATGTCAAGGAAGAATACTAAATTCAGCTTTCTTCATTTATAAGAAAATTTATTCTCTAGAAAAAGGAAAGGCATGTTTGGAAGATGTGCATTTTCATGAAGGAGCAGAGATACCATTTGTAGTGTTAGGCGTGGTTATTAAAACTAAGAAACTTCTTTACAAGATAAATTCAGAAATACTTGTTTGCTGCTTTCATCAAATAAACTGCTGTTGCTATTTTCTTGTGCTGCTGTGGCGAAGACTGCCTCTTTCCTCTAAATTTGTTGTAAGTTGTTCTTGTAGTAGAGATCTGTAATGGTTTTGGTGACAGATAGTGCAGTTGTAGATCTAAAGAGAAGAGGTATGTCCCCTTTGCTTGTGAGTAGCTTCTGAAGATTTCTAATTCTGAGTTTAATTTCTCAAAAATATGTTTGCATAGTGAAGAGGCTTGTGGTTTGAATTATACTGAGGATGCATTTGACTACTCGCCATCCTTAGACTGAGAAAATTTGTTGGGGAGGGGAAAGTGTAAAAACCAATTATTCTTTACAATCTCTTTAATAGAATCTTTCATTCTTCACTGTGTGAGTTTGTTTTGATACTTTATTGGTCATAACTTTACAAGCTGGTGTAGTGCAATGGTAGCTACTGTTAAAAATTTTGCCTGTTTTGTTTCTCGGTGTTTCCATTTGGTGCTTCTTGCTGTTTTAAGGAGAATTCTAATAAAAATGATCTATATGAATGAAATAACTGTACTCAAGATTAGATTCTGATTGGGCTATCTGAGATTCCAGTTGCCAGATAAAGGGTTTTTTCCTAATTAGTTCTCCTAATCAGAATCCTCTTTGTTTTGAGTAGTAATTCCATATAAAAAATGAAGCATGCATTTGGACAAGCTGTGTGATGAGAGCTTGACACTGTTCTGTAGATTAAGCAGGTGACTCTTCAACTGCCTGTGTCTTCTACCTGCTTTTGCATAGGTATGTGCTTTTTTAGGGTAGACTAGAGGAAAGCAGATCTTGTGTCTTCTCTTAATTTAAGTGATATACAATCATTGATTTCTGTCATGGCTGGCTTTAAAAAGTGTCGAGGCTTAGTGGTTAAGCATAATGTTTTAAAGTAATTTCTACAGAACAGCATGAGGTTGTTCATGTGAAGCTTGACCTAATCCTTGCTTGACTTTTCTGAAAGCAAAGTTCTTAGTCATAGCTTCTCTTCCTCAAATTACTCTTAAAACTTGATATAAACCAAAGGTGTAGCTCTGCAAGGTAGTTCAGGGACAAAATCACCTTAAGGGTGGTTTAGCAGTTTGCTGCTGCCCATTTAAGTTAGCAAGTACGACTGTTTTGTGTGGCTGTGATCTAAACAGGATTACTGAAATTACAACAATGGTTAAAAGAATACAAACTTTTTTATCCACGCCGCCATTGTGATTATTTAATTTTCAGTGTTCTCTGAATTGTTTTACCTGTGCAGTTGAGGGCAAAATGCAGGGATAGTAAGTTGTTTTGGACTCCAGGAAGGAAAACTTGAAGCTGGCTTCACCGTGTGTTTGCTCTGCTCTGTACTTGGCTAATCATGTTCTTAACCTATTTAGTGCTTCTTTCCATTATATGAGAAGAGTTTAGTTCATGTTGGCTGCAAATACAGAAGAATGGTGCATAAAAGCTGTTTTTCCACTTTGAGATTATTGAATATTGTTTATAAATGGCAAATAAAGGGTAGAAGCCACATCAGTATGGGGCTATCAGAAGTTTCAAGATCTTAGCTCTAACGTTCCCTCAGCATCCACTATTTAAAATTTAATATTGATGCTGTAAACTTGGATTCTGTACGAGCCAGTACTTACACTAACTTCAGAAAATGTTCCATTTTGTCTTTTTTACTTGAATGTAAAAAAGACCCCAAAACCTAAACTTCTTGTGTGGGGAAGAAAGGGTTCTGTAAATCATAAATTTTGTTGATATGTTTTCACACTTTAATACAAACCTTGACTTTGAGCCCAGAGACATTTATGCTTTGTGTGTGGCCTATCCTGAACCTCTTGGAGAGAGACTTTATACTGAGACTAAAATTTTTTTGGAGAATCATGTACGCCATTTGCACAAGGTAACCTGTACAGTTACTGATGTCCATGTAGGTGTTCTTTGTCCTTCTTTTGACTGTTTGTAGGTTTTTATGAGACTAAATCACAGATGGCAGAGTTACAGAGACACAGTACTTGTATATATGAAATATGTAACACATATCACACAACAATGTAGGCAGATACAGATATGTTGATATGCAACACAAAATAAATAATTTTCTTTCTAAGCCAACAGTTATGGTTTATGCAATATATTCATTGGCTTGAAAAGCAGGTTCTTTTTTTTCTGTTGAATGCTTATAGTCAAACTAGTTTGAGGAACATCTTCACTTTGAAAATGTACTGTAGTTTGTCATTAGCCTTCTGTTTCAGCAGAAAAATATCTACTCCAGAGTCTTGGAAACTGATTGTATATACTCTGTTAAAAAAAAACCAAAAGAAAACCTTCTGAAATATGTGGGAAATAACATAAATGCTTGGGAGGAGAGGAAATAATGGCTAATTATTTATTATGACAAATAACAATATTGGTATATCTATATAGCTGTGAGTTAACTTCTGTTTCCTCAGCTAAGACAGCAAATTTAATTAGAATCATGATCCTCGTGTTTAATAGATCAGATAGATGAACGGTGCCTCCTTCTATATCAGTAAAAAGAGAGGTAGATTTAAGTAAGATGCTTACCTGTCTTTAGTGTCTTTACAGGGGATAAAGCATTGCAAATTCTGGATAGCGCTGCTAAATGGCTTCATGCTTAGGTACCTGAGTATTTGACAGGATAGGCTGGGTGTCTTAATAGGCAGTTCCACAGGTTACAGAGAGGATGGTTCTTACACTCTGATATACTAAATCAGTTCACTAAACTAGCAGAGAACTCTGCCAAATAAGTTCTTCCTCATTTATTTAGTGAGCTGAATGAGCTCACTTAGGATAATCAGGCAGGTGCCAGCACAGTAGAAGCTGTCGGAAGTAGCTGAAAGCATACATCCATTTTTGAAATAGGCTATCCACCACTCGCCTCTGAAATAACGTTGCAAAATCTTTGCAAAATGCATACTGCAGTGGAAAGCATTCTCAAGTCTTTTTTGTCTACCAGTTTTCCTCTTTCATGATTTTTTTTACCTTTTTTTTTGATTTTTTGCATAGGCTTCTTTGCTGCTTGAGCCAGATTTTAAAATACAAACTCTAGAGAGAATTAAAGTTGAATTCCTAGGATCTCATCCCCCCTCACAAATCATACTAATTAGTGTAAATTGTTGAATTTACATTGTTGAATTAGTGTAAATTCTCTGAAGTATGAATCTATTTTGAGACATTCAGTAGCTTTTTAGATGATGATTTGCTTAAATTTCAAAATATTTGGGCCTAGATTTGAAAAACTTATATGCATTTCACATTTATATGTATCTGTGCTTTGTTAAAATTGTTTTATTCTGTGATTCCTGGTAAGTATAAGGACTTGTCCATCCAGTAAGGCATAGTGGTTTTAAGTGGTTATCGTTGGTCAGTTCCTCCAGTGTGCAGTGCAAGTGGCTGTGTGAATATAAAACTGATCTGTGTCAGTGAGAGAATGGTTCTGTGAGTTATCCCACCAGTATGATGTGAGAATATGAACCAGGCTTATTCAAGTAGGTACTTCTGAAAAGATCAATAGAAAATAATACAGTAGGGAGATGGCTATTTTTAAATGCAAAATCAAGCAAGTCCAGATGTTGTAGCTGGCTTACCAAAACTTGGTAGTATTAAGATGTGTTAGCTTTTTGGTCATTGCCACAATTCTGAATATGCAAATACTATTCCAAAATTATAATCCCATGATAACTTTTTAAGTATGTGTGCTATTTTCATACTAATTCTAGTGTGGGGGGGTGTGCCTTCACAGAGAGTTCTGGAAGCTGAAGAACAAGTACTGGTTATGTATCACAGATACTGGGAAGAGTATAGCAAAGGGGCAGACTATATGGACTGTTTATACAGGTAAGCTTTTTAAAAGAGTTGTTAAACTTTTGAAATTATTAAAATTATCTGCAGCTTAAGTTGAAGAGTGTTGATTAAAGAGAGCAATAGATGAATATGCCTCAGGTCAGTTTTGGAGCGAATATAGTTATGGTAGCAGAACATGAGAAAGAAGGAATAATGCCTCAACAGGTAAGTATCCAAGATGGTTCCTAAAGTTCTTTCATTACTGTTGTATTCTACTTGATGTTGCAGTGCTGAATGTGTTGGTGCTCATCAGCCCTGCAGCGTATAAGCTCATAATTCTAGGAGTTCTACAAGGATGGCACTGGACTGCAGTGTGCGGTTGAACCAGCATTGTTTGATTCAAAGCTTTGCCACATACCTTGGCAAAACCACAGTTCTCCCTTCTAGTGGGGCCTTTCAGACAAGGTGATGTGCTCTTTATTTTCAGGTGAATGTTTGAGCTGCAGGGATTGGAGAGGGAGTGAAAACTTCTCCTTACTTCTTTTCTGAGAACTTAAGAAACTAACAGTTTGTATACAAGCAATCCATTTTACTCTCTTCTCTTTTTTTCCAGTAGATTACAGCCAAATCTATAAATAACACAACTAAACCCTTTTATTTTTATAAGTCTGCTCTTTCCTGAGTTGTGAATGTATTTCATTGCTAATAATGGTAGCTTGAGCATAGAAAACTTACCCATTTCTGAGTTGCTAAAATTATAACAGTGTTGATATGGCTTTGGATTTACTAGGATTTGGATTTTAATCCCACTGGGACTGTAGGTTGAACATTCTGATGTCTATTATGCATGTGATACCCAGTAGGTAAATATAATTTAAGAGGCACTTTCCATTGTACTTAATTGATGGTATGATGTGCAGATTTACAAAGGATTTCAGGACCTTTACTAGTAAGTTAGGAGATGTATGTGTGATCTTGTAAACTCTATTAAATTTTCACTATCACACTGGGAACAGATGTGATGGAGTCTATCCTGAGCTTGCAAACTTTAGTTCCATAAAGTGTCTGACTTAACTGGAGAGTAGATAGAGGAAAATACACGACAAGTACGTAATGTGTATACATCTCACTGATTGTGCTTCATGTGATGGTTTTTCTGAGAGCTTGTGTGCCTCTGGTCATAAACAAACAAATTAAAATACTTCTCCCATGGTGGAACTTAATTTTTTGTTTTATTTTTAAACAAGTGAGGGCATTTTTTTCCCAAACAGATATTATGTGCATAAACCAACCTGTACATTTACATAAGCTCATATTTCACACCAACTCGCCCATCCTAACTCTTTTTCCTGCTTTGTATATTGTGTTTTGGTCCCAAAAATGTACTTGTTAAGGGTGTTCTTTTAGAAGTATTTTCACGTCAAAGTTGTAACTTCGTTGTTTGTGCTGAAATTCTGAATTTTGTCATATCTCTTAGAAGTCTCTAAAGGTATAACTTTGTGAAAGAATGATCTTTCTCTTCAATAATAAAACATACATTGTAATGGGACCTAGAAGACCCCACATGAGGACAAGAAATAATTCAGTGCTTGAGTAGTAGAATCGTAATGACTTTCATGCACTGGAAGCCCTTCATTAACTGAATGTCATTATGTCACTCTTTCATTTTTTGAGAGAATATTTTGGATGAAAATACTTGTGAATACCATAGGAAGATATTCTGCTTTTTATAAAGCAGTTGGAGTTCTTTTCTTACTTGCATGCCTGCTCTCAGAAAAGTACCATAATTTAGTTGACTCTCTTGTATCCCAGGTTCTAGTTTGTATAATTCTTCCAGCAATTAAATTAATGTCTACAGCTAGTAATTTGAAAGTTATTTTAAAATAGATTCCCTTAAAATTTAATTAGGCTTGCATCTCTGCTTCTAATCTGATAGGCAGTATTTGAAACAGTACTAAAATGTGAGGCACTTTTGAGCAAAATTCATAAAATGCAAGATCAATCACTTAATTGGCAAATGAGTTAAATCTTTTCTTTCTTCAGTGTTGATTTTGATTTGGTTTTTTTCACCCACTCTCTTCAGTGCATTTTGGTCGGAAAACAAACCTGGATTCTATTTGAAAAGTAAAACCCCATATGTGCATGACTAAACCAAGGTGATAAAACTGATGGAATAAGGATCACTGAAAGAAACTTTTTCAATTGTTGTTTTTGTTAGTTCTGATGATAAAAATAATAGATAAAAACAATGCTGGACATTAGGCCTTACTAGTGTCTTGGTGCTGTAACTGGTGTCATAGGTACTTTTAAAAAATCTTATTTCAAATCATTGGAGGGTTTTCTTATCCAGCAAATTGAAATTAAGTCATTTAAAGAAGAAGAAAAAGAAAGAAGTATTACAATTATTCATAATAAAATCCTGAAAACTAAACACATATGGTGCAGCTTTTGCTTTGTTCCATTTTGTCTTTAAAATATTTGTAATAATACCAGCATATCAAGGTATAGCAATTTTTAGTTTTACATGCTACTCTTAGTTCTCTTTCTGTGTGTATTGATGGAAGAGAGGGGGTGAGTGAGGGGAGTGTGGAGCTTTCCTTTCCAGCAAGTTTAATGAGAAAAAGCAGATTGGCTGCTTCCCCCATGTGCCACCAAGGAACATGCCTGCTTACTGCTGGTGTTCCAGCTGTTCCTGATGTCCTCACAGGTTTATATGACATGGAGGGCCTGTAGCCTTCTCGAGAGATCTGCATTTGCAGTTCATGGTTGGTATTGATGGTAGCACTGGGGTTCACAGTACTCTCTAAGAGTCTGAAAGTAGCTCAGGCCACTGTACTCCAGTTTGTCATCACTGCACTATGACAAGTCTTCCTTCTTTGGACTCTGTGGTGTCCTAAATTCTTTCAAGTTCACAGGATTTCACAGTGTGTTCCTCCTTTGCTCCTTTGCGTGGCTTTTGCCTTCATGCCGAGAGTGTTCAGACATCTCTAGTCTGGTGCAGCCTCTGAAGCCTGAATCTCTTAAAGTGCTTCAGTAATTTGGCTCTTTCCAATGTCTGAAACTGGGAATATCAAAACTTCTGGTTAGGTCAGAAATTAAGAAAACATTCTCAGTTGCCTCATTTAAGCATTTCTAATATAAGAAATATTATAAGTGGAGTTATGAAATATATTAGAATTTTTTTCACCAGTTATCTGGGAAAGAAAAAGAGAATGGTTCACTTAAAAAATGTTGTAATATTTGTTTTCTGGGAATACTGAGAATCGAGAAGGATGTTTTAGCAGGTCTTGTACAGAATCCATTTTGTGTTCTTTAAAAAAAACTATGCATACACTAGTAAATACTGAATTTAAAAACAGCATTTATAGCATTTTTTCTTTATAACTGTTAATTAAAATAATTTCTGCAAAATCTTCTCTTTAAAATTTGTAATCTGGCTGTTAGTTAGTAATCATGACCTGACTAAGGGATCCTAGATAACAAAAGTTCGTGCTGTTAAAATTAGCAGTACTTCTGTGTTTGTCTGAGAGAAACACAAAAGAATAAATGGTACAGGTTGAAGAAAATACTTTTAACTTAAAAATATCTGATAGTAGGAGTGTTATTTCTATCATTAAAATAAGCTACTATCATTCTAATACTAATCTGTGAATTTAGCACATATATGTATGTATGAGTAACATAGCAGTGCATGTTGAAGGGTTGGATTCTTACACAAGTATATTGCTCACCAAGAAAATGCTGACAGTGTATTTCAGGCTCCTGTTTTATCTCTCAATTACTAACACTACTGTTTTAATGTGGTATAAGTTCTTTTAAATTGAAGTCATTTGTATTGTAACATTTTTCTACAAATAGCAATGGCATTGGTTAAAGGAGATTCTATTTTGTGATGTGGAAGACATTCCACAATTCTGATTTTAATTTAAAAAGCCCAAACTTTTTGCCTGTTTTGATTAGAATATCTTTATTTCTACAGGTACCTCAACACACAGTTTATTAAGAAGAACAAACTGACTGAAGCTGATCTTCAGTATGGTTACGGAGGGGTGGATATGAATGAACCTCTGATGGAAATTGGAGAGGTAGGTATCTCTGAAAGTGGAATCAGATATAAACTGTATTCAGAAGTGCTACAAGTTCAGGTTTGTCCTTTGAAATTTTCACCCTTTTTTATGTCACAGAAATGTTGTGGAAGATGTAAGCACTGTCCCCTTTGTAAAATGAGATTACAGTTTTGGTGTAGAAAAACAGAGTGACCTGGCAGGGGAAAAAAGCGAATATGAAAACCATTGGAGAACTTGAGTTTAAAATGTGATAAAGGACCTCTTTGCAAACAAACTTTAGATTCTTAAGTGATCCTGCTATCTAGAAAACTTGTTGAAGAAGCAGTGTCCTTTTGCTTTTGGAAGCCCTTGAAACATTACTTTTTAGGCTTCTATTTCTTGATGTGACAAAGTGTAAAAGCTTTTTTTGAGAACCTCAAGGCAGTAAAGTTAATATCTGTTCATGGCTGCTGTAGGATTAGGTTTATGGCAGTCACTCCTTTGTCCTGAAAAGTAATGAAGACTTGAGTCCTACACTCATGTATTAATTTGCAGGACTGTTTTTGGTGAATTCATTGCTCCATTTCTTGACATACAAGGCACTCAGCAAGTTTATCAAGTCTTTGTTTTGAAAGCATTTTCTCTTTCCTTATGGTTCCTGTAGGATTCTATGTTTTATTCTTTGGATTGTACAAGGGGCTTCGGCAGAAGTCAAAATACTTCAGTTGCTCATCACTTTAGAATGGAAGGAATTACCATTTATGCCTTTTTAGATGACTGAGATGATCTGGCCTTTACCTACCCAAGGTCAAACATGTTTATTTTAAATGTAGTTCTCTTCAGTCTCAACATGAAGTTACAGAAATATTGCCCAGTGTTTTTAGAAGCCGAACTTTACTCTTTGTACTGAAGTCTGTCTCAACATCACTCTTCTGTGGTAATGAAACTTTGAGAGCTTTTCAGTAATCTTAAACAAGTATATTCTTGCTTAATTCTTCCGAGGCGTGTAACAGAGAGTGGACATGGGTGTGAGAGATGTGTGGGCACAGTTTCAAACAGTTCTTCATCCCCACAAGTGCTCCAGACATTCAGTAATTGTTGTACTGGGAAGCGTAGAGATGAGATGAGATCAGTTAATGAAAATAGTCTGCCAGTGCTTGCAGGAGATACTCTGTACATTATGCATGCATGGTGAAGGAGACTGCTTTTCTGAATTGAGGTCCTATCACTGATTTCAAACTCCTGTGTTTTCAATGGCTCTATGGAGCCCTGAGCTAGGAGGTGTTTAAGGTGTTTTTTTGGTTTCTTTCCCCCAGAAATAGATTCTGGGAAATTGAGAAAACTGCCACGTTCACTATTGCCAGTCTAGTTGGAGAAGTAAGATCAGTCCTTATCCGCAAGAGGGAGAAACTGTCTTGAACTAATACATCAAGTTGCTGGATTGATCTGTCTATAGTTTATTTGACAAGAAAATTCCAATGGGCGACTTGAATCTGCTTCCCACTGGTAGCTCATATGTGAGAAGGACCATGCTAGAGACCACACTGCAGAAGAGATCTACCTGAGCTTGTTTCTCTTCACCTCATAATCACAAAAGGTGTCAGTTCTTTTCCATTTTTTTTTCCTCTCCCTTTCTTCTCTCTCTCCAGAGCTGGCTTCTTTAAGCTGGCTTCTTTCATTCTTTACTGGATGCATTCCTGTTGTCTTACAGAAACTTAACTGTTCTCCAGCTACTCTTGACAAGTCAGGACAGTGAAAATCACTCCTAAGACAACTTTGGTTTCAAAACATGATCTATCTTTGGATTTATAAGCAAACCTTTACCTCTCCTTTAACAGTTGTGCCAGGTTTAACTTCTGAACCCTGTATTGCAGCGTGGGTGCTGAATAGCTGGGACAGCCAGAGCAAGTTCATTTGTCAGCTCTTTAAAAGGAAGATTTATTTCATGGAGTGGGTCAGATTTGTAGCTGATAGCTATGTGCCTGCTTTCAATTAAGACATACCTGATGGATAGTTCAATTTTTAAAGCTAATGACCTGTTAGTTGTGTCAGAGTTTTCTTAGAAGCAATATTCCCTCTGTCCTTACTAAACTTTGCAGTTTCATTTTTTCCCAGTCTATTACTTCCTGGCAGATGTTTTTGGGGGTTTCATATGTGTGATTATTCCCTGTATATAAGGGATCATGTTATCCCTTTTGGGCTTTAAATCTGACTTTGACTCAAGTGTAAAAGCTCATTTGAACTAATGCAATTGTGTTTTTAAAAATGGTGTATGTTGGGAGCAACTACTTCACCCATAAGAATTTGACATATTTGAGTCCACTTGACTGATTCTTCTAATGAAATATTAGGTATAGGGTGGCCTATCCCTAATGTGAATGGATTTGAATTCCATTTGAAGCCAAATCTTAGCTTGCCAATGACCTTGCTTAAGCTGTAAAAATCTTAGTTTGGAGATGTTCTTTGTGTGCTGGATGAAAGGATTCTGTGTCTTTGGCTCTGACCTCTGACAAATTGGCCAAGAGAAATTGTCTTTTGTCAGGTGAGGCTTATTTTGCAATCATTGTTAGAAATACTGGTGTTTGTGCACATTCAGACATTAGGGTAGGAAGGTATGTTACTTACCTATTACTGTGCAGATGTTTTGTTTATGTTTACTGTCAAAATCTGCCCTTGTAACCAGCTTGCTTGGGGTCCTTATATGCATTTGAGAATACTTGATGGAGTGGAACCAAGGAATGAGTTCTATTAGATGTGTAGGAAGAATGTAGGCTGGAAAGCCTGCATTCAGGTACTGCCTGACTAGAGAAAGAAGAGGTTGTGTAACAACTGAATTTTTAAAATCCTGAATGGGGAATTGTGTCATCTTTGGTATTGTTCTGGGTTTGGTGTGGTGGTTTTCAGGGTTTTTAAAATGTACTTTTTATTGATATAAACTTGTGTTGTGTTCTGACAGCTAGCTCTTGATATGTGGAGAAAATTAATGATTGAGCCACTGCAGGCCATCCTTATTCGGATGCTCCTCCGAGAAATAAAAAAGTGAGTGCTTGATTGTTTCTTGCTTTAACATAATGTGGGGGTATTGCAGTTTTCTTTACTTTGAAAATCCGTGGACTATCATAGTCTTCTTTTATGTTTGGTTTTTTTAAGGTAACTTCTTATCTGATGACAATGGTCTATCAGTTTTTCTCGTTGTAACTGTGTATTTGTGGCTTTCATGTGTAGAAAAAAGCAACTAATTCCCTGTAACCTCAGAGTAGTGATCTTTTCTGTTTCAGCAACCCTTCTTATCAATGGGATAGGGGAAGAGTTAGAATAATTGTCCAGGCCCATGCCTTTTGCTGTTTTCACCCCTGATGCTGACTGTCTTTAGCTTCTGTACTGTCAGTAAACTTAAGAACCAGGCCTTGGGCAAAGATTTGCCAAAGCCAGAGAAGCTATCTTGTTTTGCATGGAACTCAGAACAATTCTTGTTCATCTGCCAAAAAGAATTAGGTCTGGGGCTTCTGTTTTTCAGATCAGTACCTTCACTCAACATTTTTGATGTTTGACTTGAATGAAATGAAGATAATTATTTTTTGCAGTTTGAGGGAAAGTTATTTTATTTCTGAATACTGTTTTTGACTTCTAAACAAAGCCAAAGGACTTGGGACTTCTATTTAAAATTTTTGTTTAACTTCTAAAGGATCTTCTTATTATGAATAAACAGAAATTTTGAGATCTACTACTGATCTTGTGTGTAGTTCCATCAGTTTCCACACTTCTACCACTATTTAGGGTAACTCTGGAGTTGCCTAATGACTGGGGGTTTTTTTTAAGTGATTACTCAGGTGACCAGACTAGTGTAGGTAAACTGAGGAGTGAGGTAATTTGGCAGATTGAGGTTGAACATGCAGTTGGTCAGAAAAAAATTTGTAATGCATTGAAAAACTAATTTTAATATTTTATTTGTATTTTTCATTCCTGAATGAAATATTTGACAGCAAAGGAACTGATATGATGTCTCTTTTGGATGGCATTTCTGAAGCCAGGAAGTATTTATTTGTTTCTGGTTGTTGAATCATGGTTCCTTTGTAACCAGGACTGATACTGCTTTATCCATTTTTACTCTAACAATTTATTTTTACTAAATGGAGATTCCCTAATTCATGGTGAAGAAAATTCTCCTTTGTTACATCAAGCATAGTGATGCTGAAGACTTGTCTTAGTTATTGTATGTATTTCACTGGTGGGTGGGAGTGGAAATGTGTGTGAAAACCTTTTTCAGCAGACATCTCATGCCCCTAAAAGTAAGGGTTTGTATTTAGCTTGAGGCTGACTGCAGACCTCCCAAGGATGTTGAGATCAAGGCTGTCACTGGCTTTGGAGGCATTAGCTTTTGAGACTGTAACAAGTTCATTATTTGTTACTCAACTGTTTGGAAACTTTAAAGTAAAAATTCAGTCATCGTCTCTAATGGTTGGATCTGGATTTTTTTCCCCATTTTTTATTAAGGAGTCTTTTGCGTGGTCTCAGAGATGTTAATTCAGTTCTGCTTCTCAAAATATACATCTAAAAATTCATATTAAATTTCTTCTAGCCACTTTGTGATCTGCATATCTTTTAATGAATTACGTAAGAGAGAGCTACTTCATTTAGCTGGTTTTTTCCTGCTATCATCAAATGTAGGGCTTCCTGTGGGGATTCTGAGGATGGCCTTTGCATGTAACAGTAGGCTTGTTGCTGTTCTTTGCTGTAATTTCAGTGATCAATACAGCTTTTAAGAGGCAGTTTTAAAGACTCTGCTGCAAGCAACTATTAAATGTCTTTTGGCATTGAGTTCAGTAATTCAGAGATTAAACAAGGTCTTTGAAAAATGGGTATCCATAAGATATATCTGTCAGATGTGCAAGAATATGCATGGAAATAATATAACCTAAAAATTTTAATAAAATTACTAATACATGTATATGCTTAAAAACTCCTCTACTCTATGCCTTCCTCATAGTACTTGTGTGTGCAAGGTTCAGTTTATTACAAAGCTTTAAAAAAAATTAAATTTATGTAGATGGGACAGTTGAACTACTTCTAGGCAGGAGGTTTGTGTAGCATGCAACAATATGTGGAGTTGATAACCAGCACTGTAGTCAACTGGTTGCATATAAAAATGGCTTTCTTACTATACTGGAAAAGGTAGGGAACCAGAGCCACAAATTCTTCTTTCAAATGTTACTTTAACAATGTATTTAACTGGATTTTTAAAAAGGCTTCTGACTAAAGTCTTGAGCACACCAACTTTTTAGAAGCTATAAGCTTGTGCAATACATTATACATTAAAATTGACAAACTTTTTTTGGTACATAAAAGTAAAGAAATGCAAGTAGTGGCATGTGGCTCAGCTGAACAAGATGGCTAAACTGATCTAAGAGTTTACTGACACCAAAAAGGAGCAGGCTGTGCTCTACTGCCTTTCATGTGCTGAATTTGGTGCTCACCTAGCTCAACTGCTAATGTGACAGAAAACCATCTTGACTAATGTTTCTCCAGATTGGCACAATGAGTCAATTCAGCAAAGCATTAGATGAATGCCAGAGCAATGCAAGAGAGATGGAGGCCTGTTACTGAGCAAAAGGGAGCAGGATTAGCCCCCTTGAACAGCAGAAAAATCTTAAATCGCTTAAGCTTGTCTTGTCTGACTGCACTCCTAATATAGAGTTCTGAGTATAACACTTTCTTCCCCCTCCCTCTAGCCCAAGCACTCCTCCTACAAGGCAAGCTGAATATCAACTTAAGCATTTTTGTTTCAACACAACAGGAAGCCGACAAGATCTTGAATTGTGAGAAAATTCATCTATGAAATTCTTAAACAGAAATAATTTGGAAATTACTCAGGTGCTATCTCATGACAGTGTGATTAGTACAGACTAACCGAGAGAGGCTTCTCTACTAAATATAACTAACACCTTCTAACTAACTGAACCTATTCCTGTCTAAGCTGATACATTAGCTATACCATTTGTTTGAAGTTAAAGCTACTGGAAGCTAACTTTTCAAAAAATGTTCAGGACAGGCTCATCTAGTTCACAGTGAATTCTGTAGGTAATTGGCCTTGCAAGACTCTTGGTCTGACACAGCAGAGCACTTCTTTTGAATGATGGAATCTTCTTTTAATGAATCAGGTATTTATTATTGTACCTGAAATTTTAGAGATGTTCTTTTGGACTGTAGTAATACACTGTACAATACGTGTTGAACATCCACTCCTAGCTTGAGCCTTAAGATGGGAACAAGATGGAGTTAATATAAATCAACACAACTTTCTTGTGCATGTGTTTTGTAGCTTTCTCCGTTTCTTTTGAAAAAAGAAACTTGTCATCACCTGAATTAGTGGAACTTGTGTTTCTAACACTTTATCTTTTTATCCCTTTCATCCAAGATACTCTGTGACATCCCTGCTTCAATCTGTGTTGCTGTTGCTCTGTGACTTTATGCATCTGTATTGCTTGCTGTCTGCTGCCAAGAAGGAAAATAAACATTTCATAGACTTCTCCCTTTGCAGAATCACCAATTCCATTTTAGTGTGGCAGTTACTCTTACTACTACAACTTCTGTGAAAGTTGTTCTTAAAACTTTTGTCGAATATTGTTGAAAGTAGTCATTTGCACTACAAATTCCTGGGAGCAGAGTGCCATTGATCTAAATAAAAACCTGAAGTGGCTGCCAGAGCAGGCAAGGCCTGTTCTATGCTGGGTTTTTCATTTATCACCTTTGTGCCACCTGATCTCTGCCTCAAAAGCTTGTTTCCTTTTTTCCAGCTCTTCTGTAGCACATATCTCCGGTACCTATACAGCTTTTTCCTAATGTACATTGTCCTTTGAGTTTCCTGGGTCTGGCCATTGCTGCCCCTTCCCCTCCCACGTGTGTATGGGCTAAGGCCTGAAGTGGCCTGTGAACCGAGTGGAGGGAAGCTGGGACTTGAGCTGTTCCTCCAGTAATGCTGCTTGTGTTTGTGTACCTGGTCCAGGGTCCTTTCCAGGTCCAGAGCCCTGCATGTGAGAGCTGGGCTGGGCTGTCTCTTGCCAGAGCCCTGCTTTGTAATATGCTCATATGCTTTTAGTTCTGTGGCCTCCTACACTCCATGGCATAGCGCTGTATTCACAGGCTGCATGCATCCTGCAGCTCTCCATGCTCCTGGGCCCCTCTGGGGTGGAGTTGCAGGCCCGGGGCAGATGTTTCACTTTTCCCTTCTATGATTGTGCTGCTGCCTCTGCCATCATAAACCAGACCAGCAGAGGGATGTTGGCAAGGATTCAGGGCGTGTGATTACATGTACCCAAACAGGGGTTTATTCCATTGGTTCAGCTCCCACCACCAGAGGAAATCATCTGGTTCCCTGGGTGAAAAAATCAGACCATCCCTGATGGAACCCATCAGTTCAGTTCATTTGTAATGGGTATTAAAGCTGCATAAACCATACAGTGACTGCTCATAATCTGTTAAGAGAGCTAATTCTTTACAGCCATCATAAAACTTAAGTTTTCAGATCTGAGAAAACAGTAGTGTTTGAAAGCAATATCCATAATTAACAGTGTTAAGAATAGATGAAGATGGTCTGGCATGCATAACACAATGACTGCTGGTGTGGCTGTCCTGGTAAACTTCCACAGCTCATGGGCATCCTCTGGAGTTTTTCCTGATTACAAACCAAAATAAATGACTTCAGCAAAATTACTTCTCTCCCATTTCACCCCAGCCTAGATGGATATATGGCAATGTTTGTGTTTGGTGCTTAATCATAGATATACCTCTGTAGATCATATTTTTGCTCCCATTTAACACCTTAGGAGTTAGGGAATATTTTTTTTACTTTGTTGTAAAGTGCATGTGAAAAGTGGTCTGTTTTTAGAACTTTTCATGTCTTAAGAGGAAGTCTCTGCTGTTTTGAGTGTCGGTCTGTGATTTCCAGTCTTTGCAAAGGACTGAACACTAATGTTTTTAGCATGCAAAACACTTGTTTTAATTACTTCTATTTTCAACTGAATGAAATTAAAGATAACATTTTCTTCTACTCCTTCATTTGAAGCTAAGAACTTGACTGGAAGATGTAATGTTTTGCTTTTCTGATGTATGATTAAATATTGTGACAATGGGCCAGGTGTGTTATTTGTTCCACTTGAAATGTACATGTTGAATAGTAGATATTCAGAAAAGAAAATAGCATGCTTCTTGTTGTGATGCTGGTAAAAATGATGGATTTTTTTGAAGGGGCAAGAGTGTGAAGGTAGTCTATATAATAAAGGCTAAAAATACAAGATGGAACTTACAGTAGCTCTTAAACTACTTGCTTAGAATATGTAATTTGGAATACTTATATCCTTAGCAAACACTTGGAAATTTCATGACCTTCAAATGCTTTTGAACAGTTTTGAATTATTATCTCAACAATTTAAATGTATATGAGAGAAGTGCATTTTTTATTTTAAGATTAATCTTATTCAATTTTGCCAATTTAAGCAGAGAAGTTTACTGGAAAATGTTTTAATCCAATTTCTTTTTCATTTGGCTATAGATGAGTTACACCAGATGCCTGCATTCTCATAAATGTTTGCTTTGCCTGTTTCAGTGATCGCTGTGGAGAAGACCCAAACCAGAAAGTAATCCATGGGGTTATTAACTCCTTTGTTCATGTTGAACAGTATAAGAAAAAATTCCCCCTAAAGGTAGATGCACATTTCTGGTTGTGTATTTTAAATTTTGAATGTCAGTCTAGTACATGCATTATTTTTCCTTTAAAAAAAATTCTCTCTTATAGTTTTATCAGGAAATTTTTGAGTGTCCTTTTCTGAATGAAACAGGGGAGTATTATAAACAAGAAGCTTCAAACTTATTGCAAGAGTCAAATTGCTCGCAGTACATGGAGAAGGTAAGAGATTCTTCAATACATGTGCAATAATTAAAATCATTTTACTGATGATACATGTTGTCCTTTACAGTTCTCATAGTTGTTCTTTGTATAATGCTTTCATGCAGTTGAAATGACACTTTTTAGTGATATGGTTAATCTGAACATAAACTGCAAACCTTGCTATGGATGGACAGTCAGTATCAAAGTATTTCATAATAAATGATGAATCAGTGTCTTGAAAAGTAAAAAAAAAAAAAAGAAAAAAGACAAAAATTAAAACACACATCAAGTTGATCAGAATTACTTCCTCACTTCCATATTTTCTTTTAGTTTGGAGTAGGGTAACAGAGTTCTAGCATTATGTGGTTAGAGAAGACTCTAACAACCTTTGTTGTTGCAAAGCATTATTAAAAATTGCATAGGTGGATTTTCTTTCATTTTGCTTTGTGGTGTATGAAGTTATGTTGTGGTTGAATTATTTGTAATTCTTATACCTTGTTTGAGAAAACTAAGATTGGTACAACACTAGGAGTCAGTTCTTGGTCCTGTACTGTCCACACTAGCAAGGTAGAAGAGTTGAGAAGAGGGCTGTGAAATTGCTTTTAAGCTAATGGTTGCACACTTGTGGTGTAATTCAGGGACAGGCTAAGACTTAAACAAAACCGAAAGCAATTTTGCCTATCATTAGCAGTCTGCAACTGGATTACTCTCCCTAGACTCCCCTCATATTCACAGGATGTAAGTGCTTTTATGGCAGTATTCATATGACTTACCTTATGATAAAGCCTATTTCCTTCATTGAGTTATAAAAAGAATTCTTATTAGTAGCTCAGATGTACTCCTGTACCTATTGAGCAGATGCTTATGCACAAGCAGATAGATTTGGAACAGTAAAGTGATTCTTAGAGTTCTTTTTTTATTAGGTATTGTGGTAAAACTGTCTCAGAAGTAATAAGAAGTGTGATAAGAGAAATTGGGAAGGACTGGTCACAAAGTTAAAGGGAACAAGAAATTCTGAGATGAGAACTATGGAATCCTGTTAGACATCTAATAATGACAGAGCTTAGTACTCGGACTAGATTATATTCATTGAGAAATAGCCTGATTCAGAAGAACAATTTAATTTTTCAGCATCCTGCACAAGATCTTTTGTAACTTTATTTCTTATTCTTGTGTCTCATTCTCTGTACATACACTGGTTGTATATTCTGGTTCTATATTGGTTGACAGTGTTTCTTCAACTCGCAGTTCAAACTCTTGTCTGCAGGTTTTAGGTAGATTAAAAGATGAAGAAATGCGATGTCGGAAGTACTTGCATCCCAGCTCGTATGTCAAAGTGAGTCATGAATGCCAACAGAGGATGGTAGCTGATCACTTGCAGTTTCTACATGCAGAATGTCACAATATTATCAGACAAGAGAAAAGAAATGGTAAGTCTCATCGGTCACAAAAAGAGTGAAATGGGCTTTGTTTTATTCATTTTGCATTGCAATTTCCTGTCTTCTTTCAATGACCTTCTGTGCACATAAGCATTTTCAACTAATGTTACTTATCTAGAAATCCCCATTGAAGCCTGGATGACATTTTTCTTTTGTCATGTAATTCATTCTTATTCTTCCAAGTATATAGTCAAAACCTTCTTTTTACTGTTAACAGCCTTTCTTTCAGCTAGTGCTCTTTCTCTTTCCTTGTCTTAGTCAGCCTAAAAACACACTGAAAAAACACTGTGTCCTGTAGAATTGATCATATTTTATGGTTGTGTTTTCATTTGTAAGCCAATGGCTCTGTCTTTACAGATTTCTTCATCATCACTTAACAGGTCAGGCTTACAAAATATTTTGGCTTCTTTTCATAGCCATTTTTTATGGTCCTGAGTCTTCTGTGACCTCTCATCCCAAATCCTTTTTACAGAAGGAGATGTTCTTATAGTTATATTCCCTGCCTGACTAAAAAAACCATGCTTCCTGATGACTACATGCCTCTCACCCTTGAAAGAATGCTTAGTCTTGCATGGAAGATGGTATCTTATGTGAAACAAATTATTTTTCACAGTCAAACTCAAATTGTATCTAGTAATAGTGTGTTCTGTTTCCAGGGTATTTTTCAAGTTTGACCAGAGCTTGGATCTGTTTTGTTTGGTTTCTTTTTTTGGGCTGTGAGGAGGCGAAATATAATAAAAATAGCAGTTGCTTGTTTAGAGCTTTTCTAACCTGAGAGAAATTTCAAGCTACCACTGGAGGCAAACAAAAAGTGAAGAAGATACCTAAACTGATTTTATTCAGCTACTGCTAAGGGAGATATAGGGAGGCCAAGGTTTAAAATAAACTGGCACACTATTTCTCCACACTAGTCCACCTCTCTTCTTGGAGTCTCTCCTAAAGAAGCAGTACTGGAAGAGTGAGGAAGTCACAATGGAGGACTCAGTAAATACTGATAATAGCCCTACTCTTTCATTTTTTTCTTTTGTCAGTGATCCAGTGTATGTTAATTTTTTTCTTTCAAAACATTTGATCTCGTCTCAGTCTTTTAAAAGTTCTGTGTGAAATTATGATACTGTATTAAGTGTTAATTTTTAGTGTTTCTAAGCGTACTCTATAAAAATGTATCTCTGTTACAGACATGGCAAATATGTATACTCTACTTCGTGCTGTGTCAAGTGGTTTACCTCATATGATTCAGGAACTACAAAACCATATCTATGATGAGGGCCTTAGAGCAACCAGCAATCTTTCTCAGGAAAACGTGAGTTTAAACAGGCAGCTGAAATGACTATTTGATTAACATTCTTAAGTGTTTGCCCTTTTCCTGTTAGTCTATCCTGGTTTTTTCCTTTAATTTTGCCTATATAAAATTGGTTTGGAACATGATAGATAAATTATAACTTCTCATCAGCATGGTTAGCTGTGCCACACTTATCTGTTCTGAGAGTTGATTGTTGTAATTGTTGTTATCTAACCAGAAACTACTGCAGCTAGATATTTCTCATTGTTTGCTTAATACTGTCAGGGCAAAAAGGTCCTTCTGTTCCATGTATGTATTTTTTTCCTGAATGTCTCTTAAGCCAGTGGCATTTGCTGTTCTGGTATGTTAGGAACCAGTGATTCCATTTTGTAAAGACTTGATATCAGTGTGGTGGTTTTCATAATGGCTTTGTAGTCTCATATTGTCATTTCTGAAAATTACTGAAAATATTATATCTTACTTATTTTCCTAAAGTGTGTTAAACGTTTTTTCAGTTCATGTATATTTAAATCACTCAATTCCATTTTTGTTTCTCCAGCATTGCTGTTCAGAGACAAACAACAAGCTTTCATTTGACATTGTATTTGTGCATGTGTACATCTTGCTGTCTCGATCTGTGCTCGCTTTAGAATGCTGACTTTAGCCATCCAGTGTTTCTGTCTATAATAATACATAAACACAAGCTGTTGTACATTCACTCTGTTACTGACTGCACAGGAATGCTTACTGTTCTGTGACTCCTCTGTGCTTACTGAAAAGGGACTGAAGTCTTTAGTAGTGTAGTTTGCTTTCAAATTATTTTTAGGTTTATTGAAATTATTCTTTCAAACTAATGGTTTCTACGCAGGGAAATAAATACAGACCCATGAGGGTGATGACAATTCACAACCTTATGTAGATAATTTGAAAGTGTGAAATACTTGTTGTATTGTATAAATTATGTGCTTTAAACCATTTTTGATGTGTGACCTGAGAATGCACTTGGGGAGGGAGTCATGCCGCAGAGCCAGTGTCTTGCATGCTGTTGCACTTGTGCCTTTCAGCTTGTCTGTGTAGGGACCCCTCCAGCTCATGTCAGTCATTTCTATACAGAATGTGATGCTGGAATGTAGTGCACAAAATTCAGTTGGTAACTGTCCAGTGTAGGAAAATGCAAAGGGATTGTCCAGATTTTCTGTCTCTGAAGTCACTGTGTAGAAGCAACAGTTTATTATATCAGTTGCTTGATTGCTGTATTTATGTTAGCATTAATGATTTTTCAAAAGGCTATTAAAGGATTTTAGGGCATGTTGGGAAAAATTAGATGGCATGAGAGCAGTATAGACTCAAATCTAGGTTGGATAGCAGGACTGTAAATGTAGCCTAGACTTTTTATTTCCAAAATGTGCTCTAACACTGTAGTGTGAGAGTTAACAGCAATGCAGAATCTATCCTCTCAAAACTCACTGTAGTATTAACTTTTATAAAAAAGAACAACTAGGAAAAAATCTACAACTAATGTAGATATGTTTGTGTTAGCTACTACTACTTTTTTCACTAACTTGCTTTCTGTTCTATCTACCTTCTTTAGATGCCAACTCAGTTTGTGGAGTCAGTTTTGGAAGTACATAGTAAATTTGTTCAACTCATCAACACTGTTTTGAATGGTGATCAACACTTTATGAGTGCCCTTGATAAGGTAACTTTTACTTAAGTAACCAAAGCAGTGGAAAACAAAATCCAGGACACTGTTTCAGGCTCACCAAAATTCTTTGAGACATCACATGTTCAAAGATAGTTCATATCCAGTTTTTCTAGTTTAGAAATGCAATGGAACAAAAGACAATCTGATGCTAGGAGAAAAGATGTATACAAAGGAAACCACTTTACGCTTAAACTTTTTCTGAAAAAAAGACCTTTATTTTTCTTTTCATCATATTTTGAAACAAAAATGGTGCTGATCTGTTTAGTGTAAGTATAAGTGAAGATAATAAGTAGACAACTGGTGGGGTTTGGGAGGCTTGGTAATTTTTATATGCATTTGAACTTGAATTTGCTTGCTGAGATAAGGTTTATCTCTGAATGCTCATAGAATCTTTGTTTAGATTTTTTAAGTTGACTACAAAGAATATCTGGAAACTTACTTCAATCACTGTCACAATAGGTAACTTTTTCCAGGAGAGAGCTACACTTGAATTTAAATTATATAGGGAAAGAGGCTTGCTGCTCTTTAATTTGAAATGCGTAGCCATGCAGGTATTCAAGATAACAGTTCTAATTATCATAAATTTTAATAATAATCATTATTAATTATAAATAATAAATAGCTTTCCTTTCTATAATTTCCTGTCACAGGATGCATGCATATAGATCATTGCTCTTTTGTGCTGTTTACAGTAGTTGCAGTTTGTAGTTAGGGTCAGAGTCTAAGCTTTGATGATTTTCATCTAAGGTTAATCTGAAAAGACATAATGGAGAAGGTGACAGTGATAGTACCAACAGTAGTTACCCATCTGTATTTGTGGCATTGATAAAATAATTATTTAGCATTTTAAAACAAATACTTATTTCAATACCAAATATGTTTCTCTCTCCATTGCAATTAATGTCATGTACCAGAAGGTGGAGTAACACAAGACTGAGAACTTCATTCGTTGGCGCGTAGGCAACTTACTTTTTATTAAATACATCAGTTCTTCACTTCAGTGATCTTTCTTAAAATAAATACTTAAAATATTAATCTGCTGTTAATTTTTCATGGTGGATATCAAAACTGCTATTGCTGCCTCCAGTATTATTGCAAAAGAGTGCTCCAAGCTTTAAAGAGTTTCCTACTTCTTGTCAAGTCATGCATTCTTTTCTCACAGGAATTCTAGGGACCTATTATCAAATTTTGTAATGTTGAGGTATTGTACAGAAGAGTTCCTTGTCAGTTTGTCTTTATAATAATAACAATATTTTCCTTTTACAGAGGAACTATAATTCCTAGGAACTATGATCATGCAGTATTTTTGGTTCACTCTTAGTTTACAGTGTTAATTTAAATGTGACGTAGTTTAGAAACTCGATAATTGTGATAATATTTTTTTCATTTCTAAGCTGCCATTATCTCTTTCCTTTTTAATCATATTCAACTCTTCTTTAGCCACCATATTGTTTGTGCTCTACTGCTTCAAATTTCCACTTTCAACAATATATTTTTCTCCTCTTCAGTGTATGAAAAAATCCCACAACCAAGAGCACTTTCATTTCTTACTGTTATGAACACACCATATAAGTTTTTCAGCTTAACATACATTCTGCTGATGTGCTGCTGCTCAAATCTACTTTATCTGCACTCATTCCTAAGTTTCTTTCCATCCGTTCTTTTGGACCATAATATTACTGTATATCTAAATCTTCATACTTTTGTGAAGTTTCTAATCAGAACTTAATTTGTTCTTCTGTTTTCTGTAATTAATTTTTCTTCCTCTACTCTTTCACTTTTACTTAACTCTCAACTTAAAAATGTTTAACAACCTCACAGAGCAGTAATTTAAATCTTTTTGTTAATTGTTTCTTTTTTGATCCCCTTTTGTGTAGTTCAGTTTTATAGGATCTCAGATGGTCTTTGCCCTGAGCATTTTCTCGATTTTTTTTCAAATTTCATTTAAAAAAAGGTTTAAGTCATTGACAATTTTTCTCTTTGCTGCATGTTCCTATGTAGGCTTTGACATCAGTAGTCAACTATCGGGAGCCCAAGTCGATCTGCAAAGCACCTGAGTTGGTAAGTGATACACACAGAAAATGATAATTCTTGTATATAACCAACAAATTAATTGCCATAGGGTCCTTCCCATGCATATCACACAGGGTCACACTCAGGTGTGTATTTCAGTAGTAACAGCTTAAGCTGCGCACACATTTTGTGAGCGTACAAAATTGCTATGATTCTAATTTTTGATGTAGACTGTATTTTCTGTGGATGTGAATGTATAGTTTGCCCACGAATACAGCCCTTGTACAGAATGTGAGACTGTAGACTGTGACTTATTTTGTGTTCGAACTATTGTAGAAGTTTGCAAATACCTTGGCATGCCTTTGTTCTCAAGCTTGGCAAGTAGGTTTGGGTTTGATTTTTCTTTTTCTAATTTGAGCTGGCCAAATACTGTGACAACTTGTTAAAGAAATCAGCAAAAGGAATGACAGAGAATGAAGTTGAAGACAAGCTGACAAGTTTCATTACTGTTTTCAAATACATTGATGACAAAGATGTATTCCAAAAGGTAACTTTTTATATTCAGTAAAGGTTAAAATGTTACATTTAAAGCATGGTTGAAGAATGTGGTTGTGCTTCATAAAATCCTCATCTCTGTTTTTTTTAATGCAGTTCTATGCCAGAATGTTGGCAAAAAGATTAATTCATGGTTTGTCTATGTCTATGGATTCTGAAGAAGCGATGATAAATAAACTAAAGGTAAGGTAATATTCTTCTAACGCAGAATGAACAAATGTAGGAGTATGTAGTGTTGAGAGGGAGCAGCAGAGGGTGCCAGAGGTATCTTAGCAATTGGTAAATCTGTTTCCAATAGCTGAAAGGAAAAACTAGTTTTTGGTAGTCTGTGAAAGATAAAAGTCTGAGTATCTCCTAGGCATTTGAGGTTTTTATGAGGTTTTGGATAGTTTTATTAGCTGTGTTCAAATAATTCATATTAACATCATAAAACTACCAAGGACTTTCATAAACATGTCTTTCAATTTTATAAAGCAATATCGTTCACATAGGTCAATGTATATAAAGTGAAACTAAGAAAAACATGATGATTTTGTTTTACAGTGTTTGTTTTTTATTGAAACTAGTGTTTTCTGTAACTATGACGACACTTCTGCTGACTAGATTTTCATATTGTATTAGTGAGGGAACATAATTTATACAATGAGTACTGTTTTGACTCTGAAACCTGTTAAAATATTTCTTCACAGCAAGCCTGTGGTTATGAATTTACCAGCAAGCTCCATCGAATGTATACAGACATGAGTGTTAGTGCTGATCTCAACAATAAATTCAACAACTTTATCAAAAACCAGGACACAGTCATTGATTTGGGAATTAGTTTTCAGATATATGTTCTACAGGTACTAATGTATGTTTATTACTGCTGAGTTATTTGTACTTATTTTTAATGTTTTGATAACAAGTGTACAGTTTTTCTAATTATGAATACTTCTTTATATGGAAACTGATGGCATGTGATTGCTGTGAAAATGCTTACTTTCCTTGTGTTTCATTGTAAAATTAACCCACTAGGTCCCTAAACAATAGGGATATAAAATGTCAGTCTCAATTAATACCTCAGTGGGGTATGCAGAAGGTGCAGTAAAAAATGATCAGTAAAACTTCCAGAGTCAGTTGATTGTCTTATGATATAATGTACACTATACATCCATTTAAGAGTGTTATTTTTTTCTTGATACATATGTTGTATAAAAATGTAATTGGTTTTTTTTTCCAATACTTTTAGGCTGGTGCATGGCCTCTAACTCAGGCTCCTTCTTCTACATTTGCAATTCCTCAGGAACTGGAAAAAAGTGTACAGATGGTAGGTTAGTAGGAGGCTTCCTGTAAACATGTGGAAAATGTATAATAACTCCCAATGAAAGATCATTGTTCTAACAGAGAAAAACTCGAGCTTCTTTATTTTGATTGTAAATCATGACTGTCGTGTTTCCAGTCCATATGAAATGTGGAAGGGTTGCCCAAATACTTTACTGAATTTTTGTATGTATTTGCATAGCTTTTTCACATCTCTCTTCTACACTTTGTGATTCCTGAGAGAGATGCTAATAAATAAGATCAAATGAACTAGGTTGGTTCTTAGCTTCAAATCCAACTCCTAATATTTAGATAGAAGAAGATTCTGTTTGTAATATTAAATCTGAACGGTCTTAATAGGAGATTAAGATGCAAATACAGGTTTCTTGTTCCCTGTTTCATAGAAGCTGTTCTAAGTCAAGCTTTGTGCAAACTTCTTTAAAGCTAATTTTTTGACTCAAAGCAGTAAAAATTTTACTTTAGCCAAATATTTTCTTCTTATGTAATTATTTCTGCTTTGTAGAGGTGGAGTATTTTGTTGCTTTTGGTTATATTGTTTTATTCTAAATGTTACTTGTACAATGTTTGTTAAAATACAAAATATTTGTGTTGAGCTTTGCTAAGGTGTATTTAATGGTGAAGTACAATTTAGGCAATACAAATTTTGTATTATTGGACATAAGAAGAGGGGGGAGTCTTTGAAAATTGTCTGACAATGCCTTTATTTACTGTCCAATTTGATCATTGGACCCATGGAGAGAGTTCTCTTAAAATTCTGGCAAGGATTGAGAAAGAAAGAAAAAATTTTTTTGCAATTGCACTCCAAAATACGTGGGTACCTCTGTAACTGGGCCACCTGTTCAGCAGCTTTTTCTGAGACTCCTGGAGCTTCCTGTAAATGTATATTTATCTGAGTAGTGTACAAATACTGGTTTTCATACTGTGCAAGCTTGTGGGTGGAGAAATACTAATTCTTAAAGAGGTCAAAAGTCCTGTTTTTATATTTTCCTCCAATGTGAATCAGAGTTGCCAGACCAAATCAGAATAAGCCAAATTGGTGTGTGTACACACTGTTGGCATTGTGGGGTTTAGGGAGTTTGATCCCACTTTAGGGAAAGATTCTTTGAATCTGCTTAAGTTTTTCTCATTACCAGAGGTAGACCTTAAATTAGGATTCAGTCATCACTTATCTTCTAAAGGAAAATGCTGTCATGAGTTGATCTGCAATGTTTGTATGCGGTGTGATGGACATAAAACCAGTATTTCTTCATTAGGGTGGTAGGATGGTGATAAACTATTGTGAGTAGTTATATGTGTGACTAATTGATGTTCATTTTGTTTTGCAGTTTGAATTATTTTACAGTCAGCATTTTAGTGGAAGGAAGCTTACTTGGTTACATTATCTTTGTACAGGTAAAAATAAGTGCTTTGCTAAACTTATGACCTGACAGTTACTTGCTAAAAGTAACTAACATGGCTAAAATGGCAAAAGACTGGGGAGTTGGAACATTATCTTGTATATAAAGTGAACAGACATATGTTGTGTTATAAATTAATATTTACTACTCAGAGTTTCCAAAATCTGTTTTGTAAACTTACATACCTGTGATTTATTAAATCCAAGTAGAACTGGAGTTGTATGTTCTTAACTGCAAAAAAGCACTGCAGAACTGCTGAGTTACTAACAATTGCCCTGAAATTGTTTCTATAGTATAGATGTCCCTTATATAAATATTAAATAATTTTAGGAATGCATATTATACTATGTTACTCAGGTATGTAAGTATCTACATTAATACATATTTATATTTACTGTAAAGGAATATATGTTGAAAACACCTTAGGAGATATATATTAAATTAGTTTATTTTAGTAAGTGTCAGTCAATCATGTTTTATTTTAAGTGCTTTCAGTATCAGGCTTTAACAACTGAGCACTGCAACATATCACATGGAGGTGAAAACCGTACTAGTATACAACAATGTAATATAATGACAATCTTGTTCTGATAACAGAAGGTTGCTGTTAACTCATGCTCACCTTAACACAGAAAATCTAAATCTGCTTTCAGGCAGATTTCTTCAGTGCTTTTTGTTTTTCATGAGAATTTAAAGAATGTAAGAATATGAAAAAATTTTGATGGACAAGTGTTTTACTTTGTTTTTAAATCTTTCCTTTAAACAACTTTCCTGTTAATCACTATTCTGAAATTCTGTGTAAGCTATTAATGGAAGTTTGTGCGTTGCAATGTGTTGAGGCTACTTGGAATTTCTCTTTTTTTATTATTATAAATTACATTGCACTATTTGTCTAGTATTTGTAGTTAATCAGGGTGGCAGCGTAGTTGTGGGCCACATTGTATATGTGTAAATTCACGACATCAATTGTCATCATTCCATTTCAAGTGTTAAGTACAGACTTGGGTTGAATGTCTGGAAATGTATGAGGAGCTCTAGTAGTTAGGCTTCAGATGACTTTTCAGCACCTTTCATCAGTTTATAAAATACTACTTGTATCATTACAGGTGAAGTAAAAATGAATTATTTGTGCAAACCTTATGTAGCCATGGTCACAACATACCAAATGGCAGTGTTGCTTGCCTTCAACAACAGTGAGACTGTCAGTTACAAGGAGCTTCAGGACAGTACACAAATGAATGAGAAGGAACTGACAAAAACCATCAAATCTCTGCTTGATGTCAAAATGATCAACCATGATTCAGACAAGGTATGCCATAATGATATTAAAAAGTTTCATGTTTTCAGTCTTGTCATTCTCATATTTGTTGAGGACTTTTTTTAATACCATTGTTTACTTTTATTTTTCAAAGCTTTATTTTTGACCCTTGTGAAAAATTGTAAATCCCTATTTGTAAGGGAAGAGACAGGAGGAAGTAGAATGCCTGTCATACAGGCTTTCTGTGCCCATAGCAGCATGGGCTGCTGAAAAGGTAATAATGCAGGGACTGTTTATTCTTTCTGTTGCATTGCTTTCAAAGTTGTACTGAATCATGGAAAGGAGCCTGAGTAGTGATCCTAAAAAAATGTTTGTGGGATTAAGAGACTGAAAGCAACAGCAACCATGTTCTTCCTTGCTGACAGATTACAGGAGAAAGAGAGCAAGGAGGACTTCTGTGAGAGGATTTTTGCTGCAATTTTCCAGACTTACCGTTCCATGTGTTTCATGGAACTCCAGTAATATCTGAGCTTTGTTTGTGGTTAAGGCAATGGTTGATACTTCTTTTTCTGACTCTGTCTCATCCTTCTGTATGGCCTATGTGAAACCTTTTTTCCCATACAGCAAAGGGCACAGACTTTTCTCTGTTAAGTAAGAAACGCTACAGAAGTGCCTGTGCATTCCATACAGACATGAGCTGTGCTTCCAGCTAGCCCAGGAAGCCCACTATTCACACAGTATCAGACAAGAAACTGAGCTAAGCTGTTCAGTTCGCTTACAAGAAGAAATCCAAAGCTGCTCTGATAGCTGCTTTTGTTTTTAACCAGGAAAATTTTAGAAAATGGAAAGTGAGATCACAAGGAAGATCTGATGCTTGGCTGAAGCATAGGACATGCTTCCAATATCTAGAAATGAGCTCAGGTTGGAACAATTGCTGGGAAGATGTCTGTTAAACCATGGGTCAAAAAATCCACTGGGAGCTATTACAGAAAACAGTGAGACTTTTCATAATCTTAGAAAGTTGCCTGTTATTTAAAGGATTTACATTTATTTATGTCTGTTGTATAAGGTTCACCCAGAGTCTTAAAGCTTATGTCATAGAAGAAGGAATAATACAGCTTTCCAACCCTTTTACTTTTTAATGTTTACCACTGCGTTTTCCAGTTCTTCACCTTCCAGACTGTTCAAGCATCTTTACTATTTCTGTTTTCTTTGTACTCAATCCAGCAATGTGATAGCAGATCAGTAGACAGTCTATCAGCTTACTTATTAAATAAGCAAGTGAACTTTAGTAGCTTAAGCAGTGGAATTCAATACACAAACTTCTCTTTACCTGTATCTGAGCCAAACAGAGCAGTACAGTGTATTAAACATTGTAGTTTGCATTTGCTTGTTTGTTCATTTTTTGAACTGGTGTGGGGGAAAGAGCATGAGAAGCTTTGGGCAAAATCTTCATTGGTTTATTAGAATCATGCTTTTTGAGTTCATGCTTAATACACAATTTATTTTGGTTTATATTGAACCATGTCAGCAGAATAATGCTAAAAGTTAATGTTAGCCTATTTTTTGTTAGTTTCTTATTTTTAAAGCTGTTGGTCTTTCCCCTTTCACGTTATGTTTTCTATACTATGCCTGGTATCCTGATTTTTATATATATTGGAACAAAGACTATTTGTTGTAGAATATGAAGTTAGAATTAATATTGGTCTGAGTGCATATTTAGATAAATATTTACAGTGTTTACTAAAATGCTTGTGCTTTAGACAATTTGGCAAGATTCCAAGGTCTCAGAACCCCAGTAACTTTGTTCTGCTGGAAATTGGTAATACTTACAGACTCTTGCCTGGAAATGTCAGAGATCAGTCCAGTCATGCTGTGTTGAATGTAAAGGTGTTTTTACTGCAGGGAAATAAATATATATATATATATGTAGATAAGAATTGAGATTCTGACAGGAAAAAATTAGAAATGTGCAGATAGATGTGCAGTGTAGAAGTTGCAGTTTGTCAGCTGTTTCTGCTGTAACATAACAAAATGCTTAGATGTTTTTCCTTAAATTCTGGAAGACAACTTCTGTAAAAATTGTGAAAGCAGCAGCTCCCCCTTGGGGTCCTGTCATAAATGAATGCAAATCCTACTTTCTTTGCAGGGAGAAAATGACTTTAAATGGAGAGTGTTTGCTACTAAGATGAGCTATCAAAGTATTAAAAGAGAAATTGCTTGTTAACAAAATTCCAGTATGGCAGAGTTCTTCATAGTGTTTTCTGAAATAGACTTAATTTATAGGTTAGTTAAACTAGCTTTAAAAATTAACCTGGTTCAAGTGGCATTTTAGAATTTCCAACTACAAATCTGAAATTTTTTGTACGTATGTAAGTCCCTAACTGTGACTTTTCAAAGTAAATTGTTACTATTTTCTGGTTCCATTCCTGATTTTTAAAAACAATTCTCTATTGCAGGAAGATATAGAGGCAGAGTCTACGTTTTCATTAAATATGAACTTCAGCAGTAAACGAACAAAGTTTAAAATTACCACGTCAATGCAGAAAGACACACCACAGGCAAGTATTCATTGGTGTTTCTAGCCTGAATAGCTTAGAAAGCTTCTTTTTCTAAAATGGAATTTACTGCGTTAGTTTGGTGTAAGCAAATATCAGATTCACTAAGATCTACACAAGAAAGATTGACAAAAGAAATTTTGTAGCTTAAGCAACACACTTTTTTTGTACTTAAAATATAGGCAAGAGAAGATGAAATAGGGAACAAGAAAGTAGAAGAAAAAGATAAACAAAATGTACCAAATGATATTGATGTTTAGTTTATCTCATGAGACTTTTTTGTTGCTGGTGTTTATAAAAGCAACTTATTGGAAGAACAGCAGAACCAATCAACTGTTTTCCCATGTTCTTGTGTCCTTTGGCAACTAAAATCAACTCCTGTGTTGTTTATCTGTGTTCTCAGTGTATCTCCTAAGACACAGGATTTTGTACAGGATAGGTATGTGCAGCCAAACTCAATACAGTATATTCAATTCTGCTTGCTTTTCTCCCTAGAAAAAATGTTGGTTTAGATACCTCTCTCCTACCTTCCTACTGACTTTCATGAAACCTTATATCCTTGATTTATGGTCATACTTTGCTTGGAATTGAACTTCACCTGCATTTTTGTATTAGTTCACCACTTTTAGTAAAGTAAAAAGTATGGATTCAAGATACTTTTATGCAGTGTTTATTGGTCTTACTGTATTTTAAGCATTGCTGTTCATCCTGTATCACAGGAGATGGAGCAGACCAGAAGTGCTGTAGATGAAGACAGGAAAATGTATCTTCAAGCTGCTATAGTCCGTATCATGAAGGCACGTAAAGTGCTGCGACATAATGCTCTTATTCAGGAGGTAAGGAAAGTCCTTCTCTTGAGCTTGATTTCATGAAAATCTTCAGGATAGTAGGGTAAAACATCAGACTACAAAACTCAACCATGTGGAAACCAGTACTCCAGTGAAATTAGTGAGAATTTCCCTGGGGCCTACTTTGAATTGCAGTACTGGAGCTCTAGCTGGGATCCCTCAATCGTGTAAATGTGTCTTAGCACTAAAGCATTAAGTTCTTGCTCTTTCCTGTTAGCTGGTTCGATGCCAAGAGATGTTGTATCCTGTAAAAATTATTGCCTGAACTATGGGTTCAGTTGAAAACCTGAATAGGGATATTCTAGTGTGGAATTTCCACAGAAGTACTTAGCCAATTTTGTGCTCTAATCATTATTTTATTACAACTCATGGCTTAAATTTTAAAAGTTGTCTGAGTATGGAGACATGCACTTTTTAATCTTCCTTTTCCACAAAGTGGTACAGCTCTCTAGATTTTTTAGATTCCAGATTAATGATCTGTGAACTGTCACAGGCTGGCTGGGAAGGAAGTGCTGTTTCTTTTAGTTTTTCTCCCACTTTCCCATCTGCTGGTTGCTTGCCTAATTGTATTTCTCATTTCAGCCTAACACTTGCTCCTTCCAACCAGTTCCCAGTTTTACATGTCTCAACCTTCCAAAGTGTTCTTTCTTCAGTTTAATTCATTCTTGTGTCTCTGAGCCTTGCTGGATGGCCTCAGAGCAGACTGGTGGGAGGGGGAATAAAGGTTCTTGCTTTATTCAACCATTTTGAGCATAGAGGTGAAGAAACGCTAAGTAATTTGAGGTAGGGAGGAAACAGTTTACCACACCCACCACTTAATTTTTATTTATTAAAAAAAAAAAAAAAAGACAGCAACAGGGAGTTTGTAAGCCCAGAAGATGCAGTGTGAGGCCTCTTAAAGGTTTTGGATATTGAAGAAGTGTTTATACACAAATAGTCTGAAAGTAAGCTTAATTTAAGAAATCTGATTTTGAATATCTAAAAGATGAGGCAGCATAGGTCCTGATTCTTCTCAAAATCTTTATTTGGTTTCCCATTATTTAAATCATCCATGCAATTATGATGAAATCATGTAAGAATTTGTAATTAAAACTAGAAAGTGATAGGCAATCCCTTTCATCTTTGAAAATACTTCTTTCTGCCTACTGTCAAATTATTAGAAAAGTTTCTTAAAATATACTTTTCTTTACACCAGTTTATAAGGGTGAAATAGAATACAGATTTTTATGTTTTGACAAATCCTTTCTGGTTGTTTCTTCCTTTCTGTAACGGAAGGGCCACTTACCTTATCTGCCCTTGCTGTGTTTTGTTCTTGCAGTGCTATTGCAGAATAGTAACATTAGGACCTTTTTTCTTCAGCTTTGCAAGAAAGGTGGATATTTTGATGGTTACTCAGTTAAAAACGAAATAGAGAGTAAAGTTGTGATATTGTTACTAATGCTGGTTCCATTGTTACTTCTATCATTCTGGTTATATTCTTATATGTCATGTAACAATTAAAATTTGCTGTTTGACTTCTTGAGTAAGAATGAATCTTTCTGAAAGGAGTCTGTTTACTATGAATAGTTAATATTTTCTCACCTTGTTAATATTTTTTTCTTAGCTATAGTAATATATACTGTTATATATACTGTTAGAGAGATATTTGAGAGACTCCTAACCCTAATGTAGTTAGCTCTAACACTTGGACTACAGCACCACACATTTCATTCTGGGTAAGGTGTCCAAGAAAATATTCCAGGTCCTTGGTAGACCTGTATATGTCAGCATGTGGTCTTTGTGGAATTGTTAATTGTGTTAGCTACGCCCTGATTATTTCAATTCTAGCTCAATGTTGCAGTAGCCTGCAGGATGAGGTAGCTTTTCCCATAAAATAAGTAAGTCTGGAAGAGTAGGAGAGAGGAGTCATTCCCAGAAAATTTTTATTCTGACCATCAGGTATTTCTTCTTACATGTACTGTCTTTGGGAAAAAAAAAAACCACCACCAACAAAAACCCATACCAATACAAAATTCTCTCTTTTGTTCTCTTTGTCTTAAGTAAATACTTGAAGTGTGGTGATGACAATCAGCTTCATTGGAGGGCTAAGTTAGGTGAAATCTGAGCAGATCTCTTAGCTTGTTAGCACCCAGTTTCTCCTCACTTGTTACTGCTGTGGAACATACCAGACCCTTGGCTGTTAGCCCAACAAAATTCACTCTTTTGAGCTTTTTGTTTGCTTTGCTGGGTGAGTTCCACCTGGTGAGTTCTGTTGGCTCACAGAGGGCCCCAGCAAACTTTAGAGCTGGGACAAAGCCAGCCATGAAAAGTTGTAAAGAAAACAGGATATTCAGCTGAAATAAAAATAATTTTCTTTACAGAAGAAATTAAAAACTACAGGCAAAATATATTGTGCCGCTTGAGTAGTAAGATCTTTTGTTTGAAAAATTTTCCAACTTAAAGATTTGCACGTTCTGTTATTACACACATTTTCCTCCCCTTCTCTACAAGAAAATGAGTAAAACTGAGAACTACTAAGAGAAATCTAAAGTTTTGCCTGCAGTGGCAATTTCTTCCACAATGCAAATATAGATTTGTTTTTACAATAAATAACTTCTTACTGCACATATTAAAAAGTTCCAGCATAGCCAGATGGAACTCACTAAATTGTAGGTCTGTCTTCAGTGACTGAAGAGAGGTTCATCCTGATTGTCTCCAGTTGTATAGGAAAGGAGGTTAGTGGTAGGGGAACTCCACTGTGGTGGTAGTGAAGAAATGTGTTAATATTAGATAAATTTTTAACATGGATATTTGTCTTCATTTGTACTGTGACAAATGAAGCAAGCAAGAGGAATGAAGAGATCTGCAGCCAAAGCAACCAGTGAACTGAGCAGTCAGTTTCAGTGTCTTGACACTAATGCATAGAGATGCTTTCTTTGTTGTTATAAATTAACTATTCCAGGGTTATTTAATTCTGGTTTTAAATGAAAAATATACTGAATTTGCCCTAAAACCTTTAGCAAATATTTAGATGACATTTATAACAGTGAAAAATAAAAGTAACACAAAAACTGTGTCTTTCTTTTTTTCAGGTAATTAGCCAATCAAGAGCTAGGTTTAACCCAAGTATCAGCATGATTAAGAAGTGTATTGAAGTCCTGATAGACAAACAGTACATAGAGCGAAGCCAGGCCTCTGCAGATGAATACAGTTATGTAGCATGATGTTGCTGTCCTGCAGGTATGATTGTAAGGAGATCATTGCTGTCACTGTTTGGTGTGTTCCTGTGGGACGAGGCAGGCCTGTGCCTCCATAATTGGTCACTTGGCAGCCCCTGTTTTTCTGCTGTTTACAACATCACCAGTGCCATGTCATGAGCGTCAATGAAAATGCCTATAGATATTTCAAGCTCATGTCATTACGACATTTCTTAAAACTTTACTAAAAGAATGAGTGAAGTATTGCTGAAATGTGGAGAATTGGTTGGGTACCATGCTTTTTTTTTCCCCCCTCCCCTTTCACGTTTGCAGTTGATGTTTTTTAATGTATCTTAAGACAAAGTAAAAAAAAAAATCACACAAAAAACCTAAATATTGTAATATGACAGATAACCTAATAATTGTATCTACATTAAAATGTAAAAAAATGACGAACATGATACTGCTGCTTGTCAAATAAAAAAATAAAGTTATATAATGTGTCTGGAATGATTGTAGAGCTGGATATAGCATTAATGTCTGTAAATATTATTCAGGCCAGAAGAGTAGAAATAATGTTACATGTTTCGGTTTTGGATAACCTCAGAAGTAGGTCTGACATAACAACTAATTTATATAAAACTGAATACCAGGTATGTCATGTTTGATGTGATTATAAAAAGTATTTATGGTTAAGTGCACATCTTGTTTTCTTGAGATTAGGCTAATTTACATTCTCAGTGCCTGAAGGCCTCCCCTGTGTCTGTTAATCCCACACTGCAGGAATAGTTACAAGAGAAAATAAACTGACGTTTGAGGGAATTTAAGTGGTGTAGTTCACAAACAGTTAGGAATAGTTATCATGAACATCAAAGATAGAGTTCAATGGCTTGTGAAACCACCTTCTTAATGGAAAAGCATACAGCAGACTGGTAACTGAAAAATGTTTTTTCTCCACTGTATTAGGTAGAAACACTACATGGATGGGTATCTATGTTTGTTTCCACATAAACTCATACTGCTTGTTTCTTGTTTTCCTGCCTGACTCCTATGGTTGTTTTTATCATGTTTTGTTTTCCTCTGCCCCAATTAGATTTCCAGCTGTTGGGGTGAGACAAGAAATCCACAGGCTATTTCATGTCCTGTGTTGTTCATCAGGGTTGGCATGGTGACTGTTCACTCTCAAACAAGCAAACTATAATTTTAAAAGGTATTAATTCTACCCCTGGAAGTGAATGGAATTTAAGAGCATTGAGAGTTTGAACGCACTGAATGCCTGCTGCAGAAAAGAGCTTCCTCATGGCTATGCCTGCAATTATGATTGACAGGATAAATATTAAGTTTAAATGTTCTATTTTTGCCAGATTTATTTGTGTGCATATAAAAATACATATGTAGATATTTACTATTTGCAATATTTTTTTAGATTGTGTAGTATCACCTACTAAAAATCCATACATCAAGAACTAATTTTAAAGAAAAAAAACCTTTGGAGGGAGCTTTTTACTTCTCTTTTCTTTTTCTAGTCCTTCACTAGAAAGAAAGGTTTCTCTCCAACTCTCAGATTGTTGCTGTCTCTTATTTCTTAAGTGGTATTGCATTCATATGCTATCTAGAGGATATAGGAAACTTTCTATGGTTAACTAGGAAATGCATCAAGAAGTGGTGCTATGTTTTTCTGATGTGAATTTTGCTAAGGATGAATAAAGGGCAATAAACAATAAAGGACAGTAAATATTCCTTCCATATTTATGGTGTTTTATCCCACTACACTAAGATCTAGATTTTTTTACATGGATTTATGTCTTAAAGAAGTGAGGTTTTTTAACTGATTGTAATATGGTGCAGTAAATCATTGTCTCAAGTGTTAGTTTAGATTTGTCTCTGTGTGGTGGGAGACAGCACAGGTACTTATACTGTCACCAGGTGTAGTAAACAGGAGGTACATCAGCATAGATTTTGACTGACTTTAATCTATTTCTGTGTGGAGCATTTCTGTGCTTTATAAAAAAAATTAATTCAATACATCTTAGGACAAAAAAGCGGGGCAATATTCTATTGCATAATACAAAAAAGGGGAAAAATACTGCCTGAATGCTGAATTATCAGATCCTTTCTCCAGAAAACAAACTAACACTGACACCAAAGTGTCTGGAAACAAATGTGGTTTATCTTGTACCTTGTATTTGAGTCAACAGATCTTAAGCTTGTTTATAAAAGGGTTAATAAAAGCTTTATTTAAATATAGATTGCCAAAATTTTAAGGCTGAGTTTGAAGAAGTCTTGACCAATTTATTTTCAGAATCATATCATAGACAACACAAGAAGTTCACTGTTCTAGCCCAAATGTGCAAAGTTTTAGCATTACCTTATCTCTGAATTTTTGTATACCTAAACCATCAAAAGTAGTATTTTGGGTTTTAGATAAGCATGCTGCTGAGTTGAGACATGTTTAGTGAGTTAAAAATATTAATCTATTGCAGTGCAGTTGGCATCCCCAGACACACAAACTCAGTGTTTTCAATGCCTCTTAGGAAATGTGGTTATAGCTGGGAAACATTTTGAATTCTTCTTTATAAATCACACCTTCTCCATCAGGAAGAAGGTAGTGCAAAATTCAGACCCCTGTAGCTGGGTTATGTCACTGAAATCATTGCTGGCACACAGAGATGCAGTTTATAGTGTAGAACTTCAGCCTGGCAACCAATACCTCTGGCAAGTGTAGGTTGAAAATATAAAGTGCTAATGGGTATTAACATGAGGGGCAAATTGTAAAAAGAGAAGATAGCTAAAAATGCCATAGTTTTAATATTTTACTAGAACAAGCTGGTGTAACTGTACTGCTTTTTTTGTTTGTTTGTCATAAGCCCTTTGACATGTATGACCTGCTGGTATATAGGAAGCCATACAGCTGAGTCTGGAAACAATGGTTTCATACATCTCACATATCCCTAATATCAAAATGCACTTTACCTCTGGTATTGAGCACTACTGATCATTCTTATACTAACTGAAAAGGTATTTCTGTGATGTTTTAATTTGTCTTGAGATTGATTGTCTAGTTCTAGGAAAGAAAAGTATGTACCTGCATTTTAGTGTGTTCATACACACAAGGCAGTCAGAGCTATGAAAGGTATTTAATCTCCATAACATAAACTGTTTGCAAAGCAGAGAGTATCATTACTTTCAATGAGTACATCACCTTTCCAAAAAGCAGAGTACAAAATTGTTCAATGGAGAAATAAATTTTATAAACTGGTGTCTTTCAGTTATGCTTAGAAAGACATGTCTTATCCTTTAAAAAGTTGACTTTAAAAACAAGTGCTGCAACACAGTATTGATTATTGAGTATAAATTCTTTGTACCCTAGGACAAATATTTTAGGACCGTCCTTGCTTTTTACAAACATGGTAAGTACTTAGAGTTAATTAATCTAGGATATCACGATACATGCTTTATTTTTCAAAGCCTGCTTTTATTTCTCACACCTAAAGTCCTTTCCACCTTTTGTGTTTCCCCACAAATTACTTCCACCATTCATGTCTACACTCTTTTTAGGACCCCTGTGACTGAAAGCTGAGTGGTGATTTAAGCAAAACTGAAATACTCACGTTTGGTTGTTTTGGCTGGAGTAGCAAGCAGCTGACATTAACACCATCATAAGTTCTTCCTTCTCAGCTGGGGAAAGTGCTGGGCACATGCATTACTAGTCTGCTACAGTATCAGGTACAAACTACACTTGAACCACGGGTGAACTTGGTGTACGTGAACCCTTTTCTAGAGCTTCTGAATTAGCTGGAAATCCCTGGTATTTTACAGAGGAGTGCTATACCAGCTTTGTGTGTCCTTCCTTCCACTCTTCCACTGAGATAAATAAAATCACACACTGGTGTTCTGTAAAATTTGCTCTCAAAATCTTTGATGTAGTTGTATACACGTATACATTGTATACCATGAACAGAAAATCATGTATTTTAGGACTACAGAAAGTAATGTACGACAGAACACTTGCCAATGTCTGTTAGCCACTGGCAAAGTTGACAAAGGCATCAGTTCTTTCAGTCTGACTCTTATCCAACCAAAGATTCGATACATTAGTGTTTACAGGAGCAATGGATGCATAAGGAGATTGTTACGCATGTTGCCATCTTAAAGAGGCCTTGTTCTTAACATAATCACTGAATGGCAAACGCTGTAATTATCACCTTTTCATGGAAGCTGGTGCTTCTGATGTGTGTCAGAGGCTTTTTCCAGCAGCTGAGATCAGTAGCAGCGTAGCTGTCAACAGTTAGTAAAGAGGACTGATGTGAGGGCAGTCTTGAAACTTGGCAGGTTGCTGTTGCCCGTCTTTTAACGTTGGTTATATAATTTATAACCTACTAGATGTATATGATAAAAAGTGCAGTACTTCTCTGGTAGTATTTCACATTATATTGGACAGTTTCAGTTGAGTTTCAAAAGATGTACTTGGTCTGTTTTCTTAAAAACTCTATGCATGGATCCATTTTCCTTTCTTCTTTCCAGTCACCAGCTCAATAGAATTTGTGGTCATCAAAACCTGAGTTTGAGAGAATAAAAAAAAAAATGTCTGAAACTCGTGATACTGTGTACTCATCTCTATATTTGAAGCCAGTTAAGGATGTTTTATGGCATTTGCCTCCTTCAGAGTGGTGAGATACATGGAGTGAGGTACTGCCTGGAGCTAATCCAGAGGAAGCTGTCGTTGGAAGGGTGTGAACGATCTGCTGATCCTTATGCTTTGGAAGTTAATGTAGCGCACAGAATCCAGCACATCACATGCTCTCTTCAGGGTTTGTTCTCTTTTAAAGAGAGGCGAAAGCTTTGATGCCAGTGGGCGTTCAAGAAACGTAAGACTTGGCCTTTTTTGAGTCTGTCTTCATTCTTTCCTTGACCGCAAGAGTGCCCCAGTCTGAATCAATAAGGCAAGCAGGGCCTGTCACCTCTTGGATTTGCACAAACTTAAACTGGCTTGAAGGTAAATCAAAAAGGGTGAGCTCTTACCTGCTTCCCAAGGCTTTTTGTGTATTTTTCATTCAATATCCAAAGGACTAGAAAACAGTAATTTAGAAAGGGACCTGTAATTTAGTTGTTAATATATTCCTGTGGGAGCTGGGGCTGGGGGTGGAGGTTCCCATCAGTGGGTTGGTAACTGAAGAGCCATCTGCTTCTCAGTGCAGGAGGAAAGCGGCAGTGGCCAGAATTCTGTATACAATCTGCATCCTCTGTGCTGGTTGATTTTCATAATAGACTTAGATGATAGCTAGTAATCTAGATAGCAGTAATGAATATTTGAACATTTAAGTTTAGGGGTCATCTCACCATCTGGCAGCTCAAAAAGACTTGGAAATTGGTCTTTCAAACCTACGTTCGTGTTTTTGCCCGTATGTTCTGTCTGACTGCCATCTGAAGCCATGAAAAGGAGTCATGTGAAGCTCATCTGTAGCCTTGTCTCAGTGATTCCAAGTGAAATTCTCCCTTCCCCGAAGTGGGTGTCTGCTGGCACATGTTTTAGTGTACTGGTAATGGTTTATCTAAGCCTTACGGTGGCCACAAATTGAAGAGAATAGATGTACACCCACAAAGCATTCCCTGCTTAAAATCTGAGTCATGGCTGTGAATCAGAGATGTGCCCATTGCAGCTGGTGAAGGAGATTTGGGAAGATGTAACATTCCTCTTGGGAACAACAGTAGTCTGATTTTGGGCAAAGGAAATCACCCATCTCCATGAAAATAGGTTCTAACATTAAAAAACCTCTACCGATGGAGAAGACCCCACAAATTAATACCTGTCATCCATCCTGGAAGAGTTAAAGGCCAGACTGGATGGGGCTCTGAGCAACCTGGTCTAGTGGAAAGTGTCTCTGCCTGTTGCAGTGGGGATCCTGCAACATACATATATCAAACCAGGAGTCCCGTGGAAAGGAAATATATATAGACAGACAGATTCTTGCTAGCTGTTTCAGAGATGTTTATTTCCCCAGCCCCATGGCCGGGGCTCTGCCCAGGAACTGTTCCAGTCACGGACCGAGGGTCCTTCTGCCCGCGCAGGGAACACAAACCAACCCATGGGAACGAGGCTGAGCAGGGGCAGGGAAACCCCGTGCCTGTGCCCTCAGGGCCCCTCTCCCAGGGATACACGGCAGGGGAGGGACTCCAACACCTGCCCATGGCAGTGAGATTGGAACTAGGTGATCTTTAAGGTCTTTTCCAACCAAAACCATTCTATTATTCTATGGTTTTTGAGTGAAGTAATTGAGAAACTGCACTGGCTGCTCCTCAACCCTCTTTCCCCAAGGCAGTAACCTTGCCTGTTTTGGATGCTCTCTCTCTTTTAGAGTGCTGGGCATTCAATTTTTTAAAATATGTATATTAAAGGCCATGTGTAGTTTGACAGATAAGACGGGAGAGAAATGGAGCTTGCGCCACTGAGCACGTCTGGTATTAACTCAGTGGGAAGGGCCGGGGGGGGATGTACTCTGGTCATGAACGACAGCCTGGAAGTTGGGGCAGCAGAGTGTGGAGTTTTGCATGTGGACTGACAGACCCTTTGTATTCTTTCCCACACCCAGGCACAGCCTTTGAAATGCAGACCTGACAGGCAGAGCTGGAATATCTGCTCCTTCCCTTCCTGGTACAGCTCCCGTGCGCGCAAGGGCCGCGTGTCGGGACAAGCCTTGCTTTGCCAACAGAGTCCATAGGGAGCGGTAGCGCCGTCACCCTTTCGGCTGCAGGGCTGACTGGGACGCGGCCGTGGGGATTTGCAGGTGGCAAAGGAGGCTGGGATCTGCATGGACTTAATTTTAATACAGGGACAAAGATCAGAAACTCTGTGCATGAAAACGCCGGGAAGCATGGGATAATTCTAACTGTGTATTAGCTGAGGTGGCTCAGGAAACTGTAGGTTATGTGGGTTATTTACAATGACAAAGATGAAAATATGACAGGTAAAGTAGCTGCTTTATTCTCAGATTTGCTTTTTTTGGTTGCTAGTTTATAAATCCTTTTGTAAAATAAAAGCCTTTCAAAAGGCTTTTGAAAAGTAGCTGTTCAGGAAGTTTATTTTGGAAGGGTTTTTTTGGTGGAATATTTAATCCACATTTCCTGCTGATGTGCACTCTGGGCTTTGCATCCTTCAGAATTCCCTTCCACACTGTCTAAAATGGTCGCTGCAACAGTGGTTGGGTGGCTGAGCTCCAGACACAGGAAAGTTGTTTCTCTCTTCAGGGGCTGTTCTTGCTGTGTCCACCTCCTCACTGTGACCAGCTCCTTTCATGCCATATCCTCCTAGGCTCTGGTGCCTACATAGTACATTTTGTATATGGAAATTGTACATAGCACCTTAACACTTCTTTTAAAAATCTGTGCTTACAAAGGTATGCCACAGGTTTCTACTCCTCTGTCTGCTTCTGTAGCAAGTGGTTTGGTCTAGCCTGCCTTAGAATGTGATTTTATTACTCTCGTACTTATGTGAACTCTTGGATACTTAAACCAGGTTTGCTTCAGGAGTTTGCTATGGTTGTGTCTGTTATTTAATTATGAAACTAAAAATCCCATTACACCTTGTCCATACAAATTAAAGTTTTGATACCACTCCTACAGAGCACTGAAAACCAGCAATTAGTGCTTCATGTGCTAGAGAGTAGTATTTTGAATTAACTTTTTGTTGTCTTTAGAAATCCCTTGGGGGGATATATTGTTCATTTTTGAGTGTACGATATGCTTGTGAAAACTTCCACTTAGCTGCATGCTAGTTAAAGTATGGACAACTGTGCCAGTTTGGACAAATTTGGAGGAAAATATCCTCTGATAGAAGGCAGGTTACAACCAGCCCTCCCCCACCAGGTTCAGGAAAAAAAATTTTTCTTCAGAGGAAAGTGAAAGGTAAAAAACCCATTTATTTAACAAACACACAGGAAAAGAATAATAATGCTAAATAATGAACCCTCTCACTGTGGAGAGAAACCTGGGAAGATTTCAGAGTCCTTCTGTAGGTGTGGTCTCTCTCCTCCTCCTCGGAGCTGGGTCAGTGTAGGCCCACCTCTGGGGCCTCGGTGGAAAATTCTCCCGATGTGTTCTGATGTTGGAACAGTCCAGAAGAGAAGAAGGGAAAAACCGAAGTCCCAGGAAAACAAAGTTCAACTCTCCGTCTGCCTATGGAGAAAAGGAGCCGAAAGCTGGCTGGAAAGCAAGAAGGGCACTTCCTCTGCTCTCCTCACCGCAGCAGGACACAGAGGAGTGCCTGTCTGTGTCCTTGAACAACTGCTTTGAAAAGTTTGCTCATTTTTTTTCTCCCCCCTCTCTGGCTCAGTTTAAAGGCACAGAAAGGCACAGGATTGATTTCTGGGCATAGAGCAGTGATAGGGGATACACATCATAAAGTCACCCGAAGACAACAATGTAAATGCAAACTCCTTTTCAAGCTATCACCTGCAGTGATGGAGGAAGCAGCTGTGACAGGACATCTCCGTATTCAGACTCTACTGGAGGCTACAAAGGCTTTCAGAAATTTTAGAGCAGTTACATTCGGTGACAACTGCTCTAAAATTAGTATTTTTAAGTTAAGTTGCAGCATGGAAGGGAAATATCATTCCACTCTTCTGGTTTTGCACAACGAGATTGTTCTTTGCTCAACAGGAACATTGGCTGATAGGGGAAATTTGTGGAAGGTGACAGAAAGCTATCAAACCTGCTTGTAGCAGTTCTCATCTTCCCTGGAGCCACCATTGCAATGTGATTCCCCTGCTAGCTCCGAGCAGCAGAATTAATTGTGGCTGTGGGAAACATGGGTGCTTTCCTCAAAATGTTACAGCAGAATCTCTGCTGATTTAGAGACTTTCCAACCCTAGTGACTAGGGTGAGGGGACCAGTGTGGCCATATATTCTGCTCAAGAGGTGGAATATTGGTGAAGACAGATATGCAGAAATGGAATTGTATTGCTTCTCCCTGGTCAGATTGAGGCGTTCGAGGTGCCTGAGCCTGTTCCTGGAACAGAGGCCCCCCCGCTGCAGCCTCCTGCCAGCAGAGGTAGCTGTGGGAGCTGAGCTGGGCAGAGGGAGCCTCGCTCGGTCCTGCGGGTCCCAGCGGCAGCTTCCCACAGCAGCAGCCAGCTCTTCCTAACAGTGTGTTCTAGGAGAGGAAACACTCTCCATTATGGAGTCAGAATTTAGCAGTTGCTGCAGCAAGGTCACCTCTCCGGGGCCCAGCAAGGAGAGCTTGGATAGCTCAGGGCATGAACAGAGTGAAACTTGTGCACACGTGCTTGGAAGCTGGGAAGACAGAGTCCAGCTGCTGCCACACTCTTAAAATTTTAGGGAGTGGGCTTGGTATCTTTGGGACTGTCCTGTGCAGGGCCAGGAGCTGGACTTTGATGATCCTTGTGGGGCCCTTCCAGCTCAGGATATTCTATATGATTTAAATGTTCCTAATGAATATTAGGACCCTGCTGTGATGCATTTCTGCTGAGACAGCTGCAATCTTTTAGCAAATTTGGGTGGGAGGAGAAAAAGGGGAAGGTGCGTTGCATCTCAATTAAATACTTTCTCCATGCAAGGACAAACATCTTGCAGAAAAGTGTACTTTGCTTTTTCATTGGAATCCTGGGTGGAGGTAACCATTTGTTGTTGTAGAAAGAGGAGGCTGGGGGAGCATGGCAGCTTTTGAAAGGGGTTCATCATCCTCTTGCCAAGACAGAGAGAGAGAGAGAGAGAGAGAGAAGGGCAAAGAAACAAGATGGGTGTGAAGCTGTTCACACTCAAATCACTGTCAGAGTAGAAGGGCCCTATGAAGGTGAGGAAAGATACCCTAACCCTAGGGTTTAAGGGTGTATGAAATAGGGATTGTATGTATATGTATTGAAATAGGGTCTATGTATAGGGATTTAAGGATGTATGAAATGGAGAAATAGGCAGATGCAGTGACAACAGTGCAGGAATATGTTGTGTGTTTTGATGTGTGGTGCATCAATTTTGTATAGGGCAGGAAAAAAACCCTACAATTCATCAGCTGGGCAGTTTTTAAGCACAAGTAGTAACTGATGTGAAACTCCATAATATACTCCTCTCTTAATATCCTCATTCCTTGTGTTCCTGTTAGCTGCTTCCTCAAACCCAAAGCTTCTTTCTTGGAGTTTTGTGTGGAGTATCTGACAGTGTGAGTTTTTGAAGCCTTATTGAAAATAAAGGGCTCCTCAGCTGGGGATGTTGTGTGTGAGTTAAATGGGGGATCTAAACTTGGCTTGAGGAGGAAGATAGAAATAGTGAAAGCAATGTGAGTTACAGGTGCAGATACCAAACTTTCTTTCCCAGCATTTTGAAATGGGTTAGCAATGCTGTTATGTGAGTTCCAAGTGAGCAGGAGAGAACGGGAGAAGCCCTGAAGCAGAGAAATGGATTGGGAATAGAGCCAGAAATCTATACTTGTCTTACCATTTGGAACAGGCTGCTGCTAACTGGGGAGGGGGGGAGGTGTGACAGTAGAAAATGGGTATTATAAATCCTGTTATTTGAAGGCTGGTGCTGTACCTCTTAATGCCTCCTTACTGTTGAGATTCCTGTCTGAAAGCTGTTTGCTTTTTTTTACCAAAGTCTTTATGGGTTTGTGGTTTTTTCCTATTTTTTGTGGTAGAAACAAATATTAAGAAAGGATTTTCAGATGCCTGAATGTAGTAATCTGTTTGGAATATATAGGGCAACCTGATAGTAAGAAGATTTAGATATTTTAACCTTTAATTTTACAGAATACTTGTCTTCATAGATTCATCACCATGGTGGGCGGTGCTGTGGATCTGAAGAAATGTGGGGACTCATCTGGGAGCAGAATTTTGCCCCAGGCAGCCAGGAAATGGGAGTTTGCTTTCACTCTGGCCTGGTGGGGTCCTGAATTCCCTTGTGTTCAGCAGCTTCAGTAGCAGGATTGGAGAGGCCTCGCTCCCGGGCGAGCCTTTAGCAAGGTGCCCCTAAGAGGCTGCTTTGGATTACCTCGGGCTCGGTGTAGAGAATTGAGCCTGGTCTTCTCCTTCCTGGGTGTGCACTCTAATCCCCAGGCTATTAAGTAGAAGGGATAGGTGAGAAGGTTGCTGGCTTCCTTTGACTCTGTTCTAAAAGGAAGTATCTGCCATCAGTGCACTTCATGGGGCGCCTAATCTTGTTGAGTGTTCTGAAACACCCTTCAGACAGAGCCCCTTAGGGGACGTGAGGTTCTGGAGCCTGCTCAGGCTGCAGTGCTGAGCTGTTCAGCCCTGCTGAGACTTAGGCAGCTCTGGGCACGCACAGAGGTGAGACATCACCTATCCGGAACGTCTGGAAATCAGAAAATATAAGGTGCCTCTGTGTGTGAAATTTCAGGATCACGGTTTTTGTCACTTGTGGGTTTAGCTTGAAAATATAGCTCAATATTTTAATTTTGAATAAACCTTGACCTAATAAAGTCAATCTCCATCTCTGTGAGAAGCAGAGATTTATGATTTTCTTTTATAACTTGAAGCAAAGGTTGAACAAATTTTCATGGGCAGCCCCATTGTTGGATTAGTGCCCTCATTCAATCAGAGTGTGCAAAACACAAACCCTAGGCAGAGCTAAACTACAAAGCAGAGGAGATTTTCACAATGCTAAATGGAGTGAAAGCACCAAGGGAAAAATATCTGAAATCCTCTTATATGATTATTAAAACAAAAACACACACACACCCCCTTTGACTGGGGTGCCACAGGGAACTGGTAAGAGAACAGCCTGTTCTAGTTGGATGCTTTGTTTGATAGCAGATGGAAGCTGTAACAAAGCAAATATCCCAGGACTCCTGGTAGGTCTCTGTGGAGGAGCTGACCATGAGTACATTGGCCCCTTTCTCCTTCCATGGCTGATCCCAGCTACCTGGCAGCTCTTGTCACTACCCCTCTCTAATAACATGTTATCTCTTTTCTCCCTTCAGGTTATTAGGAAACCTCATGCTCATCTCTTCCTAACTCTCATGAGATTAATTTCTCAGCCTTTCCACCCAAATATATTTTGTCATCTACAATTGCACCCATGTCTGTGCTGTGGATTCCACTGGATTAGCATTCCCTCTTGAGCATCTTGCTTGCTTGCACTGGCCTTCTTTGCATACTCACTTTTAGCACTTCCAAGAGACAACAGTAGGGGCATTTTCACCAGAGTCTAGCTAGCATTATTACAGACTTTTAGAAACAGTTTTAAAAGACTTTAGGATTACAACCTTATTTTATGGCTTCTTTAGCAGCTGTTCAAAGGCACCTGATTTTCAGCAAAAATTGTAACATTAGTAACAGTAGCTTGCGCAGTGGGAGACTGGATTGCTGAAGTTGTATGAAGCTGTCTGAGAGCACATGGTGTGATGGGACTGCATAGTTTACATTTCAGGCTGTTCCCATTAATGTTACTCTCCTTTCCACTGTGCTGTATGGAACCTTACAGGTGAGGAATTACTTTAATTTTGTGTAAATTGCATCTAGTTTATGGGGCTGAGGCCAGTGATTATACACAGAAGATTACATATAATATACTGAAATAAACATGCATAAAATTGCACAAGAATATGAAATCCTAGGTGAAAGGACCTAAACTGAAAATAGAGAGAATGAAGCTGAATGGCAGAATGAATACCATTAGATTTGCCAAGCCAGGTTCATATGCATTCTCTTTCCCAAGAGGAAATTGATAGGTAGAAGAGAGAATTTAGCCTCCAGGCTTTAATCCCAAACTTATTAGGCAAATCATAAAGATTTGATAAGAAACATCTACCAGGTACTATGAATCTAATAATGAATCACCTTGATCTGCCACATACCTGCTGGTGGCTTGGAGCATGGTGGCAGTCTCTGAGTGTCTTTACTCCTCTGGATGTTTCCATGAGCATAGGGAAGCAGTGGTGGCTTTCTAGCAGGTGGAGTAGGTGGCAATTAATTAGGCTTGGCCTCTTGGATCTGCTGCCAGCATGCAAAAACCCCAGGCAATGAGTATGTTAGGTCTTACTGTGGATGAAGACTCCGTGGTGGTACCTGAGCCCATCCTGGTTGTGGAACCACTGGTAACACCATTAATGTGAGCCGAAGCTCTCTCCCTGGCTTAGCTGGGAGTAGGATTTCTCCTTTGGTGCAGCCTGGCGAGGAGGAGATCCTCACGGCTCTGCTGCCATAACTGGCACCTACAAGAAGGTGAGAGGCTGCCGCCTGAGCCCTGAGAAACTTGGTAGAAGAGCTGTAGGACTGTAGAGAGTCTCTTTGAGCATCCTAGGGTTTTGAGGGACGTGCTTTGATTTAAAAATATTTGAAGGATAAATACAAAAAAGGGGGGGGGGCACATAAACAACATATAAACAATATGGGGGCATAAAAAAGCTACAATAAGGGATGGTTGGGTGAACCTAAAGAAATTTCAAGCTGAACATGAGGAAAACCTTTCTTACCTTGATTTCTAACTATGCAACAGCATTTTTGATACTTAAAACTAGAATGTAACAAACAGTAAGAATGCAACTCAAGAGAAGCATTTGGCAGAGTTCAGTGAGTTAGACCTCTACCATTTCTAATATATTTTGACTGAGATGCTGCAAGAGAACATCCACAGAGCTCTGTGAAGCCTTATTCTTTGTCCTTTGCAGATATTAAATGCAAGATCAAAAAGAAATTAGATTCATTGTCTTAAATAGTATTACCCTTGTTTGTGCCTTTTTAAATGGGCTGCAGAACAGTTGCAGTTTTTTTAGAGAACTCAATTATTTTCTAAATCTCTACTGAAAGCAAAAGCCTCTCCTTTAATAATTTAGGTTTTGTTTTATTGAGTAGACAGTTTATAATCATAAACAGTTCTGCATTTAATAATAAACTTTGAAACTCAATGTGTAGGAATTGTTAAAATTTGTGTTTGTTGAATTAATTTATCCTTTTATCTAGAAAAAGTTTCCATTATTTTAGCAGCATGCATAATCCTTTTTTGATGTCAATAGATGTCTAACTTTAGAAGTCTAGAATGCAAAGGTTTGCACCTGAGTTACTCATCTTCTGTTCTTGTATAGTCAATAGGAAAAAGTAGGTACTTTGTGGTTTCCTCTGAGCTATTCTGGCTCCTTTCAGAGAAGAAATGCTCCAGAGATGCTACTGAGTGGGTGTCTACCACTGTGAGAGGAATGTTGAATGATTAGGTGACACATAAACACCTACATTTATGTAGATGAGTGCTGTACCAGCAGCTTGGCCATGAGGGATGCTATGAGGGCAAAAACAAGGCTGGGCTCAAAACTTGGAAAAGGCCTTGCAATTTCTCTGAACATTTGGGAATGTTCAGGGTTGGAACAAGACCCAGGAGCAGCTGTGGGAAATCAATTATCAGGATTCTGTAAGAAGAGGGGGGTTATTGTTATTGGCTTTGGTTGTGTGGGTTGGACATGTAGAAGAGGACATGAGATGACTGACACAGCCTGCTCCTCCCAGGGCTCAAGGCAGTAATCCTTCATGAAGCTCAAGCTGCTGCTGCTGCCTCAATTACTGTGAGATAAAGCTCTGTTCTTTGAGCTAATGGAATAATGCAATTAGGACAAGGCACTGCTCATAAACTCTTATCCTTTAAAGGGCTGGTTGATAATGAAAAAGAGACACCTGCCATGCCAGGTGTAGAACCTGCCTGACCAAGCCTTGTTCTGCTGGAGAGACACTATGTTGTACCTGCCCATGGCTCTGGAGTGGGAAGGACAGATCTGTAGACAGGAATTAGGGAAGAGGTGGGAGCAGAGGACAACTTTGTAAAGGTCACAGCTGTGAATAGTGTGGAAATGATAAGCAGGGATTAAGTTCACTGCCTCTTTTAAAAAAAACCAAACTACGGGACGCCAAATGAAGCTAGCAGGAGCCAGGCTAAAAGCAATAAATAGTAAAGTGGATTTTCATAGGATGGGTAATTGAGTGGTTAGACACTTTGCCTAAAAGGTGTGGTGACTGCTGAAAGTTCTTGTGGCTCAGGAGGAGACCAGACAAGTTCATGGAACTCTGTGAAGGGCTACTAATATAAAAGAAGCCACATCTAGCCAAGAAATCCCTGAAAAGGGCTGGAGACAGGGAGAATATTGGCAGAAGTACAACATGTTCTTACACTCTGATCTGGGCTACTGCTTAAGGAGTGAAGATACTGGGTTAGAGACACCTTAGTGCTGACTTGTGCAACCACTCTTAAGTGTTCTCTCCCCTCCAGAAAATTATTTAATCTTCTTTAAGTTGGTAGCTTTGTTTCCAGAGCAACTTTGCATGTTCTTCATAGCATAGAACCATGTTTTCTTTTCCTGTCATGTTATAATAGTGATTTGTTTTGCTGGCTTTACTTATATTTATTTTTAAAATGAGATATTCATCTCAGGGGAACAAAACTTATTAAAAAAACCCCTTATTCATGCCAAAGCACTTCTGGGAGATCTGTTTTTGTACTTTAGAAGATGCAAAAGTAAATTTAACTTGCTGAGGTCAGACTTTCATCTTGTTTTCCAAAATAAGCTACAAAGAGCTGTTTACATTATTGTTACAAAGCAATGTGTGCATCAACAGCCTTCAGCTTTCTGCCCTGCCTACTGGGACTCCTGTTGCTGTCTCCATGAGGAAAACAGGGTGGTAGAGTGTAGAGGTGGACATAGATTCATGGAAAGTGAGGGCTGATAGCATGGCTACAGCACACTGGCCAGGATGAAGGAAAAATCTGTCAAATCTGTATTATTGGTCTGTTTTCACAATGGGAAGAGCTGAGTTGGAAGATCTGGTTTTAATATTTCTAATATGGTGTGTAATTGTTGTTATGCAACTGTAATTGTAAAATCCCAGGCAATTGTCTCAAAATGAAACTGTTTCTGAATGTCCAGATTTGAACCCTTGTAACAGAGATGTTGGGTACTCACACAAAGCACTGCAGTCTGTGGGATGTCTGTTTTGGATGGGCAAATCCTCTACAAGGTGCAAAATTTACTGGCAAGTGAGATGCTTGAACTTCTGGTTGGGAATCTAAAAATCAGCATGTTCTCAGCAGTTTTGGTCTTTAGCAGAGTCATCCTCTGCTTCACAGACTCACTGAGAAATGGGTAATGATACCTTCTCAGCTCAGGATTATTGAGAATAAAAGCCAATATTCACAAAGTTTTTATAAATAAATGTCTAATACTGCACCTGGTGCAAAGACACCTAGGGCACTCTAAGGAGGGCTTGGGACTGTGCAGTGAATGTCTGTTTAGTGAGGTAATAAGCATTTGGTGCCTCAGGAATCCTGTGACAAGATCACCATATAGTTGTGCAATCTCAGTTCTCCTTGCATTTGTCTTTTGTCTGTGACAGTACAGTTACATTTTATTCACTCTGCCACCTTTCGGGAATGAAGGTTGTACAGGCATTTGAAAATGGCACCTTGAGAAAAGCACTATCCTTCTCGTGGGCATGGATACACAGAGGGCTTTTCTCAGTGAAGCCTTTAGGGATTTTAAATACCTCTTTTATGGGAGTGATGGTGCTCATGCTGTTGCAATGGAAAGATATTGATTTTAGCAGTAAGGAGAGCTGTGTAAATGCATAAGTAGTGTCAGTACACCCAACTCAGAAAGAAATAAACCACAAGAAGCCAAACCAAACCTATGCTTGTCATGAGTTAAAAGCTATCCTCAAGAATGCAATGAGCTTTTGTCCTTGGTGGCAGCAGGTAATAACACATCAGTGGTGACCGATACCTGGAGAAATTACTCCCTGCGTAAGGAAGGTTTCAGCAGAGCGTGTGCACTGAGCTGTTGTCACAACCTGCTGGCACTCCTCAGTGCTCACTCCCACAGGCAGTGTTACATTACTCAGTCTGGAAATCAGGCAAGGAAAAGTAAAGACCAACCTGCTGTCCTGGAAAGCAAATGTTTATTTTTCCTTTTCCTGGTGGAGAACAATTTCTGCCTGATCAGAAGTAGATGCCAAAACTAGCAGCAAATGTGTAGGGTGAGCTGATTAATCCTCAGAGTAAAATGCCTTTGGTGTGACAGCAGAAAGCCAGGATGAAAACTGAGGTTAGTCCCTGCAGTGCTGTGCTGGTGTGTGTTGCAGGAGCCTGCTCCCAGTACTGCTTCTTGTCCAGTATCCTCCCTGAGGAATGCAAACCTCCAGGTGATGAATGGTGAGACATTTATGCAGATTGAACTTCAGATCTCTATGTGTAAAGCTCCCTTTTTGTGTTATTTGCTCTTGCACATTATTTAGTTTGTGAGTACTGGGCCAATTAACTATAAATTCCTGAAAATAGCTTTTGAGAAGGTCTGGCTTGTCTTCTTGGCTGTCAAAAATAGACATGATTCATAGTTTTAAAGTCAGCTGAATGGATTACTGAAAGGATTAGAATTATTCCAAATTTTTGAAGATGAGTGAGAAAATTACCCCTTTTTTTCCAAATTGATTCTCTAGCAACAGCAGTTTGAATCAATATGATAAAAAGTTTCTATTCATCTTTATAGTTTTTGGACTGATGTTTTTCCTGATTTTGAAGTAGCAATCAGTGAAACTGTTGTGGATGCCATGTATAGTATAGACTCTACTTCATACTCTTTTCTCCACTATGAGGCTCATGGAAAGAGCATGGGCTTACCACCCAGAGATTTAACAGATGCTGTGATCAATCACCTCATGAGACCTGTGTGTATCCTGCAGAGCTCTTACTTTCTCACAGATTTTGTTATTCTTCATACAATGATATCAGACAAGTTGACATAACAAAAACAGGTTTAAAGCCAAGAAATAAGATTGCTCAGTTCATTGAACCGTTGCTTTAACTCCTCCTCACCACCCACCTGCTATTTTTTGCCTTATTTTCTTGTTTTGCTGCACAGCCACAGGCTGAGCTTCATGCTTAGTCCAAATAATTTTTAAAAACCCAAAAAACATGAGTTGGGCATTCCTAAAAAACCTCCCAAACCTACTTAAGCAGGATCCTAAAATCTCAGCAGGATTATCACTGAGCTATTGGGTTTTACTCTAGGCTGAAGTGATGCAATCTGGTGGAGGGACATTGGGCTTTCTGATCCATATCTTGCTGTCAGATGTATTTCTATCTGGAGTGCATCCTGCTCACTGACAGGGAAGCACACACTGCTCACTGGCACATGTCTGGCACCAGGAGCATCTGAGACTGACCCATCAGAGGCAATTGGGATTAGCAGAGTCTGATATTCCATTCTTTGAGAAAGGTGATGAATGTTGTCTGACTTTGTGCAAAGGAAAGTCAGCTGTATTCAAAGGCAAACCAAGATGTTCTCTGCGTTTTAAAAACAAAAGAACACAAAAAACAACCCCTGAAAGCACTACAGTGAGCAAACAAGAAAAACTTACAGCAGATAAGGTGTAGTAGGGCAACTCTCTTGTGGGAGATGAGACCTTTTGGATATAGTCACACAAACAAACAAATAAACCATAAAACCTGTCTGCAGTTAGGCAGTACAGGTTCAGTGATTACTCAAAAATATTTAGCTTTTGAATTCTCTCTCCTGGTGTCATTCTACTTATGCAACACTGAAGTCTCAGAAGTCATGAAAAGATCTTATATCAAATACAATTGGAAAGCAGAGGGTGCTGTAATTCACCTGCTGCCCCTGCAGTCATGCTCCACGAGACAGTCTGGAATTCCTCAGCAGAGACCCTGAAACTGCTGTTCAGCTCATCTGATGATCTTGATATGCTGCAAAGAATTATTCAAAATATTCAAATGTAAAGATTTGTGATTAGTTTGAAGGTAAGCACATTGTCAGCCAGATCATTTATTTTCACGTAATTTGTATCATTCTATCTCTAAACTGTAATTTTTTCCAGGTCTGCCACGCGCTGTATGTGGGTAACTAAGAGCTGTGGTGCACCAGTTGCTGTGTGCAGGGTACATCAAGGGAAGCTCGTTTTTGGAACTGGACTTCTCTGGGGGAGAGTCTTGAAGCTACGCTTGGTAGCTGAACTCTTCTGTTTAAATCCAAGGGCCACACAGTGTTGGGTAGTTGGTGCTGCCTGGCAGTAAGAGACAAAATGCCAGCAAGATGTTGATGCAGAGGGCAGCTGGCTATGGGCTTGAGTTCATCACAACCTGCTCTGATTGATGAATGCTAGCACAATTAATGATTTGGGTGTACGCTGGTACCTGGTGCACTCACACTTCAGAACGAGTAGTAAATATCCAGTGCACACCTCCTTTGCTCCAGATTATCTACAATTATAGGAATACATTCAATTGATATATAAAAGGTTCATATTATCTACAACTATAGGAATACCTTCAACTGATACAGAAAAGGTTCATATTTTTAAAACCCACCCACTTCTGTGTGGTGCTGCAACCCATGGATGAATAGTAGGAATCTTGTCCGTTGTGGTTTCATGACCCAGTCCTCCTGTGATTTCCAGCTGAGGTACTGAAATGACAGACAATGTAAAAGCAGTCAGAAAAAACAGTTCCTGACTGTCTCATGATCATCTATCTTTTCCCTATGCTAATCACTACTTTCACTAATCAACTTTTTATCAGTTACTCCAAGTTTTCCCTCTGGCTTCTTTTCGTAATCTCTTACTGAAATTTGAGAGTGAAAACTAAACTGTTTCTGTTGGCATCTCTGCTGTCAACTTTGTTTCAGGAGTCTAAAACTAGATGTGATCTTTGTCTTTTTGCCCCTCTTGAAGGTATACATGAACCATGTATCAATTAGTTTGGTGGATATGTACAAATTTCCTTCTTTTCTTTGTGCCTGAACTACCAAAATCTTTATCTGAGCACCCTGTCTTAAATGCTGTAACCTTCCTCCCCTCAGGATGGAGTTATGTCTGACTGCTAAGCTAGTCTTACATCACTTCAGCACCAAAATGGGGAGGGTTTTGTCCTGCCTGCTCCCACCCTGATTCCTTCCCCTTCCTTGACCCATTCTGCCACCTGCCAGACCCTGGGTTCAGCCTGACAGAAAGCTCTCTACTGCTTGTTCCTGTACTAGTCTTCTGCCTGTTTAGTGAGTTGAATATTCTAATCATGGGGTCCAAAAAGCGCCAGAGCCAAGGGAAAGCAAGGAGCAGCAGCAAGGAATGAGTTTGGGGCAAACTGGAAGAATGTTTTCAGACTGAGGATTATAGCCAGCTAGAACTCTGCTGTTGAGCTTTACTTTCAACCTTCACTGACTGATGGAGCCCTTCCACAGTCCTCATGGTGTGTAGTTTCTAAGTTTGTCTCCTTTCTTGTCACTTTGGGCACATTCCTTCATATTGTTTCTTTCTCATTTCAGCACACAAAATTTAAGCTTCTTGTCTTCACCTCAAATGCCTTCAGAGTTCTGCTCCTCTCTGTTATCTTCTCCTATCATAACCCATAACCTTCATTTTACCAATGGTACTTTCATTTTCCACCCACTTGCCTTTTTTTTTAGCTATGGAGGTGTATATGTCTATATATGCACACATTTGTTTCATATTTGCCTATATACACAAAGATCCCTTCCCCAGTTCATCAGCAAGATAAAAACTCTTTCCTCAAAATATGCATCTTTGTATGAAAATAATTAATAACAATAATGTAGGACAAATGAAAGAAGCTACTGTTTATGGTTTAGGTAGGTAAGGAGAGTAATGCTTATTTAGTTTAAATACTCAGTCACTCTCCTCAGATCTCTTTTATCTCTAAGAGTCAATTTTGTGCAACAGGGATTGTGTATTGCATGTATTTTTTGGGCCCATTACACAGTAGGGACCTGACCCTGATGCTTGTACCCAAGCAGAAATATTTCATAACATCAAATATAAGTGAAGGAAGTCAAATAAAATGACATCCGTCTTCAGTGCTTGAAAACAGAAAATCACCAAAAGTGTTTTTTGAAGTTTGGCTTTTCTGAAAAATTATTTTGCATTTTATTACCTTTTTTTTTTTTGCCTAACCTAGGCAGCAGCAGCCTGTGCTGGCAGCAGTGGAGGCGTTCCCATCAGACAAGTTTTCAAAATAGAACTGCCACAGGAATTCCAGCTGTCATCCTACTCACGATGTGGCCTTTGTTGGCGATGCTCCGGAGAGTACCTTTAGCTTCTCATTTCAGGACAGGTGGTGGTTGTCAAAGAAACCCCTCACTGATGCATTGTTTCATTACTTGTTATATAAAATACATTTTTTCAGTGTGTATCACAGATCAAAGCATGGGTGGTTGATAATAATTTTGAAAATGATTTTGTCAAGAATTTTGAAAAGAAGGAGTACAGGTACAAAAGAGAAGATGGGCAGCATTCAGGTAAATTCAGATTTGATCTGGCCTTCGTGAGGGGCACAGCAGCAGAAATATGGGCAGAAGTTGAAGTATGGAAGCTTCCATTCATAGTGCTCATCAGGCTGTCAGTGCTTCTGATCAGGGACTGGGTTAATAGGCTGGCTAAATCCCATGGCTGTCTTTTGTATATCCCAGTGTACTCTAGTACACACTATCTAGCGGCGAAGGTCTTTTGTATGACTTCCACTAGGTAATTGAGTGTGTGTGGGGTCAAATATTTCAGAATATCCATCAGCTTCTTTCCCTGAACAAGGTAGGAATAGAGTGCCAGCAGGCAGCTGCCCAGCTGGGACTTTCTGTTCCCTTCTCTCTGACACCCCGCTGATGGAGCCCACTATTTATTTTCTGGTGCCTGTGCAATGTACTTTTTATTTGTCACTATTTTATACTGCTTGTGTTATAACTCTGATAGTCAGGCTTGTAAAAGAAGAAAGGTTTGTAAGGGCAAGAAATATCTGTGATTAGATCAGCTGATATAAAATGTGGTCAAGCTTTCCAGTTTGTGTGCATTTCAGCAAGTCTGATGCAGATAACACTGGAAATCATTATTCCCAGGCTGCTGATATATCTGTCAGAGCAGCAAAACAGATCTAGGAGTCCTTCACCCTTCCAGAGCTACTCATTCCTCATCCCATCCCTGCAGTGACTGTTCCCTCAGAATGGGACTATACTGTAATGCTAGTGAAGTTCTGCAAGTCATTTTGAAGTAACAAACAAAAGAAAAAGTAATCTGTAATTATGTTAATGAATTAGTCCATTCGTGGGAGAAGTGATGTTACCAGAGAGTTTCAGTACCAAGAGAGTTGACAGATTGAAATGAAGAGAAAGAATTTGCAGAACAGGAACAAGGGAGCAGGAGATGAGATGCTGAGAGAATTGCAATGAACATAAATTTGATGTCTCTATTTATTCTGTACTATTTAATAATAAATCGTATTATAGTCATACTTAAACGTAAAAGCTTTGTAAGTCTCCCTTCAGAGCTGGGACTCAGATGTGAGAAGGAATTGCTGTTTTGCAATAGTAAGTGATGACTCTGCTTTTTTATTTATAATTCTCGTGAGTTTGTTCTAGTATGTAGAGGTTGACAGGTTTCACCCAGGTACGCTCTCCAGGGACCTCTGGCACGCTGCACAATGTGCATCACATGCTGGCTGTGAAGTCTGATGGCTGAGGAATTAGGAATATTTCTTGTAGACCTTCTGGGGGCAGGCTGGTAGCTTTTTAATTTCTGATTCTGGCACGATGTGGTTGTATTCAGTCCTCTGCTCCTTTCCCTTTCCCTTTCCCTTTCTCTTTCCCTTTCCCTTTCCCTTTTCTTTCCTTTTTTTTTAAGTCTGAAAGATTGAGTGTTTTCTTGAAAGCTCTGAGATTGAATTCTGGAGAAAGATCTGTCGAGGATGTCTTTCTTCCCTAATAGGCTGTATTTCTCTTCCATGTGACTGCCTGTTTGAGGCAATATGTGACAAACAGAAGTGTCTTGTTAATAGGAGTTTTCTTATTGTATGTGCTGTTTGCTAGAGAATGAGCCTAATTACTTCTTATATTTCTCATACTCTGACATGAAGGTAGCATTTATGCCTTTCAGCTTTAGTGGTATTTAAACCAAAGTACTGTAAGAAGATGTAGAAGCTGAAGTTTATCATCATTTTTTTCTTCAAAATTCTTTGCTTCCTCTATTTCTGCCCACTCAGAGTGAGTAGTTATCTAAAACTCTCTGTCTAAAATTGAGACCTTCACAGCTGTGCAAACTGCAGCAACCAAACATTTCAGGTGTCCAGAAAGGAAATCTCCTTCAAGAGCAGGGGCTTTTTTCAGAGTTAAAAAAAAGTCATATTTAAAATTCTTTTGACCCTGCATCATAGCATGAGCAGCTGTCACCACATCTGACTTGGAGCCTGAAGGATTAGAAGGAAAAAAATTTGTTCACTACAGAAAGGAAAGTTCTTGTAGTGGTTCTCAGCCATTGTGCCTAGTGGTGGGATTGTGCCTAATTCCTCTTCACCCCCTTGAGCTTTATGTCATCCCCAGCTCTCACCTTGTCTATAAAATTTTCTGCCCTCATGGTTTCCTTATTTTTATAAAGATGATTTTGTTTTTCTAAAATGTTGTCTCCCAGCACTTATCTACAGAGCTCCAACCTGGTCTGCATTAAGAACTCCATTAAAAATTTCAGCCCAGCCCTGGCTGCCCATCCCTGTCCCCCACGGCCACATCTCTGTGCTGGGACAGCTTTGGGACAAGGACCCCCCCTCATCTCAACCTGAGCAAAACCAGGACAAACAGAAACAATTTGAAATAATAATCATAGTGCACAGAAGACCACTGTATTAAAGGTGGCATGTGTATCCTTTCAAAGGGGTTTTTAAACTTCATTAAGTAGAATCTATTAATATGGGATGCCTATTGCAAGTAAAAGTGTGTCTTGCAGCACAAAAGAAAGCCCTAGCAGCTCAAGAAAGTTGTTAAAGCACAGTAGAGCAGTAAGAAACACATGTATTGTTATGAAAAACATATTAAAGCAACCTACCTAACTGGATTCAATCCTTATGCCTTCTTAAAGCATGTAGCAAAAATAGCTATGATTCTCTCTCTCTCTCTCTCTCTTTCTCTAGTTTTCAACTTTCAGAAAATAGCAAGTTAGAAGGAGGGAATATTAAGTACATACAAGATGAGGAATTACAGTCTTGAGAGGGAGAAAGTCTGATTCCACACTGTTGTGTGTGATGCTGTTTTCTTAGTTTGCTTCTTGTAAGCTAGCATTGACAATCTGTATTTCCTTCCATATATTTTGCTAATAATGCTGGTGGATTTATGTTGGGGAAGAATTTCACTGACTGCACCGTAAGAGTATTTCCTTGACCTTTTTTTTTTTTTTGAAGCTTTAGCAAAAGTGTTTTTAAATTTAAACTTTCATCTCAGACACTACTGCTGTTTCTGCTGCTGAATTCAGATAATGAAACTGGCTTGATAAGAGTGGACCAAATTTAAAAGCGAACCAGTTTTAATTGCTAAGTAAAATAAAATGCAAAACCTAAAGAATTTAGACATATCCTGTAAGTATCTCAAGATTAAAAATTGTCTTTTAGTACTGTAGTTACAAGATGTTAGCATTAATAACAATTATAGTTAATAGTCTCATTAATAGTAGCACAAGATGTTACTATTAATAATTAAAAGTACGTATTCAGTTTTCTAATAGTTGTCTAGTGTTTTGGGCAGTGTCACTATTTTGTATTTAATAATATACATATATAAAATCAGTATTTCCATATTGCGCCACATTATTGTCATTTTCTTTTCTCTGACTTGTTGGTTATTAAAGATATGGACACGTAGTGCCTATGTAGTCAAACCTTACAGAGATTGAGGCAGGCTTCCTGCCAATGCAACGTGGTATTTTAGGCTGAGTGGAGCCTTCCAGGAGAAAATCACTAAATAATTGATCTCTTTCTCAGTGAACCGTCATGCTTCACTTCACCTGTCTGTGCTTGGCTGAATTCACTGTAAAATGGTGGCTGGAGCCAGCGAGCAGAGCCCGGAGCCCAGAGGAGGCAGCAGCAGCACCTGTCCCAACATGGACAAGTGGTGTAGCTGTCCTTGCTCCACCAGGTTCCTTGGACACAGCTTCTGGGATCACAGTTGCTAGAGTCAGGAAAGCTCTTTTGATAGATCTACTTTTTTTATTTTAATGGTAAATCAAAACCACTCTTATTTAATCAAGACATGAGGATCATGTAACAAACTAACCAGCAGTTCGCTTTAGCATCTCACCAATGTTTACATGGGCATTTAGAAGTTATTTCTTGTGTTTTTAAATTCTGAGAGAGGTCTTGTGTTGCTCTCCTAGCAGCAGCTGGCCTATCAAAGCACCAGGCAGCAGCAAAACTCAGCCGGATGAGGCATTGCAAGCAGTTTTCCTGCTGTTGCTGTGTTCACCACGGTCATTCCAGGGGGTCTGTTTCTGGAATGCAGGATGACGATGGTGCTTATTCACCACTGGAGAGTAAATTTGTAACATGGTTGAAGGGAGCAGCTGGTGCTTGCCAAAGTCCCTGTAAAATTTATTGGCAAGGGAGTAGCAGTGAAGAGCAAGTTTCATGCAGAAGTTTTGTTTCAAAGTCTCCTTAGGTGACTGTGATGTTTTCTTCAGAAAGAAATATTTAGGAAAATATTTGTGTCCATATAGAAAATTGTTTTAATTTCAAAATGCTATAGGTTTTGCATGTTTATTTAAACCAAATCATGCATTGTTCTCTGAGATTAATAAAAATATCTGAGATATATGTGGATCAGTAGTGAATATCCTGCCGTGAAAGGATAACACGGAATTCACTTAGCAGCAGCACCAGATCAACCTCTGCCCTCCCTTCAGCTGTGTCTTTCAGACCAGGTGTGTCTTCATAGTGAGATATCAGACTTAGGGTAGAGGCCACCAGAGATGCTTAGTGTAGCTGGGGTCACCTGGAAGTGGTCACTGGAAGTGGTCACACTGGGTCTGCATTAGTGTTTTATAACAGGAGTGACACCTTGATAGGAAAACACGAGTTCTTTGTAGTGAGGACATAGCATAGAAGTGATTATGCAGCACAATAATTACTTGGCATTGAATTACTTTATTTTTTAAAAAGTGGGTTCTGGACACATCTATGCAGGCTTTTTTGTAAACCATAGTAAGCTGCCAACCACATTTGAAGGCCTTTCCTTCAGGGGAAATTTTTCAGAGCAAACGTTTGCCAAGAGCTGGGCAGCTCAGTGCAAAACTGTGAGGTTACACAGATACAAAAAAAAATTCCCAAAACCCAAACCCCCAAACCAAGAGACAAAATTTGTGCTTTCTGTATTTGTGATTGATATGATTCCAGTATCAAATCACAAGAGATTGCTCTGAGAGCAGACTCTTGTGATTCTTGCCCTGGGTAATTCTTGCTGCCTCAGTGCAGCGCTTCCATCCCAATCTGCAAGTGTTGGTAAAGTAACGTGGAGGAAAAACCTAAAGCACTGCATATAAACCACATAATTGTAATTATATATTTTAGGACTTTTCAAGCAGATTCATTAATTGGGAAAGACAAAATAAATCTCCTACTTGTGAAGTTCCTGGACTTGCTATTTACGAATTCATCACTCTGGAGCTACCAATTATACCTAATGTAGCATATACACTCAATGGGCTGTCCCAAGACACTGTAAAATGACTTAATGCTTCTTCATCAGAAGAGAGATATTAGAGAAGTAAATATAAACACTTTGGTTTGGAGTTGAAAGGAGTTCACATTAATAGAAACAAATAAAAGATTAAACCATAGGACTACAAATTATTGCTCAATTGAGCTAAGTGAAAGCATCAAATCTTGGAAGCAGTATGTTTGTCTGTGTCACGGTTTGGTTTCTTATAGTTTGTGATATTTGTAAACATGTCATCTGCTGGTGATGTATAGAGGGGGTGGATGGGGAGAGGATTTCAGCAAAAGCCGAGAATGGGCAGGCTCAGGCTACTGCAGGAGCTGAGCATGGAAAAAGAACAGTGCAGCATTCTGAGAATAATGCATGCTTTTTGAAAGTTAGCTTTTACCCAAGAAGAAGGGTTAGGGGATTCATTTATCTCTGCTGCTGCTTTATGGGCAAAAACCCCCAAATCCAACAAACAGTAACCACCAGGGTGTTAGGTGAAACTGAGAAATCTGTCAGCTCTGGTGGAGTTCTCCAGATTTACACTAATGTTGCTGTGCTCACAGTCTGGCTGCAAACCTGCCTGAAATTACATGAACTAATCATGAATTTTGTTTCAGATTGTATTGATTGGTGGTATTTATACTGCTATATGGAATTTGGGGTTTCTTTCCTATGGAGGAGTGGGATTTCAGCTTAATTTATTTAGCAGGCCACGAATTACATAGCCAATATCCAAGTCCTTAGTTTTATTACTTTTGTTTTATTTTTATATTTACAAGTTTTATGTATTTTTATAAACTTACTTCTATATATTACATATATATTCTATATTTACTTAGTTTTATTACTTTTATTGGAAAGTAATACACACTACATAAATTTATGATACTATTTTATGTTTATGGAAATAATATCTAAAATTATGTTATCTGGAAGACACTAAGAATGAAACAACAGGAGGTGGTTCCTGTTCACAGCCTCAGTACTTGTCCTCCCAGCCCTCTGGTCAATATGGACTTTTGTTGTCTTTTTTATGTTCTAAGCAAAGGGCATAGATCTTGTTTCATTTTGGCTTTTCTGCTGACTTTTTTGCTTTTCCCAGAACATTCCCACTGTTAGTGCACTCCAGATTCTTCCTGGTGTTCATGGCTGCTACTGGTTCTGAGTATATGGGAATATTTTAAAGACACAATCCTGTCTGATTTAAAGGGGTGTTTGGTGGAAAAACAGTGAAAGGTTGTCACTCATCACCCCTGAGGCCCTTGCCGTGTGTTTGATCGTGTGTCAGCAGAAGCTCTTTGCTGTGTGGCTGTGAAATTGATGTGTAGTGTCCTGGTTTGCCTTGGGAATGCAGGGCTGCATAGCAAAACAAGGGAAAACATGCACCCTTACAGGAAAAATAAGAAAAAAAATAACAAAAAGGAGGAGCACAGAAAATCTAGAGATGAAGGAATATTTTTGTGTTTCTTTAAATTCATAAGAGTATGATTTACAGCAAAGAGTGTGCAATAAGGTGTGACAAGTAATAGTGACAGAGGAGACATCAGATCTTGCTGTATGAGACAGAGGGGGAAAATTATCTTTTAGAAGATCTCAAGGTGATACGGGATATTAGAAGTATGATGGCAATCTTTTCCTAGTAATAAAACCTGCAAAGGAGAAACCCTTTTAAAGAAAGTCCATTTGCTGAAATGGAAGACAGGCAGTGGAGGGGATGGTGATACATGAGAAACAGCAAGAAAGAAAACCCAGCTGGTAAAGAAACCACCTGACCATCTGTACCAAGAAAAGTGTGGACATGGCATCCTCTTTTAGAGACAAATCCCCACAGAAGGGTAGGACTTGCCATTCATTTCAGAAAAGTATTTGTTTCAGTCTGATTTTAAAACTTATAAAACTTTTAAAACTTTTATATACAACAAATCACTGATGTTCAACAAGGGCCTGTCAGAGGTTTTATAACATGTGGGCAGTGTTAGAAAATCTTAGACAGTCAGCTCAGAAGACAGGAGCTGCTTCATTTCATGCTTTCATTTCTTTAGGAGATAATTTCAGTATTTGTTTTTATGGAATAGGAAGGCAGTTCCTCACAAACATATCCAATCACACCCAATTCCTGTTTTGTGTTCCAAAACAGCCAGATGATATGAAAAAGTAAAGTTTGTAGTAAATCTCCAAAGTTTAGAGCTCATTGATGGCAGATTTTTTCCAAAGCATAACAGGATAAAAATGCAAACAAAAATATTACAAGAAAGATTAATTTTACAATGAGACCTAGCAGAAGATATGATCCTTGAAATGCATGTATGTTAGGTTCATGAGGTTTTAAGCCCTTCAGCTTCTTTCTAGGGCATAGCTTGTTTCTAGAGTCATCATCGTCTAAAATGGCTCGGGAAAGCAGATGGGCAGGATCAGCTCCAGCGAGGCTTTGGCTCCACCAGGATTATCTCTGGGCTTCCTCAGCCCTGCAGGGGAGTCAGGGACGTCCCTTAACCCCACCCTGCAGAGGGAACCTCGCTGGGTCCCGGGAGAAACCTCTTCGGGAGAGGTGACAGGAAAGATGACAGGAGAGGTAAGAGCGGCTCTGTGTGGGCGGCCTAGAGCACGCAGTGGCATCGCCTGCCACAAAGGCTTTCGGAGAAAAGCAGAGTAGGCAGTGGCATCAGGGAGAGCCTGGGAGGCTGGGCTCCCTCAAGAGAATCACAGAACAGTCTGAGTTGGGGGGACCCCAAGGATCATCGAGTCCTACTCTTGAGACAGCAGGGCTGAGGGGAGCAGGAGGAGTTGAGCAGCCCGGTGTCAGCGGGAGCTGTGGGGCGCTGGTGGAGGCATGGGGCGTCCCCCTCGCTCTGAGGGAGCTGAGCTGTTCTGGTAGCACCAAGCTTTTGTCCCAGCATCTGGTGGCAGCGAGGTTGTCACTGTGTCATGTGCTTGCACTTTGCTGCTGGGTGGAGCTGGAAGCGTTGCTCCCACAAAGAAAACCAGGGGGCTTGGAAAATGTGATTTGCAATCCCCCTTCACTGTAGCTCTTTTATTTGCTGGGGTTTGGGATGTACTGCAGTAACCCAGCACATTTGTAAAAATGTGCCATTGCAAACAAATACATGGTTATACACTGGCCCAGCTCCTTTGTTTTCCTCCATGGGATCGACAATATTTTCTTGAATGCAAAACAGACTTAGGCCCACAGGCTAAACTTCAGTGCCCTGAGACAGAACCACAAACTTTGTCAAAGGGCTGGATAAAAAAACAGCCAAGGATTTCGCCTCCTAGGCCCTTGAGCAGAAGGTCACTGGGCTGATACCTGGAAAGAGATGTCTATGTGCAGTGTTAGCTGGGAGGTTTGTATGTATAAATAATGCAGTAACTGCGACTATGCCCTCTTTACTATGGTTTTCCCAGTGTTTTATGGACACTAATCCAGTCTCTTAATCAAATTGCTTTAATGGACTAAAGAAAACGAGTGTGACAGTGCAGAGTTTGATGGTGAGAATGACAGTAGATGGGCTAATTATGATTAGCCTGGAGGTTTTAATCTGCACTAGAAGGTTCTTTTTATCCTCTAGCACTGCAGGATCTGGAAACATGAAAAAATGTAATATTACATCAGTCATATAAATATTTAATGTGGTGCTGGAAGCTGTGAAGAAGTGCCATGTGGAGATTCACACTAGAAATACTCTGTCTTCTGTAGTCTTCCCCAAAACATCTGCTCCTAGTTCTGGAGTTACAATAGTGAGCTAGATAGATCATGGTTCTTGACACAGTATGGCAGGTTTCATGTTCTTACGCATATGTGTTGGCTTAGTCTGGCTTGTGGCAGCAGTGTATTTCCAAAGTGCTTATGAATTAACAACGGAGGAGTGAGCAAAACATGGGGATTGGAGGATGAGGATCCAGCATAAAATTGCTATTTAAATGTTAACAGAGAGGATGCGTGCAACACATTAATGAATAAAACTGCATAGTCAAAGGTGTCTTTTGACTGAGAAATATTATTTTACTGTTTATTGTATTTGAATCTAGGTGGTATTTATAGAATCATGTATTATGTGTTCTTGTAGCCTGGGCCACACTCTGCTTGCAGGTTCCTGCTATTGACCTGGTAAACAAGGATTCTGATTGCAATACAGATTTAGAGATGGTGCTGCTGGGAACAGAATTGCACCCAGAGCTACTTTTGAATTGGCCAGCTTAGAACTAGTAACATACCAGATCACAGCCATTGATGAAATTCAGCTGATGAGAAAAATGCCCAGCTTAGATAAGTATTCTAAATACAGAAACATGAGTAACTGTCAGCACGTGCATTTATCTGTAATACTTAGTAGTTCCAAAAGTTTATAGTACTTTTTTAAAGTAAAAAGGTCAACTTATGTTATGGCTTGCTAGTAAGTGTGCTGACAATTTTTTCAGAACTTCCTGTGTACTTTTTATTTCCCCAGGAAATAAAGGAGGGTAGAATTTGTCTGAAGCCGTATCACTCAACTTACATTAAACCATTTAATCTAATACAATATAGCTGTTCTATTTCTCCACAAAGGTGATTTATTTGTTCCTGGAAAGGCTCTTCTTTGGGAATAATGTCCTGTAGGAATTTGAGTCCTGGCTACTGTTGATCCTTTGTTACCCGCTGCTCCTGATGGAGCAGAGATACTTGGAACTGTTCAGGGAGATACCTTCCCAGGATGCTGCTCCTGAGCACCTTTTGGGTTTATAGCACTGAGATGTTCCCAGAGCCAAAGGAAAAAGGAGATTCAGAAAATAACCTCAAGATTAGAGTGATAGAAAAGTGATCCTCATGTCACCTTTCCAATCTCTGACTTGCACTCTCCCGCTGTGCTACGCCCAGCACGCTGGCCCACTGCTCTGCTTTGGAAAAAGCGTGGTTACAAGTTGGGGCAGGTTAGTTTAGGCAACACTCACTTTGAGAAGTCAGTGCCTTCAGACGCCCATGCACACACCTACTGCTTTGTCCGTAAATAATTATATGTACATTAGATTGCTCTGAACTCTAATTATGACATACATTTAGTAAATTTGAATGAAATTGTGTGTCCATGTTATATTTGGAAATGGGCTTGCTTTTTTTAAAGTTGAAAAAAAGGCCTGAGAGAGGCTGATTTCACTGATAACTTCTACAGTTCTCGCTTTCATCCACCTGTTGTGTCTTCTTGTAGCACTTACGTGGCAGGAATTATTTCTATAGACTTTGAAAGGCACCCAGTGCAGCTGCTCATCTTGAGCCACAGACACTACTGTCTGCAGGGCAGGAGGCATCCAGAAAAGGGGCTGGCAGGAAAGCAGGGCACTTTATGAACCCTCCCTGTCTTGTATGCCAGCCAGGAGAGACCCAGGAGACCCAGGGCCCTCCTATCACCTCTTCTTGTTTTTCCTACCTGAATAGTACATGCAAATAAGAAATATTCTGCAAATAAGTCACAATACTTCCAGGATTGGTGTCACACTGAGGAAGAAGTCATCCAGTTCTTACTGGTTATGGGAGAATATCTTCCTTATCATTCACATGGAGAAGGAGGCATTTTTGAGTCTAATAACTTAAATGAAAAGGCCGTGATCTTGGAGCTTACAGCTCTTAAAATATCTCTGGCTCTGCCAGTGACTCACTCCATAGCCCTAAATACCCCCCAGACTTCAGCTTCCTCCTCTGTCAAAAGGGGAGATGAATACTTGCTTGTGTTTGACTGCAGAGATGATGCAAGACTTAATTAGCTATGTTTATTGAGAGCTCTGAAAATGTGGAAATGTCACTGCTCTTGATGGTCTTGAATAGCTGATGGCCTGGCTTGTCAAGGCGTTACTGTCAGGCCCCTCTTCAGAAGTGAATGGGACACATGAAATCTCCTGGGTTTGTTTGCCTGCCTTGGCTGGCCTCGGTGCACAGCTGAACCTCGTCTCTACGTGTCTAAGTAGGAGGACAGAAACTTGGTGGTTTCAGGAGGGAGGGTCACATCCCACCTGCTCCTGGGTGCACCGGTTCCAGGTTTCCTCTGGGGCCACGTTAGGGAAGGTGCTATGAGTGGCTGCCTCCTTAGCCTCAGGTTACATCTGCCTGCTCTACAACTACGTTTTCTGTTCTGTTTTGTTAACACGACAGCTCATTGGTGGAGGCTATTAAGAAATTATGGCTCCTCTGGCAGGACTCTGGCAGCAGCTGTACCAGCAGAGAGCTGCCTAAACTTATAAAAACAAATCAGAGAGGAACATCACCAGAGGAGAAAAACTTGCACATCAGTGACCAGGACCTTTCAAAGCATGAGTTTTTCAAACGTTCTTTTTTTTGGTGAGGCTGATCATTCAATTACCCATGGGTTCAGCTCATTTGCTCTTGCTGGGGCTCAAGTAACCCTTGGGGAAAATCTTCATTCAGGGCCAGAGGACTAGGCAGGCTGCAGGAGGAGGAGGACTCTCTTCCATGAGCTTGTCCTACCATGCTGCAGTGAAGTTTCACACACCCAGGCTGTAAAATGGTTCTCAATGAACTCTGAGGCCCAAATATGGGCACTTCTTCCTAGGAAGAGCTAGGAAGAACAGGAAGGAAGGAACTAGAAACATGAGTTTCGGATACAACCATAGACCTTGGCATTTCTTCATACCTCTATTAAACCAGAGCCTATATACAATTTTTAAAGCTCATATTTCAAATTACTGATGCACTTCACGTCCCATGCAGTTCATACATTGCCCACAACTTTAGTGTTGTTCATTAATACAAGGTTAAAGTCAGGCTCCTTTGCAGAACAGGTGGAGTAAGTCTGTGAAAGTTACAGAGGCTTGCAGTAGCGTTAGGTTTGTGGTCTGTGGACCTCTGAGGTGCTACCACTAAGAAGTAGCAGGTAAAAAACTCTCCACTTACTGTCAGTAGGCTTCAAATTTTTATGGAAGCATCAAAAGACCCATTGATAGTTGTTTGGGGTCTACACACTGAAAAGGGTTGAAAGCACAAGATGTAAGTTCCCTTAAGAAAGGTAAATGGACTGTGGGTATCAAGCTATCAAGCACAGATGGCCCACAGACAGAAACGCCCAAGCAAGATGAAATGGTTAAAACCTAAAATTAATCTTTCTGTAGTTAACCTCATATAATTTTGTGGTCATTGAATTACAGAATAGAAAGACATGAGGAAAATGCCTGGGGCCAAAGTATGATTTTGGTGATAAGTGATTTGGAAGTAATAATACAAAAAAAAAAAAAAATTGCTGTGCCCACCTAAATATAGGTTAAGAAAATAAAATTTATTGCCTATTGCATACATTTTGACAAAGTTAAAAGTATACACATGTAATTAATTGTCTTGGAGGTTTTATTTAAGTGACAGTAATGAGACTTGCAATTCTGTACCTTTCTTTTAAGTTGTATCAGCGTGTCTGTACTTGAAAAATGTTAACAGGTTTGTTGGAAAATCTTGCTGTGATTGGCCAAGTTTTTATAAGCTTCAGCCTGATTCAGTTTGAACATCTAGATAAATATTAACCACTTTCAGGCAGAAAATCAATATTGGTTTTATTTTGATTTCTTTTTCACTCTGTGACTAGCCTGCCACGGGTAGGTCATGCCACCCTTCCTACCTACCTCTAAAACATAACTTCCCTCAGCAGCTAACAAAATGAAGACTTTATATGGTGACCTGGCAATTCCTCCAAGGTGCAGTGCTGTGTGGCACACACAAACATTCATGTCCCGACCTCTGTGAAAGAGCAAATTGTTTTTTCTTTCACAGAACAAGCCATCATTACTCAATTTTATTTTTACAAGAATGTAATGCCATTGCTACTACCTCTCTTCCCACTTCCCCAGCAGGCCAACATTTATCTCTACTCTGCTGAAGATGAACTTTCCATTTCTCCCTTTCCCATATCGCCCCAATACTCTCGGGCTGCCCTTGGCCCCCCTCCCTGAGCTCACTCCCAGGCAGCAGTTGTGGTGGGCGGTCGTATTATTTCAAGCTCCTCAAGCTGGAAAACTTTGCCAGAGTGAATCACTTTGCTTTCTTATTACTGCAGTTAGAAGCAAGCCAAAACTTGCCATTCATGAGGTAACTTTCATTTTGTTCCCCACATTGTTTCTTTGCCCTTGGCTCCCAGAGCTGAGGTTTTTTTCTCTTCTGCCAGCTCTGCTTGGATCCAAAAACAGGCTGAGTGAAGTAGTTACTAAAACTGTCTGAATTCAAGTTACTGCTAAGGATTTTTACTATTTGCAGTTATCTATCTTTTAAACATGCTGAACTCTTCTGGTTGACATGAACAGTCAAGTTCAGTGCTGTGGGTTATTTCACAGTCTGATGAGAAACTAGTGATGAAATCAGGTGTGTCTGTGGCACAGTCCTGTTTATTTATAATCAAAGCCTTGTTTTCCACTAGTGTAGGGTAGGTCTTAAGCAGCAACAGTTTTTCAGATCTAAATCCTATTTCAGGCTCACTCAAGCCTATTGGTGAGGCTTTTTTTCAGGTCCTTACATTCTTATATACTTCTATTGCTTGCTTTCTCATCTTCACAAACTTCCCATCCCTTTTCATCCAACATTACAAAATAATACTAAAGAAACAAATCCTTTTACATGGGTCTCTATTTTAGGTACTGATACATGGAATGGAAGCTGTGTGTCATAAAGCAGAGTTGCAGTTCCTCTTCCTATTCAGCCCACTTGATTACAGATATTAACATGGTCAGATGGGAAATCATCGCATTGCTAGCGAGAGGTGAGAGCAGGCAAGTAGGGTAGACAGTCCAAAACCGGTGTCTACGGTGCTTTTGGCAACAGAAGATTTTGGCCAGAGAGAGAGATGCCAAGAGGAAGAAGAAAACCGGTCCTATCAGCCTCAGGAATCACTGTTGTTTTCTGGATTGCAGGAGAAAAAGCAGATGCTTGAGATAATAGATTGGGGTTTTGGGCAGGGAGGTGTCCGACTGTGTTTTCTCAAGGACAGGGGTGCCTTACCAGGTGTCTTTCATCATCAGGTGAAATGCTTCTATAAAATAACTGCTGAGAAATCTTCACTGGTGGAAGCTGGAAGTGTAAACTGGATTAGGCAGCTCATGGAACAAAGCTCTGGAGTCCAGAGGAACATCTGGCCCCAGGGAGGGCAGGACTACCTGGATGTGTGAGTTACTCCTGGATAGGCAGTGTAATCCTCAGAGCAGATATTCAAATATGAATATGAGACTGAGCCTCAGGACAGTGAGCCAAATTTTCGTGCAGTGTGAAGGCAACCAGACTCCTGATACATCCATTCCACTCCACTGTGGATGCTAAAGGTCAGTTGAAAACGCTGTGGTACTGTACGAGCTGTCTCATAAATGAAGGGTGTTGGACTGAAAGCTTTGTCCTGGGCACACCTTTACTGAAAATGACCACCAACACTCTCTGCTGTGGCTGATGAAACTGGAAGCACTGATATGTCTTATATTTCACATAAGAAAAGCTTTGACTAACAATTCCAAACAGAGCCAATGGCTGGGTGGTGTTCTTTGACCAGTGGAAGTTCCAGTGAAAAAAACAATATATTCTTCTTCTCCCCTTCAATAAAATCCCCAGAGTTCAATGATACAAAAATAGACTGCATTTCATCTCTTTGTTTAAGGTTTTCACTTTTATATTTATCAAAATACTGTGGGCCAAGCCAAGAAATAAATTGTTTCAAACAACTATCCTGTCTCTGGTTAGTCAGGTAATACAATATGCACTTTTCCCCAAGCATTTCCAGAGTTTGTAAATACTAAAAAACTGTATTTGTCTCCAAGAAAGTATAGCACAAGACTATTCAGAGCTGAGTTTGTGCCCTCCAATAACAAATTAATAGCTTCCCTGGTTTGATGTATAAGAAAGATTATTAATTTGCTTAGTTGTGGTACCAAAGATATATTGAATAATTTTGTGTGCATGGAAGTGCTGACTCCACAGCAGAATAGGCAGACACCAGCAAAATGATGCTCTTAATCCTTCTGCCTATACAGTACTGGTTCTGTGAAGAGAAAACTTTGCCTAGTCAGTAGTGCTGCAAAACAAGTGTGCTAACAATTATTAAATCAACCCCCCCAGTCAAACCAGTAATGTTGTGTTCCACTGCATTAGAGTAGACATAAAGCACTACACAAGTGAAATCTAGAGCAACATCTTCCATGTCTGATAAGTCTGGCACTTTTCACCATCACTAAAATTATCTCCAGCCTCCCACGCACTAAAACAGGGCTTTACAATTACTTCCACTGCTGCCAGTGACAAGAGTCTCCTAACGATGCCAACAGCTGCAGCCGAGTTTATCCTTCTGTATTTGCAGAGACAAGGGTTGGATCCTTCCTGCTTCCACCTGTGCAGCCTCAGGGAAAGGCCTCACTCAGCCCATGCATTCAGATATTTGGTTTTGTGTCCCTTCTGTGGGCACCATGATTAAAGGGGAGCTTTACCTTTTCTTTAGTAGCTGAAGAAATTTGAGGCCACAGAGGACTGTGGTTTGCTGCAGGGATGGCTATTTCTCAGCTCTGCTGATTGGTTGCAAGAAATATTTAGAGAGGAGAAAACTACCAAAGGAGAAAAGAGGTGCATTTAAAAAGATGAACAGAAAGAGAAATCATGGTAGTGATGGGAGACCAGAGCTGCAATGTTAGCAAAAAAAAGCTCCTGCAAGGGCGTTATGTACACAGCTCTCACGTCCCTCAGCTGGGTGTGTGTTTGTGTTTGAGTTAGGGATGAAAAGATTTTTTTAGTAAGCAGCTGTGAATTATTGAATGTATCATGGATCAGTATACAAAAAGAGAAAACACCAAAATAGAAAAAGGAATATCAATATTTCATAAACAATACAGAAAAGCTGAAAAAATGTTAAAGGGAACAGGTGAAGTTAAGATCCGATGAAACAGAGAAACATGCAACTAGAAAAAGCTAGAAAAAGTTATTACATCCTAAAAGCTCTAGACCTTAAAAGAGACAAGAAAGTATATTCGTTGCATAATAATTAAAAATGCAAGAAGATGCTGTGAATACAAAGCTGTCCTGTAAAAATGGGCAGAATGTATAAAATATTTTCATGATGAACAGCAGGAGTCCAAATTCACAGTCATCACAAGAGAGGAACAAGTTCAGGTAATTGCTTTGTGCAAAACAGGGTGCCTGGCAGCATGGAAGAAGGAAGAGATCTATACCTAGCAGATGTTTCTTGTCTGAAAGAACCCCAGTCTTGAACAGGTGCATGAGTAGAAGAAGCTGACTGAAGATGGAGAGGATGAGATTAAACTGAACATTTATCAGAAAAAAATCACTCCCTGCACACAGCTTTCTGATGAGGCTGTTATTTAACCAGTGGGCCTTGTGGCAGAGGTGTAATTCTAAGCAAATATTAGGGTTTAAGTACTGACCTAAGTCATGTAATGTATGAGCAGTCACATTGACTAACTTAACTTTACCAATTTCCCTTGCACATGTACAGGCATTCAAATCAACCATTTCACTGTGAATTTTAAAGCTTATGTGACTGAACTAAAAAACATCAAAGTACAAGGTAAGTTTGTATAATACACTTTTTTTAATTTTTTGATACAGCTTAGGTGCTTCAAGCACAGGTAAAGAGCCAAATATATGAAAATATGCAGAGACAGTTCATATCTGGAATGAGTACCCTGTAAAAAAAGCATAAGACATTTACAGAACGTTGCTAATAGGAAAAAAAAGTTCACATACTTTGCTTGCAGTCAGGGAAAAATAAAGCAAACCTTAGAGAACAGGTGAAAGCAGAAGTCAGGTACATGCAAAATATGCTAAAAATTCCTGCTAGATCTAAATCAGGTTGAGAGCTACAGATGGTAAGCAGTGAATATTTAGTGTTGCAGAAAATTTGGATGGATAGACTTGAAGAGATGACTCTCAAGCATTGCTAACACCTTCTCTTTTGCCCGAACCACGCAATTCAAAGGGTGTGAAAGGCTCTGGCCAAGACAGAGTGCCTTGTCTGTAATGGCTCCCCACAGTGCTGAAAGAAGCAGGGCGAAATATCAGAGCTATTAATCTTGGAAGACAAAACCAGACACCCTCGCAGAAAGGAGGGTGACTCACGAAACAGGCAGCCCAAAGCTGTAAGTAGCGACTGCTTTGTGTCCTGCTATGGGCAAGGACAAGTCATCAACATAGAAAGAAGCTCTTGGGCTGCTCTGGTTTAGTAGCCACGATTTTGCTGGGTTCTGGCCACTTCAGATGCCTTCGGACACCGTGAGTGACCCTGCTGTGATTCAGAGTACGTCATCTGCCTGTGAGGTCAGCACCCTGCAGGAGAGAGGGGGAGAAACCCTCAGGCAAGTGAAACTGTTCCTCTGCAGCTTTAAAGTACCCGTGCCCATCGCAGCTGCACTTTGCAACAGTAAGAACTGAAAAACACGGGCTCCCTCCGCATCGCTGCTCAGTAGCTTTAGACTTTGAAATCTGATTCAGGTGGAAAAGGTATAGAGAAAGCAGCATTCATTGCATTCTTATGGCAAGATGTGAGCTGGAGCAAGTATTGGATTCTGTAGGAAAAAAAGTCAAAAAGCTTTAGCAATGTATTGATAAATCTTGCGAGAAAGAAAACACATTTGCAAAACCCTACGTCAAACAAATCGACTACGATGTTACCAGTTTAACAGCTTAAGAAGAAATTGTTTTCCGTGATAGAAAATAGTCGTTTCACCTCAGCAGATTTAAATGTTTGAATTCTTGCAACAGCCTCTAAATAATTCAACTCGTTGTTGGCTCCCCTGTGTGCTGTTTTTTGGCTGGGATAGAGTTAATTTTCTCCACAGTATCTAGCATGGGCTGTGTTTTGGATTTGTGCTGGAAACAGGTAAGCTTGTAATTTCCATGGTGTGAGAAAGACAATTTTTTAGTCCTTGAGAGCAATTATAGCTTCTTTGGGTATAACGCCCTAGCATGCCAATATCCATGTTTTATTTCCATTGTCTTTTTGTATGAAGCAGTATCCCATACTAGTGACTCTCTGTACTTCAACTCGTCAATTTGAGATATAATTTCTTTGTAACTTATTTGTAATAATTTTTTTTTCCAAAAGAGAAAATAAACTTTAGACAACTTACTGAGGTATATACAATGCACATTTATTCCATATGAAGGAAGAGCTTTTAAACCTAGAATAAACTGAAATCCTAGAACAGATGACATGATAGATGGAGGTGCAGCGTCAGCTGGATTAGTGTGGAGCCACAGTGTGAACTTCTGGCAAATTAGAAGGCTCCTGAGTTGCTAATTCTGGCTGCAGGAAGATTGGTAGAGCTAATCTTGTCCATCTGATCTATCTGTTTTGGTTTGGATGTCTGAATTAATCTGCTTTAAATTCTTCTCTCAGATCTGAACACACAGCCCCTGCTGATGGTAGCAAGACCTGTGCTCAGGTGTGGTCCTGAAGAGCATTCCGTAACTATAATGTGTGAGAAATCTTGGTTTTTAAAGACTCTCCTAAGTGTTTCCTTCAGCCCTGGTATGTCAGTTGCTGAAGGGCCTTTTTGCCCAGTGAAACAAGATGAGACCTGAGTGAAGACTTCTTTTGGCACTGAGCAGTGGCTCTCAAGCTGTTCTGCTGCTGCTCTCCACAGAGACACTCTTCCAGCACGCTCTACTCCATGTGTTAGCATAGTCAACAACAGATTAAAACCCAAAAGATGATCTTATCAAGTGATTTTGTTGTCACTGCTTTCAGCTCTTCTCACCTGTTGCACCTTGATGGGCCTGAAAGCCTACGTCTGCCAGGGCTAGTTAGTTGACTTTGTTTTGGAGAAGACAGTTTGGCTTCGATTACAGATCTGGAATCTTTGCAGATCAATTTAAGCTGTTTGGCTTCTTCTGTGAGGAATTAAAACATCCTTATGCTGTTTAACACTGCACTGAATTTTGGAAAACCTACGCATTTACTGTCATCATTTTTTCAGTCTTGAATAAATTAGATTACTGGTGGCATGTCACAATCTGTCATATATTTTAGCTCTTGGGGATTCTCCTATTTCATGTGAGTCTTCCTTTTTACTGATTTCAGCAGCTGCAAATATTTTTAAGCAAGACAAGAAGAAGGGAAGGCAATAAAAGGATGTGAGATGGAAGGATAAGTGGGATTGGGTATGGAAAAGAGAATAAAATAGAGAAAGAGGAGGGGAAGAAAGGAGATTCTGAGGTTAATGAAAGGAAAATAAGAGAAATCAAAGAGTGAAACAACATCATGTCTCACCTTTTTCGATTCTTTTTTTCTTATTTTGTCTTCTCTAAGTCAAGAATTATCTTAAAAGCAGTGTTCAAATTTCAGTTGTCTGCTTTTGCCTCATTCCTCTTCCAAGTACTTGGTTCTGGTCATAGCACGTATTTGGAAATTTTTGGAAGTTGTCAGTGAGTAGTTCTGCAGCAGCAGTGAAGGTGACCATGTGTATCCTGGTCATATTCCCTGCAAGGAAATGTGTAACTCACTCTCTGCTGGTCCTTCATGCTTTGACACTTGACTGCTGGCCTGTGCCCTAGAAAAGGCTTTCTGCAGGTACTACAGGACTTTGCTCAGGAGCAAATATTTATGCAGGAGCGATAGCATGTGTTTGCAGCACGAGTGTGTTTAACTCCATGTCTAACAGGGATGAACGTTTCCAAGTGCATGTCTGCAGTTATATCCCTCTAGATTCCTGTGCAAATCGGAAAGTCTCTGCTGTAATATCCTTACCCCATGCAGTCCTCCCTGTTACCATCAACAAAAGGAGAAGCTGAACAAAGGATATATTTCCCTTCAAGCTTTATCAATGTTTTCCTGCAAATGCCAAGATAACATGGTATTGAAAGCCATGACACTACCCCATTCACTTTCTGTCCAACGAGGATGAGAACAGGGTGTGAAATTAAACAGAGATCCCTAAAGAGGAACACCAGCTGAGAAATATATTCTTAATATGTTTATAAACCACATGAATAATTTGTGTGGTGGAATATATGTTCTATCATGTTTTGATAGGCCTTTTGACTAACATACCCTGTGGGTGTTCCTCTTCATGTCACAGGAAGGTATTTTTTCAGGTATGCTCATCAATAGATAAAACCTGATAGTGGCAAATAATTTGGCATAGCTTCTCTTCAGCAAATGGGTTCCTCTGGCAGCATCTGAATTTGTTCCAGCTCTGGCAAGTACTTGACAAATGAGCCCAGTACTGTAGCTCTGTGTTGATATTGTTTATTCATTATTTGGGTAGAGCAGAAAAGGCCTGAGGGCCTGATCCAAAGCCCGGAGAAGTCAGTGAAAACATTCCACAGGCCTTCTTTAGTCACTAGAATTCTGTATTCCATGTTTCAGAGTTCGGAAATCTGTGCCAAGAACTTCATCAGTAACTGAAAGACTGGAAGAAAAGCAAAGAGCAAACTTCTGGACTGGCAGAAAGAAAAAAAAAGAGAAGGAAAACAATAAATTCTCATCAGAAACAAAATGTCTCCAAGTAGCTTTTATAGGTGAGGCTTAAAAGTGAAGCAACCTCTGACATTTTTAAGAACATACCAGGCTTCTAAAAGCTTTAAGACGAAACTGAAATGAACATCCTAGAGTCTTAAAAACCATATATTCCACAAGTACCCTTTAGTTCAGTCTCCTGTATATTAAACAGGTTCACCTAAATTTCTGATGCTGCTTGTAAATCTCTCAAATTCTGCTATTTTTAACGGCATTATTTTTACAATTTTTAATTATAGTTGCTGGTAATTGAAAAGTTGCTACAAATTTAATTTTACTGATGATATGCTTATATGTTTGTATTAAATATTATAGGGCAGCAATGACCCCTCTACTTAGATGATCTACTATTTTCCATGGTGGAAAATATCATATTTAGTTTTTCATTTTTTAGGTGTTGGGAAGTTTTGGTGTCTGAATATCTGGAGCCCCCCTTTGAAACTGGTCAGGAATAAAATTCCAAATCTGTATTAGTGCTTTTTCTTTGTCCTGTGAAATTATGCAGGGCTTTTCTCCTCTCAGCTGCTGACACTCACTGCTCCTATTCTCCCTTTTTCTTTCCTCTGTAAAGCTTGCTGAAACCATAACTGATGGTGGACTTTGGGTTTAACTAGCCTCATATCCCCAAAGTAAACCCTAGTGTGGCTGCAGTCTGCAGAACAGCCTCAGTGGCTGCAGAAGAGCTCCTTGGCATGAGAGAAGGTGACAGATCATTCTCCTGCCACTACAATCCCTGTGGTGGGTGTCCCTCACAGCAGGCACAGACCTGCCAACTCTTCACAGCCCTAAGGGCAAATAAAAGGAGTTGGCCAGCTCCAACATGTGACTTAGATACCTGCTTTGCAGTACTGGGACATTCAGAACCCTACCTGTATCATTATGTGAATATGATTCTGTTCATAAATAGCATAAATACAGTATGTGGTATGAGAGCTGGCTAAAGCAAGTTGTGTGAATGTTTTCTTTATGACATTCCATAGCTCTAGCACACACAAAGACTATTTGGGTATCTCCTGGCAATGCCCCCTACTGCGCTCTGGACACCCCCAGTAACTTCACTCTTTTCTTTCACTTTTTAGACCTCTAATAATTCTGCTCCCTTACCTATGGATTGCCTTTAAGGGTTCACACCAAGAAGTGACTCAATACATTCTAGTTCAGGCCTTCCCAGAGCTCAGCTCAATAAGACATTAGTTGATGTAACTCAGAGAAAGAAATTCCATTTAAACATTTCCATGGTGGCTGAAAACCACCAGAGCATTTTCAAGAAACGATTCAAAATCTTTGAATGTAATTCTTTTAAAAGCAGTATAAGATCAGTATAGATGCAGAAAAACAAAGCAGTGAATTTACCTATACTCATTCTTTAACCCTAAACACCTTCCCACTACCCAAAGTTGCTTGAGACACCGGTTGGAGCCCCTGGAAAGGTTAACAGTCTTGTGGCTTTTCTTGAAAATCATACATTGTTCTTTGCTACAATTTCCTTCTTCTATTATACCACAAGGAAAGTTCTTGTCTTCCCAAACTTTGTGTGCCTTCATCCCCTAAGTCTGACATTAATATATGTGTGATTCTGTAATTACTTTTTACTGATTTGGGGGTTTTTCAGTCCCCAAATCCCAGACTCTTTTGAGAAGCTGTAGAAAATACATTTTCATTCAGTTTCTCTCTTTTTTTTTTTTTTTTTTTTTCAGACCAGGGCTAACCACTATTACTTAATAAGCTTTAATGATTTTCTCATTCATAAAAGAAAATGATGGGAAACACTGCCTTACTCCTTTGTGGAAGAACCATCAGTATGGCAGGAAAAAATCACAAAATATAACAGCTGAGAAATCAACCCACTCCTATAGCTGAAAGGTTATCCACAGAAAGATCTCAGTCCACAGACATGTTTACTTTGATTAGATTTCTGCATCAGAGTAAAATGTAAATGATTCAGAACTTTGAAAGTCAGATTTTTGAAAAGAAGTTAAGGCTTTATCTAATAACTGAGCAGAAGAGTTACAGCAGGTAGCTATCCTAAATCATCAAAACCTGGTACTGTTTGGTATATCCTTAAGTCACTTTCACAAATGGCACTTTTAAAAAAATCTGTAATTCTTCAAGGAATGCCCTTGCTCTTCAGTTTGACACTGGCCTTTTTACAGTATTGAATGAACTTTACTTGCCTATATCTATATCTATATTTAAAGGAAATATCTATATTTAAGAAATATCTATATTTAAGGAAATATCTATATTTAAGGAAATATCTATATTTAAAGGAAATATCTATATTTAAATATCTATAGGAAATATCTATATTTAGGAAATATCTATATTTAAAATAGTGTGAACTTAAAACATACTGTACATGGAATTGGTGTTTTCTTGTCAAACCAGGGAATATCTGTATGCCATGAACAGACTACTAAGCCTGAACACATCCAGAATTATTCCATAAAAATTCTTTGATGCAGAGTATAAGGGCAGGATGAACTGTGAAATAGCTCTGGAAATCAGCAGCATTCCACTGTCTGAATATTTTAACATTCACAGCAAAATGGCTTTTGATAATCTGCATTTAATTGCAAGAGTCTCACTCCTTGCATGTTTGCAGTGTCCACACAGGGGATTTCAACCTGGTGGGCTGTTTGGAACAGAACTTGACTAGTGATCATTAGTAGCCGTAAGCTCTGATCCCCTCCAGCCCATGCTCCACCACCCACTTCTTCCTGCAAGACAGATTACTGCCTCTTCATGGAAATCCTCCAGCAACGTACCATTAATAAATGAATTGACAGGTTCTGTGCTATGTTAGCTCAGGAAAGGTCAACATTCAGAACTATATATGTGCCACCCATATCGCAACATGTATAGTAGTTGTAATTTTTGTAAACTGGTAACTAGAAACTCTTGCCAATTCTTCTCCCGATTAGTATAATCCTTTTCTCATAATCTCTCATAATAATGTTTTATACTTCATTTATCTTACATAATTAGACCTCATACAATCTCACAACCTTGTTACATTTGTTTTTTAAAGTTCATTCTTCCTTCTAAGGAAGAACAAAACAAACACTCTATGTGGTAAATTTTATTAAAAATGTTTTCGGAATGATGTATGTATAACTTTTATGTGTACCTACTGGGGAAGAAACTCAAATCTTGGAGGTTCTCATTCCTGTTAGGTCTATCACTATTCATGTGCAAGTCTTTAAGTTTTGGCCTTAAATCAGATCCCAGGATAGACTTGTTTTCTTGTACTTCATTACTGAAGTTTCCTGTTTCACACATTTAATGGAAAAACTATCAATATTTCTTTCTAAACTGTTGGGTTTTTTTTTTCCAGGAGACTGTTAGAACAGCTGGGAAAACTGCCAAGAAACTTGCTAAAGACAGTAAGAACAGGAATTAAATCACAGAAAAACATGAAAAACCTGTAGCTGTGTCTGAACAGTGAAATAGTATTAAGAATTATAAACAGTGAAACAGTATTAAGAATTATAAATAAAACAATATTAACTTTTATAGCAGTGTGGTAAACTGTTTGATATGCAACATCATGTTTTAGCAGATATATGCAAATGACAACTGAAGTATGATGTGGAACATTACAAAGTCTATGACACTGTAAAGTTCTTGTTAAAAACAGCCTGGGAAGAGCCTCTACTGACTTCACATTTTCATAGTCCTTTCTGCAAGTTTCTTAGGTGATGTATATTAAACCAAGGATTTATACCTCTTTCATCCTTTCAGTAGGTTCCCAGCAGCCTTTATGATCACCTAGAAAGTACAGAAGCAGCAGGTTGAAGAACATTTTCATCGTTTTCCAATAATAAGTTTGATGAGCTATGGCCATAAAACTGCAGCGTGTACTCAGTTGTCTCAGTCATGAGCTGTAAACTGTTTACACCAGTTTTATTTCACTTCTGCCTTTCTGAACTCCTGCATGCTGCCTTTATTCCACACAAGTGAACACTGGGGATATGACAAAACATAACACGGCAGGTGTGCTTTAACAGACAGACTATTTCTCATATAAAATTCAGATATATTAGTCCAGATAACTCAGGTGGATAATGGTAATAAAATTGGCATCTAAGCTAAAAATTATCTGTAGGTCAGCAAATGGATTGTTTGATCTTTCGAGTGTCCCAAAGCTTTCTAAAACTGCAATTGATAGAAAAGGTTCAGTGGATTTCAATGAAATTGGATAATATGCATGGAATCCAATTAATATAAACTGACTCCTCCATTTTCTACACTGGAAACTCCTAACTAGAACGCAAAGGGTTAGGGATGCCATTCTCACCCTTGACTTAACTGGGCAATAATTTCACCTTTGATGTTTTAAAAACATCATTAATTCTTCTCCTTAGTTGTGTACCTACCAAACCGCAGACAGCTTTGCCATTTGTACCAGGTTTGAAGTTCTTAAAGTTACTAATACTATTGCTAAGGGAACAAGAGCAGACTGCCAGCTGGGACAGCTGCCGGGCAGGGAGCACCAGAGGACACGTGCTGAGTTGCCTGGTGTTGTAGAAGGATGTTGACATTATGTGCTACAAAGCTTCCTTGAAATTCACATCTTTAGTGCTGCGTATAAGTTCAGAAAGAAAAAAAAAGGAAGAAAGCTGTTTCCCACTGCTCTCCTGTCCTCCAAACTCTGCCTCCACTCTAGTTAATTTGAATTGTTTTACCATTTCTACACAAAAGGTATATATTGTCAGGCCACATTGAATGTCCAATGAACTGTGCAATTCCATTGCCCTTAGTGAAATCCGTGAAAAAAGTGAGCGATATCTATAAACCCCTATGACTTCTCGCGGCGTTGCGGAGGAGATTGCTCAGCAGTTCCATTGATACTGGTGTTAATGATGATGCACTAGTTTTCGCACTGTGTTGGTCCTGTTGCGTTAACAGATACCCGAAAGACCATAAAGACCATCTGACTTTAGCCGTGCGCGGTGGCTCTTCCCCCCCGGACACCCGGAGGGACAGCAGACCGCTGCGGTGTCCTGCCACGCACCTTCTCGACGATACCATGTCTCTCTTTCTTCGGACCCGCGTACCTGAGGCAGGGCGGCAGCAGGCAGCGCCCCGAGGAGCAGCAGCGGTGCCCGTTCCCCCCAGAGCACCAGCCGGGGCCGAGGGACCAGGATTTCGCTAGGCTCCTTGTGGCGGTGCGATCCCGGCTCCGCATCCCCGGCACCCAGCGGGGCAGACGGGGCGGGGGCGGCCACACGCCCTCGGGCTCGGTCGGGACACTCGCTCCGGCCGCGTGCGGGACCCGCCGGCTCCCCCGCCCGGTCCGCGCCGCCGGCGCCCCGCGGAGCCGGCCGGCTGCCCCCGCCCCGCCGCACCGCCCCACGCCTCCGGAGCGGGAGCCAGCGCCGCCGCCCCGCCCGCCGCCGCTGCGCGCCGGGGCAGGCGCCGAGCAGGTGGCCGCGGGCAGCGCCGCGGCATGTGAGCGGCCCCCGGCCCTCGGGAAGGCAGCACCGGCCCCCGTCCTGCGCTGCCCTCCCTTCCCCGCGCCTCGCCGGGCCGGCCGCGAAGCCGGGGCGAAGGCAGGGCGCCCGCAGCGGCAGCCCGGCGGCGGCCGGGGGCTGAGCGCCGCGCCCCGCCGGGGGGCGGCCGTGGCGGAGGGCGGAGGGGAAGAGGAGGAGGAGGAGGAAGGCTGCGCGGGGCCGGAGGGACGCGGGAGCCCCCCAGCCGCGCAGGATGAAAGTCACGGTGTGCTTCGGGAGGACGCGGGTGGTCGTGCCCTGCGGGGACGGGAACATGAAAGTTTTCAGCTTGATCCAGCAAGCGGTGACCCGGTACAAGAAGGCGATCGCCAAGGTGAGGGGCGCGGGGAGCGCCGCCCGCGATCAATATGGCGCTTCCCGGAGTGGGGAGGGAAGCGAGGGGGAAAGTCCGGGCTGCCCCGCCGGGGGAAGCGGTGGGAGCGGGGCCGGGGGCGGCCGGCGGCGGCGGCGGAGCCCGCGGGGAGCGTGTGCCCGGCGCCGCCGCGGGGGGCGGGGTGGGCTCGGCCCCTCCGCAGCGGCCAGCGCGGCCCCTCCGCGGCTCCCCGCGGGAGCCTGGCGGGCCTCGGCCCTTTGTTCGCCGGTGCCTGGCGGCCCCCGGAGGTGTCCGTGCGGGGGCCGCCCGAACCCGGCCGGCAGAGCACCGCGGGGCCCGGCGGTGCCGGGTCTGCCCCGGGGCGGGTGGCGGGGCCGAGGCGCCGCGGGCCGGGCGGGAGTCGCCGCGGAGGGCTGGAAATCCAGCTCCAGGCTTCCCGGCCCTCCAGGCCCCGCGGGGAGGGCGGTGCGAGGGGACCCCGCTGCAGGGGCGTCCGGCGGCGCCCCGCAGGCCGCCCCCCGCGCCGGGCGAGGCTCCGAGGGGGCCCAGCAGCGCGGCCGCCCCGGCAGCTCCGCGCCCGCCGCGCCGCGGGGGGAGGCTGCGCGTGTGCGGGACGGTCCGCGGTGCCCCGGGGTGCGGGGAGCGCCGGCCCGGCCCGCGGCGGGGCTGAGCCCTACAACCGCCTGCGCCGGCCTCCCGCAGCCCCATGTTGAAATTCCTGGCTGAGCGTGTGTGCAGGCAGTTGCAAACTTGGCTTTCCCTCCATAGGCAACTTGTTGGATTTTGGGTTTTTTCCCTTATTTGAAAAAAAAAAAGAAAAAAAAGAAAAAAAATCTTTCTCTCTTTCCTATTCTCCTCCCCCGCTATCCCCCAACGTACTTTCTTGTTGCTGCAAACTTCTTTTTAATCAACTGGTTGGTTGGACAGTATTACTATCGTTGTCTGAGAACTTGAGCAGTGCCCTTCCCCTTTCCTCTGCCTTGTCGATCCAAGAAGTTTGTGTGCTTCTCCCCCTTAGCACTTGTGAGACATTTTACGCTTCTGACCCTGGAAGTTTTGCTTTGGCAAATGCAGACTGCCAGGCTGTCCTGAAACATGCAATGGAAGGAATATTGTGAACGGTTCGTCGATTGAAGTGATTCCCAAGAAAATTTTTAAAATCAGTTTTTTCATAGAGAATTCCAGATGCTGGGAGGAGAAATTTAACTGAGTTTGCTGTCACCTCCCCACCTGATTCCTGAAGAACATGGTTTTGAAGAGGGCAAACATATTCTGATTCTGGCTGAAAAAAGAGAAAAATGATTCTCTAGGATATGGCTGTGGCTGCATACCAGCAGTCATTCATATACAGCAATTAATGCACATGACAGTCTACCTGCATATAGGAGACAGGCTGAAAGTACCTCTCTGGTTAAGGTAAAGCAGTGAACAGTAAAGTGAGACTCTGTGGAGGACTGAATGCCTCATTGGGCCATTCAGATGAGAAGTGTTTGCAACATTTGTTCATCAGTGCTACAACATTAATAAAAGTGATTATTTTGCTATGTTTTGTTCCAAAACTGTGTTCCATGTAACTCCTGTAGCAGTGGACTGCATCCTGGCTTCCAGCTATTAAGTTGCATTAAGGGATGGCAGTTGCATTCTGCAGCATAATGCTAAACCTGGGAGGGATTGAAGTGGTAAGCACTGGGGAGACATATGCCAGTCACCAGGAAAGGTTACATCATTGCAAATTGCACTTCAGAAAAGAAGTGGCCCGCCTGTGGAAACACGAGGGAAAAAAAAACCCCAAAAAACTCTTCATTGACTATGGCCGTGTGCTTATTAAAAAGCCAGTTTGCAGAGAGGCAGCCATACTTTGAGTAGTCCCTGGTACCAAAAGCTCTGTATTCTGGGTTAAAATGACACAGTGGTTTTATTTATTAGTATTTATATGGTGGTTATGCTGTATGCCACTGGTATGGACTTGAGGTAGCTGCAATTACTGAGATTGTTTTTATTCTATGGAAATTCTGTGGTTAAAAACAGTAGCAGTGTCCATGGGCTTTCTCTGAGTGTTTTATACGGTCACTGTCAAACTTCACTTTTGACTGAAGATTTTCTGTGGTGATGTTTAGGTAGTAAGGAACTGGATCTTACAGTAATTAAGTTTTGTAAGTAGGCATATAGTGCTGTTTGCTGTGCTTGCAGTAGAGTAACATAGTAATTTTATGGTTTGGATGCCAGAATTCCACAGATGACTGTCTTTTTGTAGCAGTTAGGTGGCTCCTTTCTGTGCTAATGTAGCAGATGAGCAAATCTCCACTTCATAAAGAGACAAGAAAGGGGACAAAGTAATTCCTAAACGGAGAGGATCAAAGTATATGTGCTCGTATGAACTTACAGTCTGCCAGCAGGTATCAAGCTGACACTGAAATCTACTTCACCACCACTGTGCTGTTATGGAAAGAAGCATATCTGGTGGAAGATTATTCAAAATATTTGAATGAAGTTTATGGTTTTCATACTTACAGGAAAACCAGCATTTCTCATCCTGCAAGAATGTGTGTCTACTGTATGCAGCAGTTCCTTCAGGAGAACTCCTCGAAGCCTATGAGAACTGAGTTGTCAGCCCTTCCCAGATCACCTCCCGCTTTGTCACGGTTTCCCGGTTGTGATTAGCCATAAGTGATCTGCATAGTGTACTTATGATGTCCCTGTGCAGCTGTAGTGAGGCAGCCCAAACCCATGATTGCAGAGTGCCAGGAGTGAATAACTTCAAAATTTGACCTCAGTGTTCTGGCTTGGTCTTATTTAGGTTCAAGAGACATGTCGAGAATGGAAAAAATACTTATGGAGAATAATCCACATAATAGTATGGTTCTCCTCTCTATAAGATTTTAGGAGTTAAAAACATACAGATGACACACAGATAACACAACTGCAGATAACTGCAGTTAGTTCTGGGTGCTATGTCTTTGATTAGGATTCATAAATCTCCAAAAATTAATTATGGATTAACCCTCCTGTCAGTACTAAATCTTTGTGTGCGGAATTAGTTATTAATATGACAGGCTGTGTTTAAAGCCTGCCTGTGTAGTGTGTATAAATTTTTCTGTACTTTTGCTTTTATTCCAAGAGAAGCTTTGTGTCTGAAACATGCTGCATTCTTTCTGCAGGCTGTGTTTGCGGGAAATGAACCAGCAAATGATAAGAGATGTTTGAAATGTCCACCTTGTTCAGGGCAAGTGGAGTCAGCAAAATCGATCACGTTTAATGAAACCCAGTTTTCATGGGGGCACACTAATGGTGCACTTTTGTGTGGCTGGATGGACTGATGCAGCCTCTGGCACAATCTCTGCCTGAGTCTTAAAGGAGTACAGCTTGGGCAGGGGACAGCTGGCTTGAGGAATGGTAGGTTCATTTTGCAAACCCTGCAGGGGTTGTGCAGATTTGGAGCAGGTGTAGTTCTGCTTATGGCTTCCTAGCAATTAATTTAATGGTTAAAAAGTTGCAAGAAGGAAAGAGTGATTTAAGAGGGGAGGTCAGCCACACGTGAGTGGCTTAACATTGATGGCAGGAGATGATGGACTGCACCAAAAGGGAGAAAGCAGACAGGCAGTTGAGATGAAACATGCTTATCGAATATTGAACTAGTGTTAAAAGGTGGAAAATTATTATAAAAATGATGTATTGAGCAACTATCGAAAGGACGTAGTTGTGCATCTTGTAACTTTGGTTTGACTTAGATGTAGCCAGAGATGTTTCTGACATTTTTTGTTGACTTTTGACTGTCAGCATAATCTTTCATCCTTTGGTTTTTTGGGGCGGATATTGTAAGCATTTTACCTTTATCTTCTTTTTCTTGCAAGTAAAAATAGGTGTGCAAAAGTGGTAGGCAGGTATAATTTTTTTTTTTTAATTCTAATGTGATGTAAATGATCATGGTAACCAAGAATATGAAATAGGAGATCATAGATATGCTGGAGTTGTTCAGTGTCGCATTCAGTCCCTAGAGGGATTGTTTGGTCTCCATAATAGTTCAGTCTGATGCCCTACATATCATGAGCTTGTAGTGGTGTTCCTAGACCTTACAGATAACTCTCATTTTCTAGTTAAAATAAGTAAATTAACAGTTTTCCTGCTGAATCAAAAAGATTTTAATAGAAGTCTCAAGACACCTTTCCCGTCTCCCTTACCAAATGCTGTAGGGAGGTGAAGTTTTGTGGGGGTTTTGATGTTGCGTGGAACAATACTTCAATTGTTAATTTGAAAACTGCAATGCACTAATATTTGTGAAAAGAAATTGTAATCTGCTCTTTGATAGTGGTAGAGGCTGTTGCTGATAAGAGACCAGAACTCCGGGAAAGTTGGCAGTGTAAGCAAAGGTAACAGGTGTCAGATGACCATATTCTCGTTTAATTTGTACATTGGGGGCTTAGGCCACCCAGAGCTTAAAGCTCCATCTCTTTGGTAGGTCTGATATTCATCAACAGGGAATTGTGAGGGGGGAAGGTTGTAGTTTGAGTGCATGTGTGTGTGAAGCTTGCTTTTTTACTGTTTTTGATTTTATTCCCCCCAGTACCAGCTAACAGGGATTATTTGCTTACAAGTTGGTTCTCAGACAGCCGTTCTCTGCCGGGTACACAACGGCAGCTTTGATACAAGTTATGTTCTGTAGAGCAAACAGTTGCATGGTTCCTCATGACTGTGTCACTGGGGCATCATTTGTGGAGCCTAGTACATGGGTGGGTTGGTATGAAAAACTGCTGATTTTACTTGGACTTTGTATTGTTCTTGGTACATTCCTCGAGTCTGACCACTAGGTTTTTGCCACAGACTTAAACGGATCTGCCACAATGCCCATTCAGAGACCTCTTTGGCAATACTCAAGGGCAGTAGTGACTAAATTTAGCATAAAAAATATTTAAAGTTGGGGGTTTTTTTAGTGTGTGTGTGTGTTTTTTTTTTTTTTTTGTTTTGTTTTGGATTTCATTTTGATATATGTGCAAATATCAAGCCTTTTTTAAGTAGAAAAAAATTTATAGGTTATTTCCAGAATGCACAGGAATCCTCTTAAGCCCAAAAAGGAATCAAAATGCCAAAAAAGTCCCAGTCACCCCTGCTGCTCAGTTGGCTGTCAGTTTAGTTCCAGCTGACATCCCCAGGATGATGTTTCTGGGCTCTGCATTCAGAATTGGCTGGGTAGTATTTCAGTGATTTACCTGAGGTCAGCCAGGATTCCGTGGGGCTCCTGGCAGTTTTCTCAAGCTGGCTCTTGACCTCTTCGCTGATGCTGGGCTCCCAACAGTGGCAGTGAAACCCAGCTGATGGGTAACGTCATTTTGCTGAGGTGTGGTGAACAGCAGTGGAGAGATGCTAATTTAAGGAAGATCAGTACTGAAATGGGTCATGATTGCTTCATGTTTAGAAAGCTGCTGTGTGATCCTGCAGGTTTGGTGCTGGAAATGCACTGCTATAGTGATAAATTCCCTCTGCTTATTATGGAAAACTTTCTTTTAACCTGTTTTCTCCAACTCTCTCTGTGTTTTTGGCCAAATCAATGTTTTCCTGTCATTGTCTCATCTGTAAATACAGGTGACTCTTGCACGTTGCAAGAGAAGTTGCAGGGTGAAGAAATGAACCTTTGGAGCGAGCGTGGCATGGCGGTGGCTACAGAGGTCCCCTGCACGGGGACTTTGCTGTATGGCAGTGCTGTGCCCGAGGGACCTGTGGCTTGCAAGGCAGGGAGCTGCACAAGCCCTGCCATGCCCTCTCTGCCAGCTCTTGCCTGTGTTCAGCCGTCCGTGAAACGAGAGAGGAGGCTTGTCTTAGGAAGGCCTTAGAGCCACGCTGGGGCTGTGATTCACCGCTGTGATTTGAGCAAGCAGGCACCCGGGATTATTCAAAGCTGATAAAGAAGGCTTGAATTCTGAAGGTTTACTGAGCGGGGCTTGAGAAGTGGATGGCATGTAAGCCTTCAACTTGGAAGGTGCTTTCAGTAGAGGATGTGTGTGGTACTGCTTAGCCTGGCTGTGAGCAGCACCTATCCCCGGCTGGACGGGGAGCATCATGGCTTTCAGTTTGGCATTATGTGGTTTCTCAGTGTTTCACTGTTACTTAACAGTGATCAAAGTGAAGTGTGTGTTTGTGGAAGAGTGGCTTGAGAGTGATTTCCCTTTGAGCAAAGCACCATTCAGCTGCTGAGCAATTCCTGTAGCTCTGAGGGGGAGGACTGTGGAGGAGCCTGTGAAAGCGCTCAGCGCATTTGGGGAAGAGTTCCTGGAGGCAGTCTGGGGTTTAGGGAGTTGCCAGCCTTTCTTCTCCTGGGCAATAGCCTTCCACCAGTGGAAAGCCATCTGATTCTCGGAGCTTTTTACACTTTAACTTCAGTTATAACAGTCACAGATGTTTTAGTTCTATTACAAAAACACCACTGGAAGTAACACATTCTCAGTTGTACCAGGCTATGACATCTTTTAGTCGTGGCACATTTAATCTGGTAAAATAAGATGGAGTAAATGGGGGAGAAATGCTGGTGATCTTAGTTATACAGAATACGGTTCATGTAACTTTAAAACAATTTCCTGGTTCTTCAAAGGAAAACAAACCTTTTCATCCAAATATAAATTGAATGGATAAAACATGCAACAATGCTGAACCAGTGCTTATGTATATTGAAAATAAAGTGGAATTCTTCTAACATCAATCCAGAATATAGCACAGATGTTCTCACTCAGAAATATTTTCTGAGCAGTAAGAAAATAAAAAGTGAAGCAAAAAGTATTAAAAAATTCTGCAAGATACTTTAGGGCATCTGTGCTTTATTTTTTTCCCCTCCTTTTTAATATACATTATATATTTTGTTTCTTTGAGGTCATTTTGATGTGATGCTTAGCAAGTCTGGTACTGGGAAATGGATAAAAAACCACCAAAAACCAAACTGTCTTTGAGCTAAGTTACATAATTCAGTGGGGCTGTTTAAAAAAACTGAGAAAGTAGAAAAGAAAACAGCAGCACAGTCATAATACTTGTTGAAATGACTAATATTACTAGTGAAAGAGAAATGAGTCAAATTTTAAATTGGGGGAAAAGAATTTTAAATTAACAGCATTTTTTTTTTGTTTTTGAGATAATTACATTAGTTTTACTTGTTACAATACCTCACAAATGTCGGGGTTTTTTTCCTATGGGTATCCTTAGTTGTTTTCTCAAACTGGCCCCAGGTATTTATTAAATTGGAAATAATTGTAATAACTATTTTGTTGCGATATTTGCTTGCTTTTTTGTTTTTTTTTAATCAGGTGGTGGGTACTTGATGGTAACTTATTTTCTACTTCAGTTCCCTGTGGTGAAGTGATGCACATTAATCACCTATTTAGTGCTAAACAAAAGGACAAATGCATTCCGACTTTCTTACTAGAACTGTTGGACTGGATCCCGTGCCCTACATCTCAGGGCTGGGGTCTCTCATGCGGGGGAAGAGGAATGAAGACCAAAAAAGTTTCTGTATAAGGGAATGATCCTTGCTGCCCAGGAGCAGAAACTAGCATCCCCTGGAGATGGGCCCTGGGATGCTGCTGTGTTCCTGTCAGAGACCATGCTCTGGTGCTGGAAAAGTTGGCTGGTGTTGCTTCCTGGATCGTTGTGCCTCCAGCTTGTCAAAACTTCTGTGGTGACAGAAACAGGGCTGGCAGAAGGGAAGTGACTGTGGGGAGAAGGATGGTCTTCTGTAGAGGTGGAATAAAGGATGGGATGACTTTGGAGTTTGGTGGAACGAAATGCTTTTGAGGTAATGATAGACAGGTGCCTTTTTTTTTTCACATGAGTTGGAAATGGGAGTTTCCATGGAAGCGAGACACTAATGCAGTACATTAAGTACAGACAAACAGAAAGCACCAAAGATGGGAAGAAATGGGTTAACTTGGTCCCCTGGAGGCAAGTGCTCCATTTAGCAAGAGGATGAAAAATTGACCTCAGTGGCTCAACAGTTGTCACCCAAAGGCTTTCGTTTTAAAATAAACGTGTGGAGTTTATTATAGGAAGGTTTTCTTTCTGGGCAATAAGCTTAGTGAAAGTAGTGTATCCCTAATTTGATAGAGAAAATAGACACGGTTTTGGAAAAGCAGTGTCACATTTTTGGCCATACTTTACTTATTCTCTCATGCTTAGCCTGCTGCTGATGCAGTGGAATTATGAATTTGTTGCAGGAGGAGCAAGCTGGTATATCATTAGCAGTTTTCTTTTTAAGTGGCAACATTTATAGGATTTTTTTTTTTTCCGGGTGTGCATGTCTTTACAGACTGAGAATAGCAATTTAAAATGTTGCTGGTGTTGATGTTGTATTACTAGAAAAAAAAAGTTACGTGGGTATAAAGTATTTTAAATGGAGATAGAACTTCAGGGAGTGCCTGTATGTTTGTGTGTGCACCCACTTAGTTGTTTTCATTTGTTTGAAGAAACGTAGCCACACTTACTAAATGGAAAAGTAGTTTCACCTTACCCCATCTTTTTTGCATGTGCTTTCAAAGTTGTTGAGTTACTCTATCTTCCCCCTAGGCAAAGGCTACATAATTTTTTTCCTTCTCTGTTAAATGTCGGAAGCAATATCTTACTTGGGAGAATCTTGCAGCGATATACCTCTTTGCACATATAATCAGAAGAACAACTTTGTTCCAAGTTCTTTGAGTCCTGAACAGGAAGGAGCTGAATTCAATAAATATTGGAAAAATTACTTCTGGGGATGCTGGAGTGGCTCTGCGACCACACAGCTGAAAGTTTTGTTGCTATAACAACTTAAATGACAGTTGAAAAACCCCAATAAAATGGAAGCTTCAGAACCTTTTGCTTCTTTAATAAGCTGCTAAGTGAAATAACAAAGCTTGATTTAATTTGACCTCTCCAAGAACCTGTTGGACCAAATGTTATTTGTGTTGTTTTAAGTGTGCATTTGTTTGTGCTGTCAGTTCTCCCCTCTGCCTTCCTGTAAAGACCCTGTGCCTACAGCTGTAAGCACCAGGAGAGCAGCCAGCTACCAGGTACCAAAATAAGACTAATTTAGGCAGCAGGGCTGTGGTGGCCAGGCTGTGGTGGCTGTCCATTCCTGGTGAATGAGCTCTGGCCTCAGCACTGTGTGCAGCCTGAAGAGGGAAGGGATTTTACTCACCTTGAATTTGTCTCTGGCAGTAGCAGGTTGCTGGAAGACTGCTAGCCTGAAGTGTTAGGCTTTGCTAAAAGTTGAAAAGTATTGTGCAATTATAATAATTTGGAGAATATTATAATAGTAGGAGAGTAGTCGTCTCTATACACTTCACTTACTCTGCTGGGTGTTTCTGGTTTTTATTATAGAGATGAGTGCTGGGTGAGAGAAGTAATGCTGCTGCTTTTGGAGGGAGATGAGGGGAGGCAGCCCAGCAGTGGCTGTGGCTTTCCTGGAGTGGGGAAGCCGGCTTTGCAGGGCTCCTGCGAGGTGTGAGTGTGAGGGGGCTCGGCGGGAGGCAGCAGCTCAGGTTTGGATCAAGGTGAGGGTGTGCCTTGGGTCAATTGCTTAAACGCTGACAAAGCTGCTGCTTCTCTTGTGGCACTGTAGGAACAAGATGCCTGGGGATGGGGGAAAGGAAAAGACGCGGCACAAAAGACTCCTCCACCCTCGCTCAGTCAAACTGAGTCCTGTCTTCTGGGCATGGTGCAAGTTCAGAGCGTTGTTGCCAAATCCTGTATTGAACACTTTTTTTAATGTCATTAAGAATACTAATTTGAGAAGATAGGTTTGATGGCTTTTGCTCTCACTGAGTTTTTTTTTTAACAGCAGCTATAATTGCTCTTTCTAGTTTTTCTTCACATGAAAAATAGCACAAATAAATGCAGTCTGTAATAATTCTGGAAAATTTGAAGTCTGAACTAAGAAATATCAAGAAAAGTGGACTGGCTGAAATAAAGTAGAGCTTTTAAATCCAGAATACTGTGTTAGCATAGGCTCTCTTTGTAAAAAAGCCAATGAATGTGATTTGAAATGACTATAACTCTATGCAAAATATTTGTATGTTTAAGAGCTTCCATTTGAAGAGAAAAACCTTCTGAACTTACCTAACCTGGTCTTAAAAGAAAATGCTCTGCTCTTTATGTAAAACAGCATTTTTAGCTTGTGGTTGTGTTAGGCAATGGAGTAGTCTCCTCACCCTGTTCCCAGTGATCACTCAGGAACACAATGCTGTGGTAAACTAAACCCAGATGTTAGTGTGTGTAAAATGTTACCGTAATAAGTGTCTTATAAATATCTCCTTTATTAGTATAGCTGTTTGAAGTAAGTTCCTGATGACCCTTTTGTTGCTTTGGTGTTGCCATAAAATAGCCGTTGTTAGCTTGAAGCCCCTGCTAAATTGGAAGCCACAGGTAATGAATATCCTGTATTATATCTTTTGGTGTTTGTGAAATATTTAGCTGAAAAGGCTCCTGGTCCTCACCCTGTCTCTGTGGAGGTAAGAAGTTTCTTTTGCTGGTGAAATTCCCTAGCTGAGGAATGAAAGCAGCAGCAAAGGGGAGCTAGCTTGTATGAAAAGCTAATTTGTGCTGAGTTAAATATTCTTTTGATATTTGAATATGAGGTAATTAGATTGAATGTACTGCTGTTTACCTTTTTAGCATCTGGAAAAGTCTGAACAATCTGCTGAAGGGAACTGTATCCTAAATCTACTTCCAGAATATTTTTTTTACAATCATGTATTTCAGACTTGACTAAATCTCCTTTTTGTGGTGGTATTTTCCCAGTGGCTAGTGACCTGTGGGAGAAGTGCTGAGCTAAATGGTTGAGGAAAGGTTTGGGCAATGGTCTAGTGGGCTGTTCAGGATGATCAGGTAGATCCATATAGTTGTCCCCTTTCTAAAAATGCTGTCAAGGTGGACCTGTGAATGCTTATGCATGCATGCTACTCTTCTCAATGAAAAAAAAGTCTCAATATTTACCATAGCCATCCACTGTACTTGAGTCCAATTTGTATGAAATGGTCTATTTTATTCTAAATTACCTCCATTTCATAGTTCAGCACTTGCTTGGTCTCAGAACAAAATAAAACGAAGGCTTTTAAAATTTGCTTTATGTGAAAGTTATTAAACTATTTGGAATCTGTAAATTGAAATAGCTAATTCTGTAAAATGTATGTCTTGTTTTCACAGAATCATAGAGTGGTTTGGGTTGGAAGGGACCTTAAAGATCACCTGCTTGCAATCCCCTTGTCATGGCCAAGGACACCTTCCATTATACCGGGTTACTCAAAGCCTGATCCAACCTAGCATTGAATAATTCCAGGGGTGGGGCACCCGCAGCTTCTCTGGGCAGCAGAGAAGTTGCAGATTTTACGGGTTTTACGGGTGGTCTCTGTTACCCTTTATAAGACAATGTATTATGTCTGTGATTAGACAGTGTATAAAGACTGCTTTAACTCTAGCAGCCTTCACAAGTTGCTTCTGATTCAGTGAGCCAGTGTTTTGTTGCTTTCTGAAAGACTTTGTTTCCAAAGGTTGGTGGATGCCAGAGACATGGTGAAAAGAGAGAATTAAGACACAATGAGCCCACATTTTTTCTTGATCACTTGAGGGGATTAAAGTTGTGTGTGATACTGAAATAAAGTCTTTCTGTAATTAATTAGGGTTTTAGAAACATGCTGTTTATCATCCAGAATTTTCCTGTCATTTTTTCAAAAAGTACGCCGTTCTTTCTGAACTTAAATGTGAAGTGCAGTAATTTGCTTTATGTTTTGTGTTACTCTTCAGTGTAAGCTAGAAGCTGAGGTAGGAAGCAGAGATCTGAGCTCAGTTTATAGTCAACAGCCCTTGGCAGCCTGCCTTCACCTGATGGGCTGCTTGGGAAGCCAGCCTTTGGGGAAGACCACATGGCTTTGGATTTGTACACAGTGCCTAGATGGAATAAATAAGAGTGTTGGTTCCTTGCAATTGCAAATTGTGCATTTCTCAGCATGAGCAGCAAGTTGCAGACAGCCTGGTGCTGCTCACTTGCTTTGCTGACAGGGAGGGGCTGTAAAATCAAACACTGAGCTCAGAGATGCCAAGGTCTACCTATTCTAACTTTGTGGCTTCCCTCTCCCTCTCTCTAAATAAGTAGGACTACAAATGCAGCATGATATATAAAAGCAAAGCTGTGGAGTCCTCCCCCCCACTGCTTGCATCTTTATATATAGTTCATTCTGCAGATCAGACTGTCACACCTGCTACCAGCCTCCTTCAGAGAGCAGATTGCAGCCTTGCAATTTAAGTGCTCCTAACATATGTTGGTGATACACCAGCAGCAGGACAAGGCTTTTAGCTTTGATAGGCTCTGCTGGTTTGGGAATGTTGTTAAATGGACAAGAGAGAAACAAAATAACAGAGTAATTTTTTTTAAAAAAAGTGAAGTACATATGCAGAAGGCTAAAGTGAATTAATAAAATTTGCCACTTCTTTTTTTTTTTTTTTAAGGCATGGATTTTAATACATATTATGCTTGGTATAGAACTCCAGTAATAAAGCTTCCCCTTTGTGTCGTGACTTACACTGTTGCCCTGGTTATTGCCATGGTGTTGAATTTCCATGTCTGTATCCAGACTCACTGGTGCTGGGTTGCACTTGCTATGTCCCATTGCGGGCACCACCTCTGTTACTGCAAGGCAAGCAGAGGCTCTGATGTCCTACGTGGCTGGGCTGCCTTGGTATATTCCTTGCTAGTAGATGAATAGATTTTATAACTTGCTTTCATTATAGCATGAACTATTCAAACTGCCTTAATTTTTAACATGGAGGTAAGACAGGTTGTGCGTACAGGTTGTTCAAGTTGTTAGAAAAGACCAAACATTTTGTGTCCCTAAACAGTTAAAAGATTCACTAACTCAGCTCTAATTCAGAAGTTCAGAGTGTCTTCGGAGAAATTTAATGTGGCTTCAGTTATGTTTTGTAAAAAAATGAGAGGTACTTTTTTGTGAAAACTATTGCTTACTCCATTTTAGCAAGTTTCCTAGTGCACAGGAGCCTGAGTTATAGAAAGAGATATATAGAAGAGAACAGGAGAGACTCAAAATGCTGTAGTTCAGATTTAAGAAACAGTTACAGTGTCTTTTGGTTCCTTTCAGAAGCATTGGCTGAATCTTGTGGTGTAGATACAGGAAATATCTGGTTAGTTTTGCTTCCCTGCTGCTGTGATTTGAGAAGGAAAATGTATGTATCAATGCTCTGCTTCTTCAGGTGTGAAACAGGGGCACTAACTTGGCCTGCATTAACTTGGAAGGTTTATTCCAAACACAGGTGATGGAGTATGGGATTGCTCACCTGGGAGCAGCATTGTGTATTCCCGTGGCTCATTCTCTGCAAGAACCTCATTAACTGCATTTCACAACAGCACAATGTTAATTGCAGTAAGTGAGTACTCGCATAAAGTCCTTCAGTGGTTTTTCTCTGCATCTTTCTTGACCTTAGGAAAGAGAAAAGTACTTTGCTGTACTGGTTGCCTGTGCTGTGCAGCAAAGCTGTGGTGCACTCATCAGTTGTAACAGCATGCAACACCCAAACTACTTGCAAGGAGATGGCTCTTCAGCACCTACTCCTCTTAACAGGGCAGTTTCCTTCTTTGCTGTGTCTCCTTCACCCTTCGAAAACAAAATCAGCAAACGAATGTCATAGCATGAGATTGGCAAGTATGGATTTATCCCCACAGGGTCATAGAAAAAGAAGGCACAGGAGGTCACTGTCTCATCCAGGACCACACAAGCAGTTTGGAACCAAACTGGAAATGAAGTGCTGACCTGCTGACTCCTTAATTGCAAGACTATCTTTCCCCTCTAGTAAGGATGTGGTAAAATAATGCTGTATTTAGTCCTTCTCCTCTCCTGTAACTCAGCCACTGTATGAAAAGACTCACCAAGCTTTGCCAAGCTGAAAAGAGAGTAGCTTGTGCTAATTGGCTGTTGAAAAGAAAGTCTCTTCATTTTAGAAAAGTGTGGAATCTGTGATGTTAAACTGCTTAATGTCTGTTTCTTAAGTAATTTTTTTCAACTTTGGTTGAAACTTACATATAGAACCTGTCCTTGGCAGTGTAGGATGTTGGTTGATTCCAGTATTGTTTAAATGTTTATAACTTAGAATGAAAGTAAAGGAAATGCTTGTGTTTGACTTCAGTATAGTTATCTTAAGGGATTTATGAGTAGTGATTTTTTTTTTTTTAAGTGGCACACTGAAGCCAGAGGAGGTCTGTCAGTGATGTGTTTGGTTTAAATATGAGAAAATTAGAGAAGGGAGAATATGAATCCATTATAGTAGAGTTTAAATCTGTTTTTCAACTTTTTTTCCTCGTTAAAGTTCTGTAATACTCTCCTAATACAGAAGTGTTGTAAATAAGGTGGACACGGCCAAAAAGTGCTCTAATAGTGTTCAGCTGATGCTGGTAAGACAGAACTGTCTTCATGCTTATGCGTTATTTTGTTTAGATTGGTGGGGTTAGTTGCCTCGGTCTCAACTTAGCTTGTAGACTACTGTGCTACAGATGCTGATTTAAAAAGAACTCAATCTACCAAAACTTTTTAATCCCTTCTGCATACAGTGCTGAAGAAAGCATGGTTTTCCCTTGTTAGCTATAAGAATTCGTGATTATAATGTCATATTCAGGATCTCTGTATTGGGAATAAGGAAATGTGGGGGACTGCAGTAGGGCCAGAGACAGCAAACAGAGGAGTGCTTGCTATAGTGCCAATTTAATAATAATAATAATAATAAAGCCTGAAAATTGGGGTTTTGCAAATTATAATTCCACACTAAACCTGTTCTTTTAGAATGATTGGTTTGACTTTAGCAAGTGGTTTAGCTTTTGTATTTTAAAAAACGTGCTACAGCATAACTGCCATTTATTGTTAACTGCTTTTGTTGAAGCCTTTGAGTTTTATTAACAGCTGTAATAGTCGTTGTGTTATCTCCAGCATTCTGCAAAAATGTGGCTGGTGGACTATGCAATTGGGGGCATTTATGAAATAATTTTAGATTACATTATAACCATTGCTCATCTTTTTCCTCTAGAATCTGTATTTTCAAGTGATTCTGTACAGCTTTGGTAAACATGCTTTTATTAGGCACGGTTAGCCTGAGAGATTTCAATGAAATCTTGTAGAATGTATCTCTTAACAATTTACATGGCTTATTTTGTGTTTCTTCCTTGTTTTGGCATATCCCTCTTATTTTAGACAGCTCTCTCCAATAGAAAGCCTCTGAGAAAAAAAAAGCTGCTTGTATTTAGATTTAACAGTCCTGAAGTAACAGTGCTGACGCTTTGCTTCCTTTATTGCCTTTGGAAACAACTGTTCCTGACCTGTTCAATGGCATCTCTGTTCTTGGCTTTTTCAGAAAAAATCATTTTTTTCTACTACATTCTAGCCTCTGTTGTTTTCTTCTGGTGTTGTTTCTGATTCTTGCAATTGATTTTTGCACAACAATGTTCCCTTCTCTTGAATATGCTGCATGTACATCAAAGATTCTGGTTTAGAAGGTTTCCTTGTCCTCATGCATTTCTGAGTTATATAATGATGCTAGGGAAGGAAATAATCATACTTTGGAAACTTGTACTGTAATTTTATTTATTTTTTTTTAGGCTGTCCCCTAGCTGTCTTTTAGGCTGTCTTTGAGCTTCTTTTTTTGCTGTTTTAAGCTCAGGCTATTCCCTATACCAGAACAGTAATCAAAGAATTCCATATTGTCCTATTAATCTTGCTGATTAGTTGATGAGATGAGTTGTTCCTTAAGGCATGCAATAGCAAAACAGAAGGGATGGCTGGTGTGCAGGAATGATCACAGCAGCGCGCTTTTGCTCTGGCCTCTCTCCTGCTCTGTCCTCATACGCCTGAGCTTGCCATGTGAGGAGGATTCAGATGGACAGATTTTTAAGCTACCAGCAATACTGTCGTGGGAATTCTGCAAATGCTACTGAGTCAGGACTTTTTTAACAAGAAGTTGAGTTTTATTGAAAGCAATTGAATTTCAATGCGTGGTGATGAATGGATGTATGGTGGTAGGGCTCTGCCAATTCAGATGTTGCTTTTTTTTGTTTGCCTTGTACTTTGTAAATGGGATATGTTTCCAAATAAAGATTGTTCTGATGATGACTTAAAAGGATATTTCTGTTTCTGTTCTTCCCAGGTTGCATTTATATTGAATTTGTACTCCATTAAATAACTTTAAAATATTTATTTAACAACTAGTGATAGTTTTTTCATGTAAACACTTTTACTTAATCTTAAGAGGGTGTATAGTCAGCATTTCATCAATAACAGACAGAAAATGCGCTGGATGAGCTTATTGCCAAGCAAGCTGGAGATAGAAATCATTATTAGAAAAAAAACCCCCAAACTAAGCAATGTGAAGGAGAGGAAATAACTTAGTCAAAAATGGAAATGGGTAAATAATTTAGTTAAAAATGGAAATGGGTAACTGTGTATATTATATATCTACATACTTTTCACTGAAGTACAAAACCTATAAAATCAGGTTTGTTCATTGATTTACAGATTGCTCAAACATGACTCTGATCTGAGTCAACTGAACTTCTTTCCTAGGAGAAAGTAGCATAGCCTGAGGATCAGAAACCCTGAGGGAAGCTTCTTTTTTGAATCTTATGTTTCCAGGTGGAAAGGGAAATGTTCTCAATTTTCTCTGTCCCTTCTTTTTTACTTATTTTTTTTTCCCCTCATCTGGAAATGATTTTAGCTGTGGACAGACTGTGCTTTTACAAACCAAGCATGCTTCCATGCAATTGTGCTATTTGCTTGCTGCTTTATCAGTCCAGGGCAAACTGTTCAATCTATTATTTTACAGTACCTCCTTTTTATTACACTTGCACAGAGCATGGGCATGGTTGTTAACATTCAGCTGTACTCTGTACAAAAGAATAAATAGGAGTCATCCCAGCTCTGCTGGCCACTGAAATACCTTATCTGCTTTTCTGTTCTAAAAAGCTTATTCACGTTTTTCCCTGTATCTCCTCTACAAAGCAAAAAAGCTTTGCAAACATCCTATAATTTGTGCTGTATCAATCAATGGAGAAAACAGTCTGCTGTGTGTCTGGAATTTGATATTTACCTATGAAATCTGAAAGGTAGAGCATCTGAAAAAGAAATTTGTCTTAGCCCTTCTTTTGCTGTACTCTGTGAGAATGCCATGCTTAGTAAATATGCTTTTGAGTCTTGGAATGAGCATGTATGGTACCAGGCCCCTCAGGGTAAGGCTTACTTTGTTGTGGCATGTTATGTGATCAGGTTTGGTTAGAAACTGGGTAGAAGTACCCTGAAATCAGCAGAACTGTGTCCAGGCAAAGGGATCTGCTGGTACAGCTACTTGTAAAATTCTGGAGCTAGAATCTTAATGATACCCATTTAGCCCCTTGTGACTTGCAGTTTTTTCAGGTAGTAGCCCTGCAGTTGGATTAATACTGTGTCATGAAATCTGTGCAATGCAGCTCCCCACCATGAGCAGGAGTGGCCTTGTTCCCAAGAGTGACCCCATACAGTTCCCAGCTCTGATCAAGGCCAGTGCTTTGGGTATGACTGGATCACTGGGGATTACAGCAGGCAATGGGGGTGGGAAGGAGAGAAGACAAAAGGGTGTGTTTGTGCTGGGCAGTTCATGTTGGCAAGCCTGCTCTTTGGAAGTGGTGAATGTCACCAGTGTCACTTGCTTGGGTCACTCTGCAGCGGTACTCGTGGAGAGAGTTGCTCCATGGGCGATTGTGACATCCAGGGAGAGGGAACTTCTGTGTTATCCTGACTGTGTCATTACCCTTCCCTAAGCTGCCATGGGGTGATGTACCTGAGTGAGTGACAGCCCCTCCTGATTGCCTGTCAGAGAGGTTCCCAGAGTTGGCTGAGATGGGCTTTGAAGGACCTCCAGTGAAGTTGAAGCCAGTGCATTTATAGGTAAATGCTGAGTGATTCTCTTGCTATTGAGAATGTGCCCTGTAGTTTCAGTCTGAATATAGAAAACGACTTTTTTGCCTTGTATGTTGAAGCTGATGTAGTGGGTCTTGGGTTTTCAGAAGCAGATTGTGTTTGAACTTTTCTGGTGGCATGGGAGGTCCCCATGTATCAAAGTCTTCTTTACCTATGGATAATTGCAGGCTTTGTGATGACAGTCATCCTTCCTGTTCTGGATAAACATTTTGAACTAAGAAATAATTGATATGTAAAACTGAAGAGAAAACGGGTAAAGTTGTAAGAGACTACATTTCATCTTGCAATGGTTTATCTTCTGGATAACCACAGGATTGAATTTCATTTGATTTCAGTTACAGGAAGAGAGTCCATAATTAAGGAGTTAAGTGAGTGTCCTGAGAGTCAGGTTACTGATATTTTGAGGAGTTACTTAAGTTAGCTTCATTTTTGTTCAGAGGTGGAACTTTTATGGGTTTGTATTTGTTTTGGTATTTCTTTTATTGTCACTCTCATATTCCCACACACAAAGATTGTTCTGTAGTAGAGAAGTAGAGTTTAGTTGCTGTTTTATCAAGAAATAATTTGGGTTTTGTCCTCAAAAACCCCTGAAGTTTCCAGAATGTGTTTGGAATGGCCCCCTGAAATGCTTTCCTGTGACAGAGCACCTCTACATGGATAGAATTTCTCTACAGTGAGGGTACATGGAAGTACTCAGTGATTCAGAAGTCCCTCTGCTCCACTGTTGTAGTTTGGGATGAGCATGAAGTATCATTTTGGGGTGATCTGACATCAGTTGCTGTAGGTAGCCTGCTTCCCCTCATGGGCAAAGGTTGAAATTTCGGTTGTCTGGCAGTCTGGGGGATGTGGTTCCCAAGTGAGGGGGCTGCTCTTCAGTTGCTGATAAATTGCATGAGTGTAAGGATCCACAGGATTCCTTTCTAGCAAAAGAAAACCACAATGATGTAAACCAGTAACTTATCTTCAGAGTTTTGTTTTCTACAGTTCTGCTGAACCCCGTACATACTGCTGAGCAATGCATGTGCTTTCTGCAGTGTCTTTGCCTTTGTGGCTTAGGGCTTACACATATTAAAACTCTTTGAGAGTAGCCCATTCACTGGTGAATGGTATTAGTGATTCAGATACCTATTTTCAAGGGCAAAAGAAATAACAGAAATCCTGAGCATGTTTTTTTTGTTTGACAGTCATTTTTCACACAAGAAATGATGCTTTTTTAGCATTCACAACTGAAAAATAGAACAAGCTTCGAGATGATAATTTATTATAATCAGCTACTGTCATGTCTCATGATCTTTACTATGCACTGCTGGTTAAAGGTGTCTCATTGCAATTGGAAGGAGCAGTAAATGGAATAGTGAATCAGCTGGGATGACAGCTGAGTCAGGCAGCCACCCTGCTCACATGATGGAGAGTGTGTGTGGACTCTGAGCACACCAAGGCTGCCTTGAAGCTTCAGGTGTGTATTGAGAGAATATGTTGAACTTAGATACGCTGAGGTGGGAGTGTGTACCAAGGTGTCTGTGAGGAAGAATACAAAGGCCACATTTGCATGAACAAGGAGAATAAAGATGTTGGATTTTTCATTGAAAAGGCTGGTACTTGTCAGGGTTTAGCCACAGAGAGTGTTTGCCACTATGAGATTTAATGTCAGAGTGTGTGAGAGCTGTTGCACCTCACTAGATGTGTATGCTGCTCTTTCCAAAACCCTTACCCTTGTTTTTGTTTCATGTTCCATACTGAGAATTAAAACCCAGTGTGGGAGAGTTACCCAAGTTGGTCTGTGTAACTGTCAGCTTCTTGTGGATGCTTTAAGACACTTTTGTAGCACAATTTCTTGTATTAAAGGTTGTTGTTCTACGCAGAGACTATGCACAAATCTCTAATTGCAGCTCTTATTGATACTACAAATTGACATCCTCATACTTAGGTTATCTTCAGCTCCCTCACCTCAGTTAAGTTTGATGTGTGTGGCACAGTTTATGTAGCCTGACTGCTAATTTACAAGGTTGGAGTCTACATAAGCTCTGTTTAGAGGCAGTGCAGAGAAATAAATGTCTTTAAGATGTGTTTCACCTGTCCTGAAGTAGTCATGTGAAATAGCTCAATTTTTAGAGTTCAGGAGCTGGCTGCAGCATGCTGCAATTACTTTGGCACACGCATTTCCAATGCAGACTGTCCAGGTGGCTCAGGTGGGTCCCAATCATTACATGTGTCCCTTTGTCACAGGCCTGTATTACACTAGGGTGTGATCTTGCTGAGTGGCTGCTGTGCATAAAAGTAAACATATGCATGGAAAAACCACAGCTACCTCCCTGAAAATACCTGCTAGCTCACTGTGTGGCCATAGGTAGGTTGCACTATCTTTACATGGGATAGAAATGTTGATGCCTTGCAGGATGTTGTGAGGGCTAGACAATGTCTGTGTGAGACTGTGCTTATTAACTCATTCCTGAAGTACAGACTTTCCTCTGCTCTGGGGACTACTTAACTCCATGGAGCTGAGCCATGTTGAGAAAGGCTTCTTTATGTCTGTTCTTGCAAGGAGGGGTTGGCACACTCCAGCTTCTCCCACTTAAGGCATTTACTCCTATTCCATCAATAATTTTATGATTTTTTTTAAGGTCAGCAACTTGAAATTATTTAGAAGAATCCTACATATATTTTTCTAAATAAGCTCAGATAAACTTTCCAAACCCACAGTTTAAAAAAAGGAGCATAAGACCCTGTTCATATCTATAATCTAATTTTTTTCCCCAGTATTGCTTCCTAGTTGTCTAAAACTTCACACTAACTTTTTACATGTTACAGTAAATAATTTAAAATTGGTTGTTTCAACCAAATAAGGTACTGAACTGTGTTTCAAGATCCATATTCCCTCTCCTTCTGCAACTTTGAAACCAGATAGCTAAGTGGTGATCACGTAGAGGCAAATAGGTTTTGCACGTGCCTTACCCTTGCATATGAGATGTGAAGTATTAATATTGGGAACCCTGGAAAAAGTGCAAGAGAAGTACCAGGGTTGTAACACCACTTCTGTGTAGTGAAAAGTGGTGTCAATCAGATACATAGGCGTGTTGCAGCCCATTCAGAAGCTGTTTGAAAAGAAATCAGGGCCATTGTTCCTCCTACTGTAAACATTTTGTAACTCTAATTAAAAAGTATAAGAAGAAAACAGTTGTTCCTGGAACTAGGGAGTTGTTATATAGTGTGTTGGGGCAAACAAAGTGTATTGTTTGGCAATTTATATAATGTAATTTAAAAAATGAAGTTCTTAGTGGAATGCCCTTGTGGAGGTAGTCAGTGTCAGGTAACCCTAATCTACAGACAGCCTCTTACAAAGATAAGCAGGTCTAAAAAGTTGCAGGCAGTTACTTGCACTGTTGTGGAGTAAAGTTGAAGTTAACAGCTTGCTAGTGTTGGTAAATTAGGCAGCACAATTTTTACCAGTTCATTTCATACCATGAACACTATCACACACAAACAGGTTGTTCACAGTATGTTGGATCCAGATGTACCGAGAGGTGAAGTGGTCATTTGCAGTCTTGAAGGGTAATGTTTCCGGTTCAGGATGGCAGGCATCAGGAACTTTGTACCACTTCTGGTGGTGTTCTTGGACTGAGATTTTTGTAATCCTATTGTTATAATATTGCTTGCCATTGCTCAGCAAAATACCAAAAATTGTTTCAAGGCCGCAAATCTAGCTCTTCTACTGAAACAGTTTTAACTGCCAGAGCTGTTTTGTGTTGAAGTTAGAGGAATATGGAATATTCATATGGAATATAAAAATACATTTCTCTTGGTTGTTTTGCAAGCCATGTCTTTGTTTATGTCAGCAATGAAAAATCCATCTGCAAACTGGTGTTACTTAGCCGAATGATCATAAAATCTGTTTAGAAAGGCTTTTTTTTTTTTTTCTTATTAGAAGAAACTTCCACAAGATCCATCTTCTTTCTCAAGACTGGGTACTGATATCTTACCAGGGAGCCTTCTTTTTGTTTCTGCACTGCTTCTCACTGAAATCCTTAGTAATTCCGTGCCGTGTATCACTGGTTTATTATTGCTATTATTACTGTTTTTCTCAGTGTGGGTCTTACCCAGTGTTTTTCCCTGCAGTGTTTAAGTGAGTGTTTGTTGGGTTGGTAGATGAAGGGCGTGTGCTGGTGGGCACTGGGCACTTGGGAGCAGAGTGGGTATTTTAAAGCAAATCTGCTCCTCAATGCAGAGCCCCGTGAGCTTTGCCAGTTCTTCCTCAGTTTCCATGCGGCATTTTCCCAACCTTTCCTGGTGAACATTGATACTTACACTTGCGTGTACTGAAATTCTGATGTAGTACTATTAACATGTTGTGAAGCCAGAGGAGCTGCTTATGTGGTGATGACACCATTAGTTTTTTGATTTGGAGCTGCTCTTGTCCTTTAAAAAGATGCTTCACAGCTGGGAGATCTTGTTTCTGTGAATCCAGGTGGGAATTCTCAGCATTTTATCTCTGCGTAGTGCGAACAAATACAAAGTATCATGAATAGCATGATACTTTGAGACAGTAAATGAGACAGTAAATCTGTATGTGGGGAATTAGTGATCAGAGAATCCATTGGTTCAGCCAAATTCTGTTGCAAGGTCGAAGATGCTTTGCCATCTGCAGTGACCTGTGAAGCAGTTGGGTTGGTGCATTGAGTATTCACGACCGAAAACCAAGCACCTTTTCAGTGCACAAAGCTTGCCTGGTCAGGCCTTGCTAGCATGAGAGTTCACACCAGGCAAATCCCAAAATTTCTAGTTTATTACTTACTTCCTTGAAGTTTTTAATTTGTCAGAGTATTCACTTCAGACATTTGCACAAATTTGAGGTTCTCGAAAGTCTTGCTGTGTCAACATTGCCAGGCTGATACAAGTGGGCTTTGAATGTCTTGACGTTAGTAGTGGTTTGAAATGAAGTATTCAAATTAACAACTCCCAGCCTTAAACCAGACTGCTCTAAAATCTTTTATGTTCTGCATGGTGGATGTTCAACATAGAATTTCACTGTGAATTATTTAGAATATCTGTGCTCATTAGGTGCTGGTATCTGAGTGAAAGAATAGGGCTATCTAGCATTGTAAAAATATATACCAGTATCAACACTGGTCAGAAGAAGGAATTCTTTCTTCCAGGGAAAATGTATTCTCTTTCAATTGTATCTCTTTAAGTTACATTGCATTCAGGTGTTGCTTATTCTACTGCAACTTAAAAGATTTTTTTGGGAAAAAACAACATGTGGAAACTCTGAAGAGCTGTTGGGAGTAATTGCATACTTCATCAGGGAGGTTAGCATACAGTTGCCTGTAATGACCATAAGCTTTGTTTTTCTCATTCCTACCATTGCCTCTTTATTTGGAATGATCCTGTGCCTTCTCAGCCCTCTAGCCTGGGTTTTGAAGAGTGCTTTAAGAAGACTTACAAAAACTGCCATTGCTTTGTAAAATGGAAATGGAGTATACTTGCAGAACCAGTAGGTAGCTGGAGTGTGAGGGATTCTCAAAGTTCCAGGGTTGGGTTGTTTTTTTTTTTTTTGAGACCATTACTGACATTGAAATCAGTAGCAGTTTAAGGTTGTATGCATTTGTCATCTTACACATGTTTTTTGCTCCTAAAACAAGACACATGTTGACTTTTCACCTGTGCTTGGAGCCTCTTGCAAGTCGAGATATTGACTTCCATAGAAGCAGCAGCTGTTCTCTCCTTGGTACAGTGGACATGGGGAGGGAGCTTGTGCATGGCTGTGCCCCAGGGTGGTGGGGTTGTTGCTTGCAAGGGGGGCAGAGCCTTCTGCTGAGAGTGGGTTAGAGCCAGAATAGAGAAACAATTTTTTTTGTGTGAGGCAAGCAAGTGGTCGCTCTAGGAGAAGCTTTGGAAAATGTCAGCAGTGGCAAGAATGGGGAAGAACCTGATGAGCAAGTAGGTTAGCTCCCAGATGGAGAAGGGTAGCCAGAGGCAAGGAATAATAAGGCCAAGAAGGATAATCATCCTTCCGGTAATGCCTGTACTGAAGAGAGAAGAAGGTTCAGTTATGGCCCTGCTAGCAACACTTTGAAGTGGACCAGAAACTTCTGTAGCCTTTGGACAAAATTAGTGAGAAAAACGGTTGTGAAAGAATTTTTTTTCTTTTTGCTTTTGCTTAAGAATTCATTGCAGAGGGCTGGGGGAAGGGAGAGCAGTCTGTCTTCAAGGAGTGGGACTGAAAAAGCATTTGTGCTGTGTATGGAAAAAGAGACAGGAACCAGGAAGGGAAATGTTTGAAAACTGCAAGTTTGTTTGTAGTCATGGGAGAGCTGGAGGGGAAAGCAAAAATTGCCTGAATATATACACCAAGGTTAACTTGTAGTTGAAGGCAACATGCCATCAATTTAAGTCCTCCTTGAGCTTTTGAAGGGGTTACCATGCTGGTGCTGCTGGGGGTAACTCAAAAAAACTCCTGACCCAGAAACCAACTCCCATTAAGAAAGACTGTCCTTCCCTGCAGGCACCTCTTTGTTTCATTTGGTTCACATTTTAGTAGTGAGGGCATTAATAACACCTAATGCATGCTGGCAACATTTTTCTATATTTAAACACTTGCACACTTATTTCCCCTCCCCTAGTTAATAAGAATGCTTGATGTTCACATTCCTCTTTCTGCACAAAGGAAAAACTGAGGCAACAGAATGCTGGGACTCTTACTTCAAGTACTGTGCAACTACAGACTCCAGTGAAATCAACAGGAGGAATATACAGAGGTTTTTCCAAGTCTGAGCTTTATGTTACCCATCTGTAATTCTTTTAAGAAACATTGGACTTAGAGTAAAAATTTCTGCTTTTTGTCCATCACTGTCTTCCGCGTTTCTGCAGCACAGAAGCTAGTTGATCTTCCACTCCTCCCATCATTTATGTTCATGTCTACTTCCTTATAAATTATTGGCATGTTCTCTACTTAATTCTTTGATGACAACAAAAAGAAGCTTGTGTCTTGTTTCAGTAGAAGGCAATTTCCCTGAGGTGAATATCTCATTGCTTTTGCATTGGTGCATTGTCTTAGCTTCTATGTTCCCTTCTTCTTGCTTTGTAAGTTGATTTAAAAATAAAATCATGAAGGACAGAGACAAAATGTTTTGTTTTGCTACAGGTATTATGTTATCTAAATGATACAGCTGAAAACAGAAGGAGAAGTACTGACTGCTTCTGGGACTTGAAGGGACAGTGCAGAGGATATGTGGCTGCAGAAACCTCTCTTCCACTATTGATGCTGCTGCCTGTAAAACTCTATGAATGACACCAAAACATGTCATTGCTGTATCTGTAAATAGGTCTGCTATGATGTAAAAATCTGCTGTTTCCCAGGTGGGTGTTGCCCATCTCTGCAGCACTGCATGGTAGTGTGACTGCCCCTCTCAAAGGGAAGAAATGGGGTTTCATTGCATGGTCCCACTGAAATGCATACCCAGCATCTGAAAGGTGGGGCCTCTGCCCATCCTGCCTGGAACTATCATGCTTTGCATTCCTCTCAATTAATAAATACTCAGGTGTTTATTAACTTTATTTATTCTCTTGTTTATTTATTGACACAGGCATTTAAGTGTAAGCAATTACATTCAGTTTCACTGTTAATTTCTTGGAAGCAGTCTATTTGCCTAGTTACCTGCAGGGGTTTCTGCTGTTGATGCAAAATTTCAAGATCTTGCTGCTAAAATATTTTCGTATAAAACCAACTGTTGTTAAAAGACTTTTCTGATATGACTTTTCCAGTGGAATTGTGAATTCTGTAGTTACCTTAGGTTGGGAGGAGATTGTTATTTCAACCACTGAAAAACATCGAGACACTTTCATATATTTTAAATTTTTTTTTTATTCAGGAAAAAACAAAAATTGATAAATCCTTTCCATGGAGTAGTATGGTTTGTTTTACCAGAAGTTTTACTGTATGTCAAGATTTACAGGTAATTACAGAAGCTCATTTGAATCCCATGGGGGCACATAATGACAGCATGAAGGTTACCCTTGTGTGGGCTTCACTGCTTTGTTATGGACACCTTGATGGAGAGTCCTGTGCGAGTGATGCCACTGCACCACGGGTTTCTGTTTACCACCCAGTGGCTGACAAAGAACTGCGTTGCAAAATAGATGCTTGCAGAGGCTCAGGTTCACTAGGAAGGCTTGATAAGTGGTGCCTTATCTTCTCTGGGGTCCTGTGCAGTAGGTCGTAATTGTGGCTGTGGCCTCTCCCAGCTTCCCTGGGTGCAGTGTGTTGGGCAGTCATAGCCCCAGCAGTGCTCCCTTATCTTTCACCCTGAACTGGACTGTACCTCATCTCCCTGCTCCAGCATCCTGAGCTGAGTGTTGGAACTATTCCGAGTGTTGCCACCTGACCTGCATTTGCAGATGTGTTTGATGTTTCGTGCCCAGAGCAGCTGCTGGCTGGGCTGTGCTTCTGGGAGTCACCACAACCCTGAAGAGTATTTGTGGCAGGTGGCATTGGTCCTTTTAAAGTCTGTAATGTGTTGTGAGCGTCACTTGTGTTTCTGCACTGGTACTGTATCCATTTAGTAACCATGTCCATGTCATTAACAGAGAGGATAAACAGGATTTATAAGAATGGAAGCTTTTGTAAGTTTATTGAAGGCACAGGATTTCATGAAAAATTGTTTTGTGATATTTTGCTTATATGACTTGAGGTCATAAAAGTGAGAGTATTGCTCCAAATTTTCCAGTAGCAGTATTCCCAACACACCCTGTAACAACAGAAGGCACTAAGCATCCTGCCCATTTTGTTAGAACAGAGCTCTCTATAGAGTTCTTGAGAGGCAATTCTTACTATATATATACAGCATTATGCTAAATGTACTTTGAAATGAAAAGCAGGTATTCCCAAGTCTACTGTTCAAGTACTGTTTTTGCAGAGAAAATCTGTTTTGCTCCTAAATCTTCTGATACTTCAGGATAGCTGTGAAGTTAAAAAATCTTTCCAACAGAACAACAACAGGAGGTTAAAGTAAAGCACAAACAAAAAAACAACACCCAAAAGAAAACCCAACCCCACCACACATGTATTACCCATACCCTCTTCCTCTCCCTCTGTTCCCACTGTATTCAAATTTTATTTTCCCTCTCAAGAAAAGGAAACATACTCTTTCCAGACAAGATGGGTGAGGCTTGCCCTAAATTTTTCTTTTAGAAGTATGAACTTCTTTCAGTCTAAATAAATGAAAAAAAAAATATACTGAGAAAGCAAGTTGTTTCCATGTACTTTAGTTTGCTAGGAAGCTAATGATATATTTTTTAATGGAGGCAGGAATATGCAGAAAATGGGAGAGAGTGCAGAATGTATGTGGCTGTTGCAGAGTCCTTTTTGCAGTGCATTGTGGAAGGTTTCTGGCACCAGTTCTGAACACTGTCTGCGTTTCAGAGTGAGCTTCCTTTCCTAAAGCTCTGCACTGGAAATAATACTCTGGAAAGTACAAATGTACACTGAGGGACACCAGGAGGGGAAGCCTGAGCCCACTTAAGTGTAATGCACAGCATTGATTCCTGCAAGAAGAATTGCTTAATCATAAGCTTTAAAAAAACAAAACAGCTGAGCTTGTTTAAAAGTTTGCTAGTGAAAGCAAACCTGAGTAAGGATGTAGTGCAAGGCTTATAAATGTAACTATGATGTATGGATGCACCAGATTTTTAATCAAAGGAATAATTTTATCCTAAAGAAAGCACCTGGGGGAACAGAAGGAAATTGGAAGAACAGAACACCTTGCTGTCACCCACGTTAATATTTCCTTTACCCATCCTTGCTGCCATACTTCAAACTGCATTTGCAGTGAGGTGTGTTTGTGTTCCCAGTCTAGCAACTCTGGGTGTTACAAACAAATGAGATGCCCAGGATGGTTGTTTAAAAAAAGAGTAGTCTGCAGAAGATTTTAAGAGCAGACATTCATAGTGCCAAGAGCCAAAGTGCAGATTGGATGCTCATGACTGCTTCGCATGGAGGGGAGCAGTGCCTTGGCCCTGCTGGGTTTCTTGTTGGTTTTGAGTGACTGGACAGGGGTGCAATATGAAATACAGCTGAATGCAAAATAATTTTGAATAGAATATGATTTTTTTTTAGCAGTGAGCTCAGATAATGGAGGAAGTTAGTTTACATTCATTTTGGTTTTTGTCATTTTCATCGTGGTTTCTGTACAACATGATGTAGCAGCTAAATTCTTGGGTATGGAGCAGTTTTCTACGCTGTGCAGCAGTACCTACATTTTAATGCACCAATAGCTATTTCCCCAGCTAGCCTTTCTTATTTTAAAGACTCCAATAAATCAGATTTTTTTTGCTGAGCATTTTGTGTATGTAATTAGCTTTATAACTTCCGTATATTGAGAAAGCCACATTAATAATACTCTAAAGAGCTGGAGCAAAGCAGACAAAATATTTTGTTTTGTCCACAGATTCACTTCCCATCATTGTCATTTGACCCTTGATTTTCTTGCTTTCTAGCACTTTTACCAAAAAACCACAACCAACCAACCAAAAATAATGACAAAAAAACCCCAAAACAAAACCAACAAAAAGTTCCTCTGTTTTTTGGAGGACAGATGCATCATTTTGTAGAAGTGGCTGCTATTTATGATTTTGTGCATTTTGATTTTCCTTCGTATTTAAGAAGGTTCAATACCAACAAAACAAGTAAGTTACCAGAGAAGCTTAGTGTTCTTCTGCAAGAAATCTTGCAAAATGTATAATTTTTTTTTTGGTGTAATGCCAGATGGTCAAGGCTTCATAGGAGCTAGTCAGAGTGTTTGAAAGGCTTGGTGTGAAGTGACACTGATGCTGGAGCCTTTTGGTATGTATGTGGTGAATGCCAAGAGACTGTTGCAGGTGTGAATGGTTTGGGCAGTGGTGTTGGCAGGAGAGGGAATTTTGGAGCTCGGGTGGTTGAGGGATGCTTTGTCTTAAGGATCATTGAAATAACTGGGTGCACATGACTGCAGAGTGAACTTCCTTAAGCCACAGAAGGACTGCCTTCCCCTCTGCATTTCTTGCCTTCCAGTAATGATATGTAAGGAGCTGGTTCATGTTACAAGCCTCTACAGTGCATTATGCTGGGAATAACTCCTCTTGTTCTCTAGTAGAAACAGTGGGGATTTACTGCACAGAAATGGCTGCACAGCAGCAGCTTATTATTTGGGCAGTATATTTGTGAGGATATTGAAGACCATTTGTGGCCTGGTTATCTGTGGTTTCCTGGTTTATGGTGCCTGTGGCATATGGGCATTTTCCTCCCCAGAGATAGATAGTATGCATCCATGATTTCTGCAATGGTATCTTTTCCTTGGTCTGTGTGGTTGTAAACCTTGCTTGGTGGAGGGCTTGGAAAACCTACGTAACTTAGACTTTTTTCTTCTCCCCCCAGTAGGAAAGGTGAGGAATCTGGGAAGGATCTTTTTATCCTTTGCCAGCCTACAGTGAATTTGTCTATTGAGCCTCCCATCCTCCCCTGTATGTTCAGTGGTAGTCCTCGGTGAAATGGAGGAGGCCTCCGTGCCTCTTCGGTTTTGTTTACCTGAGGTGCCGGGTGCTGGCTCTGGCGAGAAGAGCAGCAGTTGCCATCCAGCAGACCGAGGGCTGTTGCTACTGTTGGCCAAAGTGCCCATTGGTTGAATTTGAGGTTATTTTATAGCTGCTGAAGCCAACGTTGAGCCAGTGCTACTGCTGGCATTGCTTTCCCCACCTTGTTTTCCCTGCTGTGCTTTGCATTGCTGCAGAGGCAGCATGTGGGAGCTGCTTATTTGCTGAGCATGTGAAAGCCGACTAAGGAGAGAAGAAATAGCAAAAAGAAAGACCCAGGCTGTACTGAGGGATGCAGGAGAGAGCTTGGGGAGGCCCGGGGACATGAGTTTGCTTAATGTGCTTCTATTGCCAGGGGTCACTGGTCACAGCATCCCTGGGGTAAGTCACACGGGCTGTGGGTCAGCTTCAGGTGGGTGGAGGGCTGTGTCCCATCAAGCTCGGGTTGTGTTTTGTGCCTTGCTGATGCTATGCTGTTCTGAGGGGAGTGTGATTCCTAGTCTGGCCTGTCAGGCACCTCTGCCTCCCCTCTGTCTCCTCTGGCTTGGGGCAGCCCTGTTCCTCTACCCCATTCCTACAGCTATCCATGCTGCTGAAGGCTGGACTTCTGCAGGAGGTGGTGGGGCGTGAAGAGATTGCCCCAAGTAAGTCAGCATTAGAATTTTGTTTTGAAGACTGGATAGGTAAATTCTGCATTCTTAAGTGTGCCTTGGTTCTCCCTTCTTTCCAAAAGCAGCTGGAAAAAAAAATCAGTATTATGAGTTATAAAATAATTTTAGCCTAGATTTTATTTTTTTGAAAATGAAACATTTTCCAATAATAATTTAACTACAGTAAATAATACACTTTTATCAACACAAACAGCAACAGAATAAGCGACAAAAATGTATATAAAGAAACCTTAATGGATGGGTGGCTCAGATCTTGGCAGTGGTTTCTTTTCAGGGGCAGGAAGTACTGTTGTGCTGGGGAATAAAATATATGACCTCTAATTGATTCTGTCCTGCATCTTGTAGCTGAGCAAAACTTCTAGTAATAATATTACACTGAAATTCTCTAATTTATCCCTTCTTTCCTTGTAGTCATGTGCAATATGTTTGAGAATTTTCATTTAGTTGTTCTCTGATATAAACCAAATCTACTCTGATCTGCTGAAGGAGGGGATCATATAAACTAATAAGGTAGCTGTTGTATAGACATATTTCATATTATGACACACTTTCACTATTTATGCATCTGTGCCAACTGCCCTGTATCATAGCACAGTGCCTGCTTTATAGGAAAATGACAATTTTCCTCTTTGCACATTTCATGGGTTAGGAATCAAATGTATTTCTGAACTTCATGTAGTTGCTTTGCTTCCCAAGTGCTTCTTGCAAGAATTTCACTAGAATAAAACATGATGCTCTATGCCAAGTTAAAATGTTGGATTCTGAGGGTGAGCAAGAAAAACAATGCAGATGTGCTATACAGGTCTTGGCAGAAGAATAGGGTTTTTTACAGTATATCTGCCATCATAGCTCGAGCTCGGCAAAACATTCCTGTAGCATATGTGCATGGCTTTTCAGGCAAACACTAAACAGAGTTTAATGTGGCTTTCAGCACAGACTGAATCTCTCTGGAGTTGGGGACACTTTCGCCTGACTTCAGTGCCATTTGAGCCAGACCAATTATGTGGTTGCACGTTTGTCTTGGCCTTTCAGGGTAGTCTCTTTTGGATTTAGTCTGTAATCAAAAGAGAATGTCAGAAACAGAAGTCTCAAATAACCTTCTCCTTTTGCCTGTAAGACTGAAACAAGAGAGACTTATGTAGGCAGAAATAATCTAAAGCTAAATACAAGGTAATTGCACAAAATGCTTATTATTCCACAGTTTCTGGGCTGCCCTGTGAAAGTTTGAACTGCAAGTTGTAGTCCAAAGACAAACTGTATTTTCCAGAGTTTGGCTGAAATGGTAATGAGTTTTTCTTTTAGAGAATGGAGATCTGTTAAAAATGACAAATTCTGAGTTCTCCCCATGCCCCCCTTTTTTAATCTCTTTTTCCTTTGCCATTTCTGTGTTGTTCTTAGAGCTGCTTCTGCACATCTTCAAAAGGTGGATGAGCATCACCCACTGAACTGATTCTATGCCCTCCCTCATGCTTGCCTTAGCTAACTCATGCTTCATCCATATAATTTAGACTCTTAAGCCTTCTTGGTGCGGGACAAAGCCCCAGAGTCTCTAAGGGATTTGTGTAATTTTCCCAAAAATTCTTTTGCTTTTGCTGGTTAGAGTTTACTAAGGTTTATTTCTGGTCTGAAGCCCCCTTTTATTTTCTTTTTTTGGCTTCAGAAGCAGCTAGGCAGAGAGAGGGAAAGGAGAAGAGCCCTTCTGCCATGTAATGCAAGCAGTGTAACAGGCATGAAGTCTGTACTTCACACCTATCAGAGAAGTGAAAAGTGTTTCTCCTTTAATTGAACTTGCACCAAAATAGGCTGGGTGTTCCAGAATTAAAAGTAGCAAAACTAGCATTGACAGCTTTTGGTTACCTCCTACTTGTGGCACGCCTCTGTACACACTTTTCTCTGGAAATAATAAAATGAATTTTAGGAAATTCACTAGGTACATCAGTAAAATTTCAACTGGATCAACTACAACCTGTATGTTTTCTGAAGCAGATGGTCCATCTCTGGCAAAGCAGGACTCTAGTTCCTGCTGAAATCTCTGGCTTCTGTGGTAATGTCAGTAATAAGGTGGGGTGGAGGCAGAGATCGCAGGGAGCTTCCGCTCTGCATCACCGCATCATCCATGTGCTGCTCACCTGCAGTTCTGCCAGCAGTGCTGGAGCTGAGCTGGGCGTGCTCTGCACACCCCACCCAGCTCTGCTTCTCTTCACATTTTTCAGGAAGTACCTATAGCCTCACGTGGTTTTTGATGCTCACAGAAAAGGTGAGCTCAAAATAAAGCTTTGCATCTACATGTCTAATATTTGAGGTCTGAAAATCCTAAAGGAAATGTAACTTTTTTTTTTTTTTTAACCCTTTTGGATGGTCATGGTGGTGTGAATAAAAATGCAGACACCTTTTCAGTTGTGACCAAGGTCCACATTATGCATCCTGGATATCTCTGTGCAGAGTGATATATGCAGTTGTAATTATTTATGGAACTATTTCTGGTATCTATCATTTGTATAATGACTTAATTGTTTCAGTGGAACATTTGTCTTCTGAACATGTGAGAATGAAAGCTTAAGCACAAATTTTTTTGTTTGTTTGGTGTTTGGAAGAATAGCTGTTTTGAAAACATGACCTTTTTCCTGTGAATCTTGAAGGTGGCTTGTGGCTGATCAAAGGACAAGTGCTTAACTACTAAAAATTTCAAGGAAGTTTTATTTTTATTTTTTTTAAATCAGTTATCCAGAAAAGACTGATGTAAAATTTTAATTTTAAGAAATTTTGTTAGATTTATGATATGAGGTTATAAATTATCACTTTAAAACATCAGTGTGCTAAATTCAAATTGATTTAATTTAGAAGATATGGCTTGTTCTGAATTATCAGCATAAATGTGTCTGCTTTTACTTTACAGACCAGTGCAGAGAACAGTTTGAGTATGTTCTAGAGGTTTGTAACAAGATTGTACTTCTCATAGGAAGCATGAAAAACTCCAGAGTTCCAGAGAATGTGTGTTCTGTTTTCCTTGTTGTTATATTTTAGGAGATTGTTTGGCTATTACAGTATTATGTTTGATCTCATCTGATGCAGATAGTCCAAAAAGAATGTTTTATACAAGCTTTAGAGTTCTAAAAGTTTTTGAGTCCAAGGCAGTTTAAATAGTTTTTTTTTTTTTCCCCTAAAGCTAAATAAACTTTGAAACAACCATGGTTTCAAGTAATAGAACTAGCTAGGGAACACATTTTTTGTTGTGTGAAAATAAGTAAGGTTCCCCCCCCCCCCCCATTTTAATGAAAAGAATAGCTTTTGTGAAAAATACTTCCTAAAATGCCTGTGGGAGCTGTTTCAGAGAGAACAAGTCTCCATGGAGCAGGGATGCTCAGCTGGGAGGAGAGGGAGGAGGGAGGTCTGGCAGCAAGGTCATACTCTGCAGAGCTTTCCATAAACCTTCAGCTTTTTCAACACAGATGTTGGATGTCTTAATCACTGACACTGAAGCCTCTTCTAGAAAAGCTTTGGATCAAAGAAAAGCTTTGAGTAAACTGACATTTTTACTTCAAGTTTGGTTTGCACGACGCTGGCATTTAAGAAAGCTTTCTCCTAAGGGTGAGGATGATTCCCAGTATCTCTAAGCTGGCTAAGATATTTCTCTTTTTTCAAATGGCAAAATGTAACTTTATTGCTAAATTTTGCATTTTACTTTGTCTTTCTCCGTGAAAGGGAACTGCATTCCTAGTGTAAAAACTTGCAACCTGTGTAGAAGAACAGAGTGAAATGACATCAACCTTTTACAAAATCAGAAGAGTAGAAGGTGTGTGAGTCATCCAACGAAATAAAATGTTATTAGGGCTAAGTTTTACTGTATGATGCAAACCTCCTGACGAAGTCCACGCATGTGCGTTTGGAACAGAAGTTTGGCCTAGCTGAGGGTGTTGCTGTGAGTCAGTGTCTGATTTCCAACAGCTGGAAGAGTACAATCCCTCCCTGTGTGCGCTGTGTTTGTGTCCCCCCACCTACCTTATAGTAATGGGATTTATTACATCTACTCATATAAACAGTCTGGTTCTTAAATTGAAGCCTACATGAATAGGTTTCTTGCATCTCCCTTTTCTTCATCACTAATGCATGAAAATACAGCAAAACTTTGATTCCCCCCCTTTAGTTTTGAAGGAGTTGGGGTCTGTGTATTGCACATGATGCCTGTTTGGAGGACAGCAAAGGCCCTGGCTGCCTTTATTGGTGTGTTTCAGCTGGTGGATCTTGCTCTGTGTCTTAACCAATGAAAGTTCATGACCTCTCTGTATCTGATCAGCTCACTATATATAGCCCAGGATCTTCCCTGGGAATTCTCCTAGCAGCCTGTCTGGTGCAGCTGTGGAGCAGCTCTGTGCCCAGGTGTACGTACTGTGTGTAACCAATTAGGGTGTGCAGTTGTTTGTCCCACTGTTGTGTGCTGGGGCTTTAATCTGTACATGACCATGAGTTACATTTCTCTAGGAAAAAGCCTGTAAAAGCAGCTGTAAGACTCTCTGCCAAGCTGAGGAATTCTCCTTTAGAAAGCAAGGCCCCCTGTTCCTGGAAACTAAAAATGATTTTGTTTAATGGAGGAATATTTTCAATTGTGTAAGCATGCATAATTATTCTTCTGAATCAAAATAGAGTACACAGAATACAAGAGCAATCTGAGAACCCATATGCAAAGACTTTTAGGTAGACTTCTTCAAGAACAGTATTCTTGGCTTTAAGAACTGGAGTGCAGGTTTCATATACAAGAGTGGGTGTGTGTATATATATGTATACACACAATGTTGTTCCTTGGATGCTTGCAAGATTCTATCAGTCCAGACATCTCAATATTTTAAAAAAGTATGAGGGATTTATAAAAAATATTTTTCTTTCAGTTATTGAAACTTTTGTTGTATTTTTAACAGTGCAGTTGCTATTAATATAGAAGAGAAGAGACCAAACAAAGGCCTTTTGGTTGCTAGGGGAAAACTTGCAAAGTTTAATTAATTTATTTGAAGTGTTTTGCAAAAATACATGGATGGAGCCTTGTGGCTAGATGAAATGGCTGAAAACTTTGGTTGGCTTGATGCAGTCCTGGCTGGGGAGATGTTAGTGTTCGCTATCTGAACCATATGTTAAATCAGTCAAAAAAAGATGCCATATTTTAGTCTCTTTCTATTCACCAAGGTCTTTTCTTTTTGCTCTACTGCGTTACAGAACAACACGCAGATTTTTCTCTGTGGTGAAGTTTAAGACACTGTCTCCATGTACCTACCTACAGCCTTGGTTTTGCACTGATCATTCAAAGCTAACAAGAGCTACTAGAGCCTTCTTCTATCTGCATTTTGGTGGGAAACCCATTGGAGAGATCCCAGGTGCATAATATAAACAGGTTTTCTGAAAGAAAAGTCATGCAATTTCTAAGAACCTGTGTGTTTTTGGTTTTTTTCTCTCTATCTCATTAGACAGGGTTTGTTGCTTCTTCTTCTTAGTCTCAAGCATACTGTATGTGTTTTACAGGAGTTAATTACAGAAAATAGAAGTTGCAGTATTTTTAAAAATTCTACTGTGAACAGATGAGCTGCACCTAAATGAATCATATGTTTTTTCTATTTTTTTATTTTCTAATCAATCCTATGTGAAACTTATTTTTGCCATTAGTTATGAATAATTCTTAGATTCTGTGTATGTGTACAATATAATTAAGCTGTTACATTGAAAACATTTTCAATAAGGCTCTGAAAGCATGTAAAGAACTAGAAACTGGAGGTTTCAAACTCAGGTTTGACTAAGTAAAGGATACTCTCTAATTTGTCTAGCAGAAGAGAAGAAAGATAATTACTTGGGTTTTACCAGGCTTGAAGGTATAATTCTAGGGAGAATATTATGGTGTGCTTGAGTATATTTCTAACATTGTTCCTGTGCATGTAATTGTAGTAATTTCTCTGTACCTTCTGCCAAAATTGTCTTTGTTACAAATATGGGATTTCTAATTTAGACCACAGTAAAACTTATGACTAAAAACACCACTGTCATATCATTCTTATATTAATCAAAACTTCTGGAGATGCAAATTGAAGTGCTCTGAGCTCAAAGAATTAAATGGGTTTTGCAATTTTATATGTGATATACTTACAACTCAGCTGAAGAGACTTGAAGGTTTACCTCTTGTTCGAAATGGGGCTTGGCATTGCTTCACTGATTTTAATAGTTATTTTTTATTGCTTTCTTTTCTGGTCAAGAAGACTAGCTGGTTTTGCTTCTCTCTTAATAAAGTCTTCTGCTTGAATTTTGACGAGTGCAGACATGCTGTTAAGAGATTTAAACGATTTTGAAAGATGTGTAATGGGTTAGAGTTCAATGCACTGCTGTTAGCTGCTCCCTATCGCTGGAGGTGACAAGGGAGAAGATAACTAAGGAAGTAAAAGGAGGTTTTTAGTGCTGATCGCCATCTTCCTGCATTAGTGGATTCATTCTCAGGGCTTAATGTGGCAAGCTTTGCTTATGTTGATAGGTGCTAATGCAGTTAGGTCTGTGACAGGGTTGCAGTATCTGGTTGGAAGGAGTACTGCTGTGGTAAGTAGAAGGGGCATGCTCTTAAATAAGTTTTTTCCAATAGCTGTCATCTGTGTTTAACCTCTTGGAATGCTCTCTATTTTCTTCTGCTGGCCAGGTATGGAAGTGGGGGTGAGTCATAAGCAAATGTAGATGATGGAGGAGAAGAGTGGGTTTTGAGAAGCCAGAGGAGGAGGGGAGGTTGTGGTACACCTGGCAGCTGCAGCTGGCAGGTGATTTTTTGTATTTATACCAAATTCTGGAACTGGAAATGAGACTGAGGGAGGAGTTTGAAAATGAAGAGTCCTCATTAAGTCATGAGTAAGGTGAGGGTTCAGGGCAAGAAGTTTTCCTTCATTAGGCTTTTCCTGTTATGGGCTCTCTTGACTACTCAGGAGTGTGGCAGCAGGATTCTGATGATACTGGGGCTAGCCTTAAGCTTAGACCTGATCTTAGGTATTTATTTGGAAAAGAGGATTACTGCAGATTTGTGAGGAGGAATTGTTACTGGTGATCTCTGAACAAAACATGGATGTAAATGAAAATGGCAGGAAGGATAAAGTGTGGAGTTGGTAGCAGTTAGCATTAGCCCTGCCTGGTGAGGTCTCCAGCCAGATATGGTGCTCATTGCTTTTCATCTTAAACATGGTAATACCCTACAGCATGGTCAGTCAGTAGTACTACAGCCATGGTAAACCTTAGGGTCAATTAAAGGAAAAAGTATTTATCTTTAGAAGTAATGAGCACAGTTGAAAACAAAACTAATCTTGAGACTCTTGTTATAGCAGTTTAGTTTTAAGGTACTTCCTCTCCTTTACGCTAGCATGAAATGCTGCATTGCAGTTTCTGCCCTGGGTTAGGAGCAGTCAGAACCTTGAATTCAAAGAGAATGGCAGATCTGTTTTATTTAACCTTATAAAATAAGCATGATTATAGTAGTTGAATTTATATAGTGATTGTTCTTGAAGTTTCAGAAAAGCGTTAGGCATGTTTAGAAAAGAGTGACTACATACTTCAATCAGTGCCACTAGAAGGAATTGAAATTACACTCCTTCAGAAAAGATTGAGCAATTTGGAAAAGTAATAGCTAAATATTATTGCTACAAATTGTTCCCTGGAGATGAAAATAAGGCTTGCTTTGGTTGAAGTATCTTGAAAAGTATTTAAGAGATAAATTAACATGATACCATGATTATTTCCACATTGCTTTTGCAGATGTTTACTGGAAACCAGTTTTTCTTGGTGGGTTTGACCTGGAGGTACCTGCTTGTGTGTCCAGGAGTTTGTTAAACACAGATACTGTTCCATTGGTGTCCTTTAGAGGGGAGGTGGTGGAGTGGTGGTGTGTGGAAGTTCTGGCTTCGTGTCAGCCTACTTAGGAAATGTAGAAAGCTTTGATCATGAGCTACAATATGCACAGAGGAGAGGAGGGCAAAGAAGGGGAATATAGTTAAAGTCTTGGGAACAGTTTTATAGAGCACAGTGGAAACTCCTGAACCCTTCAGTCCCCCATTCACTATTATAGCAGGGTTTTCCTACATGCAAATCAGTAGAAATGCTCCATATATCTATTCTGGTGTTGATCTGTTGGTGTTTTTCAGCATATGTTAGTTTGCCACTTTATTTGTTCCATTTGCCAGCTTGGTCCAACAGCCATAGGTGACACCATAGGTGCTCCTCCTCTAAAGCAGACAGGGAGTTGCTGTGTAGGCAGCAGGCAGAGGCCAAGCACCTTGCTGCCTGTGTGTGCTGTGGTGCAGGGCGTGTGGGGGATCTCCTCCCACATACACCCCGCTTACAGCAACTGCAGAGGGGGCAGGGAGATCTTACGGGGACCGCTGTGCATGGCTGACAGGGTGGCAGGGGAGACTAAAGCACCTGGCATTCTAAAATTGTAAATCCTATCAAAAACATACGATATCATAGCTGGCCTAAATTGTGATAAATTTTTCTGTGATTCGTATAACTTGTGCATTCCTTCCACATGGTTCAGCAAAGCTGTTTATATTGCAAAGTCTTACTTACCAAGCCTTGAATTTGTAGTTCCCTGAAGAATAACATAGCCATGAGGACAGAGAGTGGTATTTCATATTTTGTCTTAACTTTATAGTTACAGTGTGTTAGAAATGTGAGGCAGTGTATGTAATCATGATTTTCCAACTCTCTGTGTATTAATAATTGTTTAGAGTTCACATACTGCACAATTAATTGGCTGTGCCCATTTGGGAACACAATCAGAACTGGTTGTTTCTATCTTTCATGGTACTTGAGATTGATGGCCCCCCAAATGAAAATCTTATTTCAAGTACATTTCTGAAATAAATTAGGCTCTTCCTCTTAAGCTGGATGTCACTTGAGTAGGCAACTCTACCCTCTTAAATCTTCCCTTGAAACATTTTACCAGACTCACTTTTTTTTTAATCAGCAGGTTTTGTTTAATCAGCATCTGTCAGGGGTACATGTGTTGGTCTACTACATACAGTTCTGTATGTACAGACATATATATGTGATGGTTATTCCAGTAAAAGCCATCATTCTGGTCTAAGTCTAGTAATGTATTTGAAGAGCTGTTGTGGTGACTGAAAAAAACAATGAACTGCTTAAATCCAAGCAATGCTGCAATGATGGGTGGAGGTAAATAAACTCTTGGAAGAAACAGAAGGCACTTCTTTCATCAGGTTCACTTATGGTTCGGTTGTCAAGCTGCAATCCTAAGATGTTCTGCATTTCTTTGGCGTTGCTGCCCAAATTCTAGATCCCTGCATGCAAGATTGTGCACCATTATAACCAGTACATTTCACTGCATATTAATGAGTTACAGATTTGATTACTGTAATTCATATCTGTCATCTAGAGTTAATACTAATAATTACAAATTGTAATCAAGAAACAATTTTGTTGCATTTTTTGTTGTATTTAGATGCAGATTATGATGTTAGATCTGAGTTACAGCAAAATAATCTGAAAAGGGCACATTTGTCTTGACTTGCTTGTGGATTTACCATAGTTGGAGTTTGTGGCAGTGCTTCAGTAGATGTCTTGGGTTTTCTTTACATGGGATTGAAATAAATCCCATGTAAAAGCTTTATTTTGTAGTTTGGGCAGGACAGTGTTATTTGGTGCTCACAGCATGGATGTAATAGAGGTTAGAGATGCAGTGTCATTCCACTCAGTATGTTTTTCTCAAATATTTAACTTCTTCCCCTTAGCAAAGAGAACATAGTTGTTCACAGCGTAAACTATCAGTAGTCGTGGTGAAAAGCATGTTAATCTTTCATAGCCAAATGTAAAGCTTTATTCTTCATTTAATAATTCTCAAATTTGGTTGCCACATGCATTCTAGTGGCAGCATAAAGTAACTTTTCCTTTTTTGTGGGTGCCTGACTTGGTGCTAGTATCAGAGTCCAGGTGCTGGCCTGGACCTGCCCTTTGGTGGTGGCACCTCCTAGTGGTTAGAGAGCTGTGTGCTGTGACGAAATGTCATAAAGTCATTAGTTATGACAACGAGCAATGTTCTCAGTGCAGTATTTTTGGAATAGGCTGTCAGGAGATGTGAAATGTAGCCAGAACCCCAGGACCTGGGGGTTGATCAGCAGCTGGGCTGACCATGAGCCAGTGTGTGCCCAGGTGGCCAAGAAGGCCAGTGACATCCTGGCCTGTATCAGCAATAGTGTGGCCAGGGCAGTGGTTGTTCCCCTGTACTCGGCACTGGGGAGGCCACACCTTGAGTCCTGTGTCCAGCTTTGGGCCCCTAACTACAAGAAAGACACTGAGGTGCTGGAGCATGTCCAGAGAAGGGAAACAGAGCTGATGAAGGGTCTGGAGCACAAGTCTTAGGAGGAGTAGCTGAGGGAGCTGGGATTGTTTAGCCTGCAGAAATGGAGGCTCAGAGGAGCCCTTATTGCTCTCTACAACTACCTAAAGGAGGTTGTAGCAAAGTGTGGGCCTGTCTTTTCTCCTGGGTTACAAGCGATGGGATGAGAAGAAATGTCCTCAGATTGCACCAGGGGAGCTTTAAATTGGATCTTAGGAAAGGTTTCTTCACAGAAGGGGTTATCAAGCATGAAAACAGGCTGCCCAGAGGAGTGATTGAGTCACCATCCCTGGAGGCATTTAAAAGATGTGTAGATGTATCACTTAGGGACACGGTTTTGTGTTGAACTTGGCAGTGCTGGGTTAACAGTTGGGGCTGATGATCTCAGAGGTTTTTTCCCACCTAAGCAATTCTATGATTCTATGCCTAGCCCTGCACTAGAGGAGTCCCATGCAGTGCCACAGGCTGGAGCTGGGGACAGTGAGTGGGCAGGAGCCAGCCCTGCACACTGGCACCAGACAGTGTCAGCAGGGCATATCCAGGAGACAAAGGAAGGGATCACCCACCACTGCTCAGCATGGTCCATGTCCAATTCTGGGATGTCCTGAGGTCCCTTCTAATCAGAATTATTCCTTGACATTAAGTTATTGGGGCATACAGAGATTCTATTCTATTTAATATTAATGAAATTATGCAGTACATAGGAAAATTGATTTAAAGTAATTAATGATATGATTTCGCATGGATTTGTGTAGATTGTTTCTAGGTTAAGTGGATGAGTTAAAAAAATAAATAAAAATTCCAGGCTTTTACGATGCGTGGGGGTAATGCATTAATAGAAAGCACTTAACATATCCTTGTGGGGTAGGAAAACAGGAAGTTTGGCACTACTGTAGATCTCAGACTACTTTTCTTGCAGATTAAGGAAATTACCATTTTTTTCAGAAAAGCAAGGATTTCATCTATATATTCGAAAGTTTATACAAACTGCGAAGTGTCTAACAGCCAAATTTACCGTTTTTAATGGCAACCTTTTGCCACTTAAAGCAAGATTCAGTAGTTCCTTGATGCTTCTTTTTGTACTCCAGTAGTAATGCAACACAACTCAATATGTAGTAGCGTTCCAGCAGTTTACTGACCATATCATTTCGATTTAGTGGGTTTTAGGAGGCATTTAATTGCTGAAGTAGATGACTGTTTGGGTCATGTTTTTGGCTATCAGACTTCTACGCTGAGGACTGACACTGATAGTGTAATGTGATCAATTTTTAAGTGAATCTTTGTTGAAACTGGACATACAGGATGCGTGCAAAGCCCAACAATACTTTTTTTTTTCCTTCATAAACACCCTTTCCAACATTTCAGTGTGTCAGGAAGAGTGATATTTGCCATATGTTCAGATTTTGTCTTGGATGGATTTCTGATAAGCTAAAGCCCTCTTAGCAAGGCTGGGAAAGCACTGACGAGTGTAAAAGTAGAACAAGATGCTTCCGTGATTAAGCTTGTATGTTTTTCTTTTTTTCATAACTGGTTCATATCAGATGAAGACATTATGTATACTCTTGAATGTTTGAAAAAATTGAATCCTAGACCAAACCCCCCTTTATGGTATGATGTGTAACCTTCCTGGGTGTGTATTCGTCTTTCTCAGTAGTACAGAATAGCAAGAAATTAGCTTTAGTGTGGTGCATCTTCAGAATGAAGAGCAGTTTTACAGGTTAAGGATCAAAAAGATGAAAGGGATAAGGCTTATTTTCTGCTGTACAGTGCTCAACTATTTTCTGTGGTAGTCTGTAGCCCTGGTTTTCTTGACTTCATTGGATACAGGGCAGGTGTATGTGAATGTGCTCTAAAATTCACATGAGGGGAGTGATTGCAGGTGCAGTGAAGTAGAAATGAAAAAGGTAACTGTCCCTTCAACTCATCACCTGGTAACTTAAGAGTTGCTACAGGTATTAGTTGCTTTCTGAGCCTTACTGGGGCACTTTCATTAATGTTAAGTATTCTTCTGGCTTGTGCCCTTGCCGAGACAGTGAATGCACTTACGTTGTACCATTAGTGCCAACTGTCTGTGCTGCAGCATCAATGTACTTTAGAGAGCAGTCGGCTTTGAAGCTGATTTTCCCATTGGTGCTCTTGTGTGTTATGCAGCAGATCTTTGTGCCTGAAGTTCAAGGAGACAGATGATGGGATGGAGATGCAATTTAAACCTAGGGACTTGTTCTTGCTGGCTTCTCAGGCTGTGGAATGTAACTGGAATCCAGCTGACGTTGCAAGCGTTCATGGCTGTCTTTTGGCACCTGACTGCTTGTTTGGATGGTTCCTACCAGCAGCACAGAGCTAGACAGGGAAATGAATGAATTCACTGGCAAATTTTCAGATATATTAGTTTTTTATTAACCATATTTTCCTTTCAGACTGTGTTAACACGCCCAAGTGCCATATGCTGCTGAACAGACAAGTCCAGTACACACCCCAGTCTGGTGATTTAGTTGGTTTTTATCTGCCTGTATTCTTGCCACAAAGGTTTTATCTATTCTCAAAAAACTCAATCCAGTGAAGACAGCCACACACATGGTCTTGCAGTCTTGAATTCCAGATGGTTTTAAGCAAAGACGAATAATATATATTTATTTATCTCTTCATTTGTACGTGAGAAGTTATATTGACATGCTTGGATATGCCTCTGCTCTGTCTTTTGTCCTGGTGGCGAGTTTGTTTCCCTTTGAGAGTTACACTGATATACCTGTGCACAACTGTCCAGCTGATAGTGGTTTTTAAAAATCACGTAAGCATCTGTGTTAAAGCAAAAAGCTGTAAATTATATCTAAATTTAAATATTTTCAGTTCTAGAAACAGGGTCTTGATAGGCATGGAGAGACTCTGGGAGCTCAGCTTGGCAAAGCCAATCCATTTCCCAAGAATGCTGTGTGGTAAAAAATACATTTCCTATTCAAGCCAGAACAGATTAGAAAATAAAGGAGTGTGGGGGAAAAATACCTGTTTTACTTGATTTCCAGATGTGTGACAAACTGTAGCGGCAACTGGTTTGCACCCAGCTGAAGGGAAACACAGTTGGGAAATGTGGGCAAAGTGAAGAAGTACAAAGACCTCTTGGAGAGAGCTTGGTGTCCTCTCCCAGTACTGTTCTCTGCATGGGCTCCAAACAGCACACAAGAAATTACACACACACGTTCCTCTGCCATCCCAGCTCCAGCTACTTAATTGTAGCCATGCAGATAATTGTCATTTTTCTGATGCTTCAGGACATCCTGCTGGTGACAGGTGAGATTAAATCGCTGTAGTGGGCACAATTAGTTAACACTGAACATTGTTCATCAGGCTTATAGGAGCCTGATTTTCTGCTTTCTGTTAAATAGATTGCTACTTCTCAGAGGTTTGTGGTGCTCTCTCCTTGTGAGACAGGGAAAAAGTATTTCAAAGAATAGTCTTATTTAATGTAATTTTTAATGTTAAATATTGCAATATATTTTAGGAAAGGGTACATTTGTGAAAACCAAAACACCTATTTAGATGTAAAGGAATAAGAAATCTTCCTATGCCATTAATAAGAACACATTGCTGTTTCCATTCTGATTTCTAGATATTGTTTTCCACATATGGTCCTTGTTTCCATTATGTGGGAACATGAAATTGTTAGCTACAGAACACTGAATGATATTACTTAAACTAATGGTTTTCTCAGTTTTTCCTTTGTGCTTTTTAGAAGTCATTTTATGTAATAAACAGAATGTGAATGGCTGCAGTCTTGCTGCCCTTCTAATGTGCTCTTGCTTCCAGTCTCAGTGCTGGTGTTCACTTAGCAAATATTTATCTCTCATTGCTGAGAACTTTGGAGCAGAAAATGTGGTGCTCATGAGCTTAAATTATGAGTACCTTTATAATCATCATCAAGTTGAATAGTTAAATGGGTGTAGACAGGAAACAGGAGATCTGACTTGCTTAGACTTGAGCTGAGTGATGCAATATTTAAATGGAGATATTATAAATTAGGCTTAGTGTTACTTCTATCCTTGTCAATGAAGTGAACTTGCTGGTTCTTCTGCATGAACTGGTGGCAAAGGCATCTGTACAGCTTTTTCAAAATAATTGCACTTTGCTAACTTAATACACTGGTGGAGCAGTGTAGCTAATGAGTTCCCTATCACCACTTGTTTTTCTGTCTAAATGCATTGCAGATATGGAGAGTGCAGTACCCTTTTACACAATCATAACAGTGAGAGAATATAAATGTAGCTTTGTTTTATTGACAAAATATGAAAATCTGATTCTAATATGCAAATTCAAATTTTGAAACAACAGCATCATGCCTGACTAAACCATAACTTTGAAGCAGGTTTCTTGAAAAACTTGTGAGAGGTTTTTAAAGTTTTGCTTAATTCTTTTTTTACAGAAACTGACTTTTGTAGATTTTATATACTTAGCATTTTTTTCTGTTTAATAACTAGAAGACATTTTCTTTTTAGCTTATATAAGCACCCTGTTGCACATGCCCTGAGCAGATCTCTGTGGGTAGGTGTTGGTGGCAGTCCCTCATTTTTGACATCTCACTTGAGAGCCCTGTACTGCCACCCAGAGAGGGTGATCCCAAAGGTGTTCAGGTGTCATGAAGGAGCGATTGGACCACTTTGCCCCACAGACAAGGTTGTGTCAACTCCAGTAAATTCTGGAAATAGCCAGTTTCCACTTTAGGAACTGGTCTAAGCCAAAACAGTATGTTTGACTGCTTCAGAAAATGTTTGAAGACTGTATTACTGATATTGTGTAGGGAATTGTGAATATCTGTTTACTGGCTGAGATTGAGAAACACAATTTGACCAAGCTGTGAATACAGATGTACTTGTAACATCCATATAGGAGTACCTGAATTACAATCAAGTCTGGTTCGGTTTCTTTCGTATTTAGCAAACAGTGCATATGAGCTTACTTTAGTACAACATTATGTTCACTTCAGACAGATGACTGAGTAGGAATTTAAATGTGAACATTTATGCAGTTTGGTTTTTTCATGTTGTTTGGTTGACTATTATATAGAATAATTGCTAAAACTTGGAACCATAAATCACTGTGGATTTTCATAACTTGGTAAACTCACTAGCTTCAATGTTGTTTTCTTTATTTTCTTTCTCTCTTTTTTTCCCTCCCAGTATGGTGTAACTAATCTCTATACAATGCAAGTACTCCCTTCCCTCCTAGACCTCACTTCCCTCCCAATCCTGCCCCACCAAATCCTTGATTTATGCAAAACCTTTAATAGAGTAAAAGGGCCTCAAGAGAAGACTGTTCTGATGTTTGGAGAGGGCTTTAATGAAAAGTTGCATTGTTATTTCATATTTACTTACCAAATCCCGCCAGAGTAAATTCTTGCCAAACTAGTTTTATATATTTCTTGTCTGGTCTTGCTCACGTATTGTTTTGTATCAGGACCTTGTCTGACAGGAAAAACGACCAGAGCAGTTCAGGCTATGGCAGTACTAATAGGTGATGCAGTAAAAATGAAGTCTATCTAAAACTTCTTATGCAATATTGAGAAACCTTTAAAGGAAGTAATTAGCAGAAGTGATGCAGCTTATATATCAAAGCTATTTTTAAGTAGATTGTGCATGCTGAAATAGCACAATAGTGATTTAGAAATGGGTGTTTCTGCTATTGATTCTGTAATCCTGAATGATTTTTTACATTTGCCTTGGAGGTAAGAAATAATCGTGGTAGGAAGCAAAAAACAAGGATACATGGATATTGAAGTTGTAGTTTCAGTTTGGGTGCTGTTTGTTTTGATGGATGTAGTCAGGTCACTGAGCCAGTATTGCAGTTATCTGTTTTTAATGTTTCCATTCTTCAGTAAGAAGATTAAGTGTTGCAAACAAAAACGGTGAATTGGGTGATGGATGAGGGATCAGGCTCTTAAAGCCCAAATTAGGTTTTCCAGCTATGATTTTGCAGTGAAAGCTAGCTTATGGTTCAATTGTAGCTTGGCTTTGAGATGGAGAATCTCAGCAGAGGAAACCTGAATCAAGTCCTTTAGGAGTGCAAGGTGCTTCACAGTCTGTTTTGTTGTCTTCTAAGTCTTGGTTTTTGCAAATGTATTTCAGTCTTTTGTGTAGATATGAGAGGCAGAGATTTTTTTAATGGGCTGGAGGATGAGGAAGGATTTTCTTTCCTTTAATTTGAGAGCGGAGTTTACAAAGGCATCCCTTCAGTGGACTGCCCTTTGAAGATGTTTGTTAAGAAATGTTTAAAGATTTCTGGTGTACACAGGTGACTTTGTCCAGCCCTTTCTGTCTTATTGGAGTATTCAAACTTACAAGTTTATCCTAGTATTTGTATTATGTACCTTTTTTACAGAGCACGTTTATATATTAGATAGCTACATAGGCACCTCTGTATGCATGACAATGTGAATAATGTAATACCATTTTAAATTATTCCCGAATCTTTACTTTTAAAAAATGGATGCTGAGTTATCTCCAGTAATATGCTAACAACAGTAAGTCTGTTTAGGGAAAACCCACATACTAGAAATCCAGTTAATCGTATAGTAAGTGCTTGCTTAGAAGAAACTGAAAGTAATGATATTTAGTACTTACAGAAATCAGAGAAAAAAGTCTGTAATTTAATTTTTGAAATGACTGGCCTAATGACTGTAAAATGTAATTCTGAAATTTGATCATCTGATGATGACGACTTGCGGCAGGATTTCAAGAGGATGTACTTACACAAACAATGAAGTAAATTTCATAGTTATCAGATTTCTCCAAATTATTTAACCTATGCATACATATCATGTGCAAATACATAGAGTTCTAGGATATTAAAACCAAGATTAGTATTTCTTGATATTCTTTTGTGCAACATGTTCTGTTAGGATTTAAACACACATATATGGATTTAGAGGAATTCTCATCGTCTCCTTTCTTGTCCTCCTCAGTCTTTAAGAAATCAAAATATTTTCAAGCCTTTTAGGGTGGAGGTTATTTATTTATTTATAACTTCTATTTTAAGTGTGGGTGGGTTTTTGTTAGGTTCAGGTTTGGCTTTATTTTTATTATTTTTGTTTGTTTGCTTTGTCACTTCTAGACACCATACCTGAAAAGGCTGATGCTAATTGCTATTCTTAGGAAGTCAGGAACTCTGCAAGTTGGTGCAAGTTTGATGGTCCTCTGAGTAGAAACTTTGTGCAGCCATGCCTTCTCAGAGAAAAGCAAGGAAGCTCTTTTACTGTGAGACATTGAACAACAGCCCGGGGCCTTGAGGGGTGTATTTGAGAAGCAGGATTATGTATCATAGTCAGGTTGTGTATTTACAGAGCAACTTTCCCCCATTAGGAAACAAATCCTTTAAGAATAGCACATCGAGGATTAACCAGCACTTGGGTCATGTAGTCATACACTGGAGACACTTTGTGGACACAACCTTATTCCCTATGGCTTCCTTTGCTGTCAAAAGTAATAATAAAGACTATAAAGCCAGTGTTCCCAATTACTGGTAGACACATGTATGAACACAAAGCCACACACACACATTTATATGCATATATGTGTGTGTAAACGTGCATGTATGTATCATTTTTTATTTTAAATGTGGGAAGTGTTCTTAGAATAAAATTTAGATATTCCATTTACCAGCTCTACCAAAGGACAGGTAGAAAGTCTTTTGATGGTGTTTAAATATTGGTTTGTGCCTTTTATAGCCGTTTGGTAAAAAGGTCACACATTTTACAGCTGCATGTAACCTTTTGTGCCTGTTGACCACTGTCTGAGAGACTTCATTTCGAGGACAATGTATTTTCCTTTTATTGAGGGAATATTGGGAATGTAATGTGCAGTAATATTGGGAATGTGTCACAGTCCTAGATGTCAGTAATGGGATTGTGGCTCATGCAGATCTAACAGAAGAGGGAAGACTACGTATACAGTATGAGGCAATTTAAGAAAGAACTTTGGCTTTACACCTCAATTTACATTTATTTACAGAAATATGACCTAAATAAATGTTTGATGTCAGGCATTTGTAGGACTGCGATGCTAACTGTGGTGGAATAACATTTTCCTGTTGGCATATGATATCTGATACTATTTTCTTTTGCTTTTATGCAGGATCCAAACTATTGGATACAAGTCCATCGACTGGAGCACGGGGATGGTGGGATCCTAGACCTCGATGACATTCTTTGTGATGTAGCTGATGACAAAGACCGTGTAAGTACAAATGGCTACGAGGGCAGCATGGCACAAACTGCACATCAGCCTATCAGTGTTGTCTGTTCCCTGCATGTGTCCCAAAGTGGGAGTCAACACAGAGATTTTAGACATTTTTTATGTAGTTGCCTTACAGATGTGAGAAATCTGTTACTGTCATGGGTTTTTTTAAATTGAAATAATGGGTTTTCCATCCTTTCTGGTTCTTTAACAGTTCAAATAGGAAAAGGAGACTGCAAGGACAAAAAGTCTCATACAGTGGAACAATGATGCAAGAAAAAAACCCCCTGTAAATTGATGTTGCAGCTATGTGTTACCAGTTGAATATGTGCAAAACCAGTGCTGGTTTTAAACTGTTGAGTGTTGGGGTTTTTTTCAAAAATCATTTTTGGAGGAGCTGCTAGTTACGCAGAACTTGAGACAGTAATTATACAGTGCTGGGTCTTGAGTGCTTTTATTTTTTTTAAGTCGAGATTTAGATTGCAGTAGCTAAGAGGCTTTTTGTTTGGGGCTATAGATACAAGTATCCTCGTATTACTTGTTCAAAAACGGGTGGGTAAGAAACACTGTGGCAAACTGTATAGCTATGTAAATATGCCACTCTTCTCTGGAAATCCACACATTTGCTGAAGCTCTGAAGGAATCTGAGCCTGATACAGACTTCAGTCTGGAAATGTGTTTCAGGACCATGCTCCTTTAACAGACAGTATCCTTAATTGCCTCTGTTGGAAGCAACAGGCACTGTCAAGGCTCCTTGAAAACTGGCCAAATGATGACTCTTAGGCTAATTTTTCAGAAATAGATACTTTGCCTGCAGTTATTTATTGTGACAAAACTTAATTGACATGGTTATTTCAACCAGGACTTTATAAAGAAAAATGATATGAGGAGTCTTGGGACATGAAGACTCCTCACTGTCTGAAATGTTGGGATTACTCAAGCTGTGTAGGGTAACAGTGCTGAGTTTTCAGGAATTTCTTCCATAAAAATAGTGCCCAGATAAGATTTCATGAAAAGCTAATTAAAACCTGTAGCTGGTTATCTCATATTGAAGTGCTCAGCTGTGTGATTAGTTTAGCTTTTGCTTACAGGCCTCAGGGAGGCTGGTGCAAGTTGTCACTAAATATAAATATTTTATATATATATATATATATATACACACACACAGACTTATTTGAATAATGCACTTCTTAGCTCCTCACGTGCATTTCCCTTCAGAAGTTTGAATTCTGGTGACTTCAAGACCTTATTCTTTGGATGTTACCTTGTCTTGCTGCCTTTAAGTGGGGTAATTCCTCACAGTGAAACTCTGTGGGTGTTTTTATGTGTGTGACTAATAGTTGAAAAACTCTGACTGCAACTGAAGCAGGCAAAGTCATTATTACAATATTGTTTTTCTGTATAGATGGACAAGATACCTAGCAATTAGTAGTATTTATCTCTGCATTTGCCAAGCTCATCTCTACTGATGGCACCTATGAGTTAAATTTCCTTTTTTTTAAAGGACCATGCAAGCAACATTGATTAGGAAGGTGCAATATAAACATGCACTGTGCTATACTGGTTTATATCCTTGAATTAGTCATTCTCGCTTGACTTTCATGTTTGGGTCTTTTTAAGTATTTTGGTGATTAGTCATTGTATTTTAGCTTCCTGTAGTGTGTTTTACAGCTGACCTTAGTGGCTTCCTTTAATTTTGGGTTGTTAGCTTTGCCTCCATAGCAAGTGTATCAACTGGTTTAGTGTTGCTAAACTAATATAGGCCTTGTTAATGCTAGGTTTGTAATATATTTCCAGTTAGGGATACTTTGTATCTGTACACTTAAACATACCTTGTAAAAAAGCATTTAAACAGATGGTGTCTAAACATGTAATTAAATGATTACTGAGGTCTGTAGGATTAGCTGTGCTTAAAATAAAACATTTGCCTATATTTTTCTCTCTTAAAATTGAGACAAAAATGTCTAGGATATTGGAAAACTGAACACTTAATGTTTTAGTGTTCATTTTCACAAGGAACTTCCTTACATTCTTGAAAAGAAGTTCGTTGTGTTATTTACTTTCTGACATCTGTATTTTTGAAAATCAGTTTGCTCTTACCATGATTCTTTAGATTTATGGATCAGTCCCACAGTGAGAAATGTAATTTTTGTCTTTTTGATGTTGCTTTTATGCTATAATTGTGCAGTGTTGTATCAGCACAATACAGAATGCAGAGCAGCTAAGGGCCACTTGTCCTCTTGATGGATTTATTGCTCTCTATAGTCAACTGCCTTAGTAAAATAAAACACTTAAGTGATGTGAAGAATATATTTACTTTGATTCCACTGTCTCCATGGAGAAAATGTTCTGTCCTGTAACAAATACAAAGACCCTTAGAGCAGCTGTTCTAAATGGAATGAGTGAAGTATCTTTGATGGCATCCTTTACATTAAAATGCACCATGGTAGGGTGACTTTATTTAGCTTCTTCTATCCCTATATTTTGGTATTCTCGTGTCACTTACTAAAACAGAATGGATGAGTAAGGGTTAGCCAGTTGCTTTCTGGAATAATTTGTGATGTTCAGTATTGTTCCTCCTTAAAAAAAAGGAGTATAACATGAAACAAACTACATGGAAAAATTGATTTTGCTAAGCTCTCTGTTCCTTTGTTCCTTTCTGAAACAGCTTTCCTTAAGCCCTTTAACATAGTTCATTGAGAATGTGTGTAAAGCATTCTAACTTAGCCAGCATGAGATTTGGACATTTCTATCACACAATATCACTACATGTGAAGTTGCTTGGTTAATGCAGTTAATGGTAATAACCGTAAAACTAAGAAATGAATAAATGCTCATTTGAATATTTTTTTCATAAAAAAACCTTTTAAAATTTATTGAAATGTAATTTTTTTCCAGGTTTTACTATGGAAATATGTATAGTTTTCAGTTGAAACACCTCAGTGTTTTTTATATTTCTATATTTCTGTGTATACATGAATGTAAATGGGCTGACTTGTTCTTATTGTTTTTGAAAAATATTTGGCTACAAGAAGCAAGATTCTATTTTCAGCTAGCATTTACTCAACTGCATAACCTACTTCCATTATTTTAAAAATACAGGTTTCTTGTGCATTTAGTGATTAGACCAATATTTTAAATATAGGTTAATAACCTTTTTTGTTTGGACTCTAATTTGCAAAAGTATCCCTCTCTATGAAGACTTTCAAAAAACATATGTCATCTTGATAAGTTTCCAACTTGATGATACCATACTTGATGACCTCAGTTCAGTTTTTAGTAGGCAGACGTTCTCAGCAGCAAAAAAAAAAAAACCCCAACTGCAGAAAAAAACCCAGAACCCAGTCATCCTTAATTGTGTTTTCTTTTGGTAGACAGACGTACGTAGACACTTTAGTAATTCTCACACTTTGGGTATAATAGGGAAGTGCTTATTCTGAGATCTCATAGACTCTTACTAACCATGAAAAAAATATAGAGGAAATTGTGGTGTAATCACATTTAAAAAACACCCAAAGCAACCAACAAACCCAAAGTATGTGTTTGAATGTAACTTGTTCCCATTTGAATTCTCACTGAAATAGTAATTTGTATTTTGAACAACTTAAAAAAAATGTTTTGTGTGCAATTATATGTAATTTTTACGTGCATAGAAATGCTCAGACTGTTGCTCCGTGGGAAAATTTAGAGATCAAAATGTCTGTGCTTGGTGTAGCTATATTCCTGAAAAATCAGAGTTTTTTCTTCCCAAGAGAACAACAAAGATCTGCCATTAACAGCCACTGGTTGTGGTGAGCAGCTGGGCAAATAGAGCTGCTTTGAAACAATGTAGGTATGAACCTAATGTCAATTATTCATAAATTCAATTGCTCCAATATATAAATTTTTTGCCAAATTAGTTTGGGATTAACAATGTGTAAATGTTAAAAGCCTTGGCATCTTATAATTTCCTTTATCACTGTCCTAAGAAATTCAACACTGGTTCTCAAAAACCACAGTAATTTGGTATATGCTTAGATTTACAGCCTGGCTTTATTTCTCTAAACTAAGTCAGGCATGGGCTCTCTTTGCTTGACTTAACATTTTCAAATATTCAGTCAGCTCTTTACCCTGCATAATTCATACTTACACCCACTGAGTGCAGAGATAAAAACCAGAGGAATATGGTGTGGTCTTGTCTGGAGTGAAGTCTCATGCTTCCCACAGTGTTTGTGTGTGTGGTGCTCTATCTGGCCCAGGTCACTGGAAGTTCAAGGTGATGTTGGTGCTTAGTGCTGCTTAGACAAACTTCAAACCTCCCAGAAAGACACACAAGAAGTTGGCAGTTTGAGTGGAATACTGCTGGTGAGAATGGGATGGAGATTCATTTCATAGATCTATGCTGAAATGGAATTTATAAACATTCATGAGCTAGAGTTAACTGTGTTAACTAAAGTAAGCAAACTGCAGCTGAAATTCAGTGAAATCAATTGTGCTTCATTTGCATCTGCTATTAAGAGACCTTCAGAGACTCTATTAATATTATTATAAAGTTAATGCCTGCTCACTTCAAGTGGGAAGAAATGTGAAGACTTCTAGTGGGAAAAAGTCTTTGAGCAGCTTCTTTACATAATATGAAGGCATATTAGGACCTTTTCCCAGTGTAGTGGAAAGGAAATGAACTTTTGGGTTTTGTGTTAAAACAGATGGTCAATTCTAAGTAATACTGTTGTTTTGTTTACTTCCTCTTGGAAAGCTCTATTGAGTTAGAGAGACATGTGATACACAAAATGTGGGTTTGGAAAGGATGACTGTTTTGTTTGTAATAAATGTTAACTGGAAGCCTACACAGAAATAAGGCTATTTTGAGCAAATGCATTATAATGTTAAGGTTAGCTAGGGACTGGAGGGCTGTGATTACAGTATCCTGCTGCTATTGATCTTGCTCTCTCACTCTTATTTTTCGGGCCAGTTATGCAAGACCCCATTTCTGTAGTAAATTCAGGGTAGGCCAGTGACAGCAGGATGCTATTATAAAGAAGGAGATTCTGCTAACCCTGTGCCTGTTCATTCACTCAAAAATGTTAAAGAGCTTTTGAAGTCAATGAAAGCTGCGCAGATAAAGTTGTGTTATCTTTAGATTTCCATCAGTACATAATCAGAATACTCCAAGTAGTGTTGTTTATTCTAAATTTTGAGTGTCTCTGCCTTGTTTAAGCAAAATTGCGGCTGAATTTACATGTGATTTCTCTTTGATTCTGCAAGTTAAGAATTTAACCCTAGAATCACGAGTAGAGAATAACAACTTTTTGTGCTTCTTGTTTCTGCCATTAACAGATTAACACCCTGGAGTTAATGAAGAAACACCTTCTCCAGGTTCCATGCAGCAAATCTGACAGCAAAACCTAAGAATGGCAAAAAAATGACTCAGAAATCTGATTCTTAGTATTTACAATACCATGATTGGTATGCCCTTTCCCCCCGCCCAGAACCTTTCTATCAAGTTAATTTTCAACTATTGCCATGATTTTCTCTGCCACAGTGTGCAGCTTCTTTGTGTTCTGTGTCTTCATTCCCAGTATCCCAGGAAAACAGGATGACCTTGAAACAATTTGTTGTTACTCATAAGTGACTTGGCAAAACACATTTTGAGCATAAGGCATTCTTTTCTTTTAACAGCTTAAAATAACTACTTGAGCCACCAAGCTTGGGAAAGTATTGATACTGGGAAAAAAACCCATCGTGTAACAACCCATGATTATTTTCTGTTAAAAAATTTAAAAACTTCAGTTCTTGAACAATTGGCGCTTGATGTCATTTATTGTTTGGTAGTGGTTTTTTTATTTTGATTATGCTTTTAGAGATTTTATTACTGAAATTCTGAAAAATTGGTAAAAACAGAATGTGTCCATTTAGACCAGGTTTTTTTGCATTAACACTATTGACTCATTACTGGGATGGCCACATGATGATTTTTAGGTCTGTCTTGCTGATGGATCTAAAATAGAAAATCAGAGTATTTACACAGCCTTTATTCCCAGCTGGTATTTAATGAAGACATATTTGAAAACAACATACTCAAAATATAAATATTATCTTCTGTCAAAGAGTGGAATTTAAATGCTTGTAGTATTTCTAATAGTAAACTAAATTTTAATTTAACAATGTTTATGATTGTGAGACTAAAATCCATGGAAGTGAGTAAATACAGGTCATAATATATGAATATTGGAACATGCATTTTTCAATCCCTAATAGATATTAGATGTAACTAAATGTTGTCTCCCAACTGTAATTCTTAGTTTTTCACCTCTTTCAGCACTGTTCTTCAAATTGTTAATCACATCATCACTTTATTTTTTCTAGCTATGTGGTGACAGCCTTTTAATTCATGATTTGCCGCTTATTTTTGGAATAAATTGCAATATCCCAATTCCTTTCCTGTAATGCTGAAACAGTTGTAGCAATGCACTAAGAACTCCCGGGTAGGAGAGGACTGACATTTGTAAATTCATAAATCAGTTTCCATGGAGATCTGAAGAGCTGCAGGTAAATCTGACTTCTGAAAATTGAATGTTTTGGTGAAAACTGTTCTCTGAGGAATAGTAGGCCCAGGCATGAATATGATATACTGGGGATGATCATGACAGTGTTGTCAAGAAAGTCATATCTCACAAATGTGCCTGTATTCTCAGCAGACAGACAGATCTGAGCAACAGTGACTGGGTTAGTGCAGTCAAAAAACCTCACAGACTTGGCATGGAATAAGAGGAAGGGTTTTATGGATATGTAACTGGTTGAAAGATGGAAAATAGAGCATGTATTGTTCAATATATTTGCAATTGTTCTGAAAGAAGAGAAGGGAGGTTTGAATACTGGAGTGACAAATTCCAGTATTTTGTGGGAACTGAACACTGATGGTGAACGCTGGTCATGAAGGGTTGCAGAAGCATCCAGGGAGTAGACAATATCATGGTGGATATGTCATTTTGGCAAAAGTGATGTGCTTTTGTAGAGAGGCTGCTTTAACTGAATACACAAACTAATGAGTTCTGAGCTAGCTCTTACATTAGGGGGAATGTTTCTGATTTTGCAGTAGACATCTGGATGCAGTGGCTTACGTGCAAGGTACATAACCAGGTCTAAGAAGGCTTCCAGCAGTTTGCCCTGTCTCTGCCTCTCCCCCATATTTTCATCCCAGTCCTGCTGCTTGGGGCATGAGGGCTCTGGCACTCTTTGGACCCCATCTCACAGCAGAGTTATTCACTCAAATGGCAGAAGACTCTTCCTTGCAAAACTGAGTACTTTTCTGCTATTTCATTGATACTGTAAGTTCACCAAAGGACCTGGCAAGCTGAGAAGGAAAGGGAGAGGACTTTCCTGCTGGGAGTGGTTGAGGTATGAAGGAAGAAGGGGAAAAATGGGAACATGAGTGGGCTGAGACCTTCCTTTTCAGTGCAGCAAAGCTGCCAGTGGCTGTGGAGCTGCCAGAGTGGTCCCTGTGGTGCAGCAAGGGGTGGAGAAGAGAAAGGGTGGTGGGATCTCTCTGCTGTGTGTGCTGGTGGTGAGCCCTCTGCTTCCTCCAGCCACAAACCAGGCAACTGAAAAAGATTTTGTAGAAATAGCAAAAAGCACAGAGCAAATGGCAACACTGACTCCAGGTACAGATTAAAGTCCTCCACCAACAGTGTCTAAAGGGACCAGGATCTCAGCCTTGAGAAGACATTGTAAGAAGCAAACCATAGATAGCTGTAGAATCAAAGGTGATATTTAGGAGTGGTTCTTTGTTTTTTACAGTGCAAGATCAAGTGAAACTCTCATAAGAGTAACTGTCTGCAAAAGGTTTCCAAACTTTCCTTGGCCTTAATTTTCATGCTTAATCAGAATGTCTGTGATGTTGATCAAATGCCGTAGATGCTTCACAAAGTTTTGGAGGATATGTTTTTTCTTGAGGTGTCATGGTTTGCAAGCACATAATAGTGAATTCTCTGCTTATTTTAACTTAAAAAAGGTGATGCCTGTAAATCAGGGAAACTGGTAATTAAGTAGGATTTCAGTTTGAGAGAAAAAGTTTCTTTAATCTAAACTTTGGTGAAAACCTCAGAGTGTGTTGAAATGATGATGGGCTCGGAGTCTTAATATTAGTAAAACTGAAGATCAGTATGTGGCTATGGATTATGACTTTACAGTATTGTAAACATATCACAATTAAGAGAGACTTTGTACTAAAAATATTTAATAATGGATCTTTTCTATATCTTGTAATAATTACAGATTCACTGGTTAGATATAGTTGTAGATAATATAAAGCTGTGCTTTCTAATTCTTCACAGTGTAAATCTCCACAAAAATGTGGAGTGAATCTAGAATTAGGCCATTATGGCTAATAAATGCTAAACATTCTGATAGCTTTTGGTTAATTTTACCAATATCACTATGTCCTAGAGGTATATTACTCATCCTACAAGAAAGGAAGAAGTTGCAGGAAGCATTAGTTATGGGAATTCATTAACACTACACTCGTACTCCTTGATATCAGCAGGTCTTAAAAGAAATGCTGTTCCAACTTCACAGATATTTCCTAACAGAGGTGGTGAGACTCATACACTAGAGGACTGACCCATATTAGAGCTTAATTATAGTAATGGATAATCCTGCAACTATAAATTATTCACAGTTGTTTTGTATGTGAAGTAGCGTCATGAATAAAATAAGAAAAAGTTTCTGGAAAAGACCCTGGACAATGCTTAAGTTTGTGAAAAGGTAGTTTTCCTCCTTGTCTTTCAATGTGGATTAAATCTCAGTGTTAGGTTTGTAGATCTTGGCCCTTTGGATATGTTTTGCTTAATGGAAATCAGCAGCAGCTCTCCAACTCTTGGGGCTCTACACTCTTGTAGAGTTCCTTGACTAATACCTTATGCAAGAGAAACATTCCTACCTAAACACGGTCCTGGTACAAAAGTTGCCATCTCAGCTGTCTGATAAGATTCCCACACTGTCACTAGGATGAGAATTCATTAGTGTTACCCTCTTATCCATTGATACCAACAGGTCCTAAGAGACTGCTGTAACTCCATAGTTATTTCCCAAGGAAGGACGGTAAGGTTCAGAGTTAGGTACTTTATTTTCTAGGTGATTTAGAAGTTGAAGTATCTCCTAGGTTTGTAGCGTGAATAGTCTTACTGACAAAGAGAGAGAAGGGAATATTTAAATTAGATTACAACAGGGCCCCAAATGCATTTAATGGGGTGGTTACCTCATGCTAAAGGTTTTTCAGGAAGTGCCTTGGATCCAAAGAGAAGAAAATAATGCTGTCTTTTTTTTGGGGAGCTTTCACCAGTCTGACTTTTCAGTTGACTTCCTAGCAGTAGCCCAGAAAGGAAGGAGTTAAGAAGATGCTTTGAAGCCGAAGTCTTCTGCTTCATCCCCACACCCTGTTGGTGTACTTCCACACCCTGTTGGTGTGCAGGGAACTACCTCCCGTTCACCTTTAGCGTGCTCAGCAGGATAGTCACTACGTTTCCAGATTAGCATCACTGCTGAAGCCTGTTTGAGTTTATACAGCAAGAAGGAGTTCTGCCTGCTCTTCAGTGACATACAGCATTGCAGGACCGTCGGCTTTTCATTTTTTCAACCTGTTGGAAGAACTGAAATTGTTCTTCAGTGGGCTCCATTCCTTGCAGGCTCCTAGATTTCCTGTAGGATTGAAGACCGTTTCATACAAGCTTGGTGGGAGCTTGATGATAGTGAGTTTTTATTTTCTTGGGATGCTGTTTCCTTGAAGGTAACCATACTTTGGATGAAATGGCAGACACACCTAAGAGGAAAATTACAAAGAAGTCGTCGTCTTTTTCATATGATCGCCGGAGAGATTCAGTGAAAGTTAGGAGACAGTCCAAGTCTCTTAGCTTTAAGTCTGCTACATTGGGTGCTCAGAAGAGGCAAGCACAGAAAAAGCAGGTTTGTATTTGGATATTCCTCAAAAAAAATATTCTTGCCTTGTAAATTTCTATGGAGTTTGTAAATCTTGCTGTGTTAGTGGGAAGCGGAAAGCAATCTCTGCTGATTTGCAATCTGTGTGTGTAGGTATGTGTATACATACAAGCCTGTGTGCAAGTAAAGCTGGATTATTTTTCTGTAATATTTCCTAAGATCTAGATAGATTTGTGGTGTTAATTTTATGCTGAGAAAGGTCTGCATCTTTTCTGCTTTTAAGATGTGATTTATGATTGCTCCTTTAGTGCGATATGTGTCCTGTGAGCTTTCGGTAGTGTTGTCTGTTATGCTGAAAAACATGATGGGTGCTGAAACTTTTGAAATTATTATTCAGATTACAGCTGTTCCACTGCTCTCCGTTGTTATTATTTTTTTTTTAATGTTGAAATGTACCAGACTGAGAGCTTTAGGGAGTGAAATATTTTACTTATTCCAGAACAGGTAATGCAAGTCAACAGAGGCACCTGTTCTGGTGGGACCAGTTCTTGAGTTAGAGGGAAGTTTAATGCCTTGGCAGTGCTGCTCTGCCATAGTAAAAAACTTTCATACACAGGTCTGTCTTTATATTTTGTTGCTGGGATCTAATTAAATGAAATTTCTCCAAAGAGAAAATGTAGTGTATGCTGTAGTAAATGGAATAAAAAGTGAGTCAGTTAATGAAATATCTTTGTATACTGATCCCAATTTTAATCTAATACAGAAGGAGTACAGGATCATTGACTGTGATCCATCTCTCACTCTGCACGTGTGTGTACAGCATACCTTCTTGAAGGGTTTAAAGGAACTTTACAGGGAATTTTTAATTGGCTGTGTACAACATAAAGCATTTTAACACTTTGCAAATAGTGTTTCTGCAAATGCTTTGAAATAGACTAGATTTTCCATAGTACTAAAGTGAATTTCTTGCAAGCAAGTAGTTTTCAGACCCTGACTGTCGCAACTGCGCCTAAATTTTGAGGGCATATATCCATTCAGATTTAAGAGAATGTAAGTTATTGTGTCCAGTGTAAACTTCGGTATGAGATTAAAAACACAATGTATTTTACGTGTGTGAGATCCTATTTGGTTTTATTACTATTTCTCTTGTTCTTGGAATATTAAAATTTCTATTTACATAGCAAGAAGATCACAAGTAAAATATTAGAATATTCCAGCTTATTGTGATTCTTCAGTGTTAATTATAGGCATAGCTGAAGCAGTGTTGCTTGAATTTAAGTTCCAGGAGTTTAAATGAGGACATAGTTGAAGAATCACGAAAACCTTCAAAAGGTCTGCAAGCTCTGACAATCCCACTGCACCCCCACCCATTATTTGATGTATTTTTCAGAAGTAAAAATAATAAATCTCAATTTTATGAAGATGTAAAATACCAAATGACAACTGTGAACATTCATGTTCATTGGATCTCTTGGGGAATTAAGCTACTCAAATTAATTTCAGGATTTCATTTGTAGGTGCGAATCAGTGAGTACCCCTGTCTTGATTTTACCAGACCATAAGGTGCTTGAGCCCTCTCATCTTTTGGATATCTGCCATGGCTACTGTGTGACCTCTAGTGGTTAATGAACAATATGCTCAATTACTGAATTCATGCTGTTGCTTGCACAAGTCCCGAATGTGTATTCTTGTTGGCTTAATTATTTAATCTTCTAAATTCTATTTTTATTGAAAAGAAAAAAGCATCATCTGCTTTACCTAAGTCTTTTATGCTGTCACTTCCAGAAAAACTGTTTTGCTAAAAATTCTTATTCATGGGATGTGTATCTGAACTGTAGTACTCATGGATGCAGAATTATGGGAGTAGTTTTAAGAGACTTTTACTACGTTGGCTTGGTTACAGTATGTTAGTGGGTGATACATCTGAAATGAAGCACTCTAGACAAAGGTCCATTTTGATCAACTTTTGTGTATTGGAAAGATTTGAAGAAGGGCTTTTCTGACCCAAGAATGTATTTTCTTCCCTTCTAAATGCTCCAGTTTACTGTAAGAAAAGTTAGTTTTTCCTACAAGCTTGGTCTTATTTCAATCTTCAGATCATTATAATTGAGACAAAAACATTCGTACCTCATCCCTGCCCTCCCCCTCTTCCCGCAAGGGCAGCTAATTCTACGTGGATTGGAAATGCTGTTGAACACAAAACACAACTGCATTTGTTACTGTTGAACTTTAAAAATTACGGGTTTGAAGTTACCAAAATCTGATCAGTTTTCAAGCAGCCAGACCTAACTCTGCTCAGTACAGTGTAACTGGTGGTTATGGAGACTTGTTCCAGGCCTGAGTTACTGAGTGAGCACTAGTTCAGTTACAGCACGAGGAGAAATGTTACTTAAAAATGCTTTTCTTTCTTGATTAAGTTCCTTTCTCATTTTTTAAAAACAATTTTCTAATAGATGTTTGACATCTGAGAATATTTAAAACTGTGCTTTGGTCTTTGCTGTTTTAGGAGACAATAGTAGACTTTGCTGCTCACAATATATGTGGTTTTACTTGGGTGGTTCCCTGGAGCAACAAGACTCTGCTTCTGCTTATACAGGCAGGCAAGCCAAAATTATTTTTTAAATGTTTTGGTAGATTCATATCAATCAAAATCTCTCAAAATCACAATGTGTTGCAAAATCCTTTTCTGCTTCCTTGGCCTTAGTATTGCTGACCTCCCCCTTTTGCAGTTTAATTTCTTTTTTTTCCTTTTTGTGGTAAAATTTTCATTTTGACCTCCCCCCCCCCCCCCAATGAAAATTATTAAATCATTGGTAAAACAGCAATAAGAATCTGAGAACATTTTTAAAAAACATTTTTTTACATTTTCTGAATTACAGTGATATAAGAAAATGTTAAGGCAAACTGGTGAACTTCTCTTGCTGTTCTGTGGGGTTTTTGTTAGCTTAGCTAACTTACTAGAAATGGAAAGTCATGATATCCTATCTGATATAGCAATGAACTTCTTTCAAGATAATCTTCCCATCAAATTATTTATTAGCACAGCTCACTTTTCTATTCTGTTGTTTTCCTTAGGCTTATCTGTTTTGAGGTAGAAAATCTGATGGTAATTACATTCACTGGCTGCTGATATTGTCATATTGGTTGATCTGGATAGAAATCCACATTCCAGAAATATGTAGGCTGGTCTTCTCAGGTGTACAAGTATTATGCAATGTAATGTATAAAATATTTGATAGTTTTAGGAGAAGTGGTTGCCTCTTTTTATGTTTTGAGTGAAGAACAAAATCAGTTGCATGAAGTAAAAACTATAAATAAATAAAAATTTGAGAGCAAGATCCTTATGTGCGGGGGAACATAAAAAACAGATCCAGTTTTATTTTTAGCTGTTTTGTGAGAGCCTCTCAAGTCCTATTTCTCTTTGTCATTGCCAGCTGACTGATTACTGGGACATGGGCTGAAGCCTCAGTGGATTAATTAAGATCTGAAACTGTTTTCCTGATAACAACTTATGTGTTGCATACAACATTTTGGAACTTGGCAAAGTTCCATGTCATACAAGGCTTGCACACACTGCAGATTTGTGGTTTGCTCACTAATATTCCTATTTTTCTTCCATGGAGTGCTATAGAATTGAGGCGACAAACTTTTTTTCCCTTTTCTTTTAAACTGTAATTCCGGAACCATGTGGGGTTCACTGCCCGCTATCCCAGATGCAGAACAATACACACAAAGAGGGTGTTGTTAGAAAATCTTCCAATCCCTGTGTTTAAATATGACTCAGTAGTAGGAGTGTTCCAGATCCCTTGTTACGAACATCTGAAAGCAGGCAAAGGCCTACGAGTTACACTTTCTGCTGCCTTGTTAGAAAGAAACACTGAGTGGAAAAATGACACTGGGAAGGTTGGGGATGTGAGGGAAGGGGGTTGCCCAGAAAGGGTAGTGGTTTTCCACATCAAACTTTGTGATAAAGAACATGCATAGTTGATTTGCCAGGGTCAGCACTACTGATGTGGGACAGGTCTGGTGAGCAAAACCCATAGCACCAGCTACCACCAAAGCAAATGATTTGTAATCACTTGAGAAAACTAAGCAGTAAAATTAATTAATCTCAACTAATTTTCAAATATTATTTTTGAAAACCATGGTTTGTGATAACTTTTCATCTAGTGATTTCTTCCTACCTTTTGCAAGAGTTTGTTTTGATGTCTGGGGAATCTCAAATGCCCTCTCCGGGGGGAAGGAAATCAGCTTTAAGTGTGAGCCTGAGGATTTGTTGTGAAAAATCTGATCCTGTTTCTTTTAAAATGAAACCAGACAAGCAAGTAAAGAGGAAAAGCATGTGATGTGTGTAACAGAGCGCTGGGAGATAAGAGTGTGTAGGTTCCTCTGGCAGCTGGGTTGTAGTAGAAAGTTGGCCTAGCAAAGCTTATTCCCTGTGGAGCCTGGGAAGCTGTTAACCATAGTGGTTAGCTATTAATATTAAAACAGTGGTCACAGCAGGGTGAGGTGGGTTGTAGCTGGTGAAGTAGGCTCACCTTCAGTTAAACACAGAGTAAAATCAAAGCAGAGTGAATGATATTGAGAGGTTTGGCCATCGTGATCCTTGAATGCATGTTTTTCTTTTCTTACTGAGGTTTGTTCATGGAGATTGTGGTAGATGTGTGTGTTGGGGTGCTCCCTACAGCAGTGTAAATCATTGTGCTTTGGCAGCATTTGCTGTGGTGGTGTTGGTTAGTGCCCTCCTTGCTGCTGATTTTTCCGGTGCACTAAGAGAGAAGCTGCCCTCTCCCAGATTTGTGGATTCCTTCTCTTGGTGCCTTGTTGTTGAAGTTGTTATGGTATTACATACAGTCATACCATCTTGAGAAATATTTTCTTGTGTTGTAAAATAACAGCATGTTGCCAGGAGGTTTTCAAATTTAATTGGTGATTTCTTTAATGCAAGCAAAATATTAGGCTTTATTTTGACAATTTAGAGGTTCATCTGATCTATATTGAGCTATTATTTTTAATTCTATTTGAGTAATTATTGTTAATAGCTCATGTAAGAGCTAATATGATTAACCACACTTTTGGTTCCTAGAAGTGTGCTTTGTGACAGATTATAGCTGATCTAAGACTGTGGTGGTGCTGCACAGGACTGTGACCTCCCACCTTCACTGGCCATGGCTGTGCTTCCCACCTCTCCCTGCCTTCAGCACTGGGAACTGTTGGTTGTGACAGATGGGGTCAGTGTCCTGGTAACCCTGACAGAAAAAAAGAACAGGTCATAGGAGAAGGGGTAATACAAAGGCCTCTACTGCAAGGAGCAATCTGGATGCTGGGAGCAGCCCTGCAGTCAGCAGAGCTGTGGATATTACAGGAGAGGATGAGTCTCTCTTAGCAAAGCTGGATGAAAAAGGCATTCAGGGGTCCAGCCCTGCTAGCCAAGGGAGCAAAATGGCCAGCTGGGCATTCCATTTGGCAGTGCATGATGTTACCCAGTGCTGAGAGAGAGGGAGGTGCAGGGGAAGGCAGGTCCTTGTTCTTGCTTGTGCCCATAAAGCTTGTGCTGGTGGTGACCCACAGAGGACCGGGTTAAGTTTGGCCAAATGCAATGTGCTGAGCTGATAGGTTCTGTGTGTGTTCACCAAACTTCTCACAGCTGGAAGTACCCACCCTGCTTTTGAATGCTTTTGATCTGCTGTTGAAATGTAGGCACCAAGGAGAGTGAGAAACAAAACACTAGAGCTACAGAATGGTTGAGGCTGGAAAGGACCTCTGGAGGCATCAACTCCAGCTGCTTGCTGCAAACATGTCCTTTGTGGTCTGGATCTGAGCACCTCCAAGGCTGCAGATTGCACAGCCTCTCTGTGCACCTGTTTCAGTGTTTGCTGACAAGGTGAAAAAGTGTTTCCAAAGCCTAATCTGACTTCCTGGTGTTGCAATTAATGTGACTGTTTCATCTCCTCCCACTTGTGGGTCACCTCCCAGAAAATCACCTCTGTTTTCTTTCTGCCCTTCCATTAAGTCACAGATGACAACAACAAGCTTCTCTTTTAGCCTCCTCTTGAAACTGAACAAGCCCAGCTTTCTTGGCATCTCCTTGCAGATCCTGTGGTCCAGCCTCCACTGTGCTGGTGACTGTCACAGGATGTTCCAGCTACACTCATGCTGTCACAGCCTGGTCTGCAGGAGCTGCCTTCACCACGAGGGTACACTCCTTCCTTGCCTTCCAAGTGCTGCCCAGGAGGGAGCTGCCCACTCTTCTGTACAAACCCACTCAGCATCCAGCTGGCACCCAGCCAGTACTGCTGCACACTGATAATTAACTTAAAATTCTTGGTGGCATTCCCCGATTAGCAAGGGAGCAGCATCCATGCATTTTTCTTGCTGCTTACTGGGCGGCATTATATCCTCAAAATGAGGATGATGCATTTCAAAAGACACTGTTGTCAGCTGCAATAATAAATTTCTAGGTTTAGCCATTCTATTCCAATTAAGGGGGGAAAAGCCTGCCAAATACAAACTAGATGGGACAAAAATAAGAAGAATGATTTCTGGACATACCTACCATAACACTCCATTTCAAAATGCTCATATTCTGAGCATTTTAGCAGAAAGAGAAAATTAGTGTTTTAGTTCCTTTCAGTACTTAAAAGCACGTTTTAAGTCCTATGCCACTGTTTTTGTGGAATGATGATCCTTGCATGGTGTAAAACTTGTGGGAGTTTTTTTGTGCTATATAAGCAATATTTTGACATGTATTTTGAACAGTCACTGAAGTTCTAAATGGTCTTTGTTTTCATTTTAAGACTATTAGAAGAAGTTGTGTTTTAATATTACAGAACTTACTAATGGAAAAGGATTATATCTCATTTCCAACTAAAATGTTGTCACTTCTGTAATAGCAACAAAGTTTTGCCTCCTGTTGTCCTGTACAAGAGTGAGTGATCATTTTGCTTTACAACAGGTTGACTTCAATATTTCTTGACAAAAAGGAAGGAAAATTAATTATCTAAAATATGTCCCCTGGCTCAAAGTATACTTCTTGGATAGAAAGCAAGCAATGTTTTGCTTTCTCAGCAATTTCTGTCACTTGAAGTGTGAATTGATCATGGAGGTAATAGCACATGGGGAAAATCCAGTGGGAACTGTCTGATTTCATATGTGTTTCAGTTCAAACACTTACATTCTTTTGATTTGTAGACTGTAATTTTCACTGACAGTATTAGTAGCTTTTAGAAGAACAGCCCCTGACAGATGACATCCATCTAACCAGCTGCTGCCTAATCTGACTTCAGGCTGAATATTGTGTTATCTGACTAATTTGAAATACAGTAAATATTAATGACTGTTCATCTGCTATTTAAAATAAATAGAAAGTAGTGAGAGAGTGATGCTCACATTTCACGCTTCTGCTGTAACTGGCTTCTTGTCATCTGTGACTGACAGCTTTTCTTCCAGGGTACTTTCTTTGTGGAAAATCGATGTTGTTTTAATTTTCTTTTTTCTCCCACAGGTTTTATTACTCTAGTTCTCAGTATGGTCAGAAATAGTGAGATGTCTCATGTGGTCTAAGTTTAAAACTGAAAAATCAAGATCTTAGTTTCCATGTCAATCTTAGGAAAATTACCTTTCAGATGAATTAGAAGAAATGAATTAGTCAAGAAATGAAAAATAAAGAAAATAGCAATAATAGTGTATTACAGATTTAGAATCATAGAATCAAAGAGTCCTTTGGGCTGGAAAAAGCCTCTAAGATCATCAGTTCAACAGTTAACCCAGCACTACCAAAGCCACTACAAAACCACGTCCCTAAGTGCCACATACACACTTTTAAATACCTCCAGGGATGGTGACACAATCACTCCTCTGGGCAGTCTGTTTTCATGGTTGATAACTCTTTCTGTAAAGAAATCTTTCCTAAGATCCAGTCTAAAGCTCCTCTGGCACAACTGGAAGCCATTTCCTCTTGTCCTAGCACTTGTTAGCTGGGGGAAGAGACAGACCCCCACTTTGCTACAGCCTCCTTTCATGTGGTTGCAGAGAGTGATAAGGTCTCCCCTGAGCCTCCTTTTCTCCAGGCTAAACACCCCCAGCTCCCTCAGCTGCTCCTCCTAAGACTTGTGCTCCAGACCCTTCACCAGCTCTGTTTCCCTTCTCTGGACATGCTCCAGCACCTCGATGTCCTTGTGGTGAGGGGCCCAGAACTAGAAACAGGACTCAAGATTCACCAATGCTGAGTACAGGGAGCCAATCACTGCCCTGGTCCTGCTGGCCACACTATTGCTGATCCAAGTCAAGATGTCACTGGCCTTCTTGGCCACCTGGGCACAGGCTAGCTCATATTCAGCACCCCCAGGTCCCTTTCCACCAGGCAGCTTTCCAGCCACTCTTCTCCAAGTCTGTAGTGCTGGGGGGGTTGTTGTGACCCACGTGCAGGGTCCTGCACTTTGCCTTGTTGAACCTCTTACCACTGGCCTTAGTTCACTGATCCAGCCTGTCCAGATCCCTCTGCAGAGCCCTCCTGCCCTCCAGCAGATCAACAGTCTTTCCCAGCTCTGCAAACTCACAGAAGGTGCCCTCAATCTCCTCATCCAGATCATTGATAACAATATTAAACAGATAATAGAGATAAAACTGAGCCCTGGGGAGCACCACTGGTGACTGGCTGCCAGCTGGATGTAACTCCATTCACCACCACTGGATCTGGGCCTTTCCATTCAGCCAGTTTTTCACCCAACAAAAAGCACGCCTATCTATGTAATGAAAAGCCAGTTTCTCCAGGAGAATGCTGTGGGAAATGGTGTCAAAGTGCTTTACTAAATGGCTTTAGTAAAGCCTTTCCCATATCCAGTAAGCGGTGACCTTGTCACAGAATGAGATCAGGTTGGTCAAGCAGGACCTGCTTTTCATAAAACAGTGCTGGCTAGGCCTGATTCCCTGGTTGTCATCTATGTGCTGTGTAGTGGCACTCAAGATCACCTGCTCCATGACCTGTCCCAGCTCTGAGGTCAGGCTGACAGGCCTGTAGTTTCCTGAATCTTCCTTCCTCTTTTTTTGTAAATGGGCATCGCATTTGCCAGCTTCCAGTCACCTGTGATCTCCCTGGTTAGCCAGGCCTGCTAATGAATGATGGAAAAGGGCTCGCTGAGCACCTCCCCCAGCTCCCCCAGTACCCTTGGGTGGATCCCATCTGGCTCCATAAACTTGTGTGTGTCCAAGTGGTGTAGCAGGTTGCTTCCCTTTGGATTATGGTGGCTTCATTCTCCTCCTCATCCCTGTCTTCCAGCTCAGCAGCTGGGTACCTGTGGAACTGGTCTTTAATATAAGATTGGGGCAAAGAAGGCATTAAGTACATTGGCCTTTGCATCATCCTTTGTCACTATGCTTCCCTCTGCATACTGTAAGGAATGGAGATTCTCCTTAGCCTTCATTTTGTTGCTAATGTGTTTATAGAAACATTTTTATTGTCTTGTATGGCAATAGCCAGATTTAAGTTCTGGTGGGGCTTTGGTCCTTCAAATCTTTTTGCTGCATAACCTCACGATATCCTTGTAGTCCCCCTGAGTGACCTGCCTCTTCTTCCAAACGTCATAAACTCTCCCTTTTTTCCCCCTGAGCTCCAGCCAAAGCTCTCTGTTCAGTCAGGCCCATCTTCTTCCCCAATGACTTGTCTTTCAGTATGCTGGGGTCATCCTACTCCTGTGCCTTTACGGTTTCCTTCTTGAAGAATGTTCAGCCTTCCTGGACTCCTTTGTCCTTCAGGACTGCCTCCCAAAGGATTCTGTCACCCAGGCTCCTAAACATGCCAAAGTCTGCCCTCTGGAAGTCCAAGGTGACAGTTCTGCTGCCTCTGGCAGTTCTGCCTCTTTCATACTTCAGGAATTGAAAACTATCATTTTGTGGTCTCAGTGCCCAAGATGGCCTCCAACCATCACATCACCCATCAGTCCGTCTCTGTTTACAGACAACAGGACCAACAGGCAGCTTCCCTAGGTGACTTCCTCACTAGCTGTGTCAGGAAGGTCACCTTCCATAAACTGCAGGAAGCTCCTGGACTGTTTCTCTCTGTTGTATTTCCAGAAGACATCTGGTAAGTTGAAGTCTTCCATGAGAACAAGGGTCAGCAATTGTGAGTCTTCTGTCAGCTGCTTACAAAATATTTCCTCTGCATCTTCATCCTGGTTAGGTGGTCTGTAAGAGAGATCCACCAGGACATCTGCCCTGTTGGCCTTCACCCTGATTCTTACCCATAAACACTCAGCTCTAGCATCACCTTCATTTAGCTCTGAGCAATCAAAACTGTTCCTAACATATACAGGGCTACCCCACTTCTCCTTCCTTGCCTGTCCCTTCTGAAGAGTTTATAGCTATCCCTTGCAGCAATCGAGTTGTGTGTGTTATGTTCCCATGATGACAAGTATGGCAGCTTTCCTCCTGCACAATGGCTTTTATCTCCTCTTGTTTTTATATTCATGTAGAGCCAGAACTTTTATAGGAATGTGATGGTTTCAAAAATCTTTCCTCAAGTGGTTTCCAAAGCATAATATAGAATTAGTGACCAAAAGTTGGAATGAAGTAGTGCAGAACAGGATGGTGGTTATGGTTATTCCCACTGGTCAGAAAAAGAATTTACGCAGCTTCTTGAACTTAGATCTGCTGTATGCTATATATATTAAAAACATGGTTAGAAAGGTTACTATAAACTTAAAAATGCTTTAGTTGTTTCTGTGCTGATCCTGTTTAAGATGAGTTATGAAAAGTTTTCATAATGTAGTTTTCTACTTTTGCTAATTCCTTTAAAAAAAAAAAAAAAGCCACAAAAGAAAAACCTCACAAAGAAGTTCCACAGAATTATTTCCTGAAAAGAAAACCCCAAAAAATTGAGGTGGCAATAACTCTACCATTTGTCTTTCATTGATCTCATTCTGGTTTTATTGAGAGCAAGATCAAACATGAAATGTTCGTGCTTGAGAACCACAATATTCCACAGTCTGTCACACTTGAAGTAATTTGTTCATTAAGGGCTGTTGCAATGTTTAAAATATTGTAGACTTTAAACATTGCTATTAAACTGCCTTAGGTTCTCTGCTACAGTCCTTGCTTTCCTGAGTTACCTTCTCTTCCTCTATTAGTGCTTTGGCATGTTCAGGCAGACTACATTGATTTCTTTGTTTTGAATATTGTTAATCTTGTTGCACATTTTTCATCAAAAATAGCTCTCATAAATCTGTCAGCTGTCAGAAATAGAAGTCAGCTTTGAAAACTTTTTAAATATTGCAATGCATTTTCATTAAAACAAGTTGACAGCAGAGAACGTATTTCTTTTCTTGACACCGTCATGCTGCTTTGATGAATGACACGGGGCAGTGGTTTTTTCACTTTATGACATTGTTCAGGCACAATAGCAGTGTTGCAGATGCAGACTGAGACTCCCAAATCTTCTCTATCACGTCCTGCACCTGTTTGCTCCACAGACAAGGTATGGAGCATCGGAACCAGCACTTGCTCATGGACACAGACAGATTTGCATTGGGGGAAACAGATGCAGAGCAGTGGTGTAATAGTTTGTCTTCTTAGAATGACAGAGATTTCCTGAATTATTACAAATGTTGATGCTTGCTGCTATAAAAAAATTCACTGAACTTCAGTTCTGTACATGTAAAAATACGTTCAGTTACTGAAATATAATGATTTCATTTTTTTTCTCCTTCCATGCTCCATCAGAAGTTAGGTGGGCTGAATACAGACACTTAACTCAGATGCAAATGAACTAAATAACTTGAGCATTGCCTTTGGCTTAATGTCTTGGAGTCAGTATTTAGGCACTTGAACAGCTACATGTGGATTACAGAACAGGGAATTAAACTTTTTTCCCCCCCTGTTATACATCTTAAAAGAATAGTAGCTGACATCTACTAATTAGTAAATTGCAAGACTTAAGTCCTTCCAAATGATAAAGTGGTGGTTTAGTAAGCAAATAAACTCTGTAGTAAACTGTTTAAATCTTTGGATATGGAGCCATCCTTGCTTAACTAGCTTGCAAAGTTAAAGGTTTGTGACTGTAGGCAGCAGGGTCCAACCCGAGCAGGTTAAGTCTTCAGGGCATTTCTGTCTAGTGCTCTGCCTCTTGGCTCTGTTCTCTTCATTCCCATGCTCAGTCTTTTGAGTGGCCATAAAATGCAAAAGAGTGAGGGTATTTGCTAATAATGTGAAGGATTGTTCTGTAAAGTTGTTACGGAGCTGGTGTATGATGCTTACTGGTGCAAAGATCAGGAGAACCATCTCGATGTACCCATTCATTCCCATCCCCACTCCCTTCCTTTTTATGGCTTCCAAAAAGCAATTGTATTTTCACCTGCCAAAATAAAAAAAGGCTATTATGGGTATGCTCACTTTACTTTTATTGGAAAGTGCTTGATTAGCCCCTCGCTGTATTGCATCCATCTTACAGAAAGGGCAGTGTTACCTTCAGATTTCCACAGGAGCTCCGAGATACTGTATGGATATTGAATCCAGGTCAAACAAATACTTGAAACTGCTCTTAACTGTTTTTAATCATTTCCAAATGTAACAGTGTGGTGAGATGGAGCTCAGAGAGGCTACTTTTAAATCACTCCAGAAGCCAATGGGTACCTATTGATGTACTCAGTGAATTTATGTTTTGGTAGCTTGCAGAGATTAACACATTAATTGTCTGCTGCATTTTAGTAAACACTTCATGATTCTCATACCCCAAAATTGAAAACCTGTTGCAAATTTGAACCTAGCTGGTCTTTGCTCATACTGTTTAGATCAGCATTTGGGTTGGACTCATAAAGTCTAGCAGCTGTATCTCATGCTTTGATCAAACAAAAAAATACCTTTAGGCTTACTGATTTTGATTTAAGTTTCTCTGTTATAATCCTAAAATTATACCATAGGAATCATAATCTGAAGAAAATAGTCCCTTTAAAAAATGCTAGTTATATTAATTTCTTAAACGCAGCCTGAATTTTTAAGCAACTTCTTTCTGTTTTCAGATTTATATTTTCATCACTACTTATTTTCTTAATTCTGCTGCTAGAAAGCTGGTTTTACAGAGAGACTGAAGTGAAAAAGCATATGGCTTTTTGTTGCTGTTGAGGGAATTATTCTTGGAGCCATAACAAAATTAATAAGAGAAAAAAAGCAATAATTTTTTTTGTTGGTTTTACTTTCTGCTTCATTATGTGTTTAGTTCAGTAGATAAATCAATAGCAACACCCGTAACACAGTGAATAAATTTAATAGAAACAGTTTGGAAGGAGTAAATAAGTGACATGGCAATGAACTTCAGTGTAGATGGAATTAAGACAGGACCCATATATAATTTTTTTTTAAATGAAAACTTTTAAGGTGATAGATGGTGAAAAGAAGAAGGAAGTCTCCAGATTGTAAAAAAGAGAATTCCAGTACAGAATATAAGCAAAATACACAAAAATCCCAGTGATCTAACTGTGGAAGGAGAGAGGATAGACAGATTTCTCTTCTGGAAGTCAGTGGAAGAACTGGAGGGCCTCTAGGAAAAACTGATCTTCCACTCCTGCTGTGACTGGCTGTGTTTTAACTCTGTCACAAACATCCTGTGTGACTTTGGGCAAGTCTGTTTTGGAGAAATTGTTGTTGTGGTACACCTTGGTATTGAGGAGAAGGAATGTGGCGCAGCCAGCTCGGATTTTGTTATACAATACAACTGCTTGTAAGCAGGAGCGGAGTCTGAGTTGACAAAGGAACAAACAGGAAGGAAGACTTTGCAACTGGTTGCTCTTCTTACATCCTGATGCTTTTATGAATCTGATCTTCTGGGGAGGGTTGACATGTTTTCTAACTCATATGTTTGTTAGTATAAGTCATATTTAATAAAGTTGCGGTTACTCTGGTGGAGTTAGGATGATCCATATGATATTTCTCACTTGGATCTCTGAAAGATGTTTGACAAGGTCTGTCCCCAAAACCTCTAAAGAAGACTTAACTGCCACGGTATAAGGGAGAAGTTTGTCTATAACTAAGGAAAAAAAAGTAAAACTGGGAAATAGAGTGGGAGGGTAAATACCAGGGTTTTATTGTCAACAGTAGAAGGTCACCAGGATTTTTTTTCAGAGGTGACTGAGACTTGTGCTCTTAGACAGAACTATAAATGAGCTGTAGAGGGAAGCAAGAGATTGCAAAACTGAGGGATAATCCTAAATTGTTTGGAGTGGTAGAGACTGGGTCTGTCACAGTCTTTCGTGTCTGGTGGTCAGAAGTCTGTGTGATGGGCATAACAATAGTAGATGAAAATAGTTCAGTTAAATTTTGTGGGTTTGTAAAGGGTTATTTCTCCCCTTTTCACATTTGTGTCCAAAGTAATGAGCTTTGAGATAGCTGTTGGAACTGAGGACACAGATCTTGTGCTTACAGTTTATAACTTAACAAAAATACCTCTGTGCTCCATAGCACAGGATGGTGTGATTTTTTTTCTTTTTACATCACAGAATGTAATGATTTGTAATGGTAACTTCTTTGTATAGGTTTTCGGTATAAAAAATTTATTTGTAAATGGTACTTAGATATATTTACCTTTCTGTATTGGCATCAATAGATGAATCTGTAAATTATAAGTTTATCTTTTAAAAACGTAAATCTTACTTTCTACTATTCTAAGAATGTAGTGCTGAATTGGTTATAGCTGGATGTTTTGCATGCTAGAGTAGAGATGTTGTCTGTGGATTTACAGTATAGAATGATGTTTGTCACACTTTGATTAAGTGACTAGTTGATATAGTACTTTTAAATTTGTATTTGTATTTACAGTGGTGTGGATTTTTTCATAGCTATTTTAATGGTTTTTTTCCTAGTTGTACTGCATTGTAATTGTTATTGATAAGATGGAGAGATGTTTCTACCATCTAGTGATGTAGCAGCATGGAAATGGATTCACTGAGTGTAAATATGAGCACTTGCTTGTATTCTGTCCATAATGTAGATAGAGTACTTCTTCATCTAGGGTATTTATAATGAGGTCTAAGTGAATAATAAGGGAGGACTACAGTAATTCAGTTTTCTTTTTTTAAAACTGAGAAAGATCTGAAATAGTCTAGGCAATTATATTGGACTAAGTGGATTCGTGACCTAATAAGAAGTAAGTACCTCCCTGTCCTCACTGTCCATTTAAAATCCAGTATATGTGCCCCAACCCTGGCAGGTTTTAAAGCCAGGTTGGGTAATGCCTTGAGCAATCTGGTCTAGTGAGAAGTGTCCCTGTATGTGGCAAGGTGAGTTGGGACTAGGTGATCTTGAAGGTCTATTCAAACCCCTTAATGTTCTGTGCATTCATGATTTGTAATGTGCCTAATATGTAGTATTCAAAGCAATTAATTATTAATTAATAATTAAACAAATTGTATTAAAACCTTTTCAGATTTCTGTTTGCCTTGTTCAGATACTCAAAAATGTGATGGTAACACGTTACTGTGTGATGCCCCTCCCTGAAGATTGACTGCAGCTAGTGTGAGGCTCCTCCCCTTCTTTTGAGTGACAGGTTTTGTCTCTCAATCCTGCTGGAGAAGCAGCCATAGTTTTGCCCCCCAGAGCTGTGCTTTGGTGGAGCCACTCTCTGGTTATCGGCCAGCGAGGGAGCGTAAGCAGATTAGCAAGTGGAACTAAAGTCAGCTTCTGCAAAAGCTTTGTGTCCAGATGCTGTCAGAGCTTCAATTTAAATAAGTGTCTTGGGTGCCTAAATGCCTAAATCCCTTAACTTTGACACACTCCAGACATCTTACCCAGTGCTGTGAAGTTGTTTATCAGAAATGATTAAATTGTAGGAGTGTGCTTGTTGTCTGTGTCTGGTTCTCTCTCATACCCCTCCCTGGTAGTGAGCCTGGCCTCGACTATCCTGGGGGCTCCTCTTGCTCCCCTTTGTCCCTGTTGGCAAAGGAGCCCAAGGAGCCCATGCAAAACTGGGGGCTGGAATAAAGCAGTTTTCATTCACAACATGCAGTTAAGTGGGGGGTGATGCAGGTCCTGGCTAAGGGCTCTTGTTGCTCTGGGCCTTCTCTGTTGGCTTTCCAGTCAGGTTGCCTGTGTTTTGTTTTACTTGAGTTCAGGCCAAAATGAAATGGCATCCAGCTGCCCTAGTTGATATTTAATCTCCTTTGGTGCTTCAGCCTCTACATGTTCCAGGGTTGGATTCCTCTGGTCTGTCTTGTCAAATAAACATCAGCATTTAAGGATGTTAGGTGGGTAAGAGCATTAGGTGAATTACTTGCTTCTCCCTGTTAGCAGTCTGGCAGTTCACACAGGTAGTGCCAATGCTGTCACAGGTGCCATACACTCAGTTAAACTGGGAAAATGGTATTTTCCATTGCGAGACAACAGCTATGTTGAAACTCAAGTGTGTTGAGCTGCTTAGGTTAAATATTTCTCTAAGTCTACTAAAGTTATTTAAAAAAATTTTTTTTGGAATGAATAATTGCTTCAGATGTTTTCAACAGCACCTGAAATGGGTATGTGAAAAAAGAAATGTAGACTATAATAGATATACAAATTATGAAATGGATACTAGTTTATAATATTCTTTGACCTTTAAAATTTTAATAATGGCATATTTTTATTTGAAGTTAATGAGCCCTGAAAGTAAATCAGGATTGAAACTTAAGGTCATAGTATCCTTATTTTTGTTTTCAGTAAACATTGGGAACTGGTACAGTTTTTAGCTGCATTTGTATGTTTCTCAAGAACATGGTACAAAGTGAAGTGGTTATGGGGATTTTGTCTCAAATATACACTTAGAGCGTATTTTTTCCCTTCTGTGTTTTAGTATTTGCCAATTTAAGGGAATATATCTATATCTATATATCTGTGGTTTCTTATGCTTTGGTAAATTTTACACTGTAGAGATTGTATGTGCAGTTCACTGCATACCATGCATTAAATGTTTTTGTATAGATAGTTTGCTTTTCAGCATAAAACATTAAGCGCTTTGAGATCTGTTACTTTAAGATTCTGAGTGGAAACTGGGTACTGAGATGACAGTAAGATGTGATTTGTTATGGCACTGAATATTACACATTACTGTAGTAATTGGCAAAATCTCACTCAATTTATCCCATAGAAAATCTCTTGTTGATAAGAAAGCTTTTATTCAAAGTAAAGAGTTTTACATGGTTCTTTGCATTGTTTTTGTGATAAAGGTTAACTGGTAGGTCTTAATTTGATCTTTCATGTTGAGTGCTTTCATATATTTGAAGAATGCTGGCTAAAACTCGGATCATGCCATTGCAGGAGCATATCTGCCCTAAGGATGCAACCCTGAAGAACAGATCCTAATCTGAAATTTATTTATGTGCGCTTGTCCATGTCTGTGTACACACACAGGAGAATGTTGCTTCTTACTTGAGTAGAGACAGCTTCAATCGTGCTAGTGTTCCTGAGGGGTTGCTTATTTAAAATTCACCTGCAACTATATCTTGGTTGAATGAGGAACTCTACCTGTGGCATTTACATACAGGCTTTTTTTGTTCTTTTGCAAAAGACAAAATGTGACTTTAGAAAGGTCCTGGGCATTATTTTCTGATCCTTTGGGATTTAAGTAACAGGTAACGTGTACAAATTGTATGAAAATTAAGATGTTCTGTATTTTTAGGCAAGCTAAAAGATATTTCTAAAAGCCTCTTTTTTGCAGCATATTTACTGTGGGCAGGTGAGCGTAAGCTTGGTGCTCTCACAACTGCTCTGCAGCGCCTGGTTTGACACCTGAGTGTGCCACTGCCAGGGAGGTGCAGCAGCTGGGGCAGGGAGCTGCTCCACCCGGTTCAGACTTCTGTGTCCTGGAGTTGTCCACAATGAATATTCTCTTTTGGTTCTCAGCATGTGTGTAATTATTAGGAGAAACTATTTGAGAGTGAGCCACAGACAGGTACAGGTCATTGTGACCAGCTGCTTAATTGTTGTTATTAGGAAGCATTTGGAAGTTCCTTGGGTGCAGTTTTAGAAACATAACAGTGAGAGAATCTCTGTAGATTTTGATGGATTTGTCCACTGTATTAAAAGATCATTAAAATGATTAGATGTGTAGTGCTGAAGCATTTATTTTCTAAACATATTTATCAAGACGGGTAATAATTATAATCTACTTGATAATATTATACACATCGCACTCCTTTTAGCTGATTTTTTCCCTGCAACTGTGCCATATTTTAATTAACATATTTGAAAGCAGGTATGAAAACTTCTGCATTTATAATTACATCTTCAGCATCATTGTGTTTTCAAGAAGGTGTATTTACCATACAAAAAAGGTCTAGAATTAGAGTAAGTTACAATGATCCTCAAGAAAATGCTGGGGTTATATGTGAAGCAGATGGCATTCCTTTTCACTGGGAAAAAAGAAGCAGCCTGGATGAAAACGAGCTTTTCTGTGTGGACTCAGGGCTTTGCTATGAAATGACTCAGAGTGAACAAGGTGCTTACACCCAGAATGACCCACTCATCGCTCTCTATGAATGCTCTGAGCCCAGAAAACTCCCTTTGTCCATCTTGCTTTTGAAAACATCTTTCATTGCGGTGGCTGTATTTGCCATTCTGTTCGCTTTCCCGTTTCTTAGTCGAATGAAGAACACGGAGACACGAGCTACCTCTTGTGTTCAGTCTCTTTAATTACACTCAGGGGCTTTTTCTGGTTTGGTTTTTTTTTTTTTTTTTTTTTTTCTCCTTCCCCAGAGAGGCTGGCCAATTACTTGTTTTTATTCAGATTTCAGATAATTTTCTGACAAATTAAAAACAGTTATAGTTTTTTGCTATTATGCAGACTGGTAGATGAGGCACTACTTCTACCTATATGTCTTTTAGTGAGATATGTATTTTTTTGAAGACCTTGTTATGGAAGAGCTGGTCTTCATTTTGCATAGATGAAAATTAGTAAATGTTAAAGATATAAAAGATATGAATTTACTAAGCTATTTTTTTTTAGATTTCTATTAAAATGATGCAAAATCTGTAACTTCTTCAGAGACATGTATGCCACTACAACTGAAGATGGATAAAATAACCGTAGGTGCATTTTTATGGCATACATTTTTTAGTGTTTGTTCAACAGACAACCAAAAGTGTATTGAAAGTGCCAACAAATGACTGTGACTGTTGGATCATTTTTTTTTCCCAGGTGTTTGGGAAGTCTTTGTTATATTTAAAAACTGTTTTGGGAGAACCTGGCCAGCTAATTTGTAATACTAATGTATCTGTTTTGTCTTAAAGGATTCAAATATGATTATCTTCTTTAAAAGGAACACATGATGCTACAAGCTTTTATAACATATTATGGTATTATCTAAGCTATCAAAATCATATCATTGCTTGAAAAGTCAGAGATCTCTGTTGTCTTTAGGAAGATGTTACAGGATACAGCTCTTTGGCCTTCTTAATTTGTGGACTTCTAGACATTTTCCTTTGTTAATTTCTGAATTGCTTCTTTCTATTTCTTCACTTATTCCAAGTATTGGAGACACATCAGATACATAAATCTATTTTCAATTTGAAATTAAGGAAGAAATAATAAGAATTTTTATAATAATTTTTGGAGGACAAAGACGTCTAATTCTGATTTGGTGTGATAACAGTGTAATTGCCCAAGTAATTTAATAAGATATTTATCTCCTTAATCAGGTAGTTTAAAAATTAAAAATGCTGCTTTATTTCTAAATTAGTTGTCAGCAGAACAGCAAGGTACAGGAGCATGACTGGTGTCAAGTGGAAATTTAGTGCTTGAATTCCAACACCATACTTGGTCCAAAGCAATAAAGCTGCAGATTTGTAAAACTGTCTAAATAAATATCTGAGAGCATGGTGGTGTGACACAGAACTTCCTCCTGCAACTGCAGAGTAGCACATAAGGGAAAAAGTGAAACATTCTGCTGTTTGTGTAAATGTTGGATTTGGGGACTTCTATCCAGCTTTTGTACATCCACATGCGTGTAAACGTGAAGATAGACTCTCTGTGACTCAGTAACTGAGGTTTTTTCAGAGGATATCTAGTACCAGCTGTAAATGAGAACGCAAAATATTAATAATGTATGGAAAAGATCACAAGTATAGGGACTTTTGAGTGCTTGACGGCAGTCTCCTCCATGATGATTTAATATGGTTTAAACACAGCAGTTCCTGTTTGTATGTGAGGTTAACTTCTCAGATGTTTAAAGCTGTCCTTATGAATAATTTGATCCCCCATTTATCCTTAAATTTTTGCTCTTGCATGCTTTTGATTTCTTGTTATTGACAGGTAGCCGAAGAAGATTTTCATTCTCTTAGTAGTTTAGTTGAGCCCCGAAATGTTTTTGTTATCCACAGTGTAGCAGGAATTTAGTGCAAAATATTTCTGCTTTTTCTTCTCTTTCTGTGCATTTTAAAACACCTGAGTTGCTTGTAGAGAGGCATAAGGATTAGTCTGTTTCCCATTTCAGTAAACGGTTCCATTAAGCACAGTATTTCTTGATTATGGGTTCTACTTTCTAGTTCTTTATTTCTTACAACATTTTGTATGTGACACGGATTTATACCACCACGCAGGCTTGTATATGTTTTACATGGCCTTGGAATATGCTCTAAGTGTTTTTATTTTTCTAAAACCTTTTCTTCTTTATGTTGTCACAACAGATAGTGAACCCAGGTGCCACTCTTCAGGAGTTTTGATTTTCTGGTACGGGGTATCCCTGGCTCATGTAGCACAGTTCAGTTCAGGGTGCTGAGTGGATGAGCTGGCTCACTTGTTAGTTTTGTCTGGATACAGTTTGCTTATGGGTTTCCCACAATTTGCCTGGTGTGTACAAGTTTTGCGGTTTATTTGTGCACAAAATCCAGTGGAGATCCCTTGTGAGACTTGTGTGTGAAGGTTTATTTAGATGGGAGGAAAATGGCTTAACGCTTGCTTTCAGCTGAGCTGTGGAAGCAGCAGCGAGCTTCCTTTCCATGGTCCTGTTGAAGCTCTGGCAGGGCAGGATGGAGATGCCTCACAGACTGACCAGATCATGCAGCTGCTGCTATTAATACTGTTAAATGACACCAATTTTGTAACATACCCAGTTTCAAATATACACATTTTCAAACATGTACATTTTCAAAATTTATTCACAGTGAACAGTTTACACTTGGGTGTGGTTACTTGTTTGTTTAAATACACTGCATTGCAGCCTTGGGCTTTTCTTAATTTAAGCCCTTCACTCAAGTTTTTTTTTGCTATATTAGATATCTCAGTCTGAATTGAAGGGAATGGGATGTGTGACTGCTGGGTGCACGTGGCTCTGGTAGGGGGGCTCTGGCCAAGCATTGGAGATAGCATTTATGTCCCTATGAATCTGACTGTCTTCAGTAAATGCTGCTCATCTCAAAGCACTATTTTCCCCTGGAAGACAGTACATTTAGTGCCAGACAAGTAGGTAAAGTCACTTCAAGGGGGAAGAAGTGTTTCACTCTTGTTTTATATACTTAGGAAGCTGCTGCTGCTTTTTTAATTTCCCCCACTTTAAACTGTTTTATCTAATTCAGGGTGTTTGAAGTTATTATTCTAGACAGTCACTTAAATAAAAATAAACAATTTAAAATACATCATTAAAAAGTATGTTGTTCCCAAAATGGAGTCAATGATGTGTCCCACAGGACCAGAAAATGAACCTTAGAATATTATGGACAATTTAAAATGGGCAGATTTAATTATAGCAGGAGTGTGCAATTACTGAATGAGGTATGAGAGACATGGGAAATGTTCCCATCTAAATAATGACCAGAATGTGCTTGTACTAATAATATTCCATAACACATTTAGGGCCCTAGGATTACAACACTTTCAGGTTATTAGAAGATGATGGTAATAGTGTGTTTTATTGCCAAATTACTACCATACTCTCTGAGGTATGAAGTAATATTAATGACCGTTTTCAATAAGAAATAACATTTTGCAACATCAGTAGCATTTAACCATATTAAAATATGTTGTGTTGTGCAGTAAAGCCCTGGGGTATAGAGATGAAAACTAAAGAGTTTAATTTTGAGATGCAATTGGGAAATTATTTGGACATTCAAAAAGCTTTAGCATAAAAATATATAAATGAAGTATGTTTTTAAACTATTTGCAATAAATAAAAGATGCATGTATATTGCCTGATTGTAATTTTGGTTTATAAAAATGTTAAAATCAGTGCTGGGCTTACATTCTCTTTAGTGTGCTATATAAAATTTCAATTATCTACATGTCTGTTAAATCTAGAAATGAACCAGTAAAAGAGAGAATTAGTACATATATGTAAATGAATGCTGCTTGGAATGCATATTAAAAATATTTTTCATAACAGAGGAAGCTTCATAGAATAGGTGACAAGATAACATTCAGTTTCTCTGGTAGCATATTCCCTTAATGAGGAGCTCTGTGTTCATACAATTTACCAACAGCCATTCTTTACAGATTTGTCTGCCTCTTTAACTGTAAATATTGCAATACTTGTTTTGCCAAGGTCAGATGCTCAGACTTGGTGACATTATTGTCATTGATCTAATCAACTGTAACTCTCATACCATCTGGTTAAGTTATTATGTTAATTCCAAGTAAATAAGTTAATTCCAGTCACTCAGAACTGCCAAAGATGGGAATTTTTATGATATCAAAATATGTCTCTGAAGCTAAATAAACCCCTCTGTACATCTTGTGTGTTATGGAATGTTGTAAAAACTAAAGATGTATTTTCCTGTGGGAGCATCACTTTCATTTGCTTAAAACAAATCTGAGTTTTATTTAGAGTCGTAAAAATAAGGAAATCATATTGTGGGTTTATAGCTACTGTAAAATACCATAAAATATTTCTAAGTTACCATCTTCTGTTGAGTCAGCAACTGAAGAGTTGCATATGATTCACATTCTAATTGTATACAATATCATTTTATACTATACGAATATAGTTAAATGGGCTCCATAGGATACATTAAGGATTGGTTTGCAGCCATGATCTTGTATTTAATGTCAGATCTGGAAGTGTCAGAATCACAAAGCTTAACAGGGATCTGTACAGAAATAAAGTGAAGAACTTGCTGTCTGTTGACTTGGCGCTTTAGTTCTGCTTAGAGATATGAAAGTTAAATCTGTCCTTAATTCTGTGCTAGATCATGGAGCTTCAGTCTGTTCTCCCTTAATGTACAAAGATCATGATTTGAGTGGTGAAAATTAAAGAGGTTACCTTCTAGAAATCCTTGGAATTTCTTTGAAGTTCATCATGAGAGTATCATTCTTGTGATGACAATGTGTCTTCATAAAATGAAGAAGCATTCAGGGTTTAAGCTAAAATCTGTATTTTGAAACTCTGGATTAGAATCACAAGAGTCTGATTAAATATTAAGGACTGAAAATCCTGAAATTTTAGTTAGGACTTGAATGAGTCCTCGTTCAGGTTGGATTTGATGTGTATCTTTTTTTGCCATACTGTTTTGAAATGGTCAGTTTGTGGCTCTTAACTTGTGACTACTCCAGCTGTTGCTCTATTTCTTATCTCACAATCATTTTGGTATTTAAGAATAAAATAAAAAGTCTTGTCCTAGTCATAATCAGAAGCTTGGTTAAGCCATGTCAGATAGTAAAATCTGGAGTCCCACAAGTCTTCGTGGTTTAGAGCTGTAGGGCACTGCAGAGGTGCTGTCTGGTTGCTTTGATACTGAAGCATGGCCTTGGGAGCCGTTGTGTCTAAATGAACAGAGTAATTTGAAAGGCTCTCAGGGAAGGACTAGTGTTTGGTGGCATAGTATGCAAATTACTTGCTTGGCAACATGGTGTGTAATGCAATTTGAGATGGAGTTTTAACTAGTCCAGTTTTATGCATAACTTTAAAGCAATATAGAGACTTAAATATTAAACTATTTATGTCGGTCTCACAGTCTAATATGGTTTATTAGACTGGATATTGTTTAAATAAAAGCAAATTTGCATATGAAGGTGTACAAGTGGATTAAATGGCTCTTGTAAATAGTGATAATAATGTGTTTTTGGTAAACACTGGTAAGTCTGAAATGTATGTGGTTTTCTGATGTCGGAAACAAGTAAATGAGCTCTTTCTTCCCATTCTGTAGTCAGAAGTGCAGTCACCTGCTATGAAGTATGAAAGTAGGGAGGTGTGGGATGTCTTCTCCTAGCCAGAAAGATTTATTTAAGCCAGAAGAATATTTTTAATGCATTTAGTTTGGCTGGCTTTGAATAAAATGTATCATGTCTCTGTCTACAGGTTTTTCTCTGTATTTCATAAAAAAAGAGGTGCAGTAACAAAGCCACTGTTTATTGAAACCAAAAGGTTTTTAATGATCCCTCTCAGTAGGAGGGAGCCCCAATATCTTCACAGGCGATACAAATGCATACATATGTACATACATATATATGTATGTACATATACAAAATATATATTAATATATTTAATGCATACCAAGAGGAACCACTTCTTCTGTACTCCTCTGTGTGATGAGTGCACTGAAACCCCTATTATTTCTGGGAACTGGAGTAAATGCTCTGGGATATCGTTGCTTTGGCCAGAGAGACTATTTACTAGTCTAGACTATTTACTTTCTAACAGGAAAAAAAAGATAAAAAAAGAAGATGGACTTAAATCTGAATAGAAAAAAGAAGTCCACCAGCAGAACATGGCTGCTGTGCCTCAAGATAGGAAGAAAATGGGAGCTATGGAGGGAAATGGAGCTGAAGTGGTATTACTCCTACCAACCTCGGAAACAGAGACCAGAAGGAGTTCTTAATTTTTGTTGAACTTGTTTTTTTGTTATCCCTTGCTCCTGGATAGACACAGCTGTGGTGTGGAGTAGCAGCTGGGCTTCACCCACATACCAGGCAGCGTGGGAGACTTCCCAGGGAAAAGGTGGGAGAGGTAATCCCCATCCCATGACCTGTCCTGTGCACTGTGGAGCCCAGGCTGATTCCGCATGCCCAGGACAGCTCTCTGCTTGCCCTGCTCTGCTGGGAGTCATGGCTAGAGAGGAGCAGCTGTCCAGTGTTGGCAAGGCTGGTATGGACAACTACACCTAGCCCAGGAAGAGGATTTTGAGAAATAGAAATATTTGCAATAGTCTTAAAACCATGTCAGAGATTTTTTAATTTTCTCATTTATAAAATCAAAGCATTCTTTGTAGCTAGTGCTGCTCTCACTGCAGTCATTATTTATGCCCTGGAAGCAGAAGCAGCCTGTTGTTTGATTTACTGAAGTAAGTGTAATCCCTTAGTGAATAATTGAAATTACTGGATGTAGTCAATAGCATTAGATAGCTCACAGAGTGACATATAGAGCTTTGGTGAAAGCTAATCTTTTTGTTTTGGCTTATCAAAAGATTCCTCCTCCTGATATTCTGCATAAAATTTTATCTGTTCCATATCGAACAGAGCTGTGAGTTTGTAGCTTAGGCAGTGACATTCCTTTCAAAATGCTGCTTGTGTGATGGATTTGCAAGTGCTGGGATTGGCAGTGTAGCAGCTCCATTTTCTGCATGGAAGATGCGCTAACTGTTCAGCAGAGGTCACTGTGAGTTTGTGCTTGAGACATTTTAATACAACTTAGCAAAATGTAGTACTGAAAATATTAATATTACGGCTAGGAAATTCTTGTGCCTGCATTAGCTTTGAAATGAAACACTGAATTTTAAGAAAGATCTTTTTTGTGAAAGTAGAAAGTGGAGGTGATTGCAAGATTTCAAAGAAGCCTGAATAGCCTTAAGAAATGTGGCATGTGTCCAGAATTTAGTCATCTTTAGTATTACTTACCAAGATTTATCCAAATGATGACTTCTGTAGAAGTGCCTCTCCCTCCTCCTCCTTCTCCTTCTAAAATGTGTTGCTTCTCCCATCCCCCAAGAGCCAGGTGTGTCAGTCCCTTGCACAAATGTTTTACACCTTCCTGAAGCTCAATTTCCCTGTTCTTAAAGGCCCCAAGATGAAGATTGAAAGGAGTGTGGTTTTCCTGTTTCTTTGTTGACTTACTAAAGGCAACATTAAAATAAGCTGTGAATTCCATCTATTTTCCCAACTCTGTATGTTTTGTCTTGTTCCCTTCATCATCACAGTAAGCTTTTAAAGCTATGTGGCAGAAAATAACCTTTTGCTGCTGTTTTCCCCCTCGACTGTGTACCTCTATGCTGCTATTGTCATGGGAGGGTCAGTAGTAGTTCTCATCTGCTGTCAGAGAATGTTTTCCAGTTACAAACAAACTAAACCACTCTTAGAGCTTCTGAAAAATGCCGGTTTAAAGCTTTTTGTTTTCCTGCTACCAATTGCTAATTACAGCTGTGAAAACTAGTCCTTGGAGAAATCTTAAGAGTCCCCCTTCTTCTAAAGACAACTTCCGATTCTGATTAACCAGAAGCTAATGAGTCTTTCAAGTCTTTTGGATTTTTCACTTGATCTTACTTCTTCAAGGGCTTGTATAATCTTATTATGGAAATAGTGCCAACAGATGTTTGCAATTTTGCATGCACTGCAGCTCTATCACTGTGAGGGCATGGGAGACTCCAGAAGTTGATTAGCAGAGAAAAACAGGTGGAGTTAGATTGTTGCTACACGTTTGGATGGAGCAAGGAACTCCAGTTCCATTCAAGAAAATATAGGGAAGAAGGAGTTCATTTAAGCATGGACATTGTAGGGTGGAAATGATGTTTGTGAAATTTACACTAGGAGTCTTTTGTTAGATCAGCAAATAGAGCCTTGTCTGAACATATATTCTCATTTTATGTTGACCCTTTATCAGTTTTATTTTTTGTGGTTGTACTGAGGTGAAGTAAGTGGAAAACCCAGCATGGTGAGCCTTGCAGTAAGTCATGTTCTTGTGACTTTGGAAACAACCAGTTTTGGTGGTTGCCAGAAATGGGAACTGTATCATTAGTTACAAGCCTCTGTATGGTTCTGTGGCTTTTCAGTTCTATTCCAGTTTAGTCATAGTACTGTATTTTGAATACCAAAAGACCTCAAAGAGTGTCCTGAGGGTGGAAGGACATGTAGTGGTGAATGGCATTTGTGTGTTCCTCCTCCACACTGTAGTGAAGTTTTCTGAGTATGCCTCATTCTCAAAGAAGCACCTGGGGCAAAGATGGGTGGCAAGGGGGTTGATCTGTCCCCCACAGGACAAAGAATTGTGGCTCCAGCTTTGGCAAGGACTCAGAAATTCAGATTCCATCTGCAGTTACAAGTAGCCTCCTTGGACAGAGCCTCTGTGGCCAGATAGGAGTTTGTAGCCAGCAAAGTTGGAGATGGAGTAGGAAGCTCCCATCCCTGTTGAGGGAAGCAGGTACCACAAGGCAGGTGTACAGCTATGGTCAGAGCAGAAGTTCTGAGTAGTCAAAACGGGGTTTGAAAACAGCACTGTTGGTGTGAAGCTGATGTTATCTTTGTTCCTTTCTCTGCAGGGTAATGAGGAAAAGTCAAATAGCACAAAGTGCAATAGGAGTACTGTAAACATGTATGTAAAATTTGTGGCCAGAATTTAAAAAATGTGCATAAAACTGTCAGTTCCCCCCTCCTTCCCCACAGTGTTTCTTCTCTGCAACTATATCTATAAACTGTTATGTCCCATCTAAATATTGCTTGCTGCCTTCCTGTTGGGTCTTCTGAAGATGAACTGTACTGGTTAGGATAACATTAAGGTAGTAACTAGCTGTAAGTCAGTAAGATCAACAGTTTACTGTCAGAGTACACCTTATCACAAATCTTCCTTTGACTAGGATACAAAATATCCTTTTAAATTTGTTGTCTTGAAATATTTATGATTGCTTCTGTAAAGATGAGGGGATGGAAGTAAGGCATTTTTGGAGATGTCTGCATGGATACAGGAAGGCTTTATGCAAATCATTGGTTAAAGACAAGAGTTTCCTGTCCATAACAGGTTAGTGCATCCACAGAGCATCATTCTGTGGCAAGCCTGTGCTGAAGTATTGCTCAGCTTGTAATGGTTCAGATGTTGCTGTGCAGGTACAGCTGGGATTCCTGGCACAGGTATTTCTGAAGTAAATAATTGTGGCTGAGCAGCTGCAAATAGCTGATCTTCCTCCTATTTATGCAATTTACAGAGTTTATGGATTTTTTCCTGTTAAAGAATTTAATGCCTATTGGAGTCTTGGTGTCTTCAGAATGGAAAGATTTTGGTCTGGCCAGTTTGCTGTTTTTAAATTTTTATTTTTATGATGTTTTTTTTCAAAACTTAAAGTGAGAGGACATATGGATTGGAAATAGGAAGCAACTCATTATACGGTCTGAGCAATGCTTGCCTGCATGGCACCAGGGACTCAGAGAAGATGATCCTTTCAGTCATTTCCATTCAGCTTTTTTAAGTCATCAGAACATTTTCAAATATTAACACAGAAATTGCCAACTCATCTTCAACTTCGTGATATAATGTGTATCAGTTTTCTGGTCCAATTCCCAAATTTGGTAAACAAAATAGAACCCCTTCACTTGTGCTGTAATTATGGAAAATGGCCATGATGTTGGGCTTTTCTGAATAAGATGGATGAAAAATCATAGTTTAGCTTATTCGTGCTAAGGTATGGAGAAGAACATTGTGACAGGAATAAAATTTAACACTTCTGTTAAAAAGAAATTGAAAATATTTCATACATGACACTAGTGGTAAATAGCATTCTGCTTGTTAGAACTAGTACCTATTGTGTGTGACACATCCAAGATATGAATAAGTTTTATAGAAAAACAGCTTGTTACTATCTTATTAAAATGTATTTTTATAACTATTAGTGCTATGGTGTGATTCTGCAGTCTTTTCAGTGAATATTCGTAGTTCTAAGACAAATACGTAAATAACAGTGAAGAAAAAACTTCAAAATTCAGCAGTAGTTGTGTGCTTCAAACCACAGTCCTAATATGATTGATTATCCAAACAGGTGAATCCTCTTCCTGACTTCTGCCATGTTGTTACAAAATCCTTTAACACAGGTAAGGCAGAGAGCATCTTCAAAGTCGCACATCATGGGCAGCCTTTACAGAGACATGGCATTGCAGTGACTTCCAGCTGCTGCTGTTTGCACTGGAACATGGAATATTGTTCCTAATACCATTCTCCTCCTCTCCATATCCATTTAGAGCATAATTCATTATTATTGTTACTTATTTGTTCTTACTTAGTTTACAAATAAATTATGAAAGATAAAAATAAGAACCTCACCGTCCCATTATCTGGGGACCAGCTGCTGCCCAGGATTCAGCTGAAGGGCAGTTGAGAAAAGTGATGAAGCAACTTCCAAAGAAAGGAGACTTAATCCTCATGCTTGCTTCCTTAAATTCCTTCCTCTACAAAACTGTATGTATCTTTCAAAACAATATATTTAGTGGCCTTTGATATACAAAGTATTGAAATGGTGATGAACAGTGAAATAAATCTTTCATTTTATCTCTACTTTGATTAGCTATTGACATTTTGTCTCTTTGTGATCCTCCACATATTAATATTTAATGTGCAAAAGGCAAGGAAATTCAAAATCTATGCAAACCTTCCATATTCTTCTCAGCAACAACCTTGCATAAGAAGAAATATGGACTGGTTATAAGGAGAAGTAAAAGGGCAGCCCCTGTGAGCTTGGGTTGGTTTTAGTTCTTTATAGGTTAAGTTCCACTTGGTGATAGCACTGAGTGCTTTCTACACCTTTTCAAATGCAGATACTGAACTGGGAGTGCAGTTAACCTTCCAAGCAATTACATATTCTCGTTTTGCAACCAAGCATCACTTTCATTGCTGCTGTTTTGGAAGTGTCTTTGTTTATTTATCTGTGTATATATAAGGATTTTGTAGTGGTTTTCAAGCAATGTCTCAGCTTGGGTTTTGTAGCTAATTACGATCTTTTCTGAAAGAGTCGTCTGAAAGAAGTTTAGGATGTTGCAAGTAGTTACCTAAATTGAATAGAATTTGGAAATTTTTTGGTCCAGATTTGGTAAGCATGTGAAAACTGCTTCGCAGCTCAGAGTATCACTAATCCAATTTGTTGATTTAAAAGATAAGATTGCTTGACTGTAAATTTAACTTAGGCAAGGTCATTGGGAAAATCTGGAATCAGCTAAACTGGGAAAAGGAGGAATGTCTTTGTGTGTGGAATACAGTCTTGATCTGCTGAAATTAATTTTCTCAGTGGAGAAGGTAAAGGCTTTCTTTCTTTCATTTTCTCTTTTGAGCTTTGTTGCCTTACTACATGGATTCTTAATCTTTCAAAACATTCAGAAAATTGGAGATTCTTCTGAAAACCTCCAAAGGGAAACCAAAAAGCTCTGTAAGGAAAACTGGCTGGTATTAGTGATTAATGTGCAAATTAAGATGATAAATAGCTCAGCATTAAGGCTGACCTGGGCTGTGGTAGTATACTATGGCAGCAATCTCTAATAAACCCAACAAAATAGCCTTTGACAAAGAATCACTTTCTCTGAGAAGGCCAAACATTTCTAAAAGTGTCTGCCACTCTACAAGATGTACATACTCTTGGTATATTTGTCAGTACTAAATGGATTTGCTTTTAAGCGAGCTAGCATATTTGCAGCAAAATTTATTTGTCCTCCTGCTGGCTCTTGCAATCAAGCATCATAAGTATGACTGTTCAGCATCATAAACTTTTTGACAAGAATGAGTTGACTGCTGAATTTCCTGTGGCTTGCAAGGTCTTGAAGCTGTTAGGTTAATGCAATAGAGAGTCTGCCCCAGCCTTGGTGGGACACGTCTGTGAACCTTCACCAGAAAGTGGAGATTCATGGTCCTCCTCTGAGCCACAGCAGTAGCCACATGTCCAATGGCATTTCCTCCAGGCTGAGGAGCACATACTCCAGGAGTGCTACAACATTTTGGACAAAATTTTGGTGCCTTGTTTATAAATAAAACTAAGGAGCATAATTCGACATAAGGACTGAATTAGTGGAGATGAGAGCTGAGCAGATTGCTTAATACTAAGATTTGTGAGTCACCTGAGATACTGAACATTAAATACATGCATACTTCTTCCTATTCTTAGGGATCTGTACACTTTCAATTCCTCTAGTACCCTTACTTTGGTGTCATCTGGCCTTTTGTGACATGTATTTTTATAAAAGCCCAATTGGGTAATGAAATATTTTTGTTAAAAGTTTGCAGCTGGAGCGCTATGAAAGGTCAGCTGATCACTGTAGAAAGTCCTTTTTATTTGTGTTATCGCTGCTCTTTGGGAAATTACTGTCTCTGTTCATTCCCTGGCTAGCAGAAGAAATCATGTAAGGACTTACCTGCTTCAGTGCGAAACCAGCTGGTCTCAGTGCTGAGCACGGGTGTTTGAACTAACCTGGGTGCCAAGGATCAGGTCTGCAAATCACACCCCAAAACTTCTGACCTTAATGCTCTTTGAAGTGTCAGTTTAGCTTCCTAAGTGTTGGGCCACCTTGTTTTTCAACTGTAAGATTTATTAAAAACTTTTTGCTTTATATTTATTGCTTCCATTATTAGAAAACAGTGAATTGAATTTAACAGAATCTTAATTTAATAGTAAAGAATACTAGTTTTCTGGATGTGTTTTTTTCCCTTCGTCTTTTTATCCATGTCATGGCTTTTTATTTTGAGCAGGGTGTGGATATATTTTCATTTCTCTTGGCTGTGTGCCTTTCCCACCCAGCCACACAAACAAGAGGGAACATCTTTCAATTCAGAAGTTGGCAAAAATAACGGAGCAGCAAAATTCCACCCTTGGGGAGAAGGTTAGGTGTTCTTTTAAGAATGTGAGAAAAGCAGCAGGTTTTGCCTTAAGGTACCGGGGTGAAAATTGGTATCTTTGTATGGGATCTTTCATTAACACATGGAAGAACAAAGACAACACATGGGAAGACATACAGAAAAGTGCTACTAGTTATAGAGAATATCAGCTTTTCCTTACTCAGGATTTGAGGCATTTTGGATATTCCTTATATGTATTTAGTTTTGTAGCTGGTACTGAACGATGTTTCTGCTTTTCTAAAATTCACTTTTCATCTTTAGTACCCTTGTTCAGAAGCACTGACATTACTCTGAAAAATTACTTCAATCTGATACAGTTTAAATTGAAAAATCATTCATCAGTGAGGAGGTGTAATAACAACATGTATGGGAATAGCTTCCTATTTTCGTATTTTATGAATAAACCAAATACAATAGATAATTCAATTACGAAGGATCAGAGAGTTTTAGTCTTGATCAGAGGGTGCACTGATTTATGCCATTAACCAATTCAAATACTTGCATTTGTCACAGATCTACTGTGGCAGATGGAGGGTCCCAAGGGATAATCTGCTGTGCTCAGTAGGAGCTAAAATGTAGCTTGCAATGAAACAGGCAGCAGCAGGAGAGTGACAAGGGGAGCAGCATAAGAGGAAGATGAGCAGCAGTCTTTCATGCTGTGTTCTGGAGCAGTATGGCTTTTTGGGTCAAATTAATACTAGAGTTAGTGCTTCTGCTGCAAAGTTTCTGTTTGGCTGCACTCTTTTACAAAGCTCGTAAGACAAGCCTTGTCTGCGGGTGTTTGCAGATTTTGAATTCAAGGTTGACATGAAGAAAACTTCTTGTTTCAAAACATCCATTGTGCTGGGAACTGTGGTAATAGTAGTAGTAAGTGCCTGAGTGTGTGTGTTTCTGTGTAGCTACTTAGACATAGTGGGGAGAACTCCTGTCATGCTGTCTCTGACAATAACACACACTTAACTGTAATTTTTACATTGGTTTCTAGTTTATCGATTGGAGATTGTGTAGGCTGTTGCTAGTGGGAAATCCTGGTAAGTGCAGCAGAGGTTGAGAAATAGTGCCTTGACTGATGGGATAAAGAAACCTTCTGTATTATTACAGAGGTCACTGAGGTTTGTAGAAATGTATGAATTGGCTGCTTTGTGGAGGGTGTATTTATTGCAATATTTAAGATGTGATATACTAACTGTGATATCTATATTCCCAGAAGAGCACAGTATTCTGATGTTCTAAAGTCACTGTTCATAGTCAAGCTCTGTCATTATCATTTATAGGGCACGGTCAATGAGATCAGCACTTTACAGAAATGAAGTTCCTGGTCAGAGGAGTTTTCATTCTAATTATGTAATTAACATGAATTAATTTATTAAATTGCAGATGAATGAGGATTAGCAAAATGATAAAAAGTGAAAAAACCTACTAAACTCCTCTATATTGTGGTTTTTTTTTTTTTTTTTTTTTTTTTTTTTTGTATGCACAGACCTGGACTATACTATCTCATTGAACAATTCTTTTCTGCAAGATTTACACACTGAATTTCCTGTATGGATTAAAATGTTGCCCCTGATAGGATGGAAGTCAAAAAAAGTTCTAAAAATAAAGCAAAGTTAAATGGCATACTATGATTGGATAGATTTAAAAGACGAAATTTCAGGGCACGTACATAATGTATAATGCATATATTGGTAAAATATTTAACATCTGTTTTATATTACTTGCAGTGACACCACTACAGCATTTTCTCCAGGAACTTAAAATTGCTAACACAGTTACATAGCTTTAAGTTACCAGGCTGCTTGGGACTTGAACATCTGTGGAGTAATTGTTTCTCTGTGATTTTTAATTCTTTCCCTATTTCCATAGATGGCTGGTTTTTCGTTTGTTTGGTTGGTTTTTTGGTTTTGTGTTTTTGGCTTTTTTTTTCACAGTGACAGTTGTAGTTAGCTGCCTAATTGCAGAGTTATTGCAAATCTTCCTTCTTCAGAGGCTTGCTAATGGCAGTAATTGATTAACGAGAAGCACGTTAAGGTGTCATTATATAACCACTGAAATGTTTCTTTCCATTTCATGGTCGGTGGCTCTTGTTGACCTTGCTGATTAGATCATAAATGCAGAAATGTCCTACTGGAAATTCTGAGGTTCAGCTAAGGGCAGGAAAGAAGATGCTTTTAATGCAGTGTTCAAAAATAATACAGAATTTTATTGCTGCATTTCACATCTATGATATAAATTGATCTTGGGAGAAATATTGCTCACAAAGCTAATTTGGAATATAGGCACAAAAGAATATAGACATTCAATATTTATTCTCTGATTTCAAGAATAGGTATTTGTGTTTCTCTTTCATAATACATGACATATGTATAGATGTATATACACACCTGAAAACTTTAGACTATGGCAAAATTAGTCTTTCACTATTGATTTTGTTGTTTGTTTGCCTCTTACACACCAACTTAAAAGTCTCTACCTGTATGTGTAAATAATCCATAGGTACTAATAATAGGTAGAATGATAATAATTACAAAACATGATTAAAATAATTATGTAACCAAATGAAGCACTTCCATGATGCAGTGCTAGAATTAAAGCTTTTTATGTACATTTTAAGTTTCCACACAATAGTTTATAAGATTTTTCCTCTTTGAGTATAATTTCTTGTGGCTGTGAAATGCAAACTGGAAACCACATTTGGCTTCAGCTGCTTGTGGAGAGCTTAGTTCTGCTGCCCAGAGCTCTGCTAATGCTGTGACACGTAGGAGCTGAGTATTTCCCTCAATCTCACTTTGCATGCAGGCAAGCAGGAAATAATCCTCATGTTTAACAGCGCTGTATGTAAGAAGAATATTTTCAGTTATTGACTGTGGGAGAGCTCAAGTGTTGGCTGGTGAAGATGTTTCTGCCCCTTTACTGAATTACCGATGTTCCACTTGCTCCCTTCCAGCCTCTTCCATCTTGCCTTGCTTTTGTCTCAGCTCCTTTATAGCTCCAGTTCCTCGTTCTTACTCAGGACCTTTTATTATCTGGTCCTAGTTTTTCCTTCCTTTTCCCTCCTTTGAAAAGATTTTTTTTTAATCTGCTTTCCTGGTGTAAGCATCAGTTTGAACCGTTACTAGTAAAAGTTTCTGCTGTACTTGGTGTAAGAGGCAAATAAAATCAATGTGCCCCAGCAACTGATGATAATTATGGGAAATGATGATCTAAATTAAACAGTGAACTAAAACTTGCTGTTATTTCTCAAGAACCAGTTTCTATAGGTTCTGTCAGTTTTCAAAAACATAAACATCAAAAGCCCTCCATGTTCTATCTGTTAGGTTTTATGGCTTTTCTGCAGCCCAAGTGAAATGTATTCAGATTAGCTGATTCCTGCGTTGCCATCCTGTCTAAACTTTCTTCCGGGCTAGAAAATTGATAAGTATCTGATAACCACTGTGGAGACAAAACAGAAACATAAAGATCATATGTTGTGTAATCATCCTGATTACTCTGAGCAGTACTATGCTGCAGGTTTCGCTAATCAAGATTAATTGTGATCTAGGCTACGTGAACTGTCATGTAGAGTGGATTGTAATTAAATAAAAATATAATCATTTTAACATTGTGCCACTAATATGTATTTACAATAGGTAGTACTTTTGAAAAGACTCTTTCTCCATACAGTGATTAGGAAGCTGAGTTATATTTTCTAACTGCACAGATGTTGTTAAAAGCTCATATTTCAGGCCATAAAGACTTATTATATTTGAGGTTGTACAGCAAAAGAAAAATGGTTTGTACATCTGTCTATTGTGTGAGACATTAAAAAAATCTGGAATGGTAGAGATTTATGGAAAGCCTCACTTGTGTGTATATATATATACACATACATATATATTTTAAATATGTGGTAGGTAATTTATAATGAGGTATTGCTAAGAAAAAAATGCTTTGACAGGTCTTGACAACTCAGAGAAAGAAAATATTTAATACTGTGTATAATAAGAAAATCGCCTCTGTTTCAGCTTTCTCAGCATGAGCTGACAGGTCTCAACTTGACTTCTTTCACATGGTATCTTTCAATTTTTATCTAGAATGGATTGTACAAATGCTTTTCTTTGAGGCTTAATGAACCAAAACGTTTTGGGGTATGTATACTCAGGTTGTTTTGTGTAAGGGCCTAAATCTCTATTTCTGAACATTCTGTTGTGTATTCTGACAACTAGAAATATAATAAGCTTAAATATTTCTCCTTTCTATAAGGAAAAAGGAGTGCCTCCTAGACAACCATACAGCAGCATACAAAAATATTTAGCATGCAAGTGGATTTCTTCCCATGTACAGAATGTTCTTTTGGGTGACTTTCCCCTCTGCTGCTGCTGTTTCCGACTCTTGACCATTGCTTTTATTAGATACTGCTTTGTTGGGTGTCTGTGCTTCCATCCTCGTGCCACTCAGCGATAATGGAGTACACAGACCTCTGAAGATCTCTAAATATGCTGGCTGGGTGTGTTCTCTGCTATCCAAGGCTCTGCCTCCCCATGGCTTCCTGCCCAGGCAGGATATTACTTCGAGAAGGTTGTTTACTGACCTTGCAGGGGTTCAGTGAGAGCCGAGCTGGGGCTGGGAGTGTATCAAACACGTGCAGGGAGGTTGTACTGATGCTCGCTGGGGGGGAAGCCATGGTGTTGTGAATAGAGTCGTCTTGTGTGCTTAGCTGAGATTTTATCTGTGAGCACCAGTTATAGTGGGCTTTTTCTAAATGTGATTTTCTTTTAGAAGATGTTTGTGTTAAAAGCAAAGGAAATTAAATTCAAATGTGCTCTCAGATATTATTGAGTCAAGCAAATAAATGAATAAAAGCAGGCAAGCTCTTGCAATGTCAGGGATCTTTCCCCGTCCCTCACAGGCTGGCTGGGTTGTCGTAGGTGTGCTGCCTTACGTGTGGTCTCCAGGATTAGGTCCTGCTCTGTGGTCTCCAGGCCTATATTACTCACTGGGGAGGCTTTAATGGAGTGACCCATAAGCGAACACTTGTGTGGGGGTCCTGTTCTGCTTGGAGGAAACATTTTTGAGCCCCATTCCCAACAGTCCCTTGTGGTGTAGCCACCTCAGCGGGTAACATGCAGCTGTGGATACAGGGTGACTCCCAGGGCCCTCTGAGAACACCCTCTGTTTGCAGCCTCAGACAGGCTACAGGACATCCCTGTTAATCTCTCATTTGAGTCTAGGCAATGAAAATATATTTTGTAAATAAACTATCTCAGAAAAAATTACTTTTTTAGAGAAGCATGATCATAATTAAAAACCACAAAGCATGTGGATTTTTTTTTTTTAAAGAATCATGTCAGGAATGACAGTATATTTTTCCTTTCTCGGTGCTGGAAACATAACAGAGACACTTCTAAAATGGGTCACCTTTATTTTATGAAAGTGTAAATATCATGCTGTGTGTCAGACAGTACTGAACCTGCCACATGTCCCAGCTCTTCTCCTTGGGAGTGAGTAGCTTTATGTGACCTCTGAAAATGATCAAACCTGTCTTATTTTGTGGCTGACTTTGAAGATGAGTCGCTCTAAATTGCTTGTGCCTCAAACACTGCAATGTCAGTAGCAGGGCTCTAATGAGGGGTGATTTCTCCCCCCCATTCCTGAGCTGCTGAGTGGGTCAGAGGTGTCGGTTGCACAATTGAGAGAGGCTGCTCTACAAGAGGGAAACAAGAAATCATCTCTGTGATTAAAACCATCATTTGGTCAACCTATATAACCACACACTATCAGAAATTTGTCTTTTCTAAGTAAATGTGCAATGAATATTATTTATCCAATCATAGTAAATGATTGTTAAGTAACTGTTAATTTCCCTACTGAATAGAATTAAAACATGTTATTAATCCTCAGCAGTCTCAGTTTTGCCCAGATTCATGAGATGGTGAACTTTATAACCATAGTTGAGTATAGACACACTAATGACACCTAGGTGTTTCTATGCCTTCATTTCTTATGTAATGGTGGATGCTTTTGGAGGGTACCCCGAAATCATGGGCAGTTTCTGTACTTGTGCCTGCTCCTGCTGTCGTCTTTTTTTTTAATGAAGACTTCTGTACTTTTCTGTGTATGTAAAATACGTGATTTCCTCCCTGTAGACACAGTTCTTCACTGAACTTGGACAAGGAACAGCTACACTCATTTTGTTGCAACTATTTAAACTGAAATTTAACCTTGAATATTAATGCTTTGCTGAGTCTGGGTTTGAATGGGATGAGATGATTGCAATAGGAAACGGATCCTTCTTGGCACTTCCCCAGGCTTCCAGGCTTGTGGAGGTGTTGCTAATGTTGTGTGCGGTTAGTTGTTGAGGATTTTGAAAAACAAGGGAATAAAATCACCTTATAAGACAAAATCCTTCTTTTTTTTTCATTTTCTCCTCACTGAGGAAGACCAGATAGTAAAGTCTCTGAGTCTTCTTAGCTCTACCTTATGTAAACTTCGGATTGCCAGGAAGTTATGGTATTACCAGTCAAAATAATAGTTTGACCAAGCACTCATTATATATTGTTGCTAAATTCTAATTGTGGAGGTAAAGAAAGGAAAGACCTCATTATTTTCCATCATCCTGTTTTGACCTTTGAGTTACTGATGTTTTTCATACATCTGTTTAACTTTTTGGCATTGCAAATGTCTCAATTCCGCTTCCTTTTAATAAAAGTGATGGAAAAGAAATTATAATTTCCTTACTCCTTATCTTTATATATGCTTTATGAATTTTTTTAATCATTAATTTTGCCTTGTATTTGAACTGTTTCCTTTCTTGGTTTTTGTAATAACAAGGATTTCCTTACAGTTTCAAGAACAGCTTTAACTGGGATAAACAAATGTGTACAAAGAAACCTCATTTGTGTAATTGTGTTCCTACATATGTTCCACAGTTTCCCCTTGATCTTTAAGTAAATGATAATAGTGTCTATACAACACGTACAAATATAATTTGTACAGCTATATATACATACACTGGCATGTATGTTCTAACTTAGGCTATTGTCTCTTAAATTCTTTCATGAACTGTCGGTTGACTTGCTCCCTGCAAGCTGATTTTCTTTTACAGTTGAAGCCTTTCTAGGAGATACAGTAAAATGAGATTAGGGTTAGATTTCCACTAAGTAATCTATATGGATTGACTATTGCTGAAGGCACCTTTATTTCCTGAACAAAAGAAATGTGACTTTCTGTGCTTGGGTTTATTACTTTTAAATTAATGTGACTAGTGTAAATCAGATAGGCTTAGTATGCCAAGTATAGTGCAGCTATTTAATACTTTGATGAAATGTACTGGAGCAAATGGCAACAAGGCATTTTACAAAAGTAATCATGCTGCTGAAACCACCAAAAGTCTGTGTGGTCTTTTGGTTAGGCTTTGATTTTTATGAACAAAAGAGATATTCTGGTCTTCGGAGATGCTTACTGATTACTTAGGAAAATTCATCTGTGATCTGACAGGGGGTCTCTATTTCACTTGTGATTTGATTTTTTTGCTGCCCCCCTCAGAGATTCTCTGTAACTTGCTATCAGTCCTTCTGGTAACTTTGCAAGTTCAAGGAGTTAAACTGCAATAAGCACTTTAATCTTACAGGACTTAAAAAAAAGAGGCAACATCCACATAATTACATATTAGTATAAAAAACTGTGGTTTTCACAATAAAAATGCTTTTGGGAGTTGTTCTCATGAAATTTTTAATTTAAACAAAATACACTTTTTTATTCTTAACAATAATCTTATCCATCACTGGCTTTACCAGAATATGATGTTTTCTCTCTTTACATACACTATGCATGAACATTTGTCTGTATTGGACTTAAATGAGCTAAGCAGGCCACCAATTAGTAGTAATGAATCCTTCACAGCGTATTCTAAAGGTTGCCAAACAGCCACCACTTGTGTCATTATTGGATGCTTTATTGAGGCTTGTAGTAAATGTTGCTTAGCTCTTTGGAGATGTCTTGTTCCTCTTCAGAGTTTGTAGACTTCAATTTATTTTTAATCCTGTGATATAGGATCACTTATCATCTTATTTTTGCATGTTTAAATTTTGCCCCTACCTTGCAAATACACTCCACTGCTTGTGACATCTGACTGTTTTTCATTCTCTCTCTGTGTTGGTCATATTGCCATCCACTGTGCAGCTTGGGCGCTTCATTTAAATACAACTTCTAGGAAAGGTTGATTGTAGATACTCGAGATCAGAAGAGGTAGATAGTGTTATGCTCTTTGTTTTACTGCATTTTTAAGTCACTTACCATAAATGTAGTTGTCCCCAAGCCTGGGCTACTGATACCTCACTTCTTCTGTGCTAAAATGCTGCTTTTTTACCTTCTTGTGGTAGGTGCTTGGACAGAAAGGTCTGACGTTTTCTTTTGTGCAACCTTCCTCTTGGGTGGGGAGCTCTAACAGGAATAGTTGCACAATTTAACTTTAACAGTTTTTATTCTTCCACTGGGAGTGTGAGGACATGAGTACACAGGAAACAGAGCACTGCCGAGGTGGGCTCCGAGTCTCTGTTCCCGAAAGTTCATCTGACAGCAGAGGGAGCCTTGGTTCACTCACCTGAATTACATGCATGCATTTCAATTATGCTGATACCAATTACAAGGAAATTTTTCCCTGGCACAAGCGTATTGGGACTGTTACGGAGTTGTGGCTGGCAATGCCTCATGTCAGCCACCAAATATTGAGCCTTCTAGCTTGCAGACTTAATTACAAATCCGTGGTTTACTTCTGCAATCTGTTGTGCTCAACAGTGCTGGGACTGGTGATAAGTCTATCAGTTTTTACTTGGTCACTAACACATCACCAGCATTAAATTCTGAATGGCAGCCTCTGTGTACACTGCCCAGGCTATCTCTGATAAAACATTAATCATTTCAAGGTTCCATTCAAACCCATTGATAGAAATTGCAAAATGTAATTTAGCTTTCAGAATAGAATTAATGTTTTCTAATAGCTCTAAGGTATTCTATGATTTATTGGTTCCACTGCTTGAGGGTTTTTGTAATCTAAATTGGTGATTACAGATGATACACAACATTGTGTATCATAAATAGGAATTATGTGTCTGGTGAAAACGATAATGGGTTTTTGTAACTTGTATGTATATTAGTACGTTCAGTAGTATATTAACGCCTTTTTTAGAATTGGAAGATGATTTTGCCCCCATATAGATCTTCCCAGCTCATTCAGTCAGTGAATCTGCTGCTGTTTACTGGTCCTCCTCTAATTTGATAAATATGTATTGCGTCAGAGCATCATAAAATGAAAGGTGCACCTGTGGAATCCTGTTTTCTGTGATATGCTCTTCTTTAAAACATGCTCCTTATTTTTTGCTTGTTTTTGAGGAGACAATTAAGACTGTAATACTGTTTATGATTCTTGAGGAAATTTTAGCCTAGTGCTTGATTGGTGATGAATGTATTTTCTGGTTATATCTGGGAGGATTATTTTTGCATAGCCAAGTCCACCATTGGATGATCTTAGTAAACATGGAGAAGATGAAGGGAACATCTTTGTGGACAATGGAAGTTTTATATGTTGCCCCAAAGCTGAGGAATCCATAACTTGTCTGAAAGTAAGTGTGATACCTATAGGAAGTTATCTGGAACAACTGGCTTATAATAGTGATTTGTAAATTCTTCCCTTAAACATGCATTAATTTGCTTTAATTTAAATCTTATGAGGAACAGATGTTAGAATACACCAACTATTTCTTGCTTTTCCTTTTGTTCTTTATAATGTGAAGATACGCAGTAAAAGTTAATGTCAAATTTAAGTAAAATTATTGGTGTAGTGATTTTTTGATAGAAATAAATCATATTTTTAAAAAAGGTATTTCTTATCAAACAGTGCAAATCCACGTGTATTTCTTATTTATTGTCTATACATCTAATTATAGAGAAACTTGCTTTAGACAAGACTTTCAATGAAACAGGAAGTCATGTATTACATTCCTCTTAGAATTTATAAAGCACTCTGCTTTCATGGTGATGACCATTTATTATTATTTTTATTATATAAATACTTAGATAAAGAGGAATGGGTGCCAGCAGTGAATTAAATAAAACCCCCAATTGATCAATAACTCAATTTTATTGAGAATTTCTTTAGAAAATACAGTGGTATTAATCAGGAGAGAACACTTCAAGTATAAAATTCGATTTTCTTAGGGGAAAATCAGTTTGTTTTATCAAAATCCTAAGGTCTCTTTCATCCTTTCTCTCCCCATCATACAATTCTTCTTCTGCAGTAAAGCTAAATCAGATTTGTCTGAAGCAGTAATTGGTGATTATCTCCTAACTGCAAGACATAGTTGAGCCTCTTTGGTTAATCCTATCTTGGTTGCCATCTATAGTGAGTCACAGCAGGGCAAGGAAAAGAGGAGTGCCATGTGATTTCATTTTTCCTATGAGGTATAATTATGTCCAAGAGCTCTGCAAATTGTGGAAAAAAGGACAATTGGACCTTGCCAAAGAGATGTGAAATGGGTGGGGTGGAGAATGACTTCCTGCCTCAGTGTAAGGTTCTGTGTCTTGCAAGAGGGATCCCAGGTTGTGTTCACAGAATCACAGAAGATGCTGAGCTGGAAGGGACCCACAAGGATCATAGAGTCCAGCTCCAGGTGCTGCACAGCACCATCCCCAGGAGTCACACCATGTGCCCGAGAGTATTGTCCAAATGCTTCTTGAACTCTGTGTGGAAAAGTAAAAACCTGCATGGAAAAGTTTTTGTAATTTTTTAAGCTTTCTTGTGTACTCTAGCATAATCTGTTCATTATTTGGACTAATGAAGTGTTAAGAAATGAAATTTACCTAATGGAAAAAATCCCTTCTTTATTTTACATAGAAATTAAAAATGAGAACTGAGGATTATTTATGCTTATGCAATGTTCTACATTCTATTAAAAGCCTGGGTTTTGCTTCACACTTGAGGAAGGATTTATGTGCACTAAAGCATCATTATTATTATTGTTGTTATTATTAACAACGGGGTGGTCTAATAAAAGTTATCTATCACTTAAAATCCTGACTAGCTTGTTTTATTGATGCATCTTAACATCACTTTGTCAAAGATAACACAGTCTCTGTAGAAGCAAGTCTCTTCTGGGAGATGTGGAGAACCTTTCAAGTGACCCCTGTTGGAGCCAAGAGAGTGATTTATAATTTTATTAGCAAAGTTTTCTCCTCCAGACAGCTTCATTAGATGTTTTATGGGAAAAGAAGTGTTTTAGAAGTCCAGCCTCTAGTTTGTTCTTTCACATTTATATCCCAGAAAACCTGACTGCACCCTTAGTGCCAGGTTCTTGGCTCCTTGGCTAGAGTCCCTATTGCTATCAGAACAATCCTGTGTAGTATGGGAAAAGCAAAATGGTAATGAGATTGCAATTTCATAGTTTATGAATTCATTGTGCATCCTCTCTCTCTAGTCTGTATTGCTTTCAATTTTGGAGAGCAGATCAATATGATAACTTACATATCAATCTCTAGGTAATGTTGCATAAAACTAATAACTGTAAAGGAACTTTTTCATAAATTGCTGATATTTATGCCTTGTGCTCTTTTAAAGCATTTTTTACAGTATTTTGATACACGCTTTAGTGATAATGTGGTGGAAGGAAGATTTTTCTTATGTGAATAAGTCTTTGATATGTAATTTTGTTAGTGCAAATATATATATATCTCCCAGAGCATCCCATTTTCAATTTACCATACATTTGAAATGATGTTTTCATATTCTTACATCAGCAGAATGCTTTGTTGTCTTACATATTGCTGTAGAAAATATGCTGAAAATCTCTTCTACCTGGTAAAAATCTATTAGTTGTTCCAAAAAAGCATCTTTACAGTATTAGGACTGTATCTTGTATGTTTGTATGATAGAGTAGACTAAATTTTCAGGCCATGGGCAAATCTTGTGTATGCAAAATCCATTTTTAGCTACTTTGTGACTGTCCTTAAATCCCGTCTCTTAAAATGTCAGTTGATCAGAAGCAAAGCCTCTAAAAAAGCTGTAGCACAACATCTGTGAATCTCCTGCTTCTTGTGTTTGGTGCATTGCCTAAGACTGCCTGGGATGCAGCCAGGCTCAAAGGCTCAGTCTGCAAGGTTAACACAGAGACATTCATATCATCAAGAATACGTTGAACAGAAAACACTTAAGAGAGTTTGTGGGGAAAAAAAGTATTTAATTTATTAATAATTGTTATTAGCACTTTGTAACTAAGTAACTTCATATAGATCTCCCCATCTCCCCTCATCTTGAGAACAGCTGGTATATACAGTTAAGTGTATGATATGCTGGACATTCCTTGTGTGTCCCTTCCAACTCAGAGTATTCAGTGAAAAACTCTTAAGAACTGCAAGCAAATGTCCAGTCATTGTAGGGGAAGGTACAGCACCGTGAGCACTGACAGTGCTGAGGTTCTCTGAGTAGTGCTTGCACCTTGTCGGCTCTGGTCAACCCTGTGGACACCTGTAAGAGAATTAAAGATCATAGTTGCCTCCAACACTGTAAAGGCCACAAGAAGGAACTTACTGTAAGATAAGCCACCACATCAGGAGCACGAGATAAGCGCAGAAGAGAGGAATTTGCAACAGAAAGGTGCCAGTTCCAAGCCTGACAAGAGGTGAGGTTTGGTTTGTGCGTCTGGGTTAATGCATCTGGACAAAAATTCCCTACTGTGGCAAACTGTGGGAAAGGAAGCAACTGCTTATACACATATCACTCCAAGTAATGGGAGTGGCATCTACAGTCCGTGGATACCTGGAACTTGGACTGTATAAAGGTGGTACCCCCAGAAGAACAGCTCTGGGACCATCACCAAAAAGCCCAGGGTGAAAGAAGGACCAGCTGGATGCTGTTGGATCCATGGGGGGGTGGTATCTTTCTACTTAATCTGGCTCACTCTCTCTTTTCCCCCCCCGTCTGGCACCCCCTTTGCTCCCCTCCTCCGTTTCTTATTCCTTTCTCTCTCTCTACCTCACATTTACTGTTAAATAGAATCCGTACCTATTGAGCTTGGCACTTGGTCTTGTTTGCACCTTAATTCGGACAGAGGCATCTCTCAATAATCGAATTGCAACAGCACCTGTTAATTAACCTCTGTGTCCTTAATTTTCATATTTTTGTTGTGCTCTTCTTGCTTTCTATACTTGGCAGTTAAGTTTCAAATTCCTTTTCAGAAAGTGCTGAAACTACTGATGGTGTGCAGTTGGCTGTAACTTAGGTAAAGTCAAACACAGAGATTTTGTCCTTAAAAGAGAAAATATTAATAATTGATGCATCTTGTTTAGGCCGAGGGGCTATGACAGTAGTCAGATTTTTCTTCTGATTTCTAGTTAGCAGGAAACTGTCACAGCTTGCTTTATTTTCTGGAAAAATGTTCACTTTCTTGTGAGACATTTTTAGTGCCTAAGCAGTATAATTACTGCTCTTCTAAAGAATAGGGTTTTGTTTTGTTGAATTGCTAATGGCGTAGTTTTACTGAGAATTGGTATGTGCATTTTCCTGCCATCCCCCCAATGATTGTAAAAAGACACATGGGGTTTTTCTCCCCCCTTACGTATTTCTTATGTATTAGACAGAATTCAGAGTGGGTGAACAAGGAACAACAGGCAAATTTCTGACCTGTTACTCTATCTTCTTGTTCCTGCAAGTCTGTCAGAATGCAATTTCTGAAAACGAGTAACAATTACATAACTTCAAGCTACTTTTTGGGGCAGAATAGTGGTATGCTGCTTTCAGCATTTGCATTTTCAATATTATTGTGTGATGGTGCATGATGAACCTGGCTGGTGAGGTCAGAGCAACTAATTTCCTGCTGATGTGGGCTGGCTTTTCAGAAATGGTAACAGGATTAAAATTCTGTGGCCAGGAAATGTTGCCATCTCTAGTTGTGTGCTTGCAGATTTTGGGAATGTATACGTTCATGGATATTATGTGCTGCATATGAAAGAAATAATTACCTGATTTGGTTGTTTGAAATATGAATTCCCATTTCTTAGATAATTACTGAAGACACAATTATATTTAACTGTTTGAACTTTCAGTTTAATAAGTATTTTTGTAATTATGGCTTCTTTTTGTTCCATTCAGAATTCAATGAGAGATGAGATTTTTCTTTTTTTGGTTAGTCATTAGTATTCATAGCTCTATCAGACTGCAGTTCAAACTCTTCACTTGTTTTTGTCACAAAAGATGATGGAGCAAGGTTGCTTAGAAACACTGAGCCACACTCGCAATGGGAGATATCAATCTGTTTTGTGTATTCACCTGCACATGCAAGGCAGAAAATTGAGTTTTTCTGCAGATTATGTTAATTCGTTGCAAGTTTCTTTTATCTGTAGTATGCTTAAATACAGCTAAACAGACATTTTGTTTCATTAGATATAGTGAGAAACTGTAAACTACAGACTTTTTTTAAAACAGTCATTTCAAAGTATGTGAGTTCTAATTTGCTTGCAGGGCTTCCAAAAAGAAAGTGTTACTATTCTTGGCTGAGTTAATCAACTTGTCTTTTATTGACAAGTTGCAGAAATTGGAGATTATTTCACGATCTATTTGAAACAATTTTTTATGAGTTCCCAGCTTTAGTCTTCAGTTCAAGAAAATACGTCTGCTTGACTAGCAACAGCAATTACATTTTTCTCTAATCTACTGGAACTCTTGATCTTTTTAAGACTGGCCTAAAAATAAACCAAGTCACTCAAGTTATACAATTTTTGATCTTTTCAGCTATGAGTAACTTTGCCTATTTTTAGACCAGCTGTAATTGTACACTAATGTGCTGGAAAAGATAAATGTAGCTTTTAATCACTCTAACTTCTAAGCATTTCAATTATTACACTTATTAAATATGCTGAAAATGCATATATTTCCTCCTGTGAGTCTGGAATAGACTTTAGTATATTTTTAAGGGACTCAAAATTTTCCTATCACTGAGCTCCTAACTCTCTTTAACACACAAGCTGTTGTATGGGGGGGCTGTTGACTTGGGACCCTGCTTTATTTTCCTTACTTTGTGCTGAACTCATGCTCTTTACATCCTAAAGAGCAAGAAGCCAGGTTAAAAGTTGCACAACAGTGCTTTTATAAAGCTATAAAATATAGGTAGTTCATACAGTAAAACAAGAGAAAATAATTCTTAAAATTATAGTGATTCCAGTGTAGTAACAGACCAATAAAATGACAGGTGTGAATAAGCAGGAAATAATTTAATTCTCAGTTTAGTTTTCACTAAGATTTTAATAAAAATCAGAACCAAGTAATATAATTCATTAAAGAAAGTGTTGATAATAATTGAATTATTCTGATGCCCATAGATATCTTTAAACTGCATCTTTGTGTGAATATGTTGCATGCTTTTTAAGTAATTGAGTCTGACTTTTCATATAAAAGATAAGCTCTAGTAATAAACCCAAACCAACCCCCAAAACAAAGCAGAAATTTATTATGACGTACATCCTTTGGAGTTGTTACAGGAAAATATTTCTTTTTAAAATGTATTATAAATACAGTGTAACGTTAAGGAGGAAATATTATCTCTAGTACTTTAACTTTATGGTGCCCCCATTGTCTCCTGTAGCTTCTCTTTAGATCAGGTGTGGGTCACAAGAAAATAAGATCCCAGAACTATGGTCTTTGTCTTACCACACTTCTGTTTTTTCCCCACACTGTATTGTCACAATCCCTTTTACAGTTTTGTGTTGAATACTACTTCACATTGTATAATGTTGTTATATTCCTTTTAATTTGACTCTGCATTGATTTCCTAGTCTGTGCAGTTGGTTTCCTTCCTTTCTGGCTCTTGATGTAGCAGGTGGCTGTATGTTTGAACACAGCTATGAACCAGCTGTGCAGATATCTGGGCAATTTTCAGTCCCCTAGTTTCTTATTAGGAAATAATATTTTGAAAATACATGCTTATAATGCTGAAAAGTCAAAACGCTATCCAGTCAACCAGGTACCTTTCCTGAAAGAAATACCATGGAGATGAGCTTTGAGGAGGGCAGGTAAGGTGTACTCATGTGTTAAGAATGGATGAACTATTACTGTGGCTAAGTAAAATGTGCATTCTTCATTACACTTTTCAGGCTGTTCAGACTGTGTATGAAAACAATCCAGGATTAAAACCATCCATGTCAGTAGTTGCTAGTGCAACTTCACTACAAAGTTGTGCTCTGAATGAGATCCCAGCAGAAAATACAAAACCTCCTACATGTATTAATACAAGAGGAATTCTCAGGGGAGAGTCTGTAGGTTGGGTAAGGCAAATGCGTGAGGAAGCAGAGCCAAAAATATTCTCAAGAGTAAAATTGAGAGGGAAGCAAGTTGAATATTCTCTCATTTTCTTCTGAGTTTGTCTCTGTTTCTTTCTCCTGGCTCTGTGATGAGTCCTGCCATTTCCTTACTGCAGGAGCCACCAGCAGTTTGTAAGAGCAAGTGTGCCCAAGCCTCTGCCTGCTGCCTTCAGGCTGCAGTGCAGAGTGTGTCTTTTTGCAGTGTTTGCTATGAGCTGCTAGCATCATTTTAGCGCATTTGACACCAGATTATGAGGTCCAGTATTGCAGGTTGATTGTTTGGGTGTTAGGAAAAGGATGGGATTGACATGCTGTATTGATGAAAATGGAGCTGGCTATTCCTACAGACTCTTCCTGTATATTCGTTAGCTAAGATTTGTTAGGTAAAGCTGCAGAAGGAATGATGACTGCTGTTCTCACCTCCCTTTACTCACCCTAATGACTATTTGAATTCATATTTCATAGCTCTAGGGTAGGTATCTTTTTCACCTCTTCTGACCTCCCTTACTGCTGACCCTCAAATCACTCCCCCCCCAACCTCACCAACAAAAAAGCAGGAACAACCAAAAAAGCCCTAAGCAAAACCAACCGAGCAACCAATCACTTGAAGATACTGAACACCAGGCACAGAATTCAGTTTTTGGTATGACAGTGGGTGATAAATAAGTTGCAGGAGTATTTTTAATATGCTTGAACAAGATTTTTTTACCCATTTGCTTCTTCTTGGTCTTAGTTTCAAAAAGTTAATACTTAGTTGTGGATGTATGCTTGTAGCTTCTCATGACTAGAATGCTCACATATAGCAAAGGCAAAATTTAATTCTGATGCTGCCTTCTCAACAGGTTTAGTAAAGATCATTTGGGGGCTTTTCCTTCTACTAAAATCAGAGGGTAGGAATTTTTAGATTCATAATTTCTGTGAGTTCTTCTGGAAGGTGAGTAGTATGTGGTACATGGGGGAGGGTTCTGTGTCAGTGTTTCAGGAATGAAGAGCAGGATCCATTGGTGAGAGCTCAAACACACTGCAGGAAGGACATGGGTGTACAGAAACTGTTTCTCTTGCTGCAGGGTAGAAATCAAGGGGATCCATATCTAAGGTGGAAAGATTTTAAGGTCTTAAGTAAATTTTAAAACTAGAAGGCAGCATTATAATGGTTAAATCGAAGTGACTTTACTTTATTAGGCAGAAATATTCGTTGTCTTGAGCCCCCAAATCTTGTATTTGTGCTAGAGAACCTCCCATTTTCACATGCACAGTAAGACTGTCTTTTTTTTCATTTTTTCTAATGCACAAGCTAGTTCACAAAAGAAGCTTGTTTAAATGAGTTAATTTGGTGTCATTATTATTCAGTGTATCAATTGAAAGTGGCTTGTGTTTTGCTGGTATTTGGGAGCTTTTATTATAATAAGGCACAGGTCTATGCGTCTGTGTAGAACACATACATCCTTTATTACCAAAAAATTCACTTTGTGTTTTGCGACATTTTTTCTTTTTTCTTTTTCTTTTTTCTTTTTTTTTTTTTTTTTGAGGAAAACCAATTGTTTTTCTCAAACAATGCGTCGTTGCTGTTTTTTTCAAAGTTAGAGTAAATGTTTTTTTCTTACCCTACTTGTTTAGGACAGGGCTAAACCTATAAAATTGGCTGAAAATTTCCTTGACATACAAAAAGGAATAGTAACTTGCACACTTTTCCCCTGTATGCATTTTTCATTATAAGAAAGATTTATTATTGGTAGTATGACCCTGTGAATTGAGCCACTTTCTGCAGAGCATTGTTTCAGCACCTAGAGCACCAGGAATTATTGGAATGCATGTTTTGCATTTTGATTTCCATCCTATAATGTTGACCTTTAGTTTCTCTTCATTTTTGTCATGTTTGCCTTTCTTTGTGCTTAATGGGTATCAGTGTTGCTTTTTCTTCATATTGATAATAGCTTTCAGTAACTTCTGTCTTTGTTCACTGGGAGAGATAAATGGTTTAAACTTTGATTAAATGCCATGTTAGATGTTGAATTATTATTGATAAACCCACTGCTCTAAAATCATGCTTAAATCTGAGTGTATTCTTTATGTTCCTCTGGAACTGCTGACTGTGTTCAGTATGCACTTCTGGTACAACTTTGATTTCAGAGTGAAATGGAAAACATTGTGAGAAAAGGGTATATTGATTTTTCTTCTAGTTAAGCAATGGTTTTCCAGGTGACAGAGCTCAATTATATTATACTGGTTATTGGACTATTTAACATATGCCTTTTTAGTGAAGTGATTTTGAACAGTAATATCCTATATCTTAATTAAACCAATATTTTGAGGGCAGCTGGATAGAACATACATTTGAAAATGTAAATGTCAGGTATATTGTACCAAGGCTTATCTGTTAAATACTGTGAGGTTACTGCCCAGATGCGGCTGCTGGGAATAATAACAATTGTTCAGCCTTTTCTTTTTCTGTTGCTGTGTAATCAGCTTATGATATTTGTCCATTTGATAACTACCAGAAAGTGTAAATTAGAGTAAGTTGGAAATGGATATAAGACCATGTTATTTAAATTTTTAATTACTGAGATGGAGTAGGTGCTCCATGGGAGGTCAGTCTGCAGGCCTCTCCCAGCAGCCCTGTCAGAAAATTCTACTTAATGGTAGAGGAAAATGCTGAAAGAGAAGAAGTGTTTTGAATGACAAAGACAGCTTAGTCACTTAAAGGAAATAAATGCACTCTTTAAAGTAGGTGAGAAGCTGGCAGTGTGTAGTGCAGGCATGGTTTGTGTTCTATATATACACTTTGTATTTTGAGGTATCCTGACTTTGTGCTGTGTGGGCATATGAGTGTGTGTGTGTAGGGAATCACAGTTTCAGTGAGTAGTGATACATTCATGGCCTGTTTGGGAAGCACTGTATAGATTTAGTTAGGGGGGTTGCAGTTTCTGTATTGATCTAAAACCATTGCAAATAAAAATGAAATTACTGGTAATAGGATCTCATTAACCTTGTTGATTTATACACGTTAAAAGCTCTAAAATGCTGTCTGCAAGGTCTTTAGCTTCCAGCTCTTTCTCCCTTCCCTCATCCCCAAGGAGGTGTCAGTGCTACCAGTGCCATGTACAGTGAACTGTATCAGTGAAATCAGCTCTATAGCTGGGAATATTTTAATAATTCAGGAAGAATAATGTATTTTTGGGTTGCATGTTTCTGCTTCTATTAAATAACAAGGACAGTTCTGAGTTTTAAAAACTGATCAGGACAGCAATTCATGCTAGAAGTACTGTAGGGACAATTTACAACTACTTTCAGAAGTGTTTTCAGATTAGACTGGTGTGGTGATACATATGTAAATATACTGATGCTATCCCAGTATAGTGTGCCAGTATGACAGAAATAAATAGCCTGCATCTTATACTCTAGCACAGTTTTGTATTCCACTTGGTTTTTCCTACCTTAATGTAGATTCTCTGAATGATACTTAAATATAGAATATGAAAAATTTAAATCTCTTTGAAGTTAGCAGAAGAAAGTGACTTCTCATCTATAGATGAGCAATCAAGTTAAAAATATGACAGTCTATGTTTGAGGGATAAGTAAGTGGCTGTCCTGTTATCCCAGAGCTTCTGGGTTGTTTTGCAGGATGTGACCTTTCAGTTCAGTGAGCACACAGTTAAGGGTATCTGTAGCCCTGTTTCTTTCTTAAAATAATTCAGAGAGACTGGGGAGAAGAACAAAACCCAAAGGCTTCTCCTTGTAAAATTTGGTGGTATTTACCTTCTTGCTAGCAGTACTTGATTGATAGCATACGTGTGCATGCCATGGCTGCCAAATGCTGATGCATTTCTCTTTTGGCTTTGGTGCACATTTGACACAATTTGGACTTGGAAGGTTTTTGTTCATCTGGATTGGTGAAAACTGCTGGCTGAGGAAGCTTGTTGAGTGATCAGGCAGTCTGAGTGTAAACCTTTTGTTTTGGAAAAAGATTAAAAACCAAACAAAAGCCACCACACCTTACTTAATGAAGTTATTTGAGATCTTTCAAGAAGTTATGTTATATTCTATGTGGAGACAAATTAGCATTTCCAAGCAGGTTAAAAAGAGGAACCAGCAGGACTATCAGAAGGATTAACTAGGGCCCTGGAATTTTTGAACATATTGTGATATTTCTTGCATTTTCTTTTTTTTTTCCAACTTAAGGGTCCTAAAAATTAATGCAGAAAGCAATATAATTCCAGAAAATTGTTGCTGTTGTATGATCATTCTTCTAAAAAAATGCACCTAAATTTTTGCTGCTTGCTTAACCTAGGTTTTGAAAATATGTCCTTTCTGTCTTAAAAATGGGATTAAGATCTATTTTAAGTATTATGCATAATAAATGTAACTGACTGTCCTATAAGCACATACAGTTCCCATATTCACTAAAAAAAAGGGAAGAAATAAGCAAATTTAATTTATAATCAAGGGAGTTTTTTTCTTTTGACCATCAGTATCTTTAGACCAGTGCCATCAATATTGACATTATAAGAGCCTGTGTTTCCCATATAGCTACATGAGCCACTGTGAATGGGTTTGCTTATGCTCTGACATCTTTGTGATTTGTAATCTGCTTTTGCTGTCTTCTAGTTAACAGAACATCACCTCCTGAGCAAGATTCCCATTGATGTCTTGCTCCTCCACATGCACTTTGCACTGATGATGTAGCTCTGTGGAGGAAATATTTCCACACAGATGTTACATGAAAGATGTGTACGAAAAGTAACCTTTTAATCTGATTGATGTGTTGCTATCCTGTATGAAGCACAGGCCCCAGCTCTGTTGACCTTTTTGCATGACAGGAGCTACCTGTGCCAGGTATCCTATTGAACTTAGGTGAATTTTCTATGCGGATATAAGTCTATGTGCCCACGTATGTGGAAAACTTGTGCTTACTCTCTTGCATGAGTCACAGTCTGTATGGCTGAGTCTTCTCAAGAGAGAGTAATTACAGATTTTGAGCTGAACCTTGGGTTCTGAAGAGCTAGTATTCCCACCAAAATTGAAATATGAAAGACATGTCTTGTGTAGCTTGTTGCTGCTTGCAGCAGTGGTGGGCGTTGTTACCTAGAAGCTCTTTCAACACTTAGCCTTGATAACTGAAGGCAAGAAATAGTATTGCTGCATTTTTCTCAAAAAACCTTTCTGGGTTTTTGTAGTTACCTTTGTAGACCCTTCTTGTCGATATCTGACAAGTTACTGTCATAAGGAATCTAGCAATTCCCAACTCTGGGGGAGAACGGTGATGCCTGGTCTGCAAGCTTACAGGGAGCAAGGCAGGGACAGCCTGTGAAGCGTGTGGGTTCATGTTTGTCTCTGTTGGTGTGGGAGGGGTTTTGGGCTGCCAATAGGGAACTGGAAGGAGTCAGGAGAAACAGCAGAGAATGTTGCTTGGTATGTTTTTCTTGGATTTTTTTTTCCTCATCTGCAGTTTTTATTTCTCCTAAACATTACTGAGAATACTGGATTTATATTTCTTGAAATATTACATTGTTTGTTGCATCTTTAAATTACAGTAGTTTACTTCTAGTCTTAATGACATTTGCTCTCTAGAGAGATTCTGAGAATAAAAAACTAGCAATGCTGAAACTCACACATCTGTTGATATGTGGGGGTTAATGTCCTGTCTCAAAAATTTTAAGACCATAATCTGTTATAAGGAGCTTGAGGGACATGATTCAGACTTAGCTGTTGAGAAAAATTCAGACTTAAGGTGGAAAGAGTGTTCAGCCCTTCTGTGTTCTGTATAGACCATGGCAGTGTTAGTGCTGAGTTCTGCACTGGAGTCACAACAGCCCTCCCCCATGCATCACTCCAGGCTTGGGGAAGAGTGTCTGGAAAGCTGCCTGGTGGAAAAGGACCTGGGGGTGCTCATCAGCAGTTGGCTGAACATGAGCCATCAGTGTGCCCAGGTGGCCAAAAAGGCCAGTGGCATTCTGGCTTGTATAAAAAATGGCGTGATCAGCAGGAGCAGGGCAGTGACTGTCCCTCTGTACTTTGCACTGGTGAGGCCACACCGCAAGTCCTGTGTCCAGCTTTGGGCCCCTCACCACAAGAAGGACATTGAGGTGCTGGAGCAAGTCCAGAGAAGGGCAGTCAAGCTGGTGAAGGGTCTGGAGAGTGAGTCATATGAGGAACAGCTGAGGGAGCTGGGGGTGTTTAGCCTGGAGAAAAGGAAGCTCGGTGACCTTATTACCGTCTGTGACTCCCTGAAAGGAGGTTGTAGCCAGGTGGGGGTCAGCCTCTTCTCCCAGGCAACCAGGGACAGGACAAAAGGAAATGGCTGTGATAGGAAATGTTCAGGTTGGACACCAGGGTGAATTTTTTCACTGAAAAAGTGGTTAAGGATTGGAATGGGCTGCCCAGGGAGGGGGTGGAGTCACCGTCCCTGGAAGTTTTCAAGAAACAACTGAGTGTGGCATTTAGTGCTAGTTTAGTTGACAAGATGGTGTTCAGTCAAAGTTTGGACTCAATGATCTTGGAAATCTTTTCCAATCTTAATAATTCTATGAATTAAAATATAAAAATGTTCTCAGTCCATGAGCTGTTGGGCCATATGCCCTGATGTTGGCATTAGCTCCTATCTATAAATATTCTTGTCTCAGCTTTACATGGGATTTAACTGGGAGATGTTTGGTCATTGTTTTGTTGGCATTCAAATGTGGAAACCAGCCAGTTCAAGTAAAATGTGGGATGCTTGTTAGGGCAAACTAGAAACGAGCCAAGTCTTGCGTCTGACGGCAACAGGAAGGCAGTTGTTTCAGCTGCCATTCACTGGTGACTTTGCTGAAAAATAATGTATAGTGTTTCTGAATCATTTATGGTCCTTAGGAGATGCCACTCTTTGGTAAACTTGTATCCTTGCTTTTTGTTTGGTATTCACTTTGTAGTTACGTGAGTGCATATTGCTAGAAAAAAAGGTTTTTATTTTTCAGGCAGCGTGCTAGAATTTGGGATAACTGTGTCCCACAGTCAGTTTTCATCTCTGTGGTACTGTTCTTGTCCAGACAAATGTCTGACTTACTTGTGTCTTACTACTCTGAAAAGTTGTACAATACATTCCAACTCACAAAAACTACCCCCAGTCTGTTTCCAAAGTGCTGTGCAGACTCGTACTGACAGTGTCCCAGGAGTGCGATGTGTGCAGGCTGGCGCTGGTGCTGATGGCTCTTCGTTATCTAGAACACATATTAACTGTATTTTATGCATAAAAACATCTTTGCACGCATATGGCCAACAGAACAGTTTATTTCTGAACAACAGCTTAGCTGTTAATGCTTCTTGCTGATTCTGACCTAGGAAGACTTCTTGAGGCCGAAATTAGAGTTTCTTTGAGCTTGTTTGTGACTATGACATCATTTATGCAGACTGTGAGCTTTGCTATAATGCCAAGTATGAAACAGCATCTTGTGAAGAATTATTTTTGAACAGCTAATTATAATGTTCTAAGTAAAAAACCTTCTGTATTCATTTTCAGCGGACTCTTCTTTAAAGTTTCTCATCAGTTAATTTTATATGCATTAGCACTGGTGGGAAATACTTTGTTCAACTATATTACTGCAATTTCTGAAAAAAATCTTGGGTTTTTGTTTCCCCTGTTCAGATGATGTTCATATTGTGATGATGATGTTAGGCACTTTTTCATCTCTTTATACAATCCCTCTGCTGGATGTGGACTCTGAAAAACTGTCTTGGAGACATGTTTTGCTTTCTTCTGGTTAAGATGTCCTAAATTTTCCTCACAGATCTTAAAAGAGGCCTTATAAATTTGTTGTTAAATACCTTTTTGTTAACCTTCTTAAAGGGTTCACTGCTTGAAATCAGCAGTGAATAAAATATATTGATTTGGAGATGATGACTCAAGCTCTTCTGTACTTTTTTTGGGATGCATTTTGTAGGTATCAAATTTGAATTCTGCAAGCATTGCAAGCAGCTTGAAGATAGAAATGGGTTGCACAGGATAAGAAATGCGGGGACCAAATTTCTGACATACTCGGGCAGGTGGTGTTTGTGTTTTTCTTTTTCAGGTTGTGGTTTTTGGGAATATGAAAGGTGATGTCCCTGCTGAATAAAATGCAGGACTGGAATTGAGGAATGCAGGTTTCTGTTCCGTGTTTTACAGATTTCTGAAGTCACTTGCATGGGCATTTAGTCTCTTAATAACCTGTTACAAGCACAATGTAGGAAACATTGGCTTGCCTGGGAATGCTAAGTAATATAATTTGGACATTTGTGTGGAGATGCAAACATACTATCAAATAATTTTATATTAAAGCTTACCTGTCCAAGACAGTAGGTAGATGAAACAGATACATACCTTGGTTGCTTCGCAGTCTCTGCGCTAGGGTTCTGTCCATAGCAATTCATCTCTGTATCCCATTAGTACTGGGGTGAAGTTGCGGAGTTACACTGGTGTGACAGCAGTTCCAGTTATTGAGGAACAAATATAACTGTGTTTGTGGGATCTTGGTTTCTAAACTGAGCTGCAAGGGGTTCTGCCAGGATTTGCCAGGTTAGGTTATTAGTTGGAAAGTAGAAAACTGGACAATTTTCTTTTTTTTTATAGACATGGTGATGCAAACACAAAGTTGCAAGGCCTTTCTATACAAGCATTTTGTCATGGTCTTCTAGAATATTTTTTCACTTTCTTTGGTTTGCAGAGACCTTTGGGTGCTCTAGTGAAAATACAGGCTTCCTGGCAGTGAAGACTCCTGGCACATTAACACTTCTTAATTTTCATAATTCCTTTATGTGGGCATGCTTAGGAGTAGTTCACAGACCACCAGGTGTTCCAGGGCTGGCAGTAAAAGCCTGTTGTTTTAACATTTTTTCTTGAGTTTTTTTGGTTTTATGGTTTTGCTAAAGCCAAAAATGCCTGAAATTTTGCTATAGGGAGACTGGAGTATATGAAGGGAGAAAATAAGGTGCCATCTTAGTATGTTTTCATGAGGTGATCAGCATACATATGTATGTCAAGTCCAAGGATTTGAAAAAGTGTCTGATCACTATAGTATTGAAAAGGTCATAATACAGCAGTGTGCAAACATGTAGCTAATCATGTACTCATGCCAAAATGTATTGCTGCAGATTTCCAAGTACTGGATTTATTATTAGAGAAGGTGGACTTAAAATGAACTCTGAAAGATGCCTTACGGGAGGAAGCCAAATACATGAGGACTTTCAGAAGTACAGGAGGAAGCTAGTCTTATGCCACACACATGAAGCCCTGTTCTCAAAGATGTTATATTCTTTTGACTTTTATTTTGTACATTATTGACAGAGAACACAGAACGGAATTATCGATGGAAAAACTAAAAACGTCTTTCAAAAATTCACTATAGCATTTTTCATGAAGCTATTCCAGTGTTTGATGCCTGTTTTCCTTCATATTTTGACTAAAAAGGAGTAAGTCTGGCATTAGGATCGAATTTACCTAGTAAGATGTTGGAAGTATCATCCTATTTTTTTATTTTTGGCACCTTAAAAAGGTGCATGTTTTACATAAAAGTGATATCAGAAATGGAGTAATTAAAGGCTTTTTATTTCAACATTTATTTCAGGAAAACAATCAGGGTCTAATAAATAGCCAGTAGGGAGAATTATAATGGAAGAGCAAGTCAAGACATTATATTTAATGCTTTACATGTAACATACTCTAAATGATTTATTTTCTTGAATGCCTCTCAAGTCAATGTTTGCCAGCTTTAACTGGATAGTAGGCAAACCCTCTGAGTGGTTAGCAAGTTCTGTGGACCTCTTCATGTTTGGTTCTCCTTGTTGGCTTCAGTTTTAACTTAAACTTATCTCTACAGGTTTTTTGAAGGTCTCTTGAACAGTGGATTGATACACCCTGTGTCTTGGGAAGCATAATGTGAATTACATTCTATCATCTTGCATAGACTAAGGATAATTGCTTGCTGCTTTTCTATGGGTGTGAAGGTTCTGGATGCTTTCCATCACCCTTGCACCTGATGGTATATTTGTTGTTTAGTAATTGTGGATTTCAACCTTTGTTTTACAGCTCTCAGCATATTCTATCTCTCTGTAGAGAAACCAAAAAACCACTGGTTTAATAAAAACATTTTCAAATAATTATACACACTAATGCTTTTCCTTTTATTGCGGTGTTAATGATACATAACCCCCACTGAATTTGTCAGCCTCAGTCAACCATAAAGATAAACTGAGGAGCTGTGATTTTTAGCACAACATTTTGAAATACGAGCACACTGAAAAAATGTCTCTTATTACAAATCATACTTCTCTGCAGAATTGGTATAAAACTGTACTTTAATATAGAAAATCACATTGTGGATCATATGGAACATATCTAAATTGTGTCTGTATCTGTTGTGTTTTTCTGCTGGCAATACTTACTTCAGAAGTGCTTTTTTTGTTGTTCATGTGTGTAGTTCTAGTTTCAGTAAGTGAGCAAGGTCAAATTATATTGCTGTTCTGGGGGCAATTTTTAAAAAAATTGTTTATCTGCATGTTTTAGTGGATGGGTAAGAAAATCTATTAAAGTATAGAATAACAGTTTAAATTATAATGCAGTTCTTTTGTTAGCTGCGGTAGGAAGCACATCCTTACGATAAAAAGTACTTGTTAAGTATTCTGGGAGACTGTATCATTGAGCCCTTTTCTTTCACAGCAACGCTGTGTTGGTACCACATAACGAGCAGCAATCTCGTTATTCTCCCTCTCATGCTAACCCGAAACACAACATGAACCTGTGGGGTTTTTATTGCTGCATTACTCCTGTTACATCTCACTCCATTAGAAGTGGTCAAACAATAACCAGGCAATGGTACGTGCAAAGACAGTTGGCTTCTGCCAAGGATTTGAGCATTTAAAATATTGCTTTGAAATTGCCATAGTTACATGTTTTCCATAAGCATAGACCAACAGACTTATAAACTTGAGAGAAAAACCTTCTCTGTGGGTGGCTGAAACTATTGCTCACCTAAGGCCTTCAGGCATTACTGACTTCTGGAGGCCATGATTTTGTGCCAGCATTGCAAGGTGTCTGGACCACTGAACCTCCCGTCGTGGCGTGCTGAAGCCACCTGCCTACAGTTTGCAGCCTGTCCCTGCTGTTATGTGGTGAGTTTGAAGACAGCTGGACTTCTCTGACTTGTTTCTCCCTGTTGTACTTTGCAGCACACGGACTTGTTTGTGATCCTGACAATTTTGGGATGTACAGCCTGTGTGCTGCTTCAGGTGTCATCCGTGTAGGACCATGAGATGAGGGAGCACTGGCTAATCCAGTAGCTGCAAGAGACATCGTAATTCCTTTGTTGAGGACAGTGAACAGATAGATAAGACCCTGTGCTAATGCATCACTTCCAGAGGTCTAATATTTATGCAACTCATTAAAAATAAAATACACATCTATGTTAGTGGAAGAATGATGAGGGAAGGATTGATGTGTCCAGAAGCCTGTCTTTTCTAAGAATACATGCATTAGCTTATTAAGTACTTTACCTTTCTCTATAAACTTTGTTTCTTTAAATTTACATGAATTGAATACTCTTACACTATGGAGTGGCTTTTCCTGGTTTCTTTGGTTTGTCAGCAAGCCTTTGTATCAACTCCTACGTTTGTCAGTGCAAAATCGATTTACTTTTAGGGGGTAAATCAGCTGGGCCAGAGGTAAGCAAGTGGGAGAAAATTTTAATTTGGTGAGCTTTGATGAATATTGTATTGCTGTTTATGGCCTGAAGGAAACATCATTCAACTTAATAAGACTCATTCAAGTATATCGAGTGGGATGTGGTTGTTTCCTGTTTTGTTCTTTTAGAGACACACAGAGTTCAGTGTGTCAAATTATATCTAAATTTAGGGCAACAGTCCTTGAATAAAAAGTATTTTTTCCCGTAGACTTTCAAACATTTCATGGTTATCTTACATTCATCCACTTTTCATTTGCATTTTGTATAACATGCTGCTTTTACCCTGGATTTCTCGGCAATTTTCTGTTATTAAATCACTACACTGAGATTAAAATCTATTAACTAAAAGATGTATTTAGGTGATACTTGTTTTGTATTTTAATGCAGCCCATATTCTAAGATGAAAAAATAGGTGCTGTTTCCTATAGTAAAAATGCCTGGTAATACCAGTCGGTGATGGGTAGTGGTGTTAGTAATTGGCAAATAACATTTCAGCAGATACAGGAGTACCTGTGAATTGTGAAATGAAATACTTTTTTTTTAACAAATGACTGGACATATTATTTCCAGGGAGAGGGAGTAATAAAAAGGGGAGGCAAATTGTATTAATAAGATATGAGAGTTGTCTCTCATAGAAACATTGCTATCTTTGTGTATCACAATCGATACATCAGATTTCTGTTTTCATACTTTTTATTCATGCCATTTTATCTGACAGTTGAAATCATTCATCTTGGAAGGATGGATATGTACAGATGGACTATTTGACTACTCTGCATCAATGGGATTTCCATTTGGCTTGCTTGAAGTGCAATACTGAAAGCTTTTTCAATATTTTTCTTCAGATTCCTGACTCTGCTTATCTGTGACAAGAGGATAGTATGCCTAGAACAATTAGGAGATTTGAATACGTTCTGTGTTTTTTGACTAATCTTATACTTTTAAAGACAAAAAAAAATTCTGAGAAAAAAAGTGGACTGTGTTAAAAAGCCCAATTCAGTGAAAGATGGTGTAACAACTGAAGAAAACCCATACTCTTTTAGAAATTTAGAAATAGCTGAATTTTTTTTTTGATATTTCCTTTCTAAAAAGTGCAGGGGCTTTTCTATGCATGCAGGTATTCCTGGTTATTTCTTACCTTTAAACCTGTTTGTTCTGGAGCTGGACGGCTGCTTAGATTCTTGCAAACCTTATCTGTGAAGTGGAAACAGTAGAATAAAACCAAAAGCAAATGATTTTTCTAGAGCCAGTGTGCCACACAAAGAGCCATTCACAAACTCCTGTTGAGCTTTAAGTGGACTCCTGTGTCAAATCTGAGCAATAAAGAGCTTGACTATAGATGAAGGTTCATCAGTTTTCTCCAAGTAAATGAAGCTGTTTGTATGTATTATTACTTTAGGACTGAAATAACAAATAGTTCTGTTAGGGAGAGGGAGGGCAGAAATTGCATGCTCCAAATTAGGAGATTCTAGGATATGAAATACACGATGGGTTTGTTCTCATGATATTTTTTTGCTTATCTGAAGGATTATTTGCTACAAATTGAGCAGACTTTATTGTAATTTATAACCATTTTATGTTGTATTATTTCTATTTTTCCCTTTTCTATCCTTTCTCTCTCATTTGAAAGTGTTTCCTCTAATAAAGAAGCAACCTCACATACTGGCTTATGCATGTGATGGAAATACACTTTAATGATATAATGATATATGCAGGAAGTATTCAGTGTCACAGAAATGTGAAAAAAATTAGAATGAATGTTTTTTTGCTTTGTTTGTCACTCCTGCTCAGTGTCACAGCTTCTACTAGCATTGGCAAAATCTGCAGCAAGGTACATGTTGCTACTTGCAGGGTTGCAGAGACTAAGACTACCTGGATCTCAACTTGGAGGGAAAAATATCGAGGAAGATTTGGGAAATGGTCAAGTTGAAGACCTGTGCTTATTCCCCATACCTTTAAGATGAGCAGTGACAAGGAGAATATTGAAACCCTTGAAGGTACCTGTCTGCCACCTCCATGTCTCTTGAGCCAGTACAGAGAGACAGGAGCCAAAGAAAAAGAATACCATGCTTTTTTCCAGGCTCCTACCTTAATGGGTAGGAAGTTATTTTGGGGAATTGCAGGGCAGAAATAGATTACTGTTAAGATTTACCCTTGCTTTACTTACCTGTATTGAAAATCCCATCCTGTAAATGTAAGAAATTTATTTTGGCCTTTCTGTTCAGACCTGTAGTAGTGTTTGCCCTAAACAGACATAGATTTCCACTTGCTACATGGCTTGCAGTGTGACTATTATTTTTATGGAGACTATTTTACAGCAAAGCTAGCAGGATTATTGTACTACCGAACCTTCATTTTTGAAGATTTTAAGGGTCCTTTTCAGTTCAAGTTTTCAAAACTGCTTAATATGTGGAGTTTCATAGTCTAGTTTTCCATCTGTTTAACTCTCCACACCAGTTAGGTGTAGAGAAGGATAAGTACATAGTGTTTAGCTCTCTGGCTTTTATTTCTCTCAGTCTTTTTGAGGAAAATTTTCCTTAGCGTTTCAGAAATGAAAGACTATGTAAGAGGCATGTTACTCAGAAAATCAAACTTTCAGCTCAGGCAGCCTTTGCTTCCTCATAGGGAAGCCATACATATTTGTGTCCTCTGGGTGACTGGTGAAGGACACCCTTGCCCCAGAGTCTCCTGTGCCAGGTGCCTTTTGAAGCCCCTCATCCTGGGAGCTGCAGAAGGGAGTTGTTGCTTCAGGGAGTGTACAGTGCTGTCAGTTCCTTCCTTGCAAATCTTGTTTCTCATTGTCAGTGCTGTTCTTGTTCTGAAGCAGTTGAAATCTCTTGTGGGGTTCTCTGCTGGGTGACCACAGTGCTCACTGCTCCTGCAGCCTTCCTGCACCCATGGGAGCTGTGTAGGTTGGCATAGCGTGTGCTCCATGTAGATGCAGGCTGGCATTCCAAACCCGCTCCTGCCAGGGTCTTCACACTGCTCTTGCAAATAGAGCCTGGAAGGACACACAGGGTGCTCTTCTGCTGGCCTGCCAAAGGGCTGAGGGCTTTTGAGAGATGCTGATGGCATTGTTCCTTGCAGAGCTTTCTGAAGCCTGAACGCCTCTTTGAAACTAAACTCCTTCTAGTGTTTCCGATGAGGAACTTAGTGGTGCTGATTCATTTACTTTACCATTAGACAGAGTCCATTAATCACCTCTCTGTCCTGAGGGCATGAGTGGGAAGCTGCCAGGCATGGGGACCTCTTCTCAGCTGTAGGTGCAGCCTGGTGTTGTGTGGGGATCACCATCTGCACAGAGGCTAGTCTTTGATACAAACCTCATCCCCTGCTATTTTTAATTAGATATAGTTTAAAGTATAATATTCTTCTAGTGGGAGAGACAAAAGAGGGTATTTTATTAGGTTACAGCGTAAAAGTGCCATCTATCATGCTGCTCTGCTAAAATAGAGTTATCAAATTTTTAATGTTCCTGTGTCTGGCCTGTCTTCTGAAATGTGGTATAGTTTTATAGACCCTGTTCTTGGTCATGTGGAGACTGTTTGGGTGGAATGGGCATTCTTTAGAAATATAACATAGATTTAAAACAATTCAGTTTCTTAATTGTACATTTGTATATGTGAGGTCACCCTGATTATAGACTGGACCAGTGATGCCTTGTTCATCTTGCTTTTTTGTTTATCATGTGTAAGGTTTGGTGGAAAAAACAGGAATTACAACTGGTTGTGAAAACTGATTATGGTGTCTTTGTACTCAGTTTACCTTTTAATCTGCCTTCCTTCAGTTTGCTTTCGTGCAGTGGCACTGTTTGTAATGGCCACTTGGTTTTTTTTGGGCGGGATGTTGGATCTCTGGGTTCTTAAGCTGTCCCTGTTTCCTGTTCCAAGAACCTTGCAGCCTCCTGCAGGAAGCTGGCGTAGCTTTGAGCATGCCAGCCCTGTGCAAGAAATGTATGACTTCATCTGGGGAGTCAAGCAGGTCTGGAAATAAGTGTCCTCATTTCCCCTCTAGACCTTTAGGACACAAAACTGTTGTCTACTGATTTCTGAACAGTCGGAGAGGTAGGTGCATAATGTAGAAGCAAAAGCATTCTAATTGTCCTAGAATCTTGACTTGAACGAAATATTTCAAAAATATTTCTAGGACTTCTTGAGTAGCGTCTGTGTTTCTTAAAGAACTAACTGCATTTTTAACAGGATTATTAATATGCTATTTCTAGGTAGTATTGGGGGAATATTGTTAACATCATTACTTATGAGCTTCTGAGGTCTAGTGTATGTTTCTTTAATTTAATTTGGGTTTTCCTGACTTGGTTCATTAAAGCCCCTGAGAGAGATTTACATCAAAATTAATTATATTAATGGTTGAATTGCTTAAGTAGCTCAGAGAACTCAGTTTTGAATAGGTTTGTAAGATCCTGGTTAAATAGTGTGCTTATGTTTCATAAAATGAGACAATATAAACCCTGTGGATTCTCATTCAAGATGGCTTTAACAAAGTAATGACCTCTGACAAAGACCACAGAAATTACTACTGCACATGTATTTTATAGTTTGTGGGTTTTTTCTTAAAATTTAGTTGCAGAGTACTGGAAATAAAAAAAAAAAATGTAGGTACTGTAATAAAAATATATACACAAGTAGGCTTCTGTGGAAAGTGTTGATTTTTGTGAAAAGAAAACAAACGTAATGAACCAATAGTGGTATTTTGCCTCACTATGAAAAAACTCCATGAAATCTAATTCCAGTTCCATACCTGAATTTTTTTTTTTCCCTTTTGTTCCTCCTCCACCCCTTTGGTTACTTTTAGAGCATGTTCCTTGTTCATTTTTCACTTCAAATCACCATAAAGCTGTAAGTTTGAAGTTTGGGATTCTTATTTGATTCCTATCCCTCCCCCCATTGTTTTTGTGGCAATGTAGACATATAAAAATATGAATTCTAATATGTAAGATGAAGTACCTGGTCTGAAAGGCATGTTGCAATTACAGTTCCAGAACTTCTGGCTTTTATAGAAAGATTCCTAATGTTGTAGAAAGCGAACACGGAAACCTTATTTGCAAAGTACTTTGATATATTTAAAGGGTTTTTAAATCTCATTTAGTTATCTTTTTTTTTTTTTCCAGAAAGGGACTTGAAATACAATACAATGTGATTTAAAATAATGAAAACCAGAATTTTTTAGAAAGCAGAACATAATAGTGTTGTGCTCCTGTTTTATTTTTACTCTAAACAGTTCAGGGGTAGAAAACAATCACTTTGAAAATGAGGAGAAAATACTTGATGATCCTACCATTTTGTGACTGCAAAACTTATTTTCACAGAAGGAGGTGCGTCCCTTCCCCTGAGCATGCCTCTAAGTGCAGAGAAACCCATCAAAGTTCAGAGCAGCTCTTCATTCCTTTTGTCAGTGTTTGTGTTGTGCACTGGGACTTTGCAGAAAGGCCAAGAGAGTTGTCCAGGAGGAGCGAGATGAACACATTGCAGAGATCTCTGTGCTGGAGGTAACCAGAGCTCTGAAGGAAACCTCTGTGGCTGGTCTGCAATGTGAGAGCTTGGAGGTGAATATTGATTCTCTTGCACTCTTACAAAACCAGAGCCGACTATTAAAATGTGAATATTGGGAACTTTTAAGCTGATCCTTCAGGTGACAGTTGCTCCTGGCTGCTGGATGACACAGACTGTCAGATGCTGTTATCCAGGGTTCTCTCAGAGCTTCTGTAACTCAGAAAAGGAAGGAGTGCAAAAACTTACTTTGTTGGCATAAGTAAATAGTCTTTAAATTTGAAAATACAGTCAAGGCTTTAGAATTAAGTAGGGCTCGTAGGGTTATTCCCAAGGATATCACACATGCTGGGTATTCAGGCTCATTTGAAACATATTTTGACGTTTGTGTGGATCAACTTGATACAAATTGGTGCAGAAAAAATAGAAAAAACTTCTCAGGTTTATAATTTGGAAGTTTGGGGTTGACATGCACTGCTTGAAAAGAAGAAATTTGATCAGGTCTGAACAAGTGGCATAAATGGCACTAAATCCAAGAGCCTGGATTTAGGTAATTTTCAAAATATTTGTATAAAATATTTGTATTATAAATGTATATTTAATTTTGGCTTAAAGAGCCTAAACAGAAAGACTGTGTGTGTGGCTTAGGATGTCCTTGAACTGCACGGTCACGAGAGAGCAGAGACAGGAAATATTTTTGCCCTGTTATTTTGGCATCTGCTGTTGAAGGTTGTTAGAAGCAGAATACTGGGGTGGGTGAATCCAGGACATCTGTGTGTTTGATGGGTGTTTGGGTTTTTGTGTGTGTGTTTTGGGGGGGTTTTAATATTTATTTAGTAAATGCCTGATTTTCTAGAAGCATTTAAGAATTGCTTTTCCATGTGGACCTATCTTTAATATACATAGAAAATAACAGTGGACTTATCTGCTCAAGTGTCAAAATGGCCTGCTGCTGAATGCTATTACACAGTTAATTTGTTTTAATGTCATTTTTATGTGCGTGCTATCAAGGGATGCGATTTCATGGTCAAACAGTATGGATCCCTCTGGATGGCTCTAGGAAGTAAGGCTGCTCAGAGGAACCCGTTGGAGACAAGTGTCCTTTGGCAGCTGCTGACTGCAGTACAGGTGTGGGGGCTGCCTGGCTCCTCCCTGGGAGCCAGTTATGCTGAGATTGGCCTCAAACTAGACTGCATGTGTCTTTAAAATTGTAGTAAGTACAATTTTCAGCACAGTTTTTCTCTCACTAGTGTTCTGGGAGAGAACACTACAGACTGACGTCTCACTGATTTTCACTTTCCAGTTTTTAACACCATTTGAGTGTGCAGGAAAACCAGTATCTTCTTTCTTCACTGTTGCTCCATTGTTCTATATTTCTCAATTATTATGCGGAGTAGGTTGTGCTGTCTAATTATAGATGAACCTAGTTAAAGTAGGCAGTCTTTGTATAGGGAACATTTCAGCCATGGTTTTGTTGTTGGCTTGTTTTTGAAGTGCAGTAGGAAAGAAGTTTGAAAGGTGAATGCTTTTATTTAGTGCTTCTGGGTTTATCTGTCATATCACAAATCTTACTTGCTGTGAATTTACTGTGCACTGAAGTGACATTACCTGGTTGATTTAGTGTGTATAATTTAAGGTATTAAAGTAATATTAATGTTTTTCAATAATTGCTCTCTCATTTATCAGTATTTTGATTAATAAAAATTAATGTCCTGCATGTTCATAATGGAATAATTAAGATATTTCAACACAGCAAAAAAAAAATCCAACTCAAACCTATTTCAACAAGAACTTAACCTAGTTTTCCCACAAAAGCCTGTAGAAGTAGGGGCAATATTTTTCCTTCTCTTTTCCATTTCTAGCTTGTCTTCTGAACATCAGGCCAATAACTTCTTGCCATGTTCAGAATATTTCATTTGAATTCTGACAGTAATAACCATGTTTTATTTGGCTGTCAGGGGCCCTGTAAGATGGAAAGATAATGTGTTCATTCTCTGCCCAGTGGGAAGAAAATACATTGACTGTCTAAAATAATATGAGAAGAGTGAGAGCTAGTTAAGTTGATTTTGGGGAAAATAAAAGCAATATATATATTTTCAGTGGTACATTGCAAGCTGTTGGTTAGGTGGACATGGGTAATTTCTTGGTGATTCTATGAAACAAACCAAAACAAACACAGCCACATCTCTGTGTGAACACAGACACCCACTTGTTTGGGAGGCACCATCACTTGAGATGCTTCCCCGTTTCCTGTACTTTGAGAGGTCTGAACCTTTTCTTATCCATGTCATAGAAGATTCAAACTATTGGAAAGCCTTCAGCCTTTAATAGGGAAATACACTTCCTGGGACATCTGGTGTAGCAAAACTGACTCGAGGAGTTCTGTTCCAAGGGATGCGGCTACACCTCCATCATGGTCACAGCACTGTAGCAGTAAGGCAGGTGTGTCCTTCCAGGACTTGTTGGGTTGTGGCACATGGAGAATCCAGTCTGTTTGTTTACTCTAATTTTAATTTTGTTTGTTTTTTGTCCAGTTGCTAAAAGTCAGAATATGGTCCTGATTTCCTGCCTGGTGGCAGTGGTGTGAGGAAAGGAACTGATGCCCATATATGTATTGCTTTTCTTCTTTGTCACTCCCAGCTGCCTGAATCTGTTCCCCACCTCAGTCACCTAATTAGTCTAACACTGTAGACTGTAAGTCTTTAATGGAAAATAGCCTGTGCATGGGATTTTAAAGTGCTTGAAAAGATACATATTTCACAAGAACACAGTAGGTGGATCATTAATAATGGGCAGGCAGATCTGGAATCCTAAATCTAAAGAGACACCTGCTTTTGCAGTCCTTATTTCTCCCAAAGCTGCTGTGGTGGCAGCTCTGCCCTAGATAAAATGAGAAATCCTTTCCTGTTTGATTGTCAGAGTGTAACTGAGTGGGGCTATTCACTGAGGAAGGCAGAGTCACACTTGGTTGCATTACTGGGTTGTATATACAATGACCTGCAAACAAAAATTGGGCTGTGTTCCTTGTAAATGCCTGTGAGGGGCAGTTTCAGCCAAGAGTTGCATGGGGCTCAATGGCTAAAAATCAAATCATCGCTTTCTTTTCTGCTTGGGGACAATTTCAGGGAAACCAGGGGCAGGCAGCCCCTTATTGTTTTCAGCTTTTGTCTAGACTGCATGTCATTTGTGAGGGTTAGCACTGCTGTGGGTCACACTAGGACCTGCAAGCTGTCAGTGATAATGGTTACATATGTCATGTAGATGGTTTTGGGGATTATGAGTACCTTTAACGAGAATTTTTTCTAACTTGCATTCAGTGTTTTAATTAAAATGATGCTGTAGCTTTCCACAGTTGTCTGTGTGACAGCAATAAACACTTGACTGCCTGTCTGACTAATTCAGCTGGACACTTGTCAAAATAATGTAAGATCTTTTCATATATGCAAGAGTAAAGACGTCTGACCATCCAAATTTTTGTCCCTGATTCAGTTTTTTACTTGAGCACAGTCAACTCTTATTAGTTTGCTGAGTCAAAGATGTAAAAATGACCTATCATGTCATTTTGATGCAGTTTGAATTAGTCTTTCAAAATAAAAATCAGATCATGGAATGGGTGGTGTTACAGACACTTCGTAGACCTTTGTTTATTGCTTTCAGATTAGGCTTAGAACATTAGCCTTGGTCTGGAAAGCAACTGGTGGACATTGTATTAACAGCCATGTTAGTGTCATAAATCACATTTTTGTAGCCTTTTAGTCAATTGTTCCTTGATTTAAGCCACATAGTTAAGATGATGCACAGCATGTAATGCTACTATAGTTGCTCCTCTTTGAACATAGGTTCCTTAAATGTTGTAAATGATATTTGGTGGTAGTTCTCATATTTGTTAACATCCAATACTGTGATAATTGGAAGTACAGCTCTTAAGTGGAATTATACAATGCTCTTTTTAATTATTTTCTTCTCTTCACTTCTCAAATATCTTTGCAATTGAGTAACACAGATGGGTACTTATGTTTCGTAATTTTAGGCATTGGGATTGTGCTGAAGTTAAGCTGGTATCCTCATGTCTATACTGCTAGTGGAAGACAGCTACACCCTCCAGAGAGCCATTCAATATCAGATAGGCTGAATTCCCTGTTAATATGCAGAAACTGGTCTAAAAGCAAGAATCTAAGGTTGATGTCTGAAATTATGCAATGCTTCTCCAGGAAAAAATATTACCAAAGTAAATTTTTTTATGGTTTAATGCTAAGGTCAAGTTGCAAAATTAAGTCTGCTACATGATGGGATCGAAATGGAATGAGCTGAGTGTGTAGGAGACTGTTTGGTGCACAGGTTGTAGGAAGTGTGTCTGGCTGCTGAATAGGTGCCAAGCAACGTAGTACTTGGTGCTCCTTGTGGTAGCTGTTCTGCTAACAGCCATGCAAAACCCCAGACTTTGGGGTATCAGAAAAATATCTTCCAGAATATATGTGCAGAGTTAGTACTATGGGTTTAGCTGGCATTGGTAACTGGGTTCTGGGAGGAGTGACTGAGATGCCTCAGTGAAACAGTACAGCCTGAATATAGTCACAACCTCTAACTTCAAAGCATCTTCTAGTTTGTAACTACCAGTATTGGTGCCTACTGCAGGCCAATTACTGAACACAGAATATAAAATTTTATGCATAATCTCCGTTTTCTTATTTGATGAATTAGACCTTGACAAAGAGGTATGAGGAGGAGCATACAAACAGTAGCCAGTAGTTGTACGTGGTGCAGGTAGCCCTCCTCTTTCTCCAGCTGTGGTGCCTCTGTGGGTGCTGATGTTGGCCAGCTCCCCATACACTCGTTTTGGAGGGTGCACATGCCTCTGGAATCAGCACACAAATCGCTGCACAGTGGAATTGTGTGAGTGTCCTGCTCTTCCCCGGGCAGTCAGGAGGCTCCTGTGTGGCTAAGAAACAAGCCAACAGCTGTGACCTATTTGCCTGCACATTTTCTCAGACCAAAAGTTACCTGGAAGGCTCTGTACTGCCCACTGGCTCCATGGTGCACGGCCCTTCTCCAGGAGAGTTGCCCCATCCTCAGCTTCAGGGATTATGGTGGAAGGAGTTGCAATTCTGGATTCTTAACCAACCAATTCCCAGGTTTTGGGGAGCACAGCAGACAGATGATACAGTGATCTGAAATTTTTCATTCCAAAGTTGGTCAGTGGTCTTCAATTTTTTTACCAAAGGGGGCAGAAAATGACAGATCATCCAAGCTTTCCAAAGAGTTATTTAGGGATTAGAGAAAGGAGGAAGTAGAAGCATCCCTTCAGGTTTCACCACCAAATGCCTTTTGCCAACACTAAAACTTGTGTTGTTTCCTTGTCTGACTCTGCTCGGCAGAGAAACCTCGCAGGAGGAATTTAGGAAACTGGTCTCTGTCAGCTCAGCTGGAACAGTTTCTACCTGACAGACTTGCATGCAAGATATACTGGACTTTGAGTGAACCTCTTAAAAAAACCAAACCCCTTTCCTAGTTTGATGTTATGAAGTAAAAAAATTGTGTTGAATGTGTGTTTCTGATGAGAATTAATCACATGTTGAGTGCCTTGGCTGAATGATTTTTTTAAGTTATGTAGGCATGGGGTTTTTTGTTGGTTTTTTGTTTGGTTTTTTTTTTTTTTCATTCTTCTGTATTACTAGATTTCTAGGATCAAAGTGAACATGGTGAAAAGGCAAGCATGCTGTTAAATCAGTATAGTTTTATTTTACAGGATTTAGAAACTGTTCTAAAAGTTCAAATTCAGGGTTTTCTCATAGGAAGTGTTTGCTGGAAGGTGAATGGAAAAGTACATTAGATCAGCAAAGTGTAAATTAGATTCCAATGTACTTCCAATGCAATATTCACAGTAGCCTATATTGAGCTGTTCATTGCTTTTGCTCACAAGTCTCAAAAGTTTTCTGGGTTTTTTTGGAGGGGATTGGTGAGTGATCCAAGCTGTTCTATACTTTTGAAAACTGAGCGTGCTTTGCATTTCTTCACCCACCGTTCCCTGTAGTTTTCCACTTCTGTGCAATCAGCTGAGGGGGAACAGCCTCCTCCTTATACAAACCTTATACCTTATACATGCTCTTCTGGGCTGGGCACGTACCATGGTCTCTGTTTTGGGAAGCATGGAGTGTCAAGGCGCATTGTGTGAATCCAGAATACAGGACATGCACTGTATTCTTGCTTGAAAGAGCAATGCAAAACACTGAATTGAGTTCTTAGAAACACTTGTCCTCTTGGAACACCTGGTGCTTCAGCTCTGCAGTGATTCACACCAGGGCCACAGTTTCTTCTCCAAGTTACGAGTAGGTTCACCTGCTGGTCCTGGTATTTGTAGGTATTTGGATACTCGAGAAAGTTCCTTCACTCATGAGTTTTAGGGATAGGAGTGGAGTGAAACGAGCATGTAAATAGCTCCAAGTGGAGCTAAAGTTTACTTGTGGGAGGGATTGTTGGAAAACCAAGCTCAGTTGTTTTCTCAAAGGATAGTTCACATACTAAAGCTTTGATTGGATCCTCCTGGCATTTTCAACCTACAGTTTGCTAAATTAGAACTGAAGGAATATAGCTGGTAACAGACCCAAAATAAACTCATAAACGAAACTTTATTCGTGCAAGGCAACAGATAAAGAATGAACAGAAATATATATAAAGATTGCAGCTTTCTGGCAGTGATGGGGGAGTAAGGGGAGATTAGACACAGTAGTGCTACTGGGGGCAGAATTAAGTGGCCTGAGATGAAGCGTTGGTTGTGTCTGCTTCTCAGCACAATTTACTTCCCAAATTTCAGCTGCAAATTAATAACTGCTCAATCCCACAGTAAAGGGGTGGGGGAGGCTGCTTTGTATGTGCTGGCTCTGGAATACGTCAGTGTTACCTATCCTGTTCTGGTAGCACGTGTGAATGTGAGTCGGGTGCTTTAATTCCAGCACTGCATTCACTGTGCATTCCACTTGAGCTTGTCCTGAGGTCTCCATTCCTGCATCCCACACTGTGAGTCTTCCCTTTGCCTTGGCATCACTGCTTGTGCTGCTGCCTCCTGCTCCCACCCTGAAGGCCCTTGTTACCTTTTGATGCTGCCAATAGACATGTTTCCAAAAAAAAAAAAGTGCACTACCTGTCCACTGGCTGGTGCAGGGAGCTAGGACAGAGCTGTGTTTTATACAAATGCTTACACTACTCTTCCCTTATGTAAATGCACATGTGTTTATTCTCCACTCACCTTTGAGCATTGTGAAAGCATCTGAGATCATAAAATAACTGTATTGGACAATGCTAAGCTACCAGTGCCAAAATAGAAATGACATATTCCAGTACAGCGTAACTTCTCTTTCCTCTATAGTTTGTTGCTTGGGTTTTTTTCCTTCTCTTTTCCTCCTATTGCTCCATAATGTCTGAATGTGAAAAGATGGTGGAGACAGTCCAGGTGGTGTTTGCCTTTCCCATCTCAGAAATATCTGTACCAGAACATCCAAAGGAGGTGCTTAGTTGGGAAGAAGAAGTGACTCCATCTTTGGAGCTCAGTGTAATAATGGCATCCTAAGGTGGTTTTTTTTGTTGTAGTTCCTATTGAGGTTAGTTTTGAAAGACAGTAGTGGCTGGCAGCGCATGCGAGTGGACTGGGCTGGGGGATGTGCAGCCTCTCTGCTCTCTGCCTTTTGATTTTTCTCTGCTCACTGCCAAGCTGAGGGAGCATTTGTGGGAACTGGCATGTAGTGGGAACTGCATTTTTTTTTCTGTGTGATTTCTAAGGGAATTTAAAATTTCAGTTTGGATTGAGCTTTTCTCCTGTTAGCTGGGGCAAATGCATCTGTGTGTCCTGGTACCAGCCCAGTGGTCTGACAGATTTACACTTGTTTGCATTTTTAGGCAGCTGCACTAGTTCACCTCTGAGGACTAATCTCCTTTTCTTCTGCATTAGTTATTTTGGAATTAAGTGTGACATGGAAATATTACATATTTGAAACTTGAGGATTTATCACTTGGAGTTTTAAGAGACTTAGCACAGCTCAAGTACTCTTGGTAAACTAACATAATTTAGAATTTTAATTTAGATCAGCTTAAGGACAAAATGCTTTATCAGTGATCTGTAAATTGTATTGGCTACAACTCAGAATGCTAAAAAAATTCTTTTCCAGCCATTTGCCCCTTCTCATAAGGAGTTTGATAATGATTATGGATATGATAAGGAGATGCATTGCCTCTGTTCATCGTACAGTCTCAGGCCAATGCTTTAAAACGTGTGCCTAAAGTTAGGTCTAATCAAAGTGCATTTCAGTACCCTGTGGTGGTTTCTGAGGAAGATGTTATAGCCATTCTTTGTGTCTGAAAGTTGGATGACTTTTAAGGGCCTGATCTTTACACCAGTCAGGTCAACAGTGGTTGGCATTGTAGAAAATAAGAACATATAAGGAAATGACAGTTAATTTCCTCAAATTATTTCAATATGTTGAACTTATATATACACATGAGCACACAGAGCAGGATATGTAAGGTAGTTCTCCAGAGGCTGGTCCATGAGCTGCTGGTTTGTACACTGGTGGTACTGGAGCTTCACGACGAGGAGGCTTCCCTCCTCTTCCCCTCACTTCTGGAAGCCGACTATTCTGCTGTTTTTCTTTCTCATCTGCTCCATCAGATGTGCATGGCCTGCATGCTGCCTCTCACACTCTGTATGCTTTGCATTTTTGTGTTATATCCCATTTTGCTCTGCATTCTCCCCAAGACATTTGAGGTTCCCATCTCAGGAATTCCTGCCAAGTTCTGATCTCAGCATCTGTTCCTGACATTATCCAGATGCTCTAATTTTGGGGCCTTTGAAAACATGACTTTTCTGATCCTGTTTTTCTCTGAAACCCAAGTAATCTGAGGCACAGATACGATCATGAAAGTGTTAATCTAATTGTTAAACAATATAGTCGTTCTGGAAAGGACACTTTTGACCACAAGAGTTCTTGCAATTGCTGGTATGTGCTGAATGTAAATTAATTCATTGTGCCTGGGATAAGGTTACTTTTGTGTAGCTGTGGCTAGATGGAGCTGTCAGAATGCGTAACGCGGTTTGATTTATGTGCAAAGGCTACAAGAGTTAGACTTTCCTGGTATGTGCTATTCATTTTACCTACTGTGGGGTTCAGTGGTGATGCCCTTCTACTGTTTTAGCACAGGTGATACAATGTTTGGTAATTATTTTGGAAAGTAGAGAAATCATTTGGGATACAACAATTAGGCACAGAGACTGAAATATGGTTTGCTTTCGGTGAGGGGCATCGTTATCTTGAAGCAAGGACATTTGAAACAGTAATGAATGCATAAATGTTTCTGATTAAATACGTATTTTTTTGTTTTAGTGTGGACAAAGTTCTTTTAATAAATGAATGGTCTCCAGTGAGGCAGGTAATTTAAAAGTGGTCATGCACATGAGAAAAGGTGACCCCTAATGAAAAATATAAAAAACTATCCTCTTTAGAAGCTATGCTGTCTCTCATTTTCAGTCTTTGCCTTTTAATAATAATTGCTAAGATGTTTTAATTAAAAGCAGATCTGGGAGGTATTATCTGCTTCCTCTGTTTAGTCCTTTTAAATGTTAATCACTTTTGACAGCATAATTTACCCAGCTACCTGTGTTAGCCTTATGCAATGTATCTGCTTTGTGTGGCACCAAAATACAAACTGCACCCCAAAAAGGCTTTCTAAAAATTCATACCGTTGCGAAGATTAAATGTGGCAGGAGAAATACAAAGAAAGAAGAATTAAATGAGGATTTAATGAGACAGTCAGAAAAGCTATTTCAAGATGGCTGGAGCTTCCCAAGAAATGATTCTTTCGTGAGAGGTAACCAGATTGAATTCACTTCTGTTTCTGCTGAAAGACATTTAGAGAGCAGTGGAAGGCAGGAGGCAAGACTGGAAGTAGCCTTGGAGTTTGAGGACAGTTTCCATCAAGCAGGATTGTTAGGTGCACAGAAGAACATGTAAAAAAAAGGGAGAAAAGAAAAAATGATCTTGCACCCATTTCCCTCCCCCCAGATTTCAACCCTTGACTTATAGTAGTAAAAATTAAAGGGAACTATAAATTAATCAGAAGAATTTATTTTTCTGTAGGTTATAAATAAATAATCTTTCGCTGCGTGAGTCAAACAGCTTGTTTTGTGTGATGTTTTTGAATGGAGGCTTTGGTAATCAGATTCCACACACTCTTTAACCTTGTGCAAAATTTAATGAAAAACAGAGTTACTACTGAATATACTGTTTTGCCAGCTCAACAAAAGATGTTAAGTTCTGCATATTTTTGCATAATAAAGATGAGTGTTGACAGTGTAATGATCCATTTGGCACAGATAAAATCATGAATGATTTCAATAACCTTACAACAATATTTGAAGTCAGTATGAAATAGAGACACTTCAACCAGGGACAGGCCTGCTGGCCTGGTATGAAGTGTCAGCTACTTTTATAACCTTAACTTTTCTAGGTGAGCAAAGAGGAGATATACAGGCTAGATGAGCCCTGAGGAGATGGGGAAGCATTAGGGGACCTACAGGATAGCAGGGATCTGTTTTGAGATTTTCAGTGCAGTTCTTGTCCACAAGTTGAAGCTGATGGGTTTTGGCAATGCTTGTGTCTCCTTCCCTAGGCTGCATGATGCTTATATTATGTGTTGAAAAATACATTTTATGGATATGGGGTGAGTCAAGGTAAAATGTAAGAATGATAGTCTGGTCCCAAGTTTGGTAGCTTGAAATGATTGTGCATACAACTGTAATTATTTTTTTTTTTAAACATGTTTTTTGTATTTATCCAGGTGATGTGGTTGCATTGGTCCCAGTTCCACAGTGATTTAGGGAATTAATTTTCAAAATTAATCCTCTGTCTGGATTCTTTCTGGAGTCTTTCACACCAAATGATTTAGGAGTATAATTCTGTCAGAAGTCTCTATTTATGCTCCTGTTTCTTTGGTTATAATGCTTTAATTCTTCATCCATGTGTAAAGAAAGAGCACTGCAAGGTGGTGGAGGCTTCTGCAACAAGTAGGCAAGAATCACGGACTGATGCAAAATTATTGTTAGAGCACTATCAGAGATATGCTTTACTGGTCATTCCTGCATTTCATAGAAAGACAAGCACATGACTACCAGTGAATATGTGTTCAAGATGGATGTGATGATATTAACCTGCTAGTTTCTTTCTGAGGTTCTCCCTTCTTACTCTCTTATTTCTTCCTGCTGCTTTTTATTTTCCTGTTTGTGTTCATAAGGACATAAGAGGTCAGATTTGAAAAGTTGCCAGGTGACTTTTAAAAGCAAAGTTTAAAATATACCTGAGCACCTGATTTCTAGCAACTCTGTGGGGAGGAAATACATGGGATGCCTTTCCACAAGGCATCCTTATCTGCCAAATTACTGTTGAAAAAGTGGCTCCAGATCATTTTGAAAATGGTTTTGGCATTGGGGGCCCAGGTTTTCGTGAATGTCCCTGGGGCTCTGCTACTAAGTTATTAAACTTGATATTTTGTGGGAAATAAACAGAGGCACTATCTCCTCCTAGCAGGTTACAGTGTGTGGTAGATGGAAATCTACCTGGATATGGATGAACCAAGCTCTTTGAAATTCATACAGAGATCACTGTAATCTTCTTAGCTGTAGAAAACCTAAAGGTGTTTAGGAAGATCCTCTCCTTTCCTGGACTATCAACTGTTGTCTAAGGAGCGTGTTTTGCTTAAGAGCTCCATATTTGGCATAGGTTCACATAAAAACTGTGGTGAATCAAGATCCTGTGTCTGGGGATTGCCACAGGATGGGATAACCTCCATGGATCTCCTGGTACGTGTCATTTAAATCAGCCCAGTGCTGTTGGACAGCTACCTTTTATTCTTAATTTTGTAAGGATAGTCCTAATGTAAGTTAAGTTGCAATGTTTTCACCATTGTTATGTGCTCAAGTAATAAAAACTGTTAGTCGTGAGGGAACAAGCAGTCAGTTGCATTTAGGGTATTTTAGAACCTTATTTAAAGAAGGGAGGCAAGAATTATTGTCTAATGTGCTGGTTACTTTTGTCATTATACACAAAATGAAGAATACTGTTACTGTTGTCTTAAATGTCAGAGTTAAATGATTCTCTCCGATGTTTTTTTTTAAATCTAGATAATGAAGTTAGTTTAAAAAAGCACAATCTCATTGTTTTTCAGACCTCTGAAAAGTTTGGGGGGGGGAGGGGATATGTTACACAAAAGGCAAAAGGCACACAGTTTTACCTTTTGAACAGACCTTGACGTTTATTTAAAATAAGCCTAATTTAATCGGTATTGTATTGCACACTGAAGATAATTTAGGCTAGTGTCAAGGACAAGTGTTATCTATTCCTTTGTTGTAGTGAGGTATTGAAATAATGAGTGGAACAGAAGGGAATCAGAAAATGTTTGAAGTTTTTCATCTGTGTCTCTAGATGGGTATTTTTAATCACATTCTCCTGGCTTTTTCATGCAAATTACACTGAACAGCACACACTATATAAAATGAAGAGCTGTATTTTACAAAATCTATTTTCTTGAAGTTTAATAAGCTTGCAAAGATTGTCCTGTGCTTTAACTAACTAGTTACCTTTTTGTACCTCAGCTGAAATTAAAATCTTAGAATTTAATGCTGCTGTTTTGATCCTGTAGCAGAGGAATGGAAAGCCTGGTCTTTTTTTGGAGGTTTCTGAAACCATTTCTTTCTTGGTACTCAATGACTGCAGCTCCCAATGACAGATGAGACAACCGTTAAGATTTAATACATTTTTATTTCAGCAATATATCTTGATATGTCACACCAGCCCCTCTAATAACCCAGTGCCTGGATTACTTACTGCATAGCGTCACTGCTTAACTGCTGACCTCTGTGGCAGAAATAAAATACTGAACTCCTGTACCATCCATGCTTTTGACTTGGAAATCTGCAGACCTGCAGAGTCATCCCATACCCACAGGCTCAGCTGCATGGAGTACATCCTTTTGAGCCTTGGCTTGTTTGTAAAGAAGGCAGACTTTCATGGTGTACTCTAAAAGTGTAAAATTGCTTTGAAAGTAATATTAATATAATTGTCTTCAGTGTGGTTCGCATTCCTTGTTTGTGCTGAGGATTCAAAAATGGAGGAGATGAAATTGGCTTGCTCACATGCTCAGATGTTCCCCAACTACTTCCCAAGCACAACACTCTCTCTTCTGATACCATGTTTTTTCCATGCACCACTTTAAAGCCAAGATAGATATAATTTTTTCCTATTTCTTTTCAAAATGAGCTAAGGAGATACCATGGCAAATCACATATTGTGGTAATTTTGCAGAGTATGTCCTTAGCCATGAGCAAGAGGACTGTTTGTACAAAGGGATTTCAGAAGAAATCTTTTCTGTATAAATTGAGGATTTAAGAAAATAATAGGGCAGCATATACAGAAAACTATTATATATGCTTTCAAAGGAAGAGTTGGTGGAGAAACAACTAATTAAAAAAATTCCATTATAAAAACCTTGTGATTTAAAAACTTCCATATTTAGGACAGAGATATTTTCTTCAGCTGTTCTCACAGCCCAAACAAGCATGGATTTAAGCATTTTTGTACCTGTCATATGGAGGGCTTGTGACAATTATGAGAAGAAAACTTCTCTCTAAGCGTAATATCTTCATTTTTACTGAGAAGCATAAAAGAAAAACATGATTGTTTAAAAGAAATTAGGATGATATTCTTTCTTCTTGAACTCTTAACTGTAGCTCTGTTTTTAGTTGTAAGCTCAGAAATGTCTTTACCCCATAATCTTAACCAAACCAGTTCTGCAGTGAGATGTGTCTGCAGCTTTTTGGGTTCCCATGGCTGACTCCATCCTCTGTGAGACCCAGGGTGCAGCGATGGCACTGCCCAGTCTTTCAGCAGGGTTCAGCTTAACCACCGTGGCTACCAGTGCTGATGAATGCATTCACTGAGAAGGCTGGGATCAGTAGCTGGTTGCAAGAGCTTGGGTAGCATTCCTTAGCATGGTTACAATTAACAGCAGAAATGCAGCATTCAGAAGCATGAGTTAAAGTAACAAACTGCAGCTTCTAGACCTTTTCCTGGCCAGGTGAGTTGCCCTGCTGAAGAGAAACTCACCTCCTGGCACCAAAGTCCTTCTGCCCATTCTGTCAGCTTCATTAAATGTGGGGTTCCTGCATTTCTGGGTTGGCTGTCTGTAAGAGCTGACAGATGTGGATGGCTATGGGAGTTAGTTGGCCATGAAGGCCAAGACTCAGCCCTGGTGTTGGACTTGCTGTGTCTGTGCAGTAGGTTTAGCCAGGTAAGCACATCAGAAGGGCTTTGCAGGATAATCTGTGTGTGCTCTGTGTGTCCCTGTGTCTGTCTGTTGGTCTGTACGTGTGGGCTGGTGGTTCAGCTCTTGGGCAGTGCATTGTGTGCAGAAGTGGTGTCTGGTACAGTCAAGGTGTAAGGTCATGGAGAACCAAATCCAGCCAACCAAGCAGGCAGCTCAGTGTTAGCTACCACTAATAGTCCTTGTAATAATTTTAACTCTGTTCAGTTATTGTCTTATTTCTTTGTCTAAGCATTAGCCTGATTTATACCACGGAGGTCAAGTCAAGAGCAATTCAGACAGAATATACACAGATGACTTTTGCAGGGTGCCATAGTCATGCTTGCTTTTAGACTGTTGCTCAGCAATAAGGGGGAGAAGGGAAAAGAATCTTTTAAATATACATAATATTAAATGAATACTTTAAATATTTTAACATTTTAAATATATCTAAAATATTTTTAATAGCTTATGAAATTACAGGATAGTACCTAAAACTGCATTTAATTCCTACTGGGAGAAGATTAGATTGCAATTTAATATTGATTCTGGAATTTCTCAGATCAAAGTGCCATGGGAAATGAATAATCTAAAGCGATGTTTTAATAAAAAGCTTGTATATTTACTTCAGAATCATCTCTTAGATTTAAAGAATCATGAAAGCAGAAGATTTTAAAACTACCTGTAAAATTAAAGTATCCTTCAAATCAATAGATGGGTTTTGATCTTGCAAATATGATTTAACTTGGTATGTTATGTTGAGCTTTGAAAGTGAGCGGTGCTTACTTAGCAGATTTGGGAATGACTTACATTGAGACCTATGATGTATTTTCCTGCAGTGGTTATTTTATCTTGTGGGGTTCTGAAGGGGTGGATTATGTTCAGCAAAGGTAAATGCAGAGTCCTGCATGTGGGCTGGAATAACCCCACTCAGCAGTATGGGCTGGGAAGCTGCTTCCTGGGTAGGGACAGAGCTGGTGGAGAATCTGATGAATGTGGGTCAGCGTTGCCATTGTGGTAGAGATGCCCAGCTCCACCCTGGGCTGTTTGAGCAAGTCTGTAGCCAGCAGATTCAGGGAAGTGATTAGGCTGGACATGAGCTGGCATTGTGCACTCACAGCCCAGAATGCCAGCCATAGCCTGGGCTGCATCCAAAGCAGGGTGGGCAGCAGGGGAGGGAGGGGATTCTGTCCCTCTGCTCTGCTCTGGTGAGACCCACCTGGAGCACTGCATCCAGCTCTGGGGTCCCAGCACTGGAAGGACATGGACCTGTTGGAGTGAGTCCAGAGGTCACCAAGATGATCAGAGGGATGGAGCACCTCTACTGTGAGCAAAGGCTGAGTGAATTGGGATTGATCAGCCTGGAAAAAGAGAAGGCTTTGGGGTGACCTAGTTGCAGCCTTCCAGTACCTGAAGGGAAGGCATGAGAAAGAGGGAGGATTTTTTCTAAGGGCATGCAGTGACAGGGCAAGGGGGAATGGATTCAAACTGAGAGTAGGTTTAGATTGCATATTAGGAAAAAATTCTTTACTGTGAGAGTGGTGAGGCACTGGAACAGGTTGCCCAGAGAGGCTGTGGATGTTCCATCCCTGGAAGTGTTGAAGGCTAGGTTGGATGGAGCTCTGAGCAGCCTGGTCTAGTGAAGGGTGCCCTTGTCCATGGCAGGGTGGTTGGAACAGGATGATCTTTTAAGCTCCCTTTTAACCCAAATCATTCTGTGATTCTGTGATTATTTCTATCTGCTTCTGGAATATTTTGGCCTACTCAATACAAGCAAGACATTACAGTGCTGGCCTGCCAGAGGCTGTCAGGGTGAATTAGCAGGCTGGAAGCCATCACAGGGAAAGGGGGACCTTTGGGAGTGCTCTATGTCCATGTGGCTCCCCAAGGCACAACACTCTTGATGTAACTGCTCTCCGTCAGGGACCGTGAAGATGGAACTGGACTTTTCTCTGAGGTGCACAGGAGTAATGTGAGGGACTACAGACACATTGTAGCAAGGGAAGTTTCAACTTGATACTGGGAAAAGAATTTCTTAAAACCGAGAAGGCCAAGTGCTGGGAGAGAGCCTAGAGAGGTTGTGGACTGTCTGTACTTTGGGTTATTAAAAAAATGCAACTGGACGTCGCTCTGATCGACCTCCTCTCACTTACCCTGGTTTGAACAAGGGCTTGGACTAGTTGATCTCCAGATATCTCTTCCAGTTCAGGTTATTCTATGATTCTGAATGAGCTTACACTTCTGTATAATCCACTGAAAATCTAATACAAAGTATTAATATGATAGTGGAATGTAACCCTTTAAATATCCTTATTTTTCCTGTAATACAGTAAAGTTATTGTGAAAAGTTCTTTGTTTGGCTCCCTTCCAGCTACTTTACTTTGAAAAGTTTTATGACAAGCTAGTTCTGGTTTCATGGCTGAAGTGATTAATTAGGACAGGTAGTGATTTTCTTGAAATTACAGAGGTTTGTTTTTTGTGCTACAGCTTATCCTAAATTGAAACTGTGCTTGCCCTTTTTCTCCTTTTAAAATGCAGGTGACGTCTAAGTCTGTAGCGGGCATGCTCAGGTTGCACATCCAGCACAGAATGACTCTTAAATGCTGCTATTTTGCTAATTGATTTTTTTTGGTTTTTAATATCTGTGGGCAGTAGTGTATTATTTGAAAAAATACCTATTTTTTTCTGTATTTTTTCTTACCAGCTCATTGAAACAGTAGTTATATTTAAATGGGTTTTTAATGAGCCATGTAGAAAAGTGAAGCTCAAGGAATAATAAGAATCTGGGTCTGCTATGGGGCTATTAAAGTCAGTTCAGTCATCAGATAACCTACGAATTGATTTTGCATTTAGTTTCTTTCATTTCTAAATAATAATTGGCTACTCCCTTGCTAGAGATTTTCCTGAATTTATGGGGTTTTTTTCTCTTACACTCATCTGTTCATTCACAAGCAACTTGTGTTTTGGGATGTTATGGAGTCTGAGATGCCATTAGCTGAAATTTGATTTACTGGTGGGCCTTATTAAACAAGTACTCCTTAGGTCTGCATTGTAACATGGACTGAGTAATACACAGACTGCTTTGGATATAGGTGGTTTTTGCCAACCCTAAAGAGCTGCTAGAGAACTCTGTTTATATTCTCTTGCAATCTGCCTCACTTGTGCTGGTTGCAGAGGGATGTGTGTAGCCAGTTCTGTTGGTGCCTTGCTAGTTCGCTGTACAGGCTGGCTTGAGACTGGAAATGCTTTTTGCTGAGGAAAGGATGCCAGTGATGTTCATGTTTAAATCTTTTGCCAGCCTCCTCCATGTCCTCTTCCCAGCTACTTGCTGCACATATCTGAATGTGTATGGCCATGCTATGAGAGGGGTTGAAATCTCCCAGATCAGCAGTCCAGGTGGCTGTCACAGTGAGTGCAGACAGGCACCTATACAGTGGGACTGCAGGACAGGGCTGGGCTTAACCCTCTGGCATCAGGGGTTAAAGGAAATGCTTGAAGTAGCTACTTTAGGTGAACATATTTTCACAAGGCTAATTTAGATTTTAGAATTTCATTTGGACCATCACAATCTATATTCAAGGACCATAAATCCCCTGTGAATAAGTTCAGTTATTAAGCATAAACTGAGAATCAGAATCCTTGACAGCATTGGTGCCTCACCAGAGGTGTGTGGTTGGGCTGCTCCATCACTTGGAGCTGCCTCACAAGATCTGTGCTCTCTGTTCTCCTGGAGCCAGAAAAATGACAGCTTGTGTGAAAGGCAGTTTTGTCCGTGGATGGGCATCCTGCAGGAGAAGCTGTTCAGCATAAATGCCAGAAGACCATAGCAGCTGTGAAAGGGAGGACCACATCTGGAAGTTGTATAGACTAGGAGGGAAAGTGCAGGTTTCAGCCAGGGGAATCCAGACACTTATGGTTGCTCAGCAGATTAACTACTGAACAATTGGCCACTGAACAGCCAGAACAAATTAGGAGTGCACTTGTATGAAATTATCTCCTAAGTGTCCTTCTGGTGAGAAGAAACCAGATATTTAAAATGGGTCCTAATAATCTAAAAAGGTAAGTGATTTCAGTTTCACTCAGTGTTATAAAGTGGATAAGAAGTGCAGAGCCTCTATGAAACCCGGAGGATATGAAAGCCAGAGGATCAGTTGCTGTCTTTCTAGCAGGAGAATGGAGCTGTAGTGCTAACTGATTTTAAAGTAAGTCTGAAATCATTGCTGGTGCCTACATATGAGCCAGTATCAGATTAATCAATAAATATCATGAAAGGATTAGCAAGTTTTGGACAAATACTTAGGAATATGAAAAATTCAAGTGATCTTTTTGACCATCTTGTCATAGTGGTGGAAAAATACAGCAGAAGTTTCTCGCTTTATGAATTTCTGCAGAGTGGAGGATTTCTGGTTTTGTGGTTTTGTGCTGGAGAGAGATGACCTGATCAGACCATTTGATGGTGATGAATTGGTTTATATGATGGTAGTACTTAATGAAAATGTAAACAGCCATTGCTGGTGGAAATAGTTTCTTAATCCAGTTAATTAACATTCAAGTACTTAATCTAGTCTATTAATTAAGACTGCATATGTGTTTACTAATTTTTAATTACTTTAGAATAGACGGAAATTGTAATAATTAATGTTGGAATGCAGACTGCTGCTTCTGTGTCAATATTAAAATAAATCAATCTTCTTGCCTTTTATTTATTTAAGTAAATATAACCTGGTTAGTGTCATGTGTTGAGTCCCAGACAGAGCAATAGAGAAGCTCATCCTCTCTTTTAAAAAGAGTAAGATTGTAATTAATTCGGTACAAGCTGGTATTATAGAGGGCTGAATGCAGTTAGAGGCTGGAATGCCTTCCTCCTATCCCAGAGCCAAAGGCGCCTCAGTAAAACTTTGTTTTGATATCTCAGGCTGTGAAATAATTTCTTTGTAAGCCATTTGCTTGATGAAGCTAATATATTAAGCAAAAAAAATTATGTTACTCTCCCTTCATTGTCTGTTTGCTATGGAAAGACTCTTTATCAGTCAAAAGAGAAGAGCATTAATTTGCTGATTTTTAAACCATATTTCTACATTTTTTTGTCTTCAGAGGATAAGGATAGCCATAAAAAAACCCCACACCTCTTGAGATACACTAATGATGACAAGTAAGCTTTTTACAGCTGGGATAATTGTTGAATTATACTGCGGTTTTGTATTTCTAAAAAAAGAAAAACTGGTTGGTTAAACACTGAATGTTGTTGCTTTTTAAAATAATCATATCTTTTGTTGATAATTCACACATGATTGCTTGTATTTCTTGCTGTGGAGTTTAGAAAGTATTTTAGTTTATGCAGTTGACCATTTGAAGATTTACTCTAATTCCATTGCTGAAATGGGATTAACATTTCCATAAGTTATGATCTGAACAAAGCTGCTGTCTTTATATCTGAATATGTTAATAAATATTTGAAAGTGATTTTTTTTCTTGAAAAAGTTGTATACATATACATTGGGGACCAAAATCTTACATTATTCAAATTGATGACTCTTCCTATGCCATCTTACTGTGATAAATGATGATATTAAAACCTCTCACCTTTCTGTTGTTTTTGCCATATTATAATAAGCATGCCAATCTTAATTTATTACAGTTGTTTTGGGATGACGAAGTGGTTTGTTTTTATTTGATTTTATTTCCTATTTGCAGATTTTTAGTTCAGTGATTGAAAAATACAGATAGTCCTGTTACCCCAGGTGATGAAAACTACTGTAATCAATTAAACCATATTCTCATATCTTTGGTGCATTCAAGTTGAGGTCCCATGGAATAGGGGGTGGATAAAATATATAATAATAATGATTATTATTATTTATTAACTATTGTTGAGATGATATTTGTCTTTGGTCTGAGTTTGTCTTTCACAAAGAAAAATAAAATGAAACCAATCCAAATGGCTTCAATACTCACTAAATTTTGGTGGAAGTTCTTTTGAAGAACTGATAGTGGTCTAATATTGAACAGCTAAGCTATTTTCTTTATTAAAGCATTACTATGGTTTGTTCAGTCCTTCTGCTGTTCATTTCTGCATAAGATTGAATGTTATGATGAGTTTCTCAGGTCACTGCAAGTGATGAGATCTAAAACTAAAGAACAGAGAACAGGAGGCACAGCTCATTTCAGTTATTTGAAATAATAGAGTGATTCTTGAAAGGCTAGGATAACTTCAGTTATTTATTTCTTATTAAAGAAGAAAATAATCAACATGGAAGCAGTCTCCTGACAATAAAGATGTTTCCAGAAAAGGTAGTCATCTTTGTTTTCTACTCTCTTTAAATCTGACATCTAAAGCCCAGCAAAATACCATAGGCTTACCATTGACTTTAAGGCTGATAAAAACTGGTCTTGTAATGTGTGCTCCATTCTTTGCCAAATTAAAAACATCTCTGTGGCCTTCAAACATGACTCACTGAGAGGCCTTTTCCCTGGCATGGAGCAGTGTTTATCTCTGTGGGTTCCTGCAGCAAAAGATTCTTCATAGCTCCAGCGAGCTACTCCTGTGGTTCCTTCTACATGTCCGTAAGGTGTCTCTTAAGGATTTTTGTTTTGTTTCTTGTTCCTGCAAGGATGGTAGTTGAGGTGTGATCTCTGGGCTTGCAGCAGTACAGTTCCTCTCCTCAAATAATCTCCTTTGATTAAAATAAAGGGTGTTGGAAAAATCAGAGCTAAATGCTTGGTATCATAATACAGTGCAACATGTTTGGCTGTCCTTGTTTCCTGCGAGGTCCTCATATTGAAGAATGGCATACCAGGGTCTGGAAATCAAGATTCAACAGTGTTTATTTGCATAAAGTCTTCCAGTCCCAAAGACTTTCTAGCTCATTAAGAGGACTGAGTGTACCACTGTATTGTGTGTGCTGTTTTACAACGAACTTCCTAACCTGTGTTCCTAATGCTAATTAGATTTGGAGAAGGCTGACATGGCTTGTGTTTCTTCATGCTGAAAAAATGTTACAACTTGGTATGCCTTTTAATGGAACTGAAGCCTTTTGAAGGTTTGGTGCTGTCAAAATAGTGAATACCTGCAAAAAATGATAAGATCAAAAACTAAGCTTGAAATAAGAAACATTCATTTGTAGATGTTCTGAAGTTATAGGTTGTAGACTGTCTGGAATAGGTAAAAAGCTGGAGGCAACTTAGAGTAGGAGATAACATATATAGAGATTTATATGCACATACCTTTTTGCGTATATATAATACCTATAAAATACTTGCAGCTGCATACATCAAATAATATTTTTCAATCAACCTCAAAGGAGCAGAATGTAATTGAGGGATTTATCTTGATGCATGACATGCGAAGGACAAAAAGATTTGATGTTTCATGCCTAGGATTCTTAAATGCTTTGTTTGTCTTTTGTTGTAATACCTTACAGATCTTCAGATGTGGATTAATTTATTTCCAGTTGCTGGGGATTGGTAATTAGCTTACTATAAAACAGTAAGAGAGTTATGAGTAAAGTTTTAGAAGCATGTTTTTGTAAGCATTGATATTTCACAATATGTTAGAAAATTAAATTTCCAGTACTCTTGAGCTACTGACATTTTGGTGTTGTCACATCTCTTTTGTGTGTAGATTTCTCAAGCATAAAATAATGACTTTTATGGTAAAAACATGTTCTAGCTGTCTGCAGCTGCAGTCTGGTTTTCCTGCTGCTACCTACCTTTCAGCCAGCACTGGAGAGAGCATGGATGTTTTACCCATTACCAGTTTTTTCTTTCTGTTTTTTGCATGCCTGAGCCTAAATTTGCATTAGATGTGGAATTATTGGCAGAAGTTTGCTACTCTCTGTAATTTCAAAATGACTGGTTAAAAAGAGTAAATGCCTGAGAATACTTTCAAAAGCTGAATTCCCAAATGGTTTCCACTTGGGCGTAGAGTTGCGGTTTTAAATTTTGTTATTGGTGCTTATGTAAGTTAAATTTGAGTAAAGGGACTATTATTAAAATCTTTTGGCTAAGATGATGCTGAAATTGCTTAAAAAAAAAAAAAAAAGAGAGAAAATGACCTCTGATGCCTTTAGGTTACATAAAGTTTTTGCTGGTGTTCTAACAGAATAAACAATTTGCAGAGACCAGCATAGGTTTAAGTTGATTTGCTCCATTTACCCTACCAATTTGGACAGAAGAATGTAATGCTTTCTTGGAAATGTCTTTCAGATATTATATTATAGATTAATTTGCAGGCTGCAGAATGCTGCTATCCATAAAACTTTTTTCTCCATCTTGAAATTAAGTTCTAAAATGAAATGTGTATAAGAGCTGGCATTATTTCTTTCAGTACGTTACCAAAGATAAATTGGGATAAATTATTTGTTTAAAATAAATACATAAAATCATTTACAGGGGAAAAAGTATCTCAGGTTTATCAAAAATCACCATGATGTTTCCCTATTTTTCTTGCAGTGATGAACACAGATTTAGTAAATCTTTATTAAATTAGTGACTCGGCAAAGTTCTAAATTGGACTTAAGATTTCAGACTTGTCTTGGAGAAGTTGATTGCAAGCAAATACAGAGTATCTCCATAGATCTGACTAAAGGACTTTTGCAAGAGAAGCCCACAAGTTAGGTTGTAATAATAGGTAATAGATCAATAGATGGCAGAGTAATAGATGATAACTGGTTGTGATTATAACGCTTGGCTTTGCATTTTGTCTGTAGCTTTCAGTGTGTATTAACATAACTTATTCTTGTATGTTTTTATTCTGTAAAACTGTGGCTTTTACTCATGATTTGACTCTGTAGTAATGATGCATATAGAGGTATTTAAACAGAGATATTAAATTCCAGTGCACAGGCATCAGTCCACACTCAGATAGTTTTCTGCATTTCTGGGTAAGATGAAGTGGTTTGCTGGGGAAGGTGCAACCCTTGCTTTCCTGATTTGGTGCCATTCTTTCTGTGGTTCACAGTGATGAGTTTCATGTCCCATCAGAGCTATTGACCCTTGGTAGTATCCAGTTAATGGCTGCCTTTCCTTGGGCTGATGATGTTGTGATATAGGCATTGATTAGAGTCTCTGCTGATAGACACTTCTTGCTCTTTGGTGGGAAAAAATGGTGAAATGCTGATCTGCATTGGCACTTTGATGGTGTTGAGTTCTTTTTTTTTAACAGTAGATTTAATTGTTATTTGCAGCTTGTGGCTGTGTTTGATGAGCAAGATCCACACCATGGGGGTGATGGCACCAGTGCCAGCTCGACAGGCACACAAAGCCCAGAGATTTTTGGCAGTGAGCTTGGCTCCAACACGGCATCGGCCTTTCAGCCTTACCAAGCAACAAGTGAAATTGAGGTCACCCCGTCAGTCCTTCGTGCAAGTGAGTAAATGTTCTCGGTATCTCAATGCGTTTCATCTAAATTTACAAAGATGCCAAGTGCTGTTATCCATTGATGCTGCTGGGAAAAATGATTCATTATCTGTCCTTACCGAAAACTGATCAGAACTGAGAAACTGCCTAAATGCTTCTTGCATGCAAGTAAACAAACCTGTTCTAATAAATTATTTATAAACTTGCTTTTAGGAGCCATAAGTTCCTTCTATGTTGCCAGTTTAAAAATGTCATCACACTGAAAATCACAGCAAAATTTCCAAATGTAGTTGCTGCAAGGTGTAATTTTCAGTTTGCCAGTTATATTCCATTTAATGAACAAAATGGTAGAAAGAAACTAAAGGTAGGAGCACTTTCTACTTAACCTGTCAATGTTGCTACGTTATGCCTGTCACCTTTCCATAAAAACACCTGCTAAAACGTGCATTTACTGTGTTGCAAAAATACATTTCTTTAAAAAGCAGAAACTATAGCCAGAAACATCTCTTTATTTTGTTTATTTCAATGTGGTGAACATTTGTTGGAAAACAGTGAATTACTTATCGCATTTCTTGCTCAGACAGGTTCTTTGAATATTTCAGCTTATTAAGAAGAAAAATTATGGAATGAAATTTACTATGTAATTTTCATTGTTGTTGAAAGTACTATGCAGACAAGGATGGATATGTGGATAAAGCATTGTGTCCTTTTATCTGTAGTGTCTATCATTTTGCTCACTGAACTTTTGAAATAGTGACTTCACTCCAGAAAATTCTTAGCAGAAGTTAGTATTATCAGTCCTTTGATGTTCTACAGATACACTGTTTTAAACAGCCCTGTGTAATTGCCAAGAGACTGCTTTTGTGTAGGTGTTCTTTTAATGGTTAAAATCTGTGTTTAAGCAATCAGGTAAAATACAAATGGAAAAGTTACCACTCTGTTAAGTTTGAGGGGTTTTGTACCAGAATATTTCCTGTAAAATTAAGGGGAATAACATTTAACAATTAGCTTACACAGAGCTGAATGTGTATCTTTTCAAGCTGTAACTATGCTTCACTGAAACACAGAATTAAATTAGGGGAGGATTAATGGCAGAATAAAGAAGTATCCTGGAATTTCAGGACCCTTCCATTTTGCTGTCACTAGAGTATGTCACTGCTAAATGCACATCTAATTTCCGTGCATAAGCCAAAAAACTGTCCTCCTCGGTTCTCAACTTAGCGGGGGTTAGGGCAGGCAAATGCATACCCATTTTCTCCTTAGTGTGATTATCTGGTGTATTATACAATACATGAACGTTAGTGCATCAAAATCATATAGTACAGAAAAAATTCAGTAATATATTCGACAGCTCACTTATCTTTGGTATCATTCTGGAAAATACATGGATTACTTGGCTAGTTCACTGATTGCAAAAATGGCCAAAAAGGAGTTTGAGACCCTTCAATACAAACATCTTTAGAAATACAGAAGACTTTTAAAACTGTTGGTAAGGATTATAACTCTTTGACACTTTTTATAAAAGCATGAACAAATAAAGTGTGTGAAACAATTTGTAATTGCTATCAGAAATCAGAGATGTTCTCCTATCTATCTAATTCCTTTTTTTAAACGTTGACAGATATATTTTGGTTTTAAATGTTCCAAACCACAGGCTTAGAATCCCAGTGCAGTAATATTATCCCATATTAAACATACCTATTTCAGGAATTTCATTTAAATATACATTGAAAATGGAAATACTATCCTTATTGTATTTCCTTTATAACTTGTGAAGTGAAGCATAGCATACAAATGGTATTCTCAGTATTTCAAATAATTATCTTCTTACTGTGTAAGTTCTATTCAGCAAATAAAACCCATCCAGTTTTGCGGTAGATGCAGATCCTGATTATTACATGTTGACAAGGTCATATATCTATTAATTGGATTGGAGATGGGATACAAAATTGCTGTAATTATTGTAATTTTCCAGCTAATTGCAGGGTTGGCGGTGAATATTTTACTGCTAACAAATGAAAAACAGTATTCCATCTGAAATTGGTTTATAGCATTTGAGACGCTTTGTTTTACATCTCTGGTGCTTTTTGCGGGCAAGGTGGGCTCTGTTTCGGAGCGGTTCCCGTGCGGCCGCGCAGCTTTGCGCCCCTGTGCTGCTGCTCACCTGCACCCTCTGCTCCCAGGCAGCATCTCAGTGCATTAGGCTGAGGCTCAAGGGCCTGCTGAGATCCTCCTCTCTTTGTTCTGGTTGCCATGCTACCCCTTTTTGTTTGTTTATAGATCACACCATCGTTCCTCTCCCAGCAAGGGAAAGGTTAGCTACATCAGGTCCAGCTGGAAAAGTGATATTCATCTGGAGTCCCTCTTTTCCCATGCACAAACACAGCCTGTACTTTGCATGTCGGGGGGGTGTGGGGGGTGTGTGTGTGTGTCAAATTCAGTCTTCCCATATAAACGTGGAAACAAAAATGAGGCTGGCTCATACCCCGTGCATTGTTTTGCACTGTGAAAACACAATTCATCAATACAAGCAGTTGATTTATTTATGTTTCTTATCTAGCTGTTTCTTTTTTACTGCTTTTCTGTTACCCAAGTTAAACTTCTTGTTGTATTTCATCACTTCAGCTGCATCTTTTTTCTAAGCCTACAGTACACAAGGCGTTTTTTGTGTTGTGCCTGCGTGCTTTCTGGGAAGAAGTTGGAAGCTCACTGCAGAAGATTGTTAAAGCAGACTGATGTTTATTCCCTGCTGAAATATAAACTGGAGACGCAGGTGAAAATTGCCAAACCTAATGAGCAATTTGGCAGATAAGACAGGATGTCAGGCAGTGACAGTTCAGCAGCGGGTGCACTGCCTGTGAACCACGTTGTTTGTTTCACAGTACTGCATTTAAATATTGTAAATAAAATCCCTTTCCAGCTACATGAGATATTGTGGAAAGGGTCATCCTCTTTGTCTTGTTTTCCTTTTAAATTATTTAGCTTGTTCAAGAACTAAGACCACCCTTGGTTATTTGTCTTGGTGTGATTATATGTAACAAGTCTCTCTGAATATTTCAGCAGTTACAGTGAAAAAACATTTTTAATACATAACATTATTTTGAAAACATTATAAGAGAGGTAGAGAGGCTTGGAGAGCTGATGTTTTTTCCCTTAGGGGGAATAAGATGTTGTGGAGATCTATTTTCTTCAGCCGCTTAATGGAAGGGTATTGAGAAAATGAAGCCAGATTCTTCTCACATAGGCACATTATTGCTGGAGACAACAAACATGAAAACATTTTCAACATGGAAAATGCCAGTTAGAAATAAGGAAAACCATTCTCACCTGGAGAGCAAAACAAGTTGCTCAGAGAAATTGTGGCATTTCCATGTGCTTGGAGATGGACAGAAGTTGACTGAACATGGCCCTGAACAGCCTGATCCAGCTGGTCCTTTTTTTGTGTGACTGATTAAACCAAATGACCTCCAGAGATCTCATGCAATCTTTATAATTCTGTGATTAAAAGTATAATTAATAAAATTAAACAATTTGCTTCTCAAAGCTATTGCTTGTAAAAGTGAATGGTGTTCACAGTGACATATTTAGCAGACAGGTGTACGAGCATATTGTGCATGTACTGCTTCCCACCCTGGTTTATGTTGTACTGGTTTTTGCCCATGTGACACAAATCAGCTGCCTGTGCATTTTACAAGACTGCTGCTTTTGTTTTCAGGATGTCTTGTAGGTGCTTCAGTTGCTTAAAAATGAGATATGAGGCAATTGTAAGCTTCTCCTAAAGGCTGGAGGGTCAGCATCTCCCAGAACACTGGCCAGAGAGCCTAAGAAATTATGAAGAGCTAGCTGGAATTGGTGCACTCCAGTGATGTATTTGCTCAGGTGATCTGTATCATATATTTTAGTAGGACTCTCAGCATCCATTTCATATTCTGGTCACAGAAGCAGACTATGAAAAAAAAAAAGGTCTAGATGAGAATCTTCTGAAATGAGTCCACAGCTGGCTGTGAAGATGTACTAGAAGTGCAGAGAAGCAAAGAAATTGCTTCAGCTTCACATCGTTGTTTACCCAGCAGCATGGCTGTTGCTTTAACGTTCCCTGTGTGCAAGTGTGCTCTCACCCTGCAATCAGCACAAGTTTATTCCTCACAGGTAAGAGCATACATGCAGACTTTGACTGGGAATTCATTGTTATAATAAAGTTCCTGACCTTGCTTGCCTTTGAATTTCTGTCTCTTTCTCAGCTTTCTGAGTAGTTATTAGTTGTTCACTGACAAATTAGTAGGACATATCAAGTATAGCCCCTGAGGGCTCTCCTAGTTTAAGGACTGTTTCAGTATTTTAATAAGTCTGAACTGGAATATAAAATATTGCATAAAAAAAACCCCCCTTAAGATGGAGTTTTAGGCACAGTGTTTCAGTTCAGCATTGACTTTTGATACATTTATAAACTGTCCAGAAATCAGTGAGATGGGCACAGCCACTGCATCTAGGAAGAAAAAGGTAATTTGCAAGGCAGTATTAATGAACAGCAAAGTCCACAATAGTGTGAGAAGGATCCTGGCAATATAGTGCATTACTACAGTGCAATCGGACATTATGCTATTCCATCAAAAGATCAAAAGCAAATGCTGTTCTGGGCTCACTGTTGTGAGCTGGAAGGCTTAAGCTGGAGTGAGCAGTTGTGGTGCCAGCTGTGGAGAAATTCTAAACAAGTTGGAGAGAGTCAAAAGAGAGCAACAAGAATAAGTTGCTTTGGGGACTGTGATGAATTGGTAGGACTGGTTTATTAGTTAAGGAAAGATAAAAGTGGCAGGCTCCAAGTCTTCAAATGTGTTGGTATTCTTCTCATTCTTCTGATGAGGCGAATTGGCATTTCCTGAGAAAAAGCCAATTTTAGTAACTCATAGGGCTAGAAAACATGTTTACACATCATGTAGCAATGCAGTATTTGTGGGAGCGGTTAAGAGTCAGGTTCTGTGTGCTGCTAAGCACTCTCTGTGCTGTGCTCTAATGCAGGAGGGCTGGTGGGGGCAGTCTGTCCTGTTCCTGGCTGAGCTGTAAATATTTATAAGGTAAAGGCCTTGGTTTCATGGTTTGGAGCACTCCATGTTAGTGTGTTGGCAAAGAAGTGCAGAGGTGAGTTCATACTTGTTCCGGTTTCAAAACCGATGATTGTTTCAGCACTCTTTCCCACATATGGCCACTAGAAACTTTTTCATTCTTGTTTGTATCTCTTTGACTCCTAATTCAGCTCTGAGTCATCTTTATGTATGGAAAAAAGATATTTTCAAATGTTGAAGAACTAAGGAATCGAGAGATTAGAAAGGGAAGAAGGGAAAGATGAGTTCATCAAACCCCAGATGTTTGGAGCTTTATCAGATCGAGTTATCTCTAGGATTAAATAGCTGATTACAAAATATAGAGAAAGTCATCCACATTTATAATGAAAGATTAGGACTTTACAGGCAGTGCTTGCTGAAGGCAGTGGGAGGTTTTCCCGTCTCTACACTGAGTCTCAGATCAGCTTAGCTTTCCATGATGTGTCTCCTTGGTCACCTTCATTGGTGTTCAGATGCCTGTAATTCCAGTGAAGTTCCAGTGAAGTTCCAGGAATGAAATACAAAGGATTTCCAAACCATCATTCCCACTGTTACTCCCTTGCCAGGTTCTCTTATGTTTCTTTTACTGTGTAATACAAAAAGAACATTGAACTGAGGCTTGCACCTCAACTGATGGCATCTGAATAAGGAAGGTTTCTCATGCATTGGAGTTTGAGGACAAGATTTAGCAAAGTCTGTTTCCTCACCTTCTGGTGCTCTCGCCGTTCAGGAATTCTTATCACATTTTATCTCTATAGCTCTGTGAGGGATATGATTATTTAAAAGCCAGAGTTATTGAATCAAAAAATCAGTACCAGGTGCCACTTTCTTCCACGAGGCTAAATTTGATCTTTGTACAGCACAGTTCTGACTTGAGTGATCTCCAGTTGGTGTTTTCTCCAAGTGTAGTGCTCTGCTGTTAATTTGGGATTGTTGAGCAGTTTAAAAACCATGTGTTTTTGATGAGACTGTGACACGTTTGTAAAAACAAATGGATTTTAAACTGCTTAAGTTTCTAAATTAACCTTTAATATCTTCAATCTTCTCAGTATACCAGCAAGCAAAATACTGTTGCTTCTAGTAGGATTAAAAAAATCCCTGAAACCAATAAAGTAAAATATTTTAGAACTCACTGATTCTCTAGAGGAAACCTGAGCAATTGTGGTGCATTTCAAGATGTTATTCCATATGGTGAAGACTTCTATCTACAAGTACTAATAATGGGAAGTAATAAAAATACAGTATTGTATCTGATACCTGGTTGTACCGCAGCTAGAGAATATACTACAAGAGGGATAATAAGGAAAGGTTATAAAGATGTAAGTATTGAATTTGAATAGTTTAAGAAGTCAGGTTTGGATATTAGTCTAAGTTTGACATCTTAAATAGATTTAATGTTCAGTTGAACAATAAGCTATTGTGGAAATCAGAGCTGTACTCTCAGAATATTTCAACACTCATATGTGGTGGTGATGGTGTTTCTGGGTTTTATTTTCCATTTCTTTAAATGAAAGACAACTTTTTCGGTAATGGAACTCTATTTTTGTGTATGCAAAAATATTATGCCCTTTTATCCACTCAAACATTGCAGTGTAGCTGCTCAAGTCTGTCATATTGTGGTATCATGGGTTTAATACCATTGAGATAAAGCTATGTTTATTTAAAGAGTTTGTCATCCCACATATCAGTATGTATTATACAAATAAGTGTAATAACTCTTAAAATAGATACTTTCTTGATTGCTCCTCTGTTTCTTGTAATTTCATTATAAGCAAACTAGGAGGAGCACAGTGAAGGCAAAGGAACATGAATCTGAAATGAGTAGAGAATGCTTTCTCACAATACAGACAACCACCCTGTGAATTTTTTTACTATGAAGGCATATGTACATATTACATTTTTTTGCCCAACAGTTTCTAAAAACCTTATGCAGTATTTATAGATAGTTGTTCTGAAATGTGGTAAAACAGTATTCTTCAAGGCATCCTTAACATTCAGAGCCACTAGTCAGCAACATTAACTGGTATCCCAGTCGTGTTTTGCTTTGATTTGAGGCAATAGGAATGGTCTTTGAAGGGGTATGGGGGGCTGGGCAACTTACATTAATTACTCACAAAAAAATTTTCCAGTAGGAGAGGAAGCACAGTTTATCAAAGGTACTTAATTACTCACTTGGTCCTAAGCAGGCTGATTTTGTGGGATTGGTGTTTCAGGGCTAATGAAGAGTGGTGTGTGCTGGGGGCTCTGTGCTGCGCTGTCTGTGAGGTTACCCTTAGTTCAGTGCATCAGCTAGTGTATGGCTGCCCCCCCAGAAAAGCATGTAGGTATTTTTGATCACAAGCCCGATGTTGTAAGATATTACACTTAAAGTACATCCTTTATTAGGCTAAACTTGTACTTCAGTGTGAGAATTGTTGCTTGCTTTTGCTCATAATTCACGAAGGATCTTCTTGCTCCTTTCCTTATTACATTTACAGCACATTAACTCTCTCTTTTTTTTTTTAGATGGGGATGTGTTTTGGAGATAGTCCATCTCTTTGGGTGATTACTGGGAAAAAGTTGCTTTAAATTCTGTGTCTTTTGACATGTTCCTTTGAGGAGGATGAGAGAGAGAGACAGATGGCTACTAGTTGAATAGGCTTGTTTTTCAGTTGTTTTTTATTTACTCTCTCATGCACTGAAAAGGACTGAAACATGATATTGAAATAAAGGAGTGCATGAGAAATAACTTTCCATTAATTTATTGCCTTATTTCCTACTTGAAAAAAAGATAAAATTTGTTCTTTCTCCTACCAATCTCTTGCTGTAATGAATTATGTAATTAGTATGAGTGCCAGCTTCAGAATGCTGTGGGTTTGTGTTAGGGGCAGATGAAGCATTCAGGGTGAGAATAAAGTGTATGTATTCAGAAGAACTCTTCTCTTTTTGACCCTTGGCACTGGATGCTGTGTAGGTGACAAGCTCGGCTCCAGCCGATGCACCTGACGAGGTCTGAGCCGAGGTGAGGCCCGAGCCCAGCCCCTGCTCTCCTGCTGTCACAGCTTGGCTCGGCTCGGTGTCCACAACTACTCTGCAGGCAGGGCCCCTCAGCTCAGCTCCCCTTTTGTGACACTGCAGGCACAGACGGGGTCTCCCTTCGTGACACAGTTGCCACCTTGGTGGTGGGGGCTTTTACTGCCTGGGCTGATGGTAGAGCTGGGCTCTTTGGGGTTGGAGTGAATGTGAACTCGGGCTGTGTTCCGGGTCTGTGTTTCTAGCTTCTGTTACAGATTTAGGTAACTAATTCTATCAATAGTTTTGGATTTACAGAAAGTAGAAATGATTCTGTATGTAGAAGGGAGTTGAGGACCATGTGGGTTTACAAACAAAAGCAAAAAGTGGCGCTTAGGTTAAGTTAAATGTTGCTACTGCTTGCATGCATATGGTAAAGGGTTGTACAAAGACAGCAAGAGCAAGCTTGCATTAGCTTCCAAAAACTGTGCATATGAGTCAGAAACTAGGCTTCTCAAAGCAAACTTTGATCAACCATTAAAACCTTATCCTGAGGGGTTGGATTTGATTCAGTTCTCTGTACAGCACTGTTCATATTCACAACTGGAAGTAAAATTGGACTCTTTTGGTAATTGCTGGGCAACAGCTGATTAAAAGAAGATGTGACGGATGAGGTTAATATCAACAGACTTTAGGTTCTGCATGTGAGCTAAATGCTCAAGGCAGCCCAGTTTCTCATTCTTGGACACCTTTTGGGTGTGTTCATCTGACCTGTTTTACAGCTTATTTCAGGGTGAAATAGACCATTGCTTAGACAAGGTGCACTGGCTAATCTCTGCTGATGGGAGAGAAATGGAGTTGACCAGTTCCAAAATACATGTCTGTGAATCCCATTCTGCATGTGATTTAACTCACACCATAAAAATAAATTCTTACAGGAAAGAGTAAAAAAAACCCAAGACTATCGTGAAGTAGAACATTGCCTTTGTTGCCTTAAAAAAGGTAATTTGCAAATTTGGAAGAGAAAGGTTAATTTTGCATGGCCCCAGGAAGTTCCTACACATCCCTAATTAAGCTTGGGAAGTATATTTGGGTTGTGGACAGTGTCATGAGTGCAGAAAATCCCATGTTGGATTTTTTTGGAGTGAAATTGAGTTTGAGACACTTGGATGGAGTTTTATGGTTAACAGTGCCATCTCCCTTGGGTCTGACACTGGTATCTGGTCACTTTGTGGTGCTGCTCCCAAGTGGGTAAACCTCTGCAAAGGGGCAGCCTTGCTGTTTCTTGCCATGTGTTCTCAGATGTTGGAGCATCAGAGGTGCCACGTGGCACTGAAAGCCAGCCCAGATCTGGAGGAATAAGCGTGATGCAGGGTTAATCAGGTCTGAAGAACATGAGTTGTCTTCACTGCTCTGTGCAGTTGAGTGTCTCTGTACCCCATTCCCTCACACACTGTGCAGGGTGGTACAGCCATCCTGCCTTTCCTGATCTTCCAGGTATCCTGGCTCCCTGAGGACTTGGGAAAGTTCTCGGTAAACATGCTCAGCCTCTGAATGGGTGGCTGAGTAAAGGAGTATCCCTCAAATATAGGCTGTTAAAGTAAATGGATTTGCAAGTTTACAGACAGAATAATGATGGGCAGCAACTGCTGAAACGGTTTCAATGAAAATAACATTTGAAGCAATGCTAGCAGTTCGTTTTTTTAGATTATAAAAGAATAAATTATGTTCACCAGTTTCTAACAAGTTGGAGAATGGACACATGTGCCTTGTTAACCAGCCCTATATAATACACAAATAAGTCTTTCAGTGTTTTTTGGTAAGTCCTGACTTGATCTCTCTGCTTTTGGGTGTTCTGGAGGTTTTCTGCATGTGAAAGCTTTCTCCATCAAATATAAAAATGATGTTCACTTCTTCTGTTCCAACCCATTTTGAGCTCTGATGTTTAAGACTTTCATTAGATGACAGAGAATTTTAGGTCAAACACTGCCCGACTTTCACAATGATTTCCATCTGAAGGATCTTACATAGTATAGTGTCTTCATGTTTTATTTAAAATTTTAGTTGGGCTCTTCACTCATGGAAAAATAAATGAAAATGAAGGTCTTACTGCAGTAAAAAAACATGAAACTGCTCTGTCAAATGAACTGCATGACATTTATCCCTGGGAAATATCCATTAAGTGAGTGAATAAAGTTACTGCTCTAGTTTGACATAGTAGGCAATATTTCTGTGAGTATTGTACATGTAGATGATTTACCTCTACCTCTGTTTTAAGTTCACCTTTAAAGTAATAAAACACAAGTGGGCAAAGTCTTCCCGTAATCCTGCTTTCCCATAGCTCTTTGTTATGTTGCTTAAAACATAACATTACAGTGTAATAAGTATTTTCAGTTCTTCCACCCATAAAGGGTAGGGGGAAAATCTGTTTGCAGTTAGTGCTGGTACTGAGATATTATTTCTGGTTTGTGCTTTCGGCAGTGACCGTGGGAGCAGGACATGCAGCTGAAGGCTTGAGGAGAGGTCACTGCCAGGGTGCTGCTCCAGGAGCTCGAGGAGGAGAAGCCATGTGTAAGCAGCAATGGAGGGAAGGAAGAGAAAACTGAACTGTTTAAAAAAATACTGCCCAAAAAGTGAAGGGTGAAAAAGCTTCAGTGAAACCGCAGCTGGGAATACTCAAAGATTTTTGTTTACTGCAGCTTTTGTGTTAGCTGAAGAGTTTATCCCAAACTCTGTGTCTTGGCAGCTGCTGTGCAATAGTGTGTTGTGGTGGCAGCAAATCCAGAGAGCCCATAGAACATGGGGGTACCAAAGCAGTGCCTGCTTGAGCCGTGTCCTCAGTGGTGCTGGGAGCAAGCAGCTGCCCTCTGAGGGTGCAGGCTCTGGGTTTGTGTGGATCATCTGTGCCCAGAGCGTGCCACAGGCCCCAGGCAGGGAAGCAGCGCTCGGGGCAGTGTGCGCTTTGCTGGGCTCAGACCCCACATTCCCTGTGCAGCTCACGCTCATGGGTACATGCCCTGCAGAACGAGCTCCAGGAGGAGAGCTGTGCTTGTGTGTATGATTTCACTGCTGTATGGAAGTTCCATACAGTTCCCAATGGCTGTCAGTTCAGGGTAGACTGTAATGCAGCTATTTATGTGCTGTTTGCCTGGTGTGGCCGCTGGTGTACAAGCCAGCTTCTAGGAGTCTTCATTCTGTGTTTTACCAGAATGATTTTGTGCATGTGAATTCTTTGCATGGGATTCCTATTATGGGATGAATTGAATATTAAATTACTTCTAAAACCCTGAAGGCAGTACATCAGCTTCACTCATACTGAGCAATTTGTGCCATGCTGTATGTACCATATACCAGTTTCAGTTTCTCAGTTCTCCCAGGGCTGGGATTTTGCTCCATTTGTTTCCATTTTTCTTTTTCAAACTTGGAATGTTTTACTTAGGGTGAAAAATATTTTTAATGAAGTATTTTAATTTGCTCTTATGTTATGGGCTTGTATTCCACCCTCCCCTCATCCAGGTTTTGCCAGATGTTTTAAATATCTTCTCAGTACGTATCCTTTCAAGGTTGTCTGCAAATCCAATTGTGTTTAACAGGCACTGAGTCCTTGTGAATCATTGTTGTATTTTTCTCTACTTTATGCCTCCCAGATCTGACAGATGTCTTGAGTTCTAGGACAGCAGGTTTTCAGTGTTTTCAGTATGAAAGCAGATAAGATTGGTACATAGCTAGAATTTCCTCAGAAAGAAACAGAATTTCAGACCTCTGTGGGAGGAAGCCATTTCATTGACCACATTTTTACAGCATTTAGTAAGTTTAGTAAGTAATTAAATCTAATAATTCATCTTATGCTGTATCAAAAGGGATGCCTTTTCTAAGGAAAGCTGTATTTATGGGGCTTTTTTCACATTTCCTCTCTCTTTTTTTTTTTTTTTTTTGTAAGTCCTTGTACATGTAACATTTAAACCAAATACAGTGTTTCATTTATCTTTCCTTGGAAAAAGTTCTTAAAGTCATAATTTTAGCTAGAGGGATAGTAATTTTCACCCATAGATACATGTGGTTAATTCAGTTTTATTTTCCTTTTGACCAGCCAAATTAAATACATTTGTTTCATTTTAGTCGTAACTATTTTATTACTTGCACTGCAATGTAAACTGTTTGCTCTGTGTTTGCTTCCTTGATTTTTTCCCTCACTATTTTTTCTGTTGTTTGCTTGTAAGATACCTGAAGGGTCATTTTTAACAATGAAAAGTGAGGAAATGTCAAAGGTAGGGCTGCTGATGAAGGCTCTTTGTGTGCTCTGTGCTTTCTGTCTGTAGTTATCAAGCTGCAGAATGTGAGACGCTCAGCACGTGTGATGGGGATGAGGCTTTAACCCAAAAGAAGGTTAGCTGGTGACTTGATGCTCCTTCCTTCTGTTTCCATTTGCTGACTTCCAGATTGACAACCCTGTGCATCTGGGTTAACTTGATGCCTCATGGAAATTTTAGAAAGGAGACAACCACTTCGTATCAGCCTGTGATCGGAAACAGAAGGAGAATGGAAAAGAGAAGGCATGAAGAATAAAAGAACAAAGATGCATGGATCAGAAAAGGGGAGGGGGGAGGGCAGGAAGAGGAGCTAGTGGCAGGGAATGCTTACCTCCCTGGGGACAAATAAAAATACATAACTGTTTCCTTGATGTTACTTTGCTGTATAAACAATTACCCTAGGACCCATGTAAATGATGTATGACTCTGAAAGTGAGTAGGTTGCTGCTGCCCTCCCGCTCACCCTTTCTCTTTGCAAAACTCTCTGTAGAATCTGAGACCTGGTCCATGCCAGAAACTGAAGAAAGAAGCAAAAAAAAAAAAAAGTTAAAGACATGAAAAGGAAGGATAATCCCACGTGATTACACTTTTGTTATTTCTCAAGTGTTAATCACAAAATGAAAAATGGTAGTGTGTAATGTTAGATTTGTATAAGTTCATGATGACATTTTGAATTACCTTTCCTGAAACACAAACTGTGGATTTTCTGACATAGGAGACATTCACTGAATTGCAGAGCTTTAAAAATGACAGTCCTGGGGCTTTGATGGATTCTCTGTCTCCTGAAGTCTTGAAATTAAAGTCAATATTTTTCTGTATTTCCAACAGAAGTTAAAAGACTAAATGCAGACATTATTGCATGGTGTACCTGGGCTTATATAGGTGTTTGACAGGATGATCACAGGGTGTCTTCCGGATTTGAGTTACGAGTCTTGTTTGGAGTCTCACAGTAGTGCTGCAATGTGTGTAGCAAATGATTCTTCCCATACTTGGACCTATGCTTTTCTCATTCAAGATTATTCTCTATTTATTTTCTTAACTTTTTTTTTTTTTTTTTGGTGCACCCTCTCTTGTTGTTTTCATTGTCCATTCCATCCAGTTCTGTAATCTTTCCATCCTGTCTGCCACAGAAATCTGTAGCCATACTGCTGCAGTACCCTCTACTCCTGCAAAGCCCCCAGCAGCCAGGTTTCCCATTCATCCATACCCTACATTTTGTTTGTAGGTGGAATGTGCTTACTTGGTTAGGTTTGTTTTGTCTTGCTTCGTTGTGTGTTTTGGAGGTTTTTAGGATAAAAGGAGAAAATTAATTTTAAAGGTTTTTTTGCATTTGTTTTTTGATTCAGCTCCTCCTTGGTGCATAGGAAGCGCAGACTAAGGAGGATGGACAGCATCTGGTTGAGTCACCGTGGCTTGGGCTGGTCTTTTTCTTCTGTGGGACTGGCTGGGAAGTCATCTACTACTCAGGAAACTGAGGCTGACAAAAATTCTGCATTAACTTTTTACACTTTCTTGGCCCTTTAACAGAAAGCTCAGCAAAAAAAATCTGTTTTGGCTCAGCAAAAAAAAAAAGGATGTTTTGAGCCCTTTTCTTCCCAGAGTACTTATTCTCTTTGCTGTACTTCATGGCCAGCTGCTGGCATAGCTGTATTACAAAAAATTCCTAAGACTGTATTTTGCAGCAATGGTTTCAAGTGTGCTCTGACTTAATTAGTAGCAAAATCCAGCTTATGTCTCTGGCTGTACTAGGGGCTTCGTGCTATTGTGTGACTGCTTATAGTTGAACATTTAGTGCAGAAAACAGTTTACCTTACAGATGTGGGGTTTTGTTTTTGAAAGAAAAATAGGTTAAATATGTAAGTCACCACATAAATGCTAAGTATGATTATAAAATGCAAAAATGATGATACAGAATTCTGAGGGAGAGCCGTGCAAGACTGCCTGTGGGCCTAGGTTTTTAGTCCTGTGCTTTTACAGCAAGAGACTAGAAATGCTTATGCAATATTAATTCAGGATATAAAGCAAATTGGCATTTGGAAGCATTCAATTTTGCTCATAATTGTTCTCCATTCACTTGGCCGATTATCAGTAATTTCAGGGAATTAAAGATGCTCTTTTTAGAAGTTTCTAGTGAACTCTTTAGAATTGTCATACAATAACAAACCTGCCACTTAGGCAGCAATTTTCCCTCTTGCTGTCCTCAACACTGATGTTAGATCACTGTTTGGAAAGGCTAGACAAGCAAACTGCCATGCAGTAAATCAGCAGGAAAATTTCTTCAGCCTCATGCTGCTGAGTGAATTTTGATCCAAGAATTTTTGTGTTTGTTTTGTTCATGCAAAGACTTTTATCCTCCAGTTTGGGACCAGAGAGGTTGGTCTTCTTTGATAGCTAATCTGCTAAAGTGTATTTTGTTAAAGAACTTAGTATTACATTTTTGTGGATTAAGCTTGTTATTTTTCAGTCATCTCTACGTGAATCCCACTGGAATGCAATTCAAAGTATGCAATGTCCAGTTCTGTCCTTTTCCTCTGCTTTAATGTGAAAAGGGAAACAAAATAGTTAAAACTCCTCAGGAGGGGGATTGTGAAGTGCCATTTACTGAAAAGGTAAATGTGTGTCTGTGTCACAGGACTTCCTGAAGCACAAAGTGTGCACAGGGACAAGAGCTGCAGAATGTCTGTGGTCAGAAAGGGACTGTTTGATGGTGATCTGTGACAGCATGATCCAGTGACCCAGTGGGGATATTACATACTTGCTTTTAGGTTTTAGATGTGCTGAGCATAATCATCTCTCAGTCTCGTGATCTCTGTCTCTTCCTTTCTCCTGGAGTTAGCAGGCCAAGGGCCAACATCCCAGTGCTGTTCCTGTGCCAACCAGGAGTGAGGAATGTGGACATCTGAATGCATGTGGGATTGGTTAGTTTTGGCTCCCATTTCCAGTCCTGCTGAGGTGCTGCTGCTGAAGAGGAGCAGCAGAGCTCTCTGAGATGTTTAACTGCTTTTCTCCTCAGCTATGTGGAAACAGCAAAAAACTCTTACATTTGATAGGTGGTTTTAGTCCAGTACTCGTATTTGAGATAACCCAGCTGCTTCTGAGGAACATGAGAGCAGCCTTGCTTTGCACAAATGGTTTTGGTCATCTCAGAAAAAGCAAATACATCTGTTTGGTTTATTTTAATCTTCCCTAAATTAGAATTGCCATACTAATCACACAAAAAGGTACAATGATGGTTGTATTCCAAGAGCTGATAAAAACTGGGGGACGTTAGTGAGGGCTGATTGATACTGGGCACAGAACAAGATGCAGCCCAATCTGCCCCCCTCTTGTGTGATTTGTAACACCTGCAGCCAGGAGTTGTTCCTCCATGAGTGGTCTTCCCTCTCGTTGGCTTTTGCATGATAAAAAAGAGCCCCTTTATTGTAAATGTTCTGTTGTGGAGGGGATGGAACACTCAAATTTTTGAGATTCAGACTTCATTTCCCACATATGCAAAGTCTTGGCTTCCTTTTAAAAATTGTTCAGGAGGTTTGCTTTGTATGTTGCATGACCAATGGGTAAGTTTTCTCTCCTAAGTTTGAACTTGAGACTAAAAATGTTAAACATCCTTTGGAAGTATTCTCAAAAGCTTGAAAAATACGTAAATCAAAATCTCCTCTGACAAAAAAAAAGTGAACTCTGTCATGAATTAATAACTTTCAAAATAGTTCTAAAAATTCCAGAGAAGAACACAAAGTAATGAACTTAGCCTCAGAAAGCTATTTAGTTTTAGAAACATTTAAGAAGTATTTTTAGTGTTTATTTGAATGATGTAAAAGATAATGTTTCAGTTTCTCTACAGGCAAAATCCCAATTAAAGCTAATGTGTATTTGCATGAATACAAATACACTTTTGTTCTGGAGTGACTTTAAAAAACATCTGCATGAGCATTCTCTGTTTTAGGTAGCCTTTGTATTTGTAGTGATGAGTAAGTATCTTAGATGTTATTTAATGCCGTAGATTTTTGACATCTCATATGAAATATTAACTACACTAGCACTCATATAGTTATTAAAATACTCTGTCTTCAGAGATTGCATAAACATAGGTAGTTAAACAATAATAACCTATTTTTCTGCTTTTTTATTTTGCATAAAACTCAAGATAGCTACTTTTATTAACCAGTAAAGTGCTTTTTAGTCAGAAGCACCATATTTAATGTAAAAATGGTGTAGAATGAGAACAATTAGAGTTAATTTTTAGATTTTTAACTAAGCACTTAAAAAACCAGAGGTGGTTCCTGCTGGAAGCACATTGACTGTGTGATGCATGCTGCAGAGAAGTTGATGATCTGTGAGAGCCTATGGATGTTCTACTCACAGTTTGTACATCTTCCTTGTGTTTATTCTGTGAATGGCCAGGTGTTTTGTACAAGCCATGTAAGGATGCATGGATTGAAAATCAGTATGCTAGGGAGGTCTTATTACTAGGAAGTGTTCTAAATTCTAATATAATATAAAAATGATGATAATAGGACTTGTTCCCTAAAATAATTTGCTCTCAGATAGGTTAAAGAAATATCTCCATCTGTACAGGAGATGGCTGTCTTCTCCTGTGGCTTTCTTTTAGTGGTTATGCAAGATAACTGTCTTTTGAGGAGTGGAAAATTTTGAGGAATTGCATTCCACAGAACCTTTGTGGAGAATTAACTTAAGCTAAAAGTATTATTACACTGAATTTTTTTTTTTTTTTTGTTACATCAGGAGCATCTTATGGATATGCAGGTACAAGGTGAGTAGGGGAAGCCTGTGGATGCTGAGGACTGGATGCCATTGTGCTCTTGCAGCTGTCCTTTACATCCTGACTGGCATCCCAGTGCAGCTGGGGCACTTACTGGAAAAGCAGCTCTTTCTTTGCATCTCCATGTTGGCAGTTGGATGGAGAGTGACCTTTCCATGTTCCTGCTTTACTCCTGGATACATTTTCCCAAGGACCGAGGTCATTAGCACTGTGGGGCTGTGTCTGGGTGTGTGGCATTCAGGGAAGTGAGCGCTCTGTCCATCAGCCCACGTGAAAAGCAGCCCTGGCCAGGGGCTCACAGGAACTAGAACAATTATAGTTCCTTTGTTTTCCTGGTTTTCCTTCTGTCCATCCTCAGCAGAGATTTTGTTAACTTACAGTCTTTCTTCAAGGAGGTCTTGGAAGAGAGCAAGGTGCACAAGTGCACAGGTGCAGAAGGAGCCATTCAGTTGTGAGAACAGCTGGAACAGCATGTTCTTTTCTGCTTAGTGTACGGTGCAGAGTGTGAGGGCTTTTGCAGAGTCCTCTTGTCCAGCTGACTACTTGCAGGGCATTTCCAGGATAACCTGTCCTGGGCTACTGATTTTCCTTTGAATCTGTTGACACTCTTCATGTTCAGGCAACAACCTCCAATTACCCATGCTAATGGAAGAAGACCAAATAATACATGCTGGCAGTCCGCTCTTTTTCTCATTTCAATGTATCATTCATTTTGGGCTGCAGAAAAATAACTAACTTATTAATCTCCTTTGAAGAATGAAACAAAATGAGAATTTCTAATAGCATTAAATGAATAATAATAATAATAATAATAATAAAGCATAGATTTTGTAAAATAAAGTTTGTCCACCTCATGTTCCCTCTCTGTGTGCAGATACTTGAAATTATTGTAGCACATTCTAGGATGAGACAAGGAGGGAGCCTTGTGGTGCGGAGACAGCTTGGAAAAGTTAGCTGCTGGGAATCTGACAAATTCTGGCATGAAGTATATACCATAGTATTTCAGTAAATATCTTCTGTTAGTTCTGGCTAAAGCTGTTTCCCCACTAAGAAAGATGATCTTCATCTCTGGGCTAGAACCAATCACAAATTCTAATGAAATTTGGCAACTGCAAGCATGAAAAATCATTGATCCAAAAATTCACGAACTGTCTTTCATGTAGCAAACCTTTTGAACCTCAGTTGAAGCTCTTTCTATTGGCTTATTCTTGGTTTTGAACTTTTAGGAATAATTTTTTACTCTCCAAATTTGGCAATGTGAAATAAAAAAATGGAGTGAGAGGTACATAATTAAGCATGCAGCGTAACTGCATGTTTCCAGGCCTGTAGAAGGAGAGGAATGGGGGAAAAAAAAGATGGTGGGGGGGAGGAGGGGAGAATAAAAATTAAAATTAAAAAAAAAAAGACATTGGCGAAGTTTTTCTACATGTAGAAAATGTTCTTCATTTCCAGAAGAGAACTATTTATGCTCCCTGTTGTTGTTGGAGACTTTGAAAAGTACATGTAAAGATGCTCAACTGTGCACATACTTCAAGCAGCACTAGTGTCCTACTGCTCGCTAGGCGTGGTTTTAAGCAGTAAGTGGATATCTGTTTGTAGAAAAGAAGAAGAATGAAGGATGTCTCTTGGTCTGTCACCCTTGGAGAACAGCAGGTGTTACATGTTATTGTCCCATTGTGGGCATTATCTGAACAATTTAACAACTTCCAGTGTAGTCTAAATTGTTTTACTGTTTGGCTACTGGGAGCACTGGAGTTTTCTGCAGAAGGTGATCTTTAATGTTAAGAGTTAATGAGAAGATTTTAGCATGTTGTGTTGAAGCTGGAGCTTCTTATTCCTCGCTCTGTAGTTGGAAAGACCTTGTTTGGTCACAATTAGTTTTGTGTAGTCACCAAACTTTGCAGCTTCCCAGACTGTTCTCTGACCTACCCCCAATGAAAGGTCAGGCACAACGTCACATCTGCTTGCAGAGAGCCTCCCATGGCATGGTCATGGCAGCTCCACTCCCGTGCATCCCCTGTGGATGAGGAGGGTTGGTGGCATTTCGTCTCATTACTGAAACACGCAAATACTTGATTTGTCTGTGGGGATTCAGCTTGATGCTTGCAGCTGAATGACAGAAAATAATATTGTTGAGATCTTTATGCTCTGTGCTTTGCCTTTGAGCTGTATTAGTCCCTGCGTGCAGAAGAGCCTTCTGCTAGATATTGTTTATCTGAGCACATGGGGTGGCATGACGTGGCCTTTTCCTAGTTCTGCGTGAGATCTTTTGCTCTTCTTGGTCATCAGCAGCAGATAGGAGTTCAGTGGATCGTTAACTCACAGAGAGTTGAAACGAGAGAGCATTTGATAATGAGAGCATGTTTCATGAATGTACCAACATGCTTCTAATAATCCTTGTAAATGTTTCTGTCATGGAAACAAGAGCAAGTGCCATTAAAATTGCAGAAGCTGTTGGTAATTTTTAATAGAACTTCAGGACTATGTTTGCTCTGTCTTAATATAGATGTTAATTGTAAATTTTGTTTGCGCTGTGTTGGAAACTCAGTAGTGTGCATAGAGGCTATTCCTTCCCACATTTTCTATTTTTTTTTTATTTTGTGCAGTAGCTATGCACATATAATTTCTGTCCAGAAAACCCCAACCATTTAAATGATTGTGGTCAAGTTTCTTTGATTGTCATAATTATTATGCTTCAGTTAAAAATCTCTCTAAATAATTTCTGTAAGGAAGCTATTTGGATTTTGCATACCTCAGGTTCAGATCCACTTCCAGGCACTGATATCCCCAAACTGCTGCCTTCTTCAGCTTGACAGAGGCCCGTGATATACAGGATCACTTTTATATCTTAAAAAAACCCCAGCTCAGTTTTCAATGGCTTCTGAACTTCTCTGCAGTGGAGCAAGGCTGGAGCCAGCCATGCTCACCCCAGCCAGAAAAGGATGGTTGCCAAGTGTCCACTCAGTGGTACCAGCTTTGTAAGGACTTGTGTAGTGACAAATCTCTTGCTAATTACACATGTACCTGCTGAATTTCAATTAAGCATGTTTAACTCTTTGGCATCTGCATATGATCCACAAAGGAATTCTCACTTCACATATGAGGTCATGTCGTAATGTATGAGACTGTGTTGGCAACAGATGTTGAAAGAAACTTTATTTTCTGATAAGTCAGAAATATATATAGTCTAACAAGTAGTACTGAATCCCTCATATCTGGTACTGCAGGGTACTGCACTTGTCCCCACCCCTTTTCCTCCTCACATAAAAGCACAGTGGTGGCCTGGGGACCAGAAGGGGGTGACGATAGTGGCAACCACGGTGGGTTTTCTCTGACTGAAACTCACTGGTGAAAGAACTGTGCTGTGTATTATACACATTCTATCATTCCTTGTTCTTTCCAACTGAGCTCTTCAAGTTACAGTCTAAATCCTATTGTTTCATCTATATGTTTTCTCTTTTATCCAGGAAAACGTTGCAAATGTCTTGCTTCCTTTCTGAGCCTACCCAAAGCACTTAGACCATAAACAATCAACAACTTTCATAGCACTGCACTAACAGGAGGAATTTTTCTGTTAAGTTTCAGGGGATTTTTCAAAGTTGTGGTAAGAAAAATATCTGCCAACTTCCTTCCTGTGTCTCAGGGTGGTGAAGTTTTATCAAGTCAAAGCAGCCAGGAGTTTGTTCTTGTCACTGTAAACTCTTGCTTGCACTGCAGAATGAAGATGTGTAATACAGTGTCTTCATTATAATATAACTAAATATCAATCATAGTATTATTAGCAATGCATGATCTTTAATGAAAGCAAAATAACTTCAGCAGCAGCAATGTTGATGTTTCTACTGTCACACAACTGTTTAAAGAAGTAAGGCACAAATTTTTGCAAAAGTTTTCGGCATCTGGGGACTAGAGTGCATTTTTCTTACATTTGGAGCAGTAGCATGAAAACAGGTAAAGAGGTAATCCAGTATGTTTTAAGGAAATCCATGAAGAATGTACGCGAAACTCTGAGACTTTAGCTCATTAAAATATACTGAAACACAATTTTTTGACAGATCCGAGTAGAACATTTGTAAAATCTGACATTTTTGTCTTTTCTTTTGGCATGCAAAGATATTTGCATTTTAGAAAAGAGCCCAGAGAAAAGAGACAGAGAGGGTGTAGGTAATTAAATTTTAATTTCAGTTTTAAAGATCTTTCTCTAATTAGCTTTAAAAGTCAGTGTCTGAGTAAATTGAGTTTCAGGGTGCAATCATCGTTTTCTTCCTGGATCTTAGTATTCAAAAGTAAGAAGAAAGAATATTAGAGAAAGAGAAGGAAGATTGTTATTTTAAAGGCCTTTCAAGATAAGGATTTAACATTACATCATTATTAAAATGTGGCTGTGGCAGGTTGTTTTTTATTTCTGAATTTCAAAGTCATTGAGCAGTCATGGCAGGGAAAACTTAGGTTCTATTAAAAGAAACTGAAAATTTTACAAGGAAAGTAAAGACTTTTCTTCTTTCTTCTGCTTTGTAATACAATTTTGTTTGGTGGCTTGCTTGCATTCTTTTCTCTGCTGTCCATTCTTCCAGAAATCATACTGTTCTATGAGTGATTTTTGATGATAGGCATGCTAACATAATGTCCTATGTTTCTTAAAGGTGTGCTAGCATGCATTGGGCTTCTGTTTATGTGTTTTACACAGCCAAGTGTCTTTTCTCTACATTTATGTGATGGTTGGGGACACAACCTGCTGCTTTAATCTGCCATCTTCCAGACCACGCTGTGCATTTTTAGTGCTGTGGCCCAGCCTCTGCCCTGCTCCTGGTGTGGCTGCCTGCCAGAGCTCCAACTGCATGGGGCAGTGGTGGGAAGAAAACAGGCCAATGGTGACTTATGATTTCATGTGCAAATGCTTATAAATGTGCCATTTTAAAACTAAAGATACAAGAAAACAGAATATTTGATAACATTGAAAATCTGTCTGTGAGAAGTACATAAACTGTTGTTTGACGATGAATTGCTAGAACAACAACTGAAAACAGTTGGTTTGTACATGAAGTAGTTATAAATATCTGGAATTGTGTAAAACAATGATTTTTTTCTCTGTATGAGCAGTGGAAGTCTTTTTGTTTAACCGAGAGTTCTGAATGTAGAAAAATTAATTTCAGAAGTTGATCTTTTTAAGCACAAACATATTTTCAAGTAGAGAAATGCTAATTATCTAAACTATGTCACCTTTCTTGTAATTCTGAAAGGGAAAGCCATGAATACAAAATACTTGGCATTTGCAGGTAAATGCTGTGTAATTCATGTAATATTTGCAAATGTAGAAGCATTTGATAGAAATTTAAGTGACTTGAAATGTGACCGTAAACACTTCAGTATGGATTAAAAGTCAGCACAGAAATCTTAAAAATTGAAGGGAATCTTAGTCTAGAGATTGTTGTCCAATAGGGTTTCATGAGGCCTCCTGTCACTTTTGGTTTATTTAACATCTTTAAATCCGAGAGAATCAGTACTGTAAAGAGTATGTTAATTAAATTTCCACATGTTGATAGACTGGGAAAATAGAATAGCATGAACAAAGGAAAGATATATACCCCAACAGAGATGTACTACACAACTCCATACGGTTTGATTCAGCCTTAATAAATAGAAGATAATGTATGAGAACATTGATCTAAACTGAACTTATACTTCAATTATCAAGACAGATGCTGGAGTGAGACTACAGAAAAAGTTTTAGGATTTCTGTGGATGTTCTGGGTTGATACCATGACAATAAAGTACTTAAATGTGATTACTGTTGACTATATATTAGCATCAAAGTTCAAAAAATGACAGGGAGGATTTAAACAGCACTGAGGGTATTTCATAAAAGAAATTCACTATTCCGGGTGCCTTCTGAACAAGTTAAGACTGGAATAATATTTACAGAAATGAACAGTAGTAGAGAAATGAAAGAGGCAAAGGCTGTGTGCTGTGTAGCATTGTTTAGGGGAGAATTGAGATGTATGTGACATATGAAAAAAGAGTTTTTTTAGGGATGGGGAGGTAACTAGTGATAGAAGGATAAACTTGGGGAGAATAACACAAATAAACAAATTGTGGAGATTTTGCCATTCGGAAATGCTGCAAATTATTTTTAAATAATCATTACTTAAAAGTGGAATGGATTCTGGGAGAGAGAAAAATACTGCTCTGGGCCATGAGGACAGAGTTGGTGGTGTGTGTATAAATATATACATATATAATATATATGTATTTCCTCCTGCTTTAATGTGACATTCAAAAGTATGTTTCTAAAAAGATCTGCAACTGGTGGTAGCTTTGTGGTGCTCCTGTTTTGTGTCCTTCCCAGCTGTCCTCTCCCTACAGTGTGCCTGTTTTCTTCTTCAGGATGGGTGGTGCCTTTGTCCCAGCAGTGGTTCTTCACCTCTTGGAATGGCTTAAGGGCTTTTTATTTCTTTTTTTTTTTTGTCTTTCCATTTCTAATTCAAGATGTCTACATTTGATTTGCACTGTTTTGTTAATCTTGTAGAGAAGTTCTGCATTATGTTAGCTGCTGCTAGGGTTTAGAGCAGTTTGTAGATAAGTTCACAATCAGCTGGTTTTTGTCTCCAAGTGTTTTTCTTCTATCCATAGTCAATTCTACAACAGCCTCAGTGGTCTTTGGAAGTTATCATCACCTCTCAGAGGTTTGCAAATATGAAAGTTGAACTGGTATGGGGATTTGAGCTTTTGAATGTCATAAAGGATGTTTGGGTCTTGCTATGTCCAGCTGAGTGGAACAAGGAGATGAACTGAACCTACTGAAATAGGAACCAGAACTCCAGGAGCTGTGCTGGAGTGTGAAACTCAAGGCTAATCTAAATTTTTTAAAGAGATATTTCAGTTAAATATAGACAAAGCCTTAACTTGTGATTTCAAGTACTTCAAGCTGAAAGAAACAGTCCTGCTTTCCTCAGCCTGAGGATGACCCTGATTCGTCCTTTCTCTTGGGCTCCAGATGAGGATTTGAGCAGAATGATGAGCTGGATGGGCCCTGGAGACAGCAAAGCTGTTCAGTTTCTATCTCCTATCCCCAGACTGTTTTTTTGATGCTGACATAGGACCTATGTGTGTCTTGTGTATACCGTGCACCCTGATGTACATACATATCTATGGGATCACTTTCAGGAGCTCTGTCTAACCTGAGCAGCTCTTTTGTTAAAAGCCACTCTTTCCCACAGAGATTTTGATTTTACTGATTCATCATTTTCCCAGAGACATCTCTAGAGTGGAGAGAAAAAAAAAAAATCCTCTTCTGGTCTACTCACCTGTCATGAGCCTGATGGTCTGTGTGAGATGGCCAGAAATGACTCTAAGATCATTTTTTTTCATTTCTGTGCCTTAAATTCACTGCACACCAAATTGCACAAAGTGCAGTGGCACTGGGGAGCTGAAGCATCAGTTGAAACCTTCACAGAGTAAAATTATCTTGGGCATGCTATATAAATATAAGTATGTATTTTTCTAGTCATGCCCTCCAAGCTGACATCCAAAAGGAAATTGGTTTGGGAAGGTATATATTAGCTCTGTTCTGGGGGACCACCATCCATTGTGCTGAGTGCCTGCACACAGGACAACATACTCAGCTTTATGGATGGAGTTTGCCAGATCCTCAAATGCTTTTGCTCGTGAGCATATTTGAAAATCAGAGAAGGTGATGACCCTTTTAAAATAAAAATTGAATTGCTGGCAGGAAGGGAAGGTACAACTCTGTTCTCTTAACATTTAAAGATGGTTATAAAATGTGTATTGGCTGTTTTTATAATTTATAGTGAAACCGCTGTTGCTTTTAATAAAATGAGACTTCCAGTCAGAATTTCATGATTATGAATGCAAGCATTTTGTTATACAGCTTGGATATATCCTACAAATAACCATTTTCTAGCAGAATTCTGGCTGTATACATAACTTAATGGGATTCTCTGTCCACATAATTCTTTCTGAAGTTGACTCTGGGTTGAATACTTCAAGTCCTTGAATGTGGCTCAAGAACTGAGTTAGTGGTAACTTTCAGGATTTTTAATTTAATTTTTCTTTATTCCTTAGACTTTTAAAACTTCCTGTAATTCATTATTAGATTTACCGTTTCAAGTGCTTATTTAAAAGGCACCTTCGCTGCAGAAGCAAATCAATATTTACAGTGCATTAGTGCCACAGAGAATTTGAAGCCTTGTGATTAGACTTCATTGCTGTTTTATCCACTCTTCAAAGAAACCACAGACTTCAAACAGTATCAGCCATCATCCTGGAATCAGTGACATTGCATCGGTCCCATGCGTACTTCATCTTGTGGTTTAATTATTAAGTTCCTTTCCTTTGATTTTCCTTTTAATATTTCAAAGTATATCCTCTTCAAATCTATAAATTCTATTCAAATTCTGTAAACTAGAGGATTGTAACCAACAATATATTGGTTAAAAAAAAAAATCTGTTCAATATATTTCTTTATGTTGTTGTTTTAATAGAGAGTATCAAACCCAAGTTAGAATGGTCTCTCAGAACAGAATTGAAGAGAATGCAGGACATTATGTTTAAATCGTGTGGTTAACATAGTGTGAACAAGATTTAGTTCTTGGATTAAGACCTGTTGACCATTGCCAAGCAGCATGCATCAGAGCCAACTCAGTGTGCCTGTCCCATCCCAGTAATAAAAAAATAATGCCATATATTTAAATTTCTTGTTAAATTGGGAAATACGCAGATGCAACACAGACAAATTTTTGTTTTCTATAATTCACTTTATTGTGAAATTTGCTTAGTAAAACAAATCACTTTTCTTTATGTATGGAATATTTTCATAGGAAGAGACTAGAGTAGATCATTTGTATCTTTATATTGACAGAATACCCTTTTTTTTAAGATCTGATGAAATGTTCAGTAACATCTGAAAATACCTCAATAGCTAACCTTACTAAAATGAAACTGATCATATTAAAGGTGGCTCATCTGTGAGTAGATTTTGTAAAAAAGTTTTTCCTGTTAGTGTTTTCTCTGGAGCATATTAGTATTTGGGAGTTCCATTGCACACTTGACTACCTGAATTTTGAAGAGTCTCTGCTCACCATTGTGCAAACTGTCAGGTTTTCACTACAAAGCAAAAGCCAAGGCAGAGATAATGTCTTGCTCCCCTCCAGAAACGCTGGCTAGATTTCCAGTTTCATCCTTTCTTTCTTTGTTGGCAATTTGGCTTCTCTTCTTACAGAAGTTCACCCATCTGAACTTTTGTTTTGTCAAGCAATTTGAAGAAGTGTAAAAATACAAGAACATTTTGCTATCACCTTGCTTATATATAGACATACAAGCATAAGGAGCAAATGAACTCATGTTTGAAAATTGTAATTCTCTGTTGTGGGGTGGGTAGCGGAGGCAAACATGATAATATGCACGGGCTGCTGCTTGGAGCAAATATAGATTGGTATTTTTCTTAAGTGGCACTACATACTACAGAGCCCCTTTTTGGCTCAGGCTGATCTAATAATGGAGAGTGTGTGTTCAGGGCTGTGCCAGCAGCACAGGCACTGCTGGGAAGGGGTCACTCCATCCTGCGTGCTGGGGCGCTGGCTGGGGCTGCAGCTGAGCCACCTTTGTTCAGAGATCTCCTGTGGTTTCATCGGGCACTGTTCATGTGTTTGCTGTCAAGGGGGAAAGGAGATGCTTTGCCTTCAGCTGCTTCATGAAACCTGAAGCAGTTGAAAACAAGACAGTCAAAGAAAAACCCTCTATTACAGTCTATGAGTATATACTGAGAAATCAAATGCTTAGGAGACTTAACTCTGACCATTAAGACTTTCCTGCATAATTAGTGATCTTTCATGAAATACTCCTTTAATTAATTCTAGTTCCATTATACAGTTATGTGTATGTGTATAAATATGTTTATACATATTTATAAAAGAAAGCATTTTACCTGTTGGAAATTACCTTTTGTTATGAAAATTTTAAAAAAAGGAAAGGAAAGAGAAATAGTATAACAGTTGTGGGGAAGAAAATATTAATTCTTTGTTATTCTTGTTTACCAGAATGAACGTGAAATAGATTGACTGTTTTGGTGTTTGGTCAGTAACACTTATTTATATCTCAGCAGCAGGAGCCCTAGTGGATTAAAAAAACTCCCATATTTTCATTGTGTGGCATGACTTACTGTATTTCTCAGTGTGTTCATAATGCCCTGCAAAATAAGATTCTTTAATATTATTAAATGTAACATTAACATGAAGCAATTGTCAAGATTGAGACAAGTCATTTAACAAACAACTCCTGTCACCGTGTATTCCTGTTAGTATTGCCAGACGTGCACCCTCAGTTTCCTTGGGAACTGTTTCATCAAAGCATTAAAACCTAGTCCTGGTTTTTATTCTCAGCTGTGGCCCAGTGTGCCTTTCCCACTGACTCAACTGCTTATGTGCCATTGCTTTCACCTTTTTCCTTTGCACTTTGCATTCAGAGTTCTCAGTGCAGCAGTAAAGAGAAATAAAACTGATAAATCACAGCCCTTTCTGTTCTGATGCTGAGTGGGAGAGTACTGAGAGGTCACAAATTCAGGCAGTGAAACTTCTGTTCGGGCAAGGAGAGGATAGATGTGTGGGTATTTGTTGCAGGATAATAAATGAAATTGGAAAAAATTAAGTTGTATTTCAAAAGAAACTAACTTTAATGTGCCATCAAAGTTTCCAGAATGGGTGTGACCTCTACATATATTAAGAAAACCTTTCCAATCAGTCTACCTGCCTGCTGCATCATTTTTTACTAATGAAATACTTTTCTCCTGTCAGTCATGCCAGCTGGAAGGCTAAGGGAATCAGGGTAAATCAGCACAGGTCTTGTTTGAGCTGTCAGGAAGAGGCAAAGGAAGAATGCAGAGTAGAAAACAGTCTCTTCCATAAGTTGTGAGAAAGAAATGCAGAGTATATTTTAGAAGGTGAGGAGGCTGCCTTGGCTGGCCTGCAGCTTCTTGGCAGCAGTTGTGCTAGCAGTGCCCAGGCTGCAGCCCGGGCACTGGGCTGGGGGACACATCGTCCTAGTTCCACCCCTTACTTTGTCACTGGGCTTTGGCTACTTGCTCTTTAAAATACCTGTATGTCACCTGGTTGTTCAAGTTTGTGTTGCATCTTTTTATTTTGCATGACATCCAACAGATAGGAAGGATGCTGTGTTTGTACTTGGAAAGCCACTGAGCTGTGCTAGGTTCAAAGAGTTTGGTTTTCCCTTCATTTTCTCCTTGTGCGGCCAAGCAGCAAGGCTGTGGTTTGGAGGGAACAGACCTTGTCCTTGAGGAACTATGCTAAGGTCAATAACTCCTTACTCTGTGAAACCACATTCAGTCGCAGCCACCCTTCCAGAGCTTAAAAAAATATTTTTCCTTTGTCAAAAACATTTTAAATCTAGTCAATGTTTATTTACTGTCTGTTTTATTCTTCAGATATGCCTCTCCATGTCCGACGTAGTAGTGACCCTGCACTGATTGGCCTCTCAACCTCTGTGAGTGACACAAATTTTTCTTCAGAAGAGCCTTCACGGAAAAACCCTACCAGGTGGTCCACAACTGCAGGCTTCCTCAAGCAGAACACCCCTGGCGTGCCCAGTGCTCATGAAAGAAAGGTATATTTCTTTCTCCCTCTTTATTAAATAAATGACAAATGTGCATGAAATTTGAATTGTTTTCTCTTTCTCTCATCTGCTCCTGGTTTAAAGTTGTGTTTTCTGACCTTGTTCACCAAACCCCATCAGCAGCAGAGAAGTGTTTGAGACACATGTGTCCTGCCCTTCACAGAGTCTCCGTGATGCCCACAGCAGGGACTCTAAAAACTTGATTTTTGCCATTAGCTGTAGTTGAACCTCTGATTACTCATTATTCTGCAAAGTTTTTATTTTTCAACTTTTTCTTAATGCTAATAGGCCATGTATATAATAAGTTTTACTGATCCCTGTAATTTCAATGAATAATCTGCGTGCCCACAGCTGGTCTGGTTTGTCTTGCTAACACAGCATGGCTAATTTGTACTTTCTGAGGCTCTAGTCAAGTAATACAAAACACAAATTGCAAATGATTTCTCTCCTTGATAACAGTCTTAAAAATGAAACAGTGAAATGTAGAATGAATATTTTTTCCTTTTTTCAATATGATTCCAGTATCACTCCATGAATTGCATTATTTGCTAGAGAAGTCAGCAAGAAGCTCTCTTCTCAGTGCAATATTGAAAAAATTGGAAGAACCATGCCCTTTTGTACAGATCCCAACATTGCCCATAATTGTGAAGGTAACTTGCAGACAAACTCAAAAGGAAAAAAAGTGTATTTTCTAATAGAAATGATTAATTTTAAAAGAATGTTGCACTTTTGCTTGCCATTCTGACTACACAGCACAAAGTCCTCTTGGAAAATATGCAGCTTATTATAGCTTTTCTTTTTTTTCCCTTTATTCCTATTAATTCTGTGTAGTATAAATGCAAACTAAGTCTCAGCGGTCGGGATTCACACACCCCAAATAAAGAAGTCTTTATACACTGCTAATGAACCAAACTATTTTCAGTGGGCCTTTGGTCATTTCAAAAGCATCTGTAAAAGCTCAGTGCTCATAGGTATTGAGGTGACTGTTCATGCAGAGGTGTCAGTTTAAGCTGGTATCGTTAGGTTTCTGCTTGATCAGGATTTCAGGCAGGTAATAGTATGTTTTCTGTCACTTGTACTGGTGTGGCACAGAAGTGTGTGCTGTTTTGTAAAAATGTGCTTTATACTAATCTGATTCAGAGAGGAGAAATGATAATCTAATCCATTTGAAGTATTAACATTTTCAGTTAATTTCTGTGAAATTGTAATGAGATGACACTTCATTACTACACAAGCATAGATATGAGGGGCTATGCCTAGCATAATCAGATTTCTTTGAATGTCTGAAGTTAGCAGAAATTGGAGAGAACTGAACAGCAGCTATCTTTCACACCAGTCTTCTTGCACCATTAGTTGTTCAGCATGTACTTACTCTTGATTTTTGTGAAAATATTTCATGTCTATTGGAGCACGGTGACCAAACTGGAAAGGAATGCATATGATCTCATGTAGTGATGGGAAGCAAGCCACCAGAGAACATTAAATCAAGAAGATTGGAAAGAACTAAAGTTACATTAGTTAGTACAATAGATGGTGATAATTTTTTATCTTTTTTGCACACTCTATATATTGATCATTTGAATAGAGCAGTTCACTATTTTAAATAGATAAGATGCAGTAAACATCTGGAATTAAGTAATTGCTTATGCAATGTGTCTTATGAACTAATCCTGAGTTCATTTATGCTAGACTGATTTTTTTCTGTTTTCAATGTCTTGATTTCTTCATGTGAGTCAAGATTTTGTAGCCAATCCTATTTCTCTTAGGAATGGGTATTAAGAATTTCCTTTCCCAGTATTAGCTACAATTTCATTTGTATTATTATTCTAAATGGTGCATTTTTGAAGTCCCTGTCTCCAATCTCTTACCAAAGTACTAACAATGAATTTTTACAAGTGTATTTGTGTTATTCGAGCTATAACAAATCCTCAGTACTTTTCTTATGTTAGGTTGTTTTCTTCAGCTACTTGGATAACAAAGAGATGGCTGTGCTTTGTTTCAGACTGTTTCATTGATTATAGATGACACAGACATTTTGAGAAAAGCAATGAGAACAATCTTAATTTTCTGCTCAGTGCATTGGACTTGAGCACCCATATATCTTTTTGTGAGTGGTTGGCACTATGTAATGTTTTCACTGCAGTTCTCTCTCTTGACAGCACAAGAACATATGTTCTTGGGCTGAGATTTGCAGCACAGTTGTAGATTAGCAACTTTGCCCCAGCAGTATCTTGCAGAAACATGAAAAGGGTTTCTGGGAGAGTTGCCAAAAGCTTCATCCACCTACTGACTCTAAGAAGTGACATTACTTTCAGCCCGTCACCTCTGAAGAGAAATAATTGACAGGTAGAAACCCTGTCCAAGTTTTGGAGGAATTAGCACAGGGGAAGTTGCATGTATCTGGCAGAAGGGATTTATTTCTCGGGGACAAGTGAGAGAGGACTTCTTATTGGTGTTTGTTTCATTTTGGGTATGAAGAATTTGGAATGGCAGGAAAACGGGCAGATGCCCAAGTTGAGATGGAATGAAGGGGTGAGAGTACTGCCATGCAAAGAAGGCTGTGAGGAGCCAGGACATATGCCAGTAGTTCTGGGCAAACAGAAAGGGAAATGGGTGCTGGGGAAGAGCAAAAATACTCTGTTGAGGGGTTTGTTAAGGGCTGTTTGAAGGATCCTACTGATGAAACTGTAGTGCTGCCTGTAGTTACCAGGAAAAATGAAGTGAGACATCAGGATCTTCTGTGTCCCTCAGGAAAGAAGAGAATGATCAGAGACAGAGTTTACTTTGAAGGGACCTGAGCTGGTCCTGCAAAGACTTGGATGTATGTTGAACTTGAGATGCATTTCTGCTACAATAAGTAGGATGTTGTGATATGAAATCCTTGCCCTAAACTGGGCATGCATTCTCATCCATTTTTCAAATCATCTCATTGTAAAGAAACATTTATTATCAGGATATCATAATACACTCTGTATCCCTAGAATTGCAATCTCACATAAATTTACTTTCTGTGTTTTTTACGTGTAAGAGCGACTGGAAACCAAGTGGTTTTAGTCCCAATGTACTCATTTATTTGCAGAATTATTGATTATTTACAAGTTATTTTAGTGTTATTAACTGTACTTAGCTAGGTAATTTCTGACTTTATCCTTCCCATGCGTGTTTTCAACCAAATGAATAGGTCTTCCCATCTGTGAAAGTATTCACAAAATTTGGCTCATGATCACCTCTAGTAGGTAAATTTTCTTCTTGGGATTTATTTTTTTTAATTGAATATAAAATTATTTTCAGATACTTTTTTTTGTGTGCAAGACACATACCTGTATTACCTAGTGACTCATAGCTTGACTTAATCCTGTCTCTTGCTTCCTTGAGCCATTCTAATGAAAAAAGAAGAAACCTCCTAGTAGAAATCTCTTCTCAGAGGCCTGGAGTAATACCTGATTTGCAAGCTGTAATTTTGTTTGAATGGTATTGAACTGTACAGGTGAACAGATTGTACACAGCTGAAGCATATCGTGTGCTTTTTTCCACTGCAGTAAAATCTTTTCTTGATATTGTTGTTTTCTGAATAAATGTTGATTTGAATCACATTCTTAATAATTCAGTACCAAGGCCTATTGGCTTAACTAACTGTCCTTAATAGAGGTGAGCTGCATTAATGAAAATCATGTTTCTTTCCCCTTAGATGTTTGTGTTACAGTACTGGAAGAGTGTAAATGCAACAACCACTTACGTTGCATCTTATAATGACTGTGAATTAATTATCCCATATATTTTAAGTGTGTTTTTTTTTTTAATTTACATCTCCATTTGTGGTGAGGAATGGCTTATCATTACAAATTAGTTACCTGCTTTGATCTTGCTTTTCTGAAAGACTGAAGGCTTATCTAGTTAACCTGCCTTGCTTAATGCAGGGATACACTGTGGATAACTGGCTTACAACAAACTTCCCACTGTGACTTTTCTGATTTTGATTCATGTATTGCCCTGTTAGAGATAACAGCATTGGTACAGCAGAAAGAATTGAAAATGTAAGTTAAAAAGGAGAACTCAAGAGAGAGAAAAATGTTTGTGCATGGGCTTCTGTGCCTCTGGCTCTTGGGTTCACCCACCTGCAGCAAAGCAAATGGCACACAATGTGCTCTGTGGGGTGGATCGGCAACAGCAAGCACATAACTCGGTGCACTTGGCACATCATTTTGTAATTGCTTTTTTCCTTCGCTTTTTGTCTTTGCTGTTTAGTCAGCAGCCAGATTTTTTGCTTATTTGTTGTTAAATGGGTTTGTCCATATATGTATTTTGAGGAGGAATATCACTGTGCCTTGTAGGAATAATAATAATTTTTCCTAGGATATGCTTTCTTCTAACTTGGAAACCTAATTGTTTTGGCTTCTGTAAACTGCAGAGAAAGAATTTGAAACTTCATGTGAGTGATCTAAGTCTCATCTAGTGTCAATTACCTTACCTGCAAAGCATTGTGTTTCCCACATCTCCTCTTGCAGGTATTTTTGCTGTTCCCATGGGTTGAGACATACAAATTGATGAATACAAATTTTCAAATTGCTCGGTTGCAGGGTTTTATATTTATGTGAAAGATGCAATGCTTTCTAATCCTCTTTGTAAACAGAATGAAGAAATATTTCTCTAATGAAATGTGTTTAGATAGGAGAAAAGCATGCATGCATTTTTTGAAAAGCTTCAGCAATAATGGTATTTCAGTTTCAAAATCAAATTTAAAGTGAAAATTAGTTTCATTTATCTTGGAGTCCTTTTAAACACATCTTAGTGAAGTTTGCTTTGTCACTCTCACCAAAGACATGCTATTCCTATAGAATTTAGGTGTAATTTGGAGGATTGAAGAGCCCTGTATTGGAATTGTGTGTTGGTGTCATTTTATAGACAGGAAGTCCGAATAGCAGAGTGTAAATCTGTTAAATTGACTAGGGAAGACTGCGGACTAAAAGACTGGGAGCAAGAGACCAAAGTGTTGCTGATGCTTCTTGGGAACCTTAGTCTCTGTTTTTGACTCCTTTGGAAGGGAGGTACTGTGTCCCAGGTGAACAGTATTGGTGAAGTGCTGTAATACAGCTGAATCTGCTCAGGAGAAGTTCAAGGTATCCGCAAAGAGCCTGGCACGTCTGTCATGATAGGTTTTAAACCCCCACACGATGAATACAGCTTCCTGCTTTTGACATAAAAATGCAGTGTTTTAGACAAAAGTTCTGAGGGATTCAATAGCCATGAATGTATCTTCATCCAGCTATATTTGAGCAGGGTTTGTTTTCTTTTCAGTGAGATGGTCACATTTTTTGTCATTTCAGATGTGATTTTGCATAGACTGAGAGGAAAGGAAAATGAGTGTGGGTTATCCACAGGTAATGAAATAAAGTGTTTTAATACGTAAAATGTTATAGGAGAGAGATTAATGGAAATTCAAGAAAATGAAAGTTACGTGCATCAGTTTTCTTCCTTTGTGATAGTAGCTTGTTGCTGGCAGCTTGTTATATGATGATTAAATAGTTTAGAGGAATTGTACCCCAAGAGAGTGCAATATAAAATCAACATAGTATGTGTTGTTCTTGTCCTGGGTAACATGTAAAATTCATGACTTTCCCAGAATCACAGAACAGCTGAAGTTGGAAGATACCTCTGGAGATTGTCTAGTCCAGTGCTTGGTGAAAGCAGGGGCAACTAGAGCAGGTTACTCAGGTCTGTGTCCAGTCAGGTTTTGAGTATATACATCTCCAGGGATGGAGCCTGCACCAACTTTCTGGGCAACCTCTTCCAGTGTTCAGTCATTCTCAGAATAAGAAAGTTGTTTTCTTATGTTTTGATGGAATAACTCCTATTTCTTTATGTGCCCTTTGCCTCAGGTGCTTTCTTGAATGCCATGAAGAATTGTCTGACTTCAGCAGAGAGGCTGGTGATATTTTAATGCAATAAAAACTCTATGTAAGAGCTCAAAATTCCTGACTTTCAAAATGTGAAAAAACATAAAATGTTTCTTATCGTCACCAGCAGGCTGGGAATAAGAGACACAAAGTGAAAAGTCCTTGCCTAGTGCACAGAGGTAACACCCAGTGTGCATCTTTTGATGCTGTGCTGTTCTGTTTGCTGAGGACTGTGTACATGGACAGGATTCAGCTGCTGGCAGCCAAAAGTCAGCCATGACCATGCGTTAAGCAGGGAAAAAGCCAACAACAAAAACAATAAATCCGAAGTGAAGGTGTAATTTTCTCCATCTCCTTGGTTGTTCTACCTCTTTTTGCTCCAAGTCATCTGTTTGTGGATGCTCATCTGTCAGATCTCCTCTCTGTCCCCCTGAAGAGACAGATTATCAGTGCAAGATCTGAGAGCTGGTGAGTTTTTCCCATTTCTGCTCTCAGGCTGAGCAGGTCTGTTAAACACACTGCCTTTGTTCTTCATCAGTAAGGTAGGAAGAATGTGTATTTGTGTCCCAGTGCTGTGCAATCCCATGTCTCATTCTGAGTTATGGGAGAGCAATGTCTGGTGAGCAATGTCTGCTCCATATGTGAGGGGACACGGTGCTGCATCATGAGGTGGGAGTGCCAAGGAGGGTCTGGCTGAGCGAGTCTCTTACCCGTGACAAAGGAGTGGTGGAATGTGCACAGGTTAGTTGTCTTTTCGTTTCAGGAAATGCAGTGTAGAGCACCTCTCTGAAAGCCAGTGAAAGCTATACTGAAAACAGAAAGCTCTCAAGTACACGGTACAGGATAATTGGAGACTTCTCCTCTGCCATTCTTCTAAGTGACTGTGTACTTTGTAAATTCCCATGTTTAGGTGTTCATCTCTATTGGTTTTAATTTTTTATGTTTTTGCAGCTCTCCCTGGGTTTGACAGTAAAAGACTGGGCCTGAAAGAGTAGGTTGATAAAAGATTAAGTAAGTTTAAAAAAAAAACAACCAAAAAGGTTAGATGTTCAGGTTTAATGGATTTTTTTATTTCCAAAGGTTAGAAGCACATATGTATTTCTTGGTAATATTTGGATCTGGATTTTGACCTGCTTTCATCTGTTTAGTTGTAACCTACAACCATGCAACCATATACACTTGTGGTTCAAGAGCTTTTGCAGATTAAAATATTTGTTTGTCTTGTTTCCTGATTATCAAGGTTGTATATTGATGCAAAGCGTGTTTGGATTTTGGCTGAATGTGTAGCTAGCAAGAAAAATAAGTTTAAAGTACAATTCAGATTGCAGGCTGTGCTTCCCAACAGTGTTCAGACATGAACTTGCACGTTTTAAACAGTGAATATTTCAGCATTTTTTGCTAAATTTGTTGCATTTTTAAATTCACTTATCTCATCTTGCAGTGAATAAAGCCAAGACAACCAAGCAGTGTCAGAATAAAATTCACTCATGTGTGAAACTAATCAGTGCAAAGGAGTAGTAAGGCTGGGGAGGAGATGTTAAGCTTTAGTTAGTGGGGAGAATCAGCTCCAGTAAATACAGGAATTCCTAGTCACCTTCTGGGCTTACTTCTGTTACAGTTGATTTTAAGGCTGAAACAGAGGTCCCTTAACCTGGCTTTGTTTCACAGCCTGATGGGAGACATTGTGTGCTACCTTCCAGTTTTATTGTCTCTTTATAAACGAGCTCTTCAGCTCTTGTACACAGATGTCCAACTTAAGAGCTTGCCTGCTGAGCATGTGAAGTAAATGTAATGTGGACAAAAGCTAAAACCATAAGATGAAGAAAGATGGGAAGCTGTTCAGTGTGAGGAAGACCAATGAGACTGCAAGGAGCCGAGGGTGTGTGTGCTGCTGTAAACTCAGATAAAAGAGAAACACTGGTACAAGCCCCTGGCTGGTTCCTCTCTGGGCCTTTCCCCACTGACTTCCACAGGAGGAATTCTGGCTGAGGTCTGAAATGAATTGGGAAGTTGGATGAGGTGATGCATGCTTTGCTGAGAGCCCTGTGGAGTTCTGGTCCATATCATTTGATATAGAGGCGGGCAGTGGTGTGGGTGACAGTGGGGAAGAGTGACTGGCTCAGTGTGTGCAAAGGTACCGTGGGTTTGGGGCATTGCCTTTGCGCTTCTGGTCTTAAACACTGCTCTTCTCCATGCTGGCCAATGTAATGAAGAAGGAGGGGAAAACCAGTTCCATTAGTCGGGGAAGACAGACTGGTTACCTCATATCCCAGCCTCCTTTCTTCATTTCAGAACATCAGATGCAAGTTTCTAAACATACAAACAGCCAGTTGCAGCATGTTAGTGGTATGGCCAACTAAAAGCATCTACTCGACATTTAAAAGGCTGCTGCTGCTGGTTTATAAGATATTCTTCATTTCAAGATCTAAATATAAGCTCTGTGAGAAGTCTCCTGTACCCCCTTGTTTCCTGTTTCTCTTAGCTTCTCAAATATATGTAATATTGGCATTCTATTTGTTAAATCCTATTTTCAGAGCCTACTTTGAAATAAATTCATTAGCAGCTTTTTTTTCCTTCTTTGATTTCTTGGCTCTCCCAAGGAATCAGGTGAATCATGTCAATACTTAAAATACAAATTATGTTTTCTCTAAATCCAAATTGGCATAAAACATTGTATAAATTTGGGTACAAAAGCAAATACCTGGTGAATATGGCAGGACTGTGTATAATTATATTGTTGCATTTTAACAGATACCCAGATAGATTCATATATAGGTGGATATACATAAAAATCTCTTTAGATACCTTTATAGTGGCACAGCAAAGGAGAATATTCACTTGAATGAAAAATAGTAGAAGGAAAAGTGGTTTATAAAATAATAAAAAATATAATATGTAGAGGAATCAGAACTGTAGCTTCATGACACTTGAACTGGTTCATTTATTTTTCTCTAAAATGGAACCATGGAAAGCCATGTCTTTTTAGTTCACCTTACAGAAATAAAATCCAGTTTTTGAATTATAATTACTGAATATAAACTGCTGTATGTTATTTGAGTTGTTTTGCATTATCCCTTGTGGGGGTTTATTAGGAGATTAATAAGTAAAGAGTGAATGGAAGAAGCAGTTTCTTTCCTGTCCTTCTGTCTGAGAAATAACAGTGCACACTGTTTGGAAACTTCTGGCTTTGTGTGTGTATGTGCAGAGATCATGACATTTTTCATTTTTGTGTTGTAAACAAGAGAGATGAACAGAATGTTTTGGATAGGCAGTATCGTGTTTTTTAGTTAACTCTTAATTTAGCCCATGTTCTTTGACACTAAATGTTTACATATAACACCACTTGCACAGAAAACTGTCTATTCATCATGGCCCATAGTTACGGCTTTTTTTAAGGTCAGGCCTTGCTTGTCAGTCAAAGGATAACATGGAATATATAAATTGGAATAGAACAACTCTGGAAATTTCTGAGTGTAGGGTGATAGAACTTGAGCAGAACACTGACTTTTCAATTGCTTTTTTCCTTGTTGGCATCTAATGAGCTTTTCTAGAAGCATAATACATTAATTCCTTTCATGGAGCTATACAGAGGGTCATTTCTGAGACAAGTCTTTCTGAAAATATCCAAATAAATGTAGAGTGGTCATTCTTCTCATCTCTTTTCACCATAAATAGGGCATGCAAGTCCTTTATTAGACTATTATATTTGTATCTTCTGCAAATCATTTTTTACCAGTTGGAAATGACCCATGTTCTGGGTCAGAGCTGATAGGAGGCATGAAGCTGTGGTAATTCTTTAATGTGGGAGTCGTCTTTTACTATACTCCTTGGAGAATGGCCTGAGAGCAAAGATTCCTGATACTGAGTGACTGTAACTCTTTCCTTCTTCTATACACTAAATGGCTGGGCTGTATCTGGGTTATTGCAGCTTCTGAGGTCATGTTCTTCAGTACACATCAGAAAAAGAGCAACCTTGGAAAGCTGGATCTACTGGGAGCAAAAGGCAGCTCACCCAAGCAGTAGTGTCAGTTTCTTAAGATACATGGATAGCTGTAGGAAGTGACTGGTGCAAATAGTTTGGAGGTAAACTACTAATGCTTGGGAGAAATTGTTGTTAAAAGATACTATGTTAATAGAGAGAATAGTTCCAAGTCTGACATCTGTGTAAGTAGGGTTTGGGTTTTTTTAATGGAATTTCTGTTCATGCAGTGCATCTTTTGGTTGAATTAATTTTCCATATGTAATATATTTTTCACATAAAATAGACATTATTTATGCAGTCTTCTTTGTTTTTTGGTTTGGTTTTTTTGTTTTTTTTTTTTGTTTTGTTTTGTTTGGTTTTTTTTTGGTTTTTTTTTACAAATGGGGATCCACTTAGTCTTATCCCATATTTATTTGTCTGAAATCCAGTTAAAGAGCAACCACAAAACCTCAACCAAATAAAAAACTGCAGGAAACTGTTTGCTAGATCATCAGACAGCATGGAAAATGGGTCTATGTGTATATTATTGCATTTATAAACAGATGTTTTCATCACACAGAGTTACTTACATAAACTATGTGAATGTTTTGGTAATTGCAGCTTTTAGCATCCTGTCTGAGAGTGACACCAAATGGTTCGGGGTCTGACATGGTCATAGTGGAGCATTAAAAGAGAGAAGAACAGCCTTTATTGCCTTTACAGTGATTCAACAATAATATTTGCCCTTGTAGACATGAATTTGCCTGAAGTCTTTCAAGTGAAATTATAACCTCAAAAGACTAAACAAAGTCTCATCTCTTATCACAAATCCTATCCCCAGTCTGTGGCCATAACAAGGAACTAAACCCTACAAACAAGCAGTCTTTTCCTAAGTACATAGGATACAAGGAAAAAGACTGGATAGCAAAAAATGATCAGTGCCCAAAATGATCTCTCTTAGTGACTATCCTAAAGGACACATGCACTATTTGCTAGAAACAATTAAAGTGAAAACTTGGTCTGCATTTTTGAATCGTCTTTCAGAGGTCTTCAATCTATTTTACCCCTGTTGTAATGCTGTCTAGTGTAGGGGTTTTTTTTAAATAAGCAACCAAAGTTTGCCACACTTTAGCCCTTCAGAAGGTGAAAAAAAGGGAAAACTCAATTTCTTCACTATTTGGAAAGTGGCAAATGAGTTAGCAGATGTGGAACTGTCACCATACTGTGTGGAGAATGTTCTGGTTGGGTTGTGGTGCAGGGGTACAGCTGCAGGTTAAAATCACAAGTGCACTGACAGCCAGTAATTGAAGTACACAGGTCATTCTAATGCATCATTTAGTCTACAAGCTGCAGAGTCTTTGATGAGGCTCTTGTTATATATTGCAAATCATCTGAAATTAAAAGTACAGCAAAATTGCTTCATTTTTCCTGTCCCTTTTCACCCAATCCTCCAGCAAAAGCCCTCAGGGACACCATTCTGAACAGAATCGTAAAGTGTTAGATTATGTGTCCTCATTAAAATGACTCCAAAATGCTGCAGTTAAGTGTAGTCGTGGTATTATGACTTGGCAGTTTTAGTATTATATGGATCAATTTCCATTTCAAACGTGATAAAGCTGACATGGCCCATGGTCCCCAAAGATGTTTGGGAAAGAACCTTCTTTTTAAAAAATTAGGACATTTAGTTGCAGCTGATGGTGCATGTCAGCCCTGGTCTCAGGAGGGCTTACAGCTGCATTTCCAGAAGAAATGAGAATTCCCTGTGTGACCCTGATGGCTTCTGTACCATGAAATCTTCTCCTTTATGGTACTGTAACTAAAAGTCACACACACCTTTTTCAGCTGGATGTTGGGAGCATGTGTGCTAAATCTAGATCATACTGAAGGCAAGTACAGCTTTCTGGATTAGCAACTGAGTATTTTACACAAAAAGCCCCAAAACAATATATATATATTAAATAACAGACAGCATCCCGGCTGGCTCAGTAATTCCCAGTGTCTAAGCTGCAGTGATGTTTTCCACCTGCACCTCTATAGTTTTTCAGCACAGCTATCCTTGAATTAGCTCTGGCAGTAGCAGTAATGGAAACCGCTGCATGGATGGGGTTACAGGTGGCCAGGAGCACCTTAAGGCTGTGTGGCGTAGGTGTCTGTGAGATGCATGGTGTGTGGCAGTGCTGAGAGTGCTGATCCCTCTGCTCCTCCTCCAGCTTGGTGCTTGTCCCAGTGCTGTCACTTGTGGGCTACAGGGAGAGCTGTCTGCCAAAAAGCAATGACAAAGAAAGGAGTGGAGGACTTGTCTGCGGCTGGTTGATCTTCTGATGTTTCACTGTTTGGCTAACACCAACGTGACTGTGTGTGTGATTGCAGCACTGGTATTTTATTCCAATCTGATGATAGCACTATTTTGAGCCTCTGAAGAAAGGTGAGAGGTGACAGTGCTGAGAAACAAAAAAAGTTACAGAAACCACATCTCTCTACCATTCCAGCATTTATTTCTGCTGTCAGAAAAAATTGCTGAGTGACTTGGATGCCTTCTGTATAAAATGAGCCGATTTAAGTCTTAGCAGGAGAAAGGCAATCATCTACAGAAATGGGCTACAAGCAGAAATACTTTGGTAGGTGGGATGAATGTACTCTTCCTGTCAGCACAGATAATATTAGGCGTAAACTCTGCAAAATTCTTGACATTAGTATAGATACACCAAACAGAGGCCTAATTTAACTCTCTTAGCTTAGATAATTCCACTTACATTGTGTGCTGTGACATTTGAGACTTTTTACAGCACAACTTTCCAATATAAACTTTGTGCAATGTGACTGTCCAATGTGATTCTGAGACCTGGTGATTGAATGACTGAAGAACAACACATCCCTAGATGAACATCTTTGCTTCTCTCTTGCTCTTGCCACACACTCCTGTGCAGGCATAATGGATGCTGTGTGGAGAGTGGTCTTTGTGTTTTATAAATAAAAAAGTCTTTCTAAAAAGTTTCTGTTGAACATTGTAAATGTGAATCAATAAAAAATGGAATTATCTATAAAGTACAGAAATACAGAAAACATCTTGTTACATAGGAAGAAATTGCGGTTCATTCAGACTAGGTGATGGTTTGTCAAACAGTGGGTTATTGTTAGGTGACAGTAACACATGCACCAACTGTATGGGTGATTTTGTGCATAAAATGATTTTTCATTATTTCTTTGTCAGATTATGATTTTGTTGTTACACCTGCCCACCACTTTGAACAAGAGAAATTGTTGTTTTGGCTTACATGAACTGTGCCACCCCTGTCACCTGAAGAGAATTGAATAAGAGAAGCAACAGTAAAAAATCAATTTGTACACACCATTCCCTGGTTTTTATGGCTTTGCTGAGGGACAGTTGTACAAAGCTGACTTCTACTTCCCCTTTCTAAGCAAGACACTGAGCAAGTTTCTAGTCTGCTGTGTGTTTGACCAGAACTGGAAAACTGGATTGTTTTTAGTTGCTGAAAGACACAAAGTTTTAACTCCTTTGTGGTAGGGTAAAGTAATTTATGATGGTTATTTGTTAGGCTGGTTACCTGTGCAAACATATTTTTACAAAGTTACCTTGTGCTGGTTGAATTTAAGCTTTAATGTCTTGAAATGGAAGACTTATACTACAAAGTCTTTCAAGGAAAGAAGTTGTCATCAGTTCAGAAAGCAGAGGTTTGATATGTCTGGGAAAAGATTGGTCTTGCACAGGAAGCTTTTGAAAACTGCTGTATCTCACATTTAGACTAAGACCTGCATTTCTTAGCAAAGCCTGTCATATATTTACAAGAAACAAAGTTATGAAGGACAATTGTAAGGGAATTGATGCTTCATCTAGAATATTGGACTAATACCGTTCCAGGCCAAAGAAATATAAGTATGGCAAAAAGGGAAAGGAAATACTTATGATGGAATGAAATATTGATTTAAGAAAGGGTCAAAAATCTGTGTGCTATAAATAAAGAAAACAATAACTTAAAGAAAATAATAACTGCAAGTGTGCACTGGTGTTGGTTTATTATTTTAGAGGTTTTTGAGATTCCTAAAAGTGGTAGTATTGCAAAATATGTAGGACTACAATCCTGTTTTAAAAATAGATACTCTCTCTAGATTATCTGATTTGGCATGAAGATAGACACACATTGACTGGAAAAAATACTCTGCTTCTGAAGGAAGGATACTTACATATATCGTGGTATATTTATAATCCTCTTTTGAAAAGCTAAGCAGAATTTCAGCTCCATGTATTATTTCAGTTGGAAGGAACTAAGCTATGTAATCTATCAGTAACACTGACTTTAGGCTAAAGGTAACTCCCATCATTAAAAATCTGCCTCTGTGCTTTTGTTGGCTTTTAGTGATCAGACTGGGTAAGGACTAATAACCTTTAGAAGTTGAAGAATTTGTACAGCTTGTAGGAAAGATGTGTAGACAAATTCATCAATTAAAAAGAAAGGGAAAAATTATCAGTCTCAGTAGGATCAATGTATCTCCGTCAGCACAATCTCCATCTGCTGCTGTTCTACAAATGTGACTGTATTTGTATACCTTCAGGCAAACCAGCCAAAGCATTATTATGTGGAATAATAAATTCAAGTTTTGAACTCTACAGCATGCCATTCTGGTCTAAAGGACAGTACCTGGAGCAGTGAGACTGCTTTCATTGTAAAATTGATTACATACAGAGACTTGGGAAAATTATATAGTGGCTGTAGCTGTCACTGAATGGGCTCATGTGGTACATTTGCTCTCAGTGAGAGCAAATCTGAGGAGCATGATGCTCTGAAATCCTTGCTGAGTATGTACTTGGAATCTGTGCACTGGAGGTTTGAGGTTGGAAAAAGAGGAAGGGAAGCATGAGTGGGTGCAAGATCTACAACTCCACCAAGGCGTTAGTTGGGCATCCCTGGCATTAAGGAAAGGGAGCTCTTGCCCTTGAGTGGCCGAGCAATCACTCTGTCCGTGAGTCCAGCCCTTGGGTCCAGTCTTCCTTTTGTACTCGTTTAATAACCAGCTGCATTGTTAATGTGCAAGGACTGGTTGTTTTTTATAAGACACTTTTTTGTTTCTTTTAAACTAGAAAGATGAAAACTACAGAAGCCTACCACGAGATACTAATAGCTGGTCTAACCAGTTTCAGAGAGACAATGCTCGTTCATCGTTAAGTGCCAGTCATCCCATGGTGGACAAGTGGCTGGAGAGGCAAGAACAGGTAATATATATGTGTATATATATATTACTTTATCAATCTAATCTTTATGCTACTCCAAGCTATTACAAGGAAGTGTATTTGTACCTGACATAGGCTCTCGAACTGTAATAGAAGCACCAGCAGTATGCTGACTAAATTTGTATGGGATTCCTTCTGCTTCCAAAAAACCTGCACTAAGACTGAAATGGACTCCTGAAAATGATTTAATTTTTGAGTTCATAAACACATAAATATAGTATATGGAGTGCTGCTGTTCTTCACAACTGATACCAACAGTTATTTTAATTAGTATTATTTTGATAAACACTGCCATTGAATTCTAATAATAATAATAATACATAATAGCCAAATGTGGGTCAGTTTTGACACTGCACTTTGTTATTTTTAACACCATAAAGCATATTAATTATAACTTTAAACACAGTGTTATATTTATTTAGTGTATATTTATATTGCTTTTTATCTTAGGCTTTTTTGAGACACTCAGTAGTTCCAATGTGTGGTTGTTGTTTATTTATTAATTTATTTATAAGCTGGTAGTCACAGAGGTTTAAAGGTCTGAAATTCAAATTACCTAGCAGTCACTTCATGTCTTTGTATGTGCTCGAAATTTTCAAAGAAGTGTCTTCAAGTGTATACAGAAAATGCATCTTTAATATGGAAATTGGAAATACAACAGCAAGCTCATATGTAAGGTAGTGCATATGTAGGATTATTACCTCATTTTTCTTCTTTATGCAATGTGACATGAAAATATTGAATTTCTGCATTGAACAAAAATGTACAAATTTTCTATTTTACAGCAATAGGGCATAAACCAGAATTTGCTTTGTACAGAAGAGCTTCAAAATGAAATTTGCTATTTGACACAGCCCAGTGTTTGTTACAGTGTAGTGTGTGAACGGAGAGGAAGGTTTATAATCCAACACTGGGCTGCTGTCCTGGGACTGCTCTCCTTCACCCACAAATCCCTTACTGATATTTGGAGTCTAACATTGCCAAATCATATCATACTCCAAACATTCTTTATTCAACCCCATTCTTAATTTAAGAAGAGCTAAAACAATATCACAGAGTATTAAAAAACCCCTAAACACCCTCCCAAATGTGAGCTATTAACTATTTTTATGTCTTGTAATTATCTGCAAATTAATTACATGTTCTATGAGAAAAATTCTGTCTTTGGTCTTTCTATTCTTTCCTCTACACTTTTAATGCCAATGTTCCTTCCTCCAAGAAGATGCAGTGTTAGGTTGGTGAAGTGAGCTGCTGTCTCTGTATCAGCCTGTGTTGAAAGAGAAAGTCAGTGCCCAGATTTGAAGGCACCTCCTGTGTCAGTTCTGCTTGTTTGATGTTTTTGAGGCATATTTCCATGCATCATTAGATTTGTACTGTGGCAGTTAATGAAACTGTTGTCTCAGCAAAAGAAGTTGGATTAGAAATCTTAATAGTGATCATCTTGTAAAATGTCGGGTACATGAAATTTTAATATATGTTTCATATTAAGCTTTGTATTGATTTTAGTCTCTGAACAGCTTAACTAGTTCAATTTGTTCACCAATCAGGTAAATAATTTGCCAGTAGGGGTAGACTGGAAGCATATTTGTTGCCAGCATATTGTTAACTGTTTGCAGTTTGAAATTGTAACTACGCTACTCGCTGTTTCTTTAGAGCAAGTTTTCTGCTTTTTGTTTTTGATTGTTTGTAGTGGTGGTGGGTTTCTTTGTTGGTATTTTTTTGGTTGTTTGTTTGTTTTTGTTTGTTTGTTTTGAGAGAGAGAGTTTATTCTTTGAATATGTTGATGATTCTGCATGTACCTGGAAGACCAGGATCCTTTTGCAATTTCATATCAGCAGGGTAATTAATTAGACTGAAGTTTGTTTAGCAGGATACATACAGGACAAGAAAGTCTGTTGGGAGAGTGGGATGCACTATAGGGAAGAGAGGAAGGGCCTGGTAGGGGATGGAGTAGCTGCAGGCAGAGATATTCTTCCACACCTTTTGGCATTTTTAATATCTTCTTCAGTATCCTCTGTGGGATTTGGTTTCTCACTGGTTAAACCTTGACTTCTAGAAGGGGAAGCTCAAGCAATGAGATTTCAATCTGGCATAATCAATTAATTTAGCAACTTGCAGTTGTGTTCCCCTGTGCTCGGCAGAGCTGTGGGAGGGGCTGAAGTGCTCTGTGCACCCTGCCAGGCTGTGCATAAAGAGTAGCAGACAGCAGGTCTGGCACCAAGGATAAGGCAGCCAACAGTGCCAAGAAACCTGTAGGGCAGAACCCATTTCAGGTACCAGGGGTACTAATAGTCCTGATCTAACCTGCCTTTATGGCTCTTGAGAGAAGGTGGTAGAAAACATTGGGTTCATCTTGCAGACTCCAGAGACTTCTTGTTCGATGAAGGCTCTTCTGGCTGGGCTCAAATTACTTCTCTCAAAGCTTGCCTCATCTCTTCCTTTTGAATATAAGACAAAAAGGGATTCCAGGGTGATTTTTGTCACCTTCTAGCATAAATGAACATTCACTGGAATTACATTTTGAAGGTGTGATGTGCCCAAGAAATACAATTATTTTTGTGCGGACGACACCTCATTTCCTATAAACAGCACTAGGAAGCAAACTGTAATTCTATATCATCACAGCTCATTCTGAAGATGGAACTACAAGAGACATTGTTTCTAGGAAACCATTATAAACTACTGTAGCAGGGATTAATAGGGGAACAGAATTAGATATGTTCAAGTAGGTGTTAGAGAAGTACTTCTGTAATCTTGTCTGGGGTTTAGCGCCTAAAAATGGAGAAATGCATGAAGCCCGTTAAAATTCCTGGCAGTAATTGCTTTTGCTCATATCTGTTGAGTTTTACTTGGGCTCTGGTAAATTAGAGTGATACATCAAATAAATGGAAAAGATTGTCTGCTTTACGAGTCTTTTAAGGTCTTCTGGTTGTATGTGCTGGTTAGATATATCTGCCTAGCAATTGTTCCCAGTTAGTTCCAGAGCCCCCTGGTTGTCCACAGGGCAAATGATCCATGTGTTTCTCAGTAACCTGGTATTTCTCAAGCCCATGAAATAAGTTATGTGAAATGCTGTACCAAAGAATCATTTCACCACTGTGAAGCCGAAAATGCAAATTCAGTTTCAGAATACATTTAGAAAGGTAAGGATTTTAAAGGGACTTTTTATAAGAGCATGTAGTGATAGGATAAGGGGGAATGGCTTTAAACTGACAGAGAATAGGTTTAGATAAGGATGAAATTTTTCACTAGGAGGGCAGTGAGGCACTGAAACAAGCTGCTTCGAGAAGTTGTGGATGCCCTATCCCATCAAGGCCAGGATGGATGGGGCTTTGAGCAACCTGGTCTAGTGAAAGGTACCCCTGTCCATGGCAGGGGGGTTGGAACTATAGGTGAACCACTGTGTGATTCTGTGATTGTATTTTTTACGCTTTCACTCAATTAATTTTTTCTTACAGATTGTCAAGTTCTAGGGAAGAAAAGTGCAATCTTTAATTTCATTCTGAAATATCTTAAAAAGAGAAAAAGTTGGTTTTTATTCTTGGCCTTGCCCTCCAGAACACCTTCCTTTTCCCCACAGCAACCAAACTTTAAAGAATAGTTGAAAAATCTTATTTTCTCTGAAATTTATTCATATATATGATAATGCCACTTTTCTTTGAGAGTTCTTTTTTCCCTCAGTTCACCTCAAGACTTGCTTGGGCCCTGATCAATTCTGGCCTCATGCTGTTTCATACCAGGGAGGCATGAAAGGGAATGCGTGAAAGAGTTGAAGTTTTTACCAGTTCCTTAAGTTTAGGTGCACAGAAACTTTCTCTCAGGTGGTCATTTCAGTTTTATTAGTTAACTATTGGAACTGACAGCAAACAAGACACCTTGAAATGAAACAGTATATTCCTTGCTCAGCTGGTTGGGAATTGGGTGTGAGGACAGCAGGAGTAGAAATCATAAAACAGCCCCAGTTAAGAATGAAGCAGTTGATCAGATTTGCAAATATGATGAGTTTGGTTCAGTTAAAACTATATGTAAATCTATAACATATATATATTTAAATACATTTATGTATTTAGTGTATATCTGTATTTATCAGTGCATGAAAACAAGGTAGGAGATGGGGTAAAATTTCATAGTTGTTACTGAAGAACATGTCTGATTCCTAAGTGCCCTGTAGCTTTCTGGTATGCAGTAAAAGCCAGAGACTAGAGCAACTTAAATGCATTCTGAAATGGCAAGAGAAGCTGGTTACTACTGCTGTCTTCTTGTGCAGAAATGTGCTGTATGGAACACTTCCCTTGGTTACCTTTGTTCAGGACATCTGTCCAGAGTAATCTGGTACAGTTTCTCTGGTTCCTGTTGCAGCAGGATCAGACATGGAAGTAGCATAAGGGTCTTGTATCTCCAGCTGTAGAGTACCTGCCTTCAGCTTGTATTTTCAGCAAAATAAGGCCTGCTTTTAATATGATTGAATATGCTTTCTTCAAACATTTGGATACTATAAATTATTGCGTTTCAGCACTGTCAGTTGAAAAAAAAATAATCGAAGCTTCAGAGGTTGGTTGGTGAATTTAAGCCACTAATTTCATGTGGATTCGTCAAATTTTCATTTAACAACAAAAAACCTGTTTCTATTTCATGCCTTAAGAAAAAGGCAGCAATACAGCTCATTTATTTTGTTTGTTTCTAAATGTTTCATAGTGTTATAGCTAAAGTATATATTTTTGTTTTCTCTAATGTACCTCTTTTGTGCTTCTCATTGTCTGACAGGTGTATTTCAGCTTTTTTCCCTAGGTTTTATTTTTCTAATATGACTGTAACTGCAGTGGAAGGGTCTGTGAATTCTGTTTCATGGCCTGAAGATGGGGAAGCTAAAGGGTGGAAGCTCTTATCTCAAACTCCTCTCATGTAGAGATTTAAACTGCAGTAAAAATTATCATTGTTATAAGGAGCTGGGCTTTAAGATTTGGAAAAAGGAATACCTAGGCTTAAGTTGGAGGAATAATTTTTAACTGGTCATCCATTACTCCATAATATGTCAGGGTAGAGTCTATTGCTTTCCTCTCTCTCCGAGAACCGTGCACTTCATAGTTTGTCTCTTGTGATAGCAACCTTAATGAACATAGAACCATGGCAGTATATACATTATAAAATACAAAAATGGTTTTAAAGCTAATCATATTCCCTATAAAGGATTTCTGTCACAAAGATACAGAAATGCATGTGTTCAGAGCTCTAAGCATATTGCAGAGAGCTGTCTTTTTGGGGGGTCATTGGTGGAGGTCCCGTGTGAAAGGTGGGGGGATGTGTGTGTGTAACCATGAGGCTGCCCAGGGTTTGTGAAACTAGGCAAGAACATTCTGAGGCTGATCACGGGACAAGTAAATGTCACCAAATGTCATGTGTTTGCTTGTTTCTGGCTTGGCACATGAGTAATTTGGCACAGTTGTAACCAGAGGCAGGTAGAAGTAACCAGTGGAGGATTCACTTAAGGTTTATGTTAATCAAAGAGTTGGCTGGAAGACCTCAAGGTGCCCCTGCAAGAGTTCAAAGTCTCCCCAATGCCATATCCACTTGTAAATAAATGTTTTTTACTGCTTGAGATGGGTTCTTGGCCCTGTGATTGCACTGGCTTCACTCTGATAGGGCTGTCAACACCCTGAGTGCTACAGCAGTTGTTTCTTCTGGATTTTGTTATATGAAGATGGTGAAAAGCTTGTTTTGGCCCAAGAATATTTTCTCTTAGCTGGTGCTTCTACAGGTAATTAGGTATTGACTGCTCCCTTAATTTCTTTATATTGGCAAGATGTGAACTATTTCAGCATAGGAGCTCAAATGCTAAGATGAAATGTAAGCTGTCAAATGCTGGCTTCTCAGCCTCCACTCAGCATGAAGAGGGACAGTTACAGCTCAGCAAGGGCAGTGGTCTGAGGCAGCCAAATGCCCTGTTTGGCTGCCAGAAGAGCACCCTGACATCTTGGAGCTGTTACTAACTACATGTGTAATAATGATTGCCTTATTTTTTCTCCTTTTTTCTTTCACTAATCACCTCTGTGGAATATTTTGTATATGTAATGTCAAAATTCATACACAATTTCTAATAGTATTTGACTTGCCATAAGACTGTTGTGGTGTTGGGGTATCACTGATACGGGACCACAATTAAGTAATTATTCTCTAGATTTGTTTCAGTGTTCTCCCTCTGCTGCATTTATTAGATAGGAAATATGCTATGCATAGTGAGCTCCAAAATGAGAAACCTGTATTTCAGTGATTATAATGTGAGTATCTACAAAAATCTGTCCAAACTCCTCCTGTTTACCACTGGAGTATAGATCTGCATCAAGCTGAGGCGTGCATGAGCTCAGCTGGTCGCTTCCAGGCTGGACCTGCTGAGCTGCTTCCAGCAGCTGAGGCTGCGGTGCTGGGGAAGGGGCCAGGCCCCACAGACACATCTCGGTCTGGGGGATTGCTGAGAAAGGGACAGCAAGTGCTTATGATGGGCATGCTAGTTCTCTGTCTCTGTATTTATGGTTTCTGCTTTTAAGGTTAAAATTTTTACCATGTTTTTCTGTGGTGAGAATCAGAATCACAGGTCTGTTCTAGGTATAAATCTGACTTTGGATCTAATTTGATTCAGATCCAGATTTCTAAATCTAATAATAATTTCCATATTTAAAAGCCATTTGATTTTGAAGGCCTATCTTGATCTTTTTCTTTTTTTTTATATATTCCTACACCCATAGAAGAGTTTTCATGTCTCCTGAATTCAAAAGAATATCCATGTTTTCCTGTATAAGCCTTACATGTGAATATGTTAATACAGATATTTGTTAAATATTCTCTGAATGTTTGTGTATAACCACAGAAACAAAGAAGCCTTAAAGAGAAAGACTTATTTTTATGCTGAATGTATCAGTATATTCAGAGATAGAATCAAATTTCAAGATACAACCAATGCAGTATGTATTAGTGTTAAGAAAATATTAATGTGGAATTTAGACATCTGTCCACTTGTGTAGAAAATGGACATTTATGGACATGACTGTAATTGTATATTTTGAAGAGAGAAGACTCTTCTTATTTGTCTTGGAGTCATGAACAGATTTGAAGTTGTTTTTCAGTGCTGAGGATTTCAGTTTATATGAGGTAGGAGGTTGGAATAAACAGCTTTATTGCTTGGGGACAGCTGTAGTGGTGATGCTTTTATAAACACTGTTTCATGCTGGCATCTATCTTGTTCTCCTTTCAAAAATAATATGTCATTTCATACTGTGTATTAAATAGGTGAGACAGTTGGGGGCTACAGTCTACTTTCAGTTATATGCTGCTGTGTAGATACGAATTCAGTGGCAGAATGTAACTCCATATGTGTCCACATTTAAAAAAAAAAAAAAAAAAAAAAGCCAAACCAATGCCAGAAAAGGCAATTTTACAAAAATACTCATGGCTTTTAATTATTATAGGAAAAGACATGCATCATGTTCAGGTGTGTATATCCTCACATTCAAACACTCTCACTCTCAAAGATGTTTAAGTATAAGCAGGCAGATGATGGACTAGTCTGAAATTTAAAGAATCAACAGCCCATGTGGGAAGACACTTGGTCCAACCTTTCGTGGGAAAGAGAGCCTAGGTGAGACTATCTGGCACCCTGTCCAATCCTGTCTTGACTACCTCCAGTGATGGAGAGTCTATCAGTTCTTAGGGAGATTCTTCCAGTGATTGATTGTTCTGATTATAACAAAACCCCCAAACCCCAAAACTAAACCAAAACAAAAAACCACCACCACCAAATCTTTCTTGAATTAAGATGAAATCTTTCCAATGCAGCTTGTACCTGTAGCCCCTTGTCTTCTCCATGTGTGTTGCTGTGAAGAGAGGGCCTCTGTCCTCTCTGTAGCTACCCTTTAAGTACTAGAATAATGTGATGAGGTCCCCCTAAGTCTTCTTTTCTCCAGGGAGAAAAGACTTAACTTCCTCAGTCCTTCTTCACAGTGCAGGGTTTCCAACCATTTAATCACCTTCACGGGCCTCCTCTGAACCCTCTCCAGTGTATCCTTGTCTTTCATGCACTGTGGCAGCCGGAACTCGACACAGTTCTGCAGGTGCAGCCTGACAAGAGCTGCATGGAGTGAGATATCACAGCTCTGTCTCTGCTACTACCTGCTATAAGATCCACTCTGTTTCCAAAAACTTTTTGAAAAGTGTTGTCACGCATGAAAGGCATTTTCTGACTTGCTAGTAACCATACACTGCTATTTGTCTTCCCTTTTGGACCAAACTATTTAAGTAATCCTTTTGTTGTGGAAATTTATGGTAATGAATTTACCATACCAGCAAGATAAATAATACTCTCTAAAACTGTAGAGAGATGCTGTAGGAAGCTTTAAATTAATTATTTCTGTTAGTTTTTTTACTGTTTTCTAAACATTTTGTGGAACAATATTATCTCGTTCTTTGTAGACTTCTGTCTGTCCATGGCAGCAGGTCAGATAAGGACATCTGAAAATCCATTAATGGCCCTGGGAAAACATTTTGTCAAAAGGATGTGTCCAGTGATTTTTTTCTTCTTTGTTTTCTTTCTTCATGGTGTGAAAAAGGTTTATCTTCTTATGTGTTTACTTTCTAGTCGAGGTGTGTATAATGTCTCCACACTACTTGCTTATAACAAAGATGGTCTCTGTTTTCATAATGTGCTTGTTGTTGCTACTGTGCTGTGTCCTCAGTAGTCCCGATGGGAATGTGGCAGGAGTTAGCAATGTTCAGCTTGGGGTGGTGGCGGTCAGTGGTGCCACAGCTTCCCCCCTGCACAGCCCTGCCTGCCTGGGAGAGAGGGGGAGAGGTGGCCCCTGGGATGGCAGAGTGAGCAGCACTGAGCAGGAGCTGCAATTATGGAGTGCCAAAGTAATGCAGAACTGAAATACATTAGTAAAATTAAAATTCGTCCTCATTCCCTTGGTGGGTAATACAGTTAATGAAAATAGATCTAACCAAATTAAGATAATTTATTTCATTAGTTTACAGCACTGTAAAACTTTTCAGGGCAGTACGGCCCTTTGGTACAAACCTGAAATAGATGCAGTTCCACTGTTCACTTCAAAGACCACAAAGGTTAAAACTTTTAAGTGTATTAAAGCAATTCTGTTAATTGTGTCTATAGAGGATTCTCCCTTGCCCTTCTTGGTGAAGTATTCCTAATTTAAAATTCACATTATGCTCGTTCTGCATTCTAGTCTTTTAACCAAAGTGTAAATATGTGACTACTTGGATCTTCAAGGCTAAAAAAGAAATTATGCATTTTTGTTTCAGAAGGTGGTACTGGTAGTACATGGTATTGATATTTTACCTTTCCCCCCTTTTATTTTGTATTCTTACTTTCTCTGCTGTACCTGTCTCTTCTTCCTATTTACCTGCTTAATGGTTTGTAATACAAGTTGCTGTGGGGCAGGAGCCAATTCCTTGGAAGGAAAGAGGTGCCATCTCTACACTCCATTCCCTAAATCCCTTCTGTGTTTTATTTTGTAGAGTCTTGATGCCATTCTTTTCTATGTTCTATCAGGAAGACACCATTCAAAATTAGAAGGCTATCCCAGATGCCGTGGGTTTGTTTTTTTTTTCACAGAATCACAGAAAGATTGGGCTTGGACGGGACCTCTGCAGATCATGTAGTTCAACCACCTGCTAAAGCAGGTTCACCTATAGCAGGCTGCACATGGTCGTATCCAGGCAGGTTTTGAATATCTCTAGGGAAGGAGACTCCACAAACCCTCTTGGGCAGCCTTTTCCAGTGCTCTGTCACCCTCAAAGTAAAGAATTATTTTCTTGTTCCTTTCAAATTATAAGAAACTCCAAGATTGATAATTTACTTAGCTTTGTTGTCAAACCAAGCTTTTGTAAGTCTGCATTAGAAGTCAGACTGGTCTTAGCTTAAGCTTCACATTAACTTAATTTTCAGTTCACCTAATTCACATTGTAGAGTTTTCTTGACCTTAAATGGAAAAATAAGTGCCTTTTTGGTTTTTTTAAATACTGTGATTTTCTTCCTGATACAATTTTTCTTCTAAATGGCTTATGTTACTTATTTTAAAGTAATATTTATATTATTAGTTTGAAGTGGAAATTTTAGGCTTTCCTACATGAAAATAAAAACACTTCCTACACTAAAATAAACTTATCTGGACTTGAACATGGATGTGAGAGCTTTTGGCTTCTTGTTACAGTTTTTAGGGGAGGTTTAGGTAAATCACTACTGAGACCTGCAAGTCAGTTAACTCCAAGCAGAACAGAAATTAAGACAAAGTGGTTGTTTTGCGTAAGGGAAAAATGCAGATTTTACCTGAATGGGGAACCTATCTTTATCTAATTTATTGAATAATATCAGGATGATTTTCATATTTTTCCTTTCTATGGATTACTAACTGGGGAGGAAGATGCTTTCAGAAAAGGGTCAAGTTTATCCTTTCTGTTATGGAAGTGATAGTTAATTTATCTTCCATTGATGGAAATAGGAAAGGTGCTTATTCTTTAAAATCCTGTGTGGACAGGTCATTTTAATGACATGATTGAACTTCGCTGTAAATGGGAATGATACTATGTAACTTAGAGTTAATAATTGAGTTATGTGGAAGTAATTTGTCTGGGTTTTTGTTTTATTTTGGGTTTTAAATTTAATCTTGATTTTATTGCTTAAGTATGAGCATTTCATTATTGAATGTAGTACTCTCTGGCTGTATTAAGTGGTTACTGTAATTTATAGGATACTTTGAGAAATGTCATGATTCTCATGAAGCGACACAGCAAGATTTAGAGAGTGCAGCAACTGAGTGAATGGAATTACGTAATATGACTTAGTTGATGGGAGATACCAGAAGATTTTAATTTATTTCCTCAGTATAACTGGGTGAGAAAATAAGATAATAGGCCAGGCCTGCCAGTTCATTCAATGGCTGATTTGAAAATAAGTCCATTCTAAATTGATCTTGAAACTCCTTGGAGTTGCATATGAAATGGTCAACTTTGTATCCAGGGCCAGGGAAGGGGCGAGCAGGGACAAGAGGATCTCAGCTGGTTAGGAAATTGGGATGTATGAAGAAGTTATTTACTTCTATGTATGTCACATACAAAACAGAAAAAGCAATAATACCGCTCTTTCTTTTTTTAATACCTTTATTTGATCTGATTTAATAAATAATTAAAAATCTTTTCAAAAGATCCAAGAACTAACGGCCAGCTGCCTTGTGGCACTGGTGAGGCATTTTGCTGAATCCCTGTGCCAAAGAAAGAACACCAGTGTGTAACTGATGCAGTTACCCTGGGTGAGGGAGGTTCCATACTCAGGATACACAGAATTAAAGCAAATAACAGCACAACTAGTGTTTCCATGAAGAAGCAATCAACTGGATGAACTAAAGAGTTCCTGTAATAAACTGCTGTAAATATTTTACTTTTCAAACAAATACTACTTTTCATGTTGATCTCTTGAATGTGATATTTTAAGAATAAGAATCATTGCCCAGATTCAATATTAAGGTATTACTTTCATGCCATCTGCATGTGATTACTTTAACTTCATTTGGATTGAAATTTTTTATGCTTCTTTTTCCAGCCAAGAGATGACCCTTTATGAATTTGAAAAAAAATCAGTTGGCTATTATTATTTTAGCACATTTGCCATTGAAAATATTGCTTGTTTTCACAGTTTAAAAATCAATGTTAAGGGCAGTATACATATAAAAGTATTTCTAAAATGGGAGAGGGAAAAAAATTACCCTTTGGTTTGTATACTGCAGTCATTTTTACAGACCATGGAATAAACACATGAGGAGTGAGGTACCCATTATGATCAAAACCTCTGGTTCTCTTACTATTTCTTCAAAATACTAGGCAGGAAGCCAGTTTCAGTCACTTTGTATCAAAGCTTAATTTCCTCTTCCTTTTGGATACCCTCATTTGTCTTCAAAAATCTTTACTTTCCTAATGTGTAGGAATTAATGGTTGCTTATAATTTCAACTCATTTATCCAAAGCACAGACTAAATTAAATGTCCCAAAAGAAAGTGGGCATATCTGTGAGTATCTCTGTTTAAAATTATTGAAAGTTGCATTGAGTATTCCATCATGCCATTTTTATTTATCTTGGTTTTCTCAGCAATAATTCTTACAACAAAGCACAGATTTCATAAAGCAGGCCCATCAGTTGTTCTTGTAGTTACACTTCACCACTATAAATAGCTTTCTCTTCATGAAAACTCTTTTAACTCATCGTCTTATCAGAACTGATGATTTTGCTGGTGACTTGAAGGTCTTTAAAGTTGTTCTCTGTGCAAAAGACATAATATTATATTTCAGTAGTACAGTGTGTAGTGTAGCATTATGGGTAGGTGAAATTAATGTAGCTCAAGGACTCTGACAATTTTTTTCTCTAAATTTCCAAATGTCAGTCTTACTGAGAAACTGAAGATTGGGTGGGAGGTACTTCAGCTCCATACTGGTGTGTCAGAGGACAGCAGAAAATACTGAGATGTAGGCTGGGAAATACGTAGGAAAAAAAAGTTAATATATCAGAATCAGTCTGAACCCACATATCTACCTACACCATTGCAACACAGCTCACTAATGATTGTTTAATTTTATGGCTTCTGGTGTTTGAGACACTTTGTGAATGTAGAATAAAAGGAGGCACAGTTGAAGAGTTGTGCCCTCCCATGGTGGCCCCTGGGGGTTTGAGCATGTTGGTGTCAGGCACGCTTTGACTTGTCTAATTCCAAAGCCAAACCTCAGAAACCTTGGGTGAAACCAGAGCAGTGCTTGCATCTGCTGAGTGCAGCTGAGACTGTTTTGGGTGGTGGGAGTCACTTTGAAACCGCCCCTGGGGCTGTTTTAGCAGAGCAAACAGCAGCTGCTGGGGCTCGCTCTGGCTGGGTGTGCTGGTGAGAAGTTGTGCCTCTCTGGGTCATCTCAGCCAGGAGACTCTACAAAAGATAAAGTTCATTTGATTCATGATGCTACCCTTGTTTGCCAGTTTGAACACAGCAAACCTTCACATTCATTTTTATAGCTCGGCTTTTTTACTGCTCATCAATATAAACATTAGAATTAAATGAAGTACACGTCCATACTTGTTTGTGTACTAGAAATACAGAGCAATTCATTAGCTGCTCATTTTTAGGAACACTCTTAAAGTGTTGCCACTGATTACATGCATATATATACATGTGTATGAGCATCTGTATGTTTAAATGTGTCAGTAAATAACTTTAAAACTTTCATACAAAGCTTTTTCTTGAAAAATATTTTTTAGAAAATACATTCTTGTTGCTGAGTTTTCAGTCATTTTCCTTATGTTGTGATTATCTTGATGGCATCAGTAATTGTTTTAGATAAGGAAGTGCCCAGTGTAAACTTCTGCATACTGGAAGAGGTAGTAAATAAATATAATTTTTTTTTTTATTGACTGTTTTTTAGCCCTGCAAAAAGCTGTGGTCTTTGTAGTTATGTCTGCAGCTAGCCTGAAATGACAGTGATGGCCTAGGATGCTTGGTTTGTTCAGTCACAGAGACCAGCATCAAGTGAATTAATTTAACAGTCTGGAAAATTGGTCTTACGTCATGTGTTTTATAGTAATACTAATAATTATTCAAGTTTAGATTCTAAGAAGATCTTTTAGGAAAGGCTGAACTTCAAGCATATAGGTATTACACCTCAGTTTCTCGATTTTCAAATCCTGGATTATTTTTCTTTCCCTGTTTTAATACCAGTAGTCTAAACTGGGATAGCTTCTAGGTAATTGTGGTGATTAAAATCTAGGAGACCCTAACTGAGATTGGGGTCAGCAAAAGCTATTAGTGTGGCAGTGTTTAACAACAGGGAATCTGGGAAGCACAGTCCTCCTTGCATGTGGAGCAGGAAGCTTGAATATCGTTTCAAGAAGGAATGTTTCAGAAATGCTCAAATAACCAGCTCATGCTCAGTCCTGTAGTATTATAAATCTGTAAATGGATTCTGCAAGTCACCTCTCTAATCGCAGTGACAAAGTTAATTTTTTTTCCCCCCTGAAGACATTAATTTCACAGTGTGGGATAGTTTAACTTGCTTCCCTTCTGTTTTAGTAGACTGGCAGAGCAGATATCACCGTCTCTGACACATCATTTTTTCTACATACAGTACAGTGTACTTTGGGGCTCTAGCACAGCAGTAGACTCGCCCAGGAATCACAATCTGGGATTATTGTCTTTGTGTATCCTCAAGGAGTAATATTTTAAAGTCACTGCATCTGTTGGTACTTAAGAGCATGATTTTTACGTTTAATTTTTGCCAGTTTTCACCATCTGTGTGTCTGTTTTTTGGCTCCTTGCTTTAATTTTTCAGTTTAATTTCTCAGTTGCACTGGGATTGCTTTCTCTTTCTCACACATGCTCTTTTTGAGTCATCCATGAACTTACATATATATTAAAAAAAAAGAAATTATTTACAGCAGTTGCATAATAAAATTCTTGGCCTTCACATATTGATTTTTTTTTAATGATCTCTTTATATTGAGTCTCCTAGTAAATGCACGTCATTTTTGGAAGTGAAATAACTTATTAGACTTTGTTTAAGTTTTAAAAAATTAGTTTTGGATTAAATTGAAGCATTTTGGCGGGAAAGGCTAGCTTGATCACATTCAACACATTCTAGTCTTTCATACTCATTTAGTTTTTAATGCCCAGGAGGGAATAATTTTCTTGAGAAATCTGTGTTATAATTGTAAACAGACATAATTCAGTAATTTTCTCATGAAACATTGGCTGAAGTTTTGGCACTAATGACTTGAAGCTCACACAAGCGGGAAGGTTTTTGTTTAAATTCCAAGAAAAATACTAATGAAATATGTTAAAATAGAAACAAAATATACATGGAGTGTGTTATGGGCTGTTTTCAATAAAAATGATGTATCTTCATCAATTGAATAAATGTCTCACGAATTCAGGCATGTTCTAGCATTTCAAGAATGTTCTGATAGTACTTGATAGTACATTTTTTCTGCTTATCCCTGATAAGTTTTTTACAAAAAATTACATTGTGTAAATAAATTTTTAATGTACAAGGGTAACTGTATAGCACATCTATCAAATGTTTTGCTTCTGTATGCATTTGTGAGTATTGAAAACTCCACTGCTGCTCTGATCTTTTTCTTGACTTACGTATTTTGCTTCTCACTTAAAATATAATACATTCCTTAACATCAAATTTAGTGGCCTTTTAAAAGCATGCTGGTTTCTTTTTAGCCTCTTTCAAATATTTGTAACTGAGGATTTTGGAGTTTGTATTTACCTCCTGGTATACTTGCTTGCTCATAGTTGATTTTCAAACCAGAATATGGACTTGCTTCCCTTTTGATCTTTTTCCCCCCTTGGTTTCTAATGAATATTTTGTGTAGTGCTGCAAAAAACACTGAGTAAGGATTACATAAAAATGCCAGCACTAGCAGGTAAAAACATGTTCCTTTTTGAATATAGCTCCTATAACCTGTAGTGCCCTCTCTGTGTGGGCTGCTTTGCATTATTAACAATACTGTAGATTATCAAAGGACCAAAAATGTAATACTTTGTTCCCTTGAGAAACCTTTTTTGAAAGGAAGCCTTGCTGTGAATTTCCAAGGAGCAGAATTAGATGTCTGCATATGCTTCTAGTTTTTCCTAAAAACACTGTAACCACCTTTTGCTGTGTTACAAAACTGGAAGGGCATGGTGGTTTTTCCTCTAGGTATCTGAGCTTTCAATCCCACTCAATTCTTGTTGTGTCTTGCTGTAAACTTTTTTTTGTTTCTGAGGAAGAGGACTGTTAGTGCTTATTTTAAGTTATCAGTTGTCATTAAAAATGTAGTGATATTTTCCACATTTATCAGTAGAGATTCAAACAGTATTTGAGTGGTACTGGGAATGATTTAAATTATGTTTTTCAAAATTTAAATTCCAAAATGTTCCAATTCTAAGGATTTTATTACTGCCAAGTTTAAATTCACGATTTCCTGACAAATATTCTGTTACTGTAAATAAAGAGAAAAGCTGAGGGAGCAAACTGGTATCCATTTTCCGGTGTACTGAGAGATGTGCATGTTTTTACTACTCTGTAATAAAGTGGAGTTGATTTAGAGCTGATAATATGTAATCAAGAGACTGCTGATCATTTGTTATCCTGGGGCTTGACTCTTAAAAATTTGTATGTTTTCAGTTGTGAGTATAAATTAAGACTAAGAATTCGGATGCTATGGTTTGTTAGAAAGTTTCAGTCACCTCTGCTGTCTTTTTTTCTTGCCTTTTACATGGAGAGCAAGTTGTCTCATATTCTCATGAGATGGAGCTGCAATACCATGAGAGCAAAACCATGCATGCATTGGTCTTTCATAGTGTCAGTTTACTTTGGGCTGAGAGAATTCAAGTAGTATTAAGTATTCCAAATGCAATGATGAGAGCAATCCATCTCTTTCCAGCAGCATCCCCTCTGAACTGGAGCCTTGCCCTTACCTTGAATTTTAACTAACTCTGTAAATCTAAGTATAACCTATATTTGAATGCCAGACACTCAGCTGTACTCTACTGTATATTTTAAAAGGCTTGTGGGAAGCTTGGTGTAAACTTTTGTCTTAGGTAGTTTCCCAGCTGACTGGTACGTTGAATTAATTGAGGATAGGAAGGGCTGGTTCAATTAATTTCCATCCCTTGTATCTCAGTCTTTTTCTGCAACGATGCATAAGGATTGATTGCCATAGCAACAGTGTTTTAGCTTGTACTACTGTGAATGTGGTTAATGATAATAGAATTATCTACTCACTTTAAATCCTGTTATATTATTAGGTCATCTGAGCCATCGTCTTGCTATGTATTGAGTTATTCCCTGTAGCCTATCTTGTAGTTCTTTGTCCATGCTGCTTTTATATGTGTTGAGCAGTGGGGATTCTGCTTCTTCCCTTGGGAGACTTTCGAAATCTGATGTATCACCCCATTAAGGATTTTTTCCCTGATATTTAGCCTCATTTTACCTTCTTTCTTCCAGCTACATGGATTTGTACCACATGGAAATTCTGTTCTTATCTTCTTCCCTATCCAGCATTTAACCCTTCTTATTTACCTGTATCAGAATACAGGTCAGTATTGGTGTATTTCTTACAGGATGTTCTTTATAAAGCAGGTTTATAAATACATCCTGTCTTCTTCTTTACTACCTCATTTTGACAGGAAACTCCCCTAGTACTCAGCTACTATTTAGATTACCTGAAATGCATAGACAAAAAGCTTCAGCTTTCCAGTGTTTAACTATGCTTCAGCATATACACCACTGGATGGATGGTTCTTGTGTGTGCATCTGTGCCTCGTTCTGTCTGATGTTCATAGTGGTCTGTGGTGGGTGGGAAAATGTAGTTTTTTTCTCATAAAGCTGGAGTAATGTTCCTTCATCCTTGCTACAAAGTCAGTAGAAGTCATCTCTCTGTCTGTCCTTCTTGTATGGCCAGGCTAACTGTGGATGAGTGTTGGTGTCTCTGCTCCACTCCACAGGTTGCACACTTTACCCTCTGGAAATGTACTGGGTTTCTAAATCATTTCTTCCTACACTGTTTTTCCACCATAAAGAGAAATATTTTCCAGCCATGTCCAAAGAAACATGCAAGTGGAAATGCAGTTATCTGCTCTACTTCAGGCATTTCAAACTCTACGGCTATGCGTAGATTAGGTAGACCAGAAATGAGTTTGAAACAAATAAAACATAATACTTTGTCATACAGTGGGACTGTGGGTCAACTGCCTATAGATCGTACCATTGGCCCACTCCGTGTCTGCTCTCTCCAGTGTTGTCGTGGAGCTGGTAAACAAGACAGAGGAGTAATGTCATCTTTCCAGTAATCTGTTGTTCTCACTGCTACTTATGCTTTTTCACTACTTTTCCCCATTAATATTTGATGTTATACCATTGCCCATTTTCTTTTGTTTTATTCATCTACAGTATAAATAAGTACTTATTACATTAATATTCATCCATACTACCCCAAGAGGGCAAAAGACTGGGAATTGCTATTTGAAATTACTTTTAGAGCTAAGTTTGCTGCAAAATTATTTCATGCTGCAGTTAAAACCAGATACCTCAGTATTATCACAGACTAATTATTTAAAGTATGGTTATTTTTGCTGGTTTTTTTGGTGGTTTGTTGGTTTTGGTTTTGGTTTTTGGGAGGTGCTACTTTTTCCAAGATTCTTCCCTTTGAAGCTTGGCTAGATTGCATTTTTCAGAATTCTTTATCTTGCATTTATTCTTGTTTCAATTTCCTCAGTCACCAGGATTCTCAGTCCACCAGTGTCATATAGTGAAGTCTCACAAAACTCATTGATCATGTTTTAAAAGATTGTTTTAAACCTAAGTTGTATTTCACTGGCAAATTTAATCGCTTTGTTTTTAATTTACTCTTCCACTGTTTAGAATACATGCATGCAAGATATTTTAATCAAACTGCAAAAAGATTCTAAGTATTAATACTAAGGAGTCATTCTGAGCCTGTAAATAGCTGAGGATAGATCACAAAAAAGAAAAGAGTGAGTAATCTGCTGATTATATTAAATGAAAATTCATAGGTTTTGAACTAATCTGTTTTGTTTCTCCCCATTTTTTTCTTCAAATCATATAATCTCATGAGAACACCATGAGCTTTATTAATTTCAGTGAGGAGCCTTTGAGCCTTTGTCACAGAATTTTCTGATTTTTTTTCTAAATTGATTTTGCCTTTATAGTAAATCAGTTTTAATATAAGATAGAGCAGCCTTTACCTTGTTTCAAAGGTTCACTCTCTGGTTCACTCTTCTAGTTCTGTAATGATAAAGCAGATATCTTCTATTTCCCATCTAGTCAGTGTTGGTGGGTCAGTATTGTCCTTGCACTGCCCTCTGCAAGAGCCAGAGCTGGCCGTAGCAGGATGCTAGACAAGCCCATCTAGATGGTCTGAAACTTGATGTATTCTGCGACACTGGGAAGTGGAAGTGGCCAAAGATCTTGCCCAGGTATCTAGAGAAAGAAGCTCTCAGTACAGCTTGATTTCTAAAGTCACTTCTTACCAACATCCCAGCATTTGCTTATTCTTCAGTTTCTTCAAGCTTTCCTTTCATAGTTTGAGGAAGAAGCTTCAGAATAGGAAGGTAATGGGGCTTGCTTCCATCTGGTTTCCTAAAAGTACTTTGTTTTCCAGGTTCAGAAAATAGGTGTGAAGAGTTAAAGCATAATAAAAATTTCTTCAAGGAGGTCTTAGACTGGACTAGTGTCATAGGTTAGCAAGCATAGTCCCGGAAGGGGTGTCCTTGCTAAGGGGTGCTTACAGTTTCCTCTGGGAACTGATAGAACCTATCAGCTGGCCAGTTTGAATATGGACAATTCTCTAAGCCACTTCAAGTTGTGACCGCCTCTGTGATCCACATTTAAGAATAGGCAAACTCCCCCCCAAACTCTCTCTCGTTTCCGGCGCTGGCACAGGTGGCTGCGGGCCCCGTGTGGGGGCCAGCGGGCCCGGCCAGGCCCTGCTTGGGCCAGGCTGGGCCGGGCCACGGCCATCCTGGAGCCATGGACCTGTTCCAGCCATGGAACCCCCCCCCACTGCCTTGCCATGGGCAGCTGGAGCGGCTCGGCTCTCCCCCCTCTCCACTGTGATAAGAAAAATTCAACATTCCAGCTGCAAAGCTGCAAGGCCGAGATGAGATTAACCCTTTTACTGCTGTGAAGAGCTGAAAACCTGAGGGAAGAGAGAGAAGAGATGCTTAAAGCTGAAATTCTGTTGTGAAGCTATGATATATCAGAGTATCCTGTTGTAATTTCATGAAGAGGTGGAGTGTTCAACTTGTGAGCAAAAGCACCTGCGCTGAGATAGGCAGATGCTGACACAGCTGTAATTTCATGAGAAGTTTGGACAGGGAGAGATGAACCAGATGAGGACTTTTGCTCCAAACGGGAAAGGAGAAAACCTCAGTTCCTAGAGATGCTCCCAGAGATAATTCTAAAGATGAAGATGATGAAGACCCTTTGCTCCCAGGGAAGGAGAAGGGCCTCTGTTTTTGTTTCTGAACGGCTCAACCTTAAAATTGTACCCCAAAAACCTTCAAGAGTGGATCCTCGAAAGCAGTTGTGGGAAAAGCTGCAAGTCGGGGGAAAGGACTCACACGCAGGCAGAGAGACTCCTCTTCCTAAATGGACTGAACAATATTTGGAAGTGGGCGGCTGTCTCGTTGTGATAATGTTTTCATAGCATGAGCAAGAAGAGACTTCTCTTTCTAAATGGACTGAACAAGGTTATTATGGAAGTGGTAAACAGACTGAACATCTTAAGGGTTGTCTTTTTACATTGTCAGTGGGAGAAGGGAGGAAGGTGGGGGGAGGAGGAGAGTTCTGAAGGTGGTATGATTTTTTTTTCTTTTCTCTCTTCTTTTAGGTCTGTTAATAAACTTCTTTATATTCTTTCAAGTTTGGTGCCTGCTTTGCATTTCTCCTAATTCTTATCTCACAGCAGATAAACAGTAATGAGTGTTTTGGACCAAACCACTACACTAAATTGGTGTTTCTGCCCGGTTACAAACCGAACCCGCGACAACTAGCTTCACTGATTGGCTCATCTGGGATTCAGATGTGATTTATGGGAAATTGACAGCAAGTTCCTTGACATTTTGAAAACTTCAACTTGACTTTAGCTAGTTTTTAAGTGATTAAGTGACAACAAAGAAAACCTTGTGTCAAAATCAGAATGTTTAAATGTGGGGTTTAACAGTGTCTATGCTTTTTAAATCCTAATCAACAAAAGTTTTTCTGGTTCCTTACTGAATTTTGCTCCCTGAGTGCTATTGTTTACCTTAAAAGAGTGCTTATGCAGACATCTGTGCATAAAGTGCTACGACTCTGGTGAGAAGCACTCGAGCACATACTTCTCTAATGTGTTATGACTTCTTTGTTTTCACCTGTTTTGGGGTGGGATGGATGAAGAGGAATTCAACCACAAGACATGTTTTTTTCCCCTTCTGTTTATGCATTTTAACTTCTAATACATTCAAGAAATATCATTTAAAAGCATAGTTGTGCCTCTGTCTTAATTTGGTCTCCTCTAAGAAAGAAGGCGGAATTTGAGTAATTCATATGAAGTTGTTTAGTGGTGACAAATGAAGTTCTGCTGTAGATTAGAAACTGGCAGGGAAAAAAACAAATTACGGAAAATAGGTCAGCAGTGTGCAAGGGCAAGAGGGATTTATTCCTGGAAAGCCTGTTCATATTGAAAGAGGGGGAGTTGCTGATACAGCAACTTCAGTGAACAAGACGCAATTATTTAGATTAGTTGAAAATAGGTAGGATTTTGAAGGAGGTAATAAAAGAGGGATGATACTAAAAGAGAGATGGACAGAGTGTAAGTTACTGAATGCTTAAATGAGTGCCTTGAGCTGTTTCTGAGACTGAAGATGAGCAGTATCCTTTCAATGATCTGAGGCCACAGCAGTAGAGACATTTTCAATCATCTCTGCTGCTGAAAGAAGCAGTCTTGGCCATGCTTTGCTTCCTCCCTTGTGCGTCCCTAAGCTTTTATGAGGCTGTTAATTAGACTGAACTGGACCAGCCTGGGAAATGTAACCAATTAAAATTGTTTTTATTAAACATTAATTTTAATTTAGATCTTTTGTACAATGATACAAATGCTTGAATAAACTGAAAGGAGAAGGTGGACAGAGGAATCCAGTGCCAGACATGACCATCTGGGGAGGGGAAAAGAGGAGACTGCTGCTTTCAACAACCCACGTCTGTGGTTTGTGCTGGTCTTGCAGGATAATGAAATGCCGGGCTGAGGTGTTATTATGGGCTGCAGGATGGAAATACAATTGTTTGGAAATACTGTACCACCATCACACATGCTGAATTCTGTCCAAACTGCTCTGACTTAGTGTGGAAAAGGGAAAGAATCACAAATGGAAATAAGGTCTCTGAGAAGATGTTTAAAAAGAATTAATTTTATTGAGGAGATGGGATCTCTTCTGCTGCAACAAATGGCACTAAATTAGTTATTTCTTGAAATGCCCTCCCTTTTGTAACAGTTTGCAGAGTCCCTCTGGAGCTGTGGTTGTAGCAGTTGTGTGATGTCCTACATTTTGTTCCTTGGTACATTTTAGGCAAAGAGGTTGTCTTTGGTGGTCCCTGGATAGCTTAGTGAGGTGGTGATGATGAAATTTGACTGTTGATCTTGTTTCATCACGTGTTGTGTAAGAGCTTTGCATGGCAGTGAGCATTGCACGCGTGCTGGTGCAGGCCCACGATGAAACTGCTCCAAGGGAGTTGGTGCTTTTCCCAGCCTTTCTCCAGCCACCATCCTCCAAGAGGTGATGGGTCCTGTGGTGCTGTCTGTTGCCTTTTTCATTAAGTTCTGGAGTACATGTGAATATTTTACATTTTTCTCAAAGTAAGGCTCTGTCTATCTCAGAGACATCACCCAAAACTGAAAGCATCTAAGGCTGGAGATGAACCTCAAAAACAGGGAAAGAAATCTTTCATGCCTCAGTTTCCTCAAATAAATAATTTGAAGAATAACCTCTAATCTTCTTCCTAAGGGTGCAGTGAAGCTAAAGTCATTAGTGTCCATGAAGTGCTTTTGCCATACTGTGCTGGAGGGCACTACAGAGGTACTGAGTAGTATTTATTTAAAATTTGATTTAATGCTTTTGATTAAAAAATGAATAAAATTGTCGTAGACCAGATTGTAACCCTGTAGGCACTTGGAATGGAGCATTTGTAAATGAAGCATTTACTGAGAAGTTTGAAATTGTTTTTCATGTTGGTTTCAACAAAACAAATTGAGCAAAGAACAATGAAAAATGCTATAGCATTTTCTGTTATTAAAATGGTGAATTTGTTTGGTGCCTAAGGTAAAAGCCATGTTGTGCAAAAGACCAAAAAAGAAAATTCTACAGCATAACAGGGAAACTCAATTGAAGCAATTTTAGTGGAGTTTCTCAGTGGAATGAGGTGGAAAAAAAAGTGGAATGCAACTGTGCAATTCAGCAAAAGAGAAGTAATAGATAAAACTGCAAAATGTTGAAATGTCATCACTCAAAATTTCACAGGAGCTGAGAGGAGAGCAGGCTTGGGTGCCTTGTCCTTCTGCATCAAGGCCAGATGTTCTGCACCAGCATCACAGTGCTGGGGCTCCCTTCCGCGTCTTTCTCCTCTGAGATCTGGGGCAGAACCTTGCTTGGTTTTGTTCTTTTAGGGAAGGATGGCCTGAAAAAGTAAGACTTAATGTTAAGATATATGCACGTTAAGGCTGCTTTAGCTCAGGTGTGTTTGTCCATCTATGTGGTGTGTACCACAAAAGACCTTTTGAAACTGATCTCTAGGTGTTTTTACTTTTAATCAGTATGAATATAAATTTAAAAAGTCATAAACTAAAGCTGTATGTTAGCAAATCCTAGCAAATGAGAAGTGGAGATAAATCACTGTCTAAATGAGAGGAAACCCATGGATTTTTCTTTAATCAAGATGATAAGATATTAAAGTATCAGTGGAATTGAGGGCGTCCTTGTTAGGTTTGCTGACAACACCAAGCTGTGTGGCGTGGTTGACACGCTGGAGGGAAGGGATGCTATCCAGAGGGACCTGGACAGGCTGAAGAGCTGGGCACATGCAAACCTCATGAAGTTCAAATAGGGCAAATGCAGGATCCTGAACCTGGACTGGGACAATCCCAAGCACAAAATACAGGCTGGGTGAATGTCTTGGTTTGAAAGACAGGTGGCTGCTAAGGAAGGCAGGAGCCTCCTTTGGAATGGCGGATGCAACCCCCCTTCCCTCCAAGTTATTATAATTTGAAATCAAGGGGCTTTTAGGCAAAGATATGGGGAATAGGAATAACAGTTCTTTACTATTACATATCTATATGTGTATAACCAGTCAAACAAGCAGCAATAACCATGGCAGTAACAGCAAACAATCACAAACCCAGTCCCAGCCTTCTCGGCTGTCGGGCCCTTTCCCCTCGGGTGCAGTTCCGCTCGCAGCCGGCAGGGGCGCTGGCGGCTCCCGGTGAGCAGGGCAGGTGCGATGGTTCCCCCGCGGCTGCAGGGGGCGCTCCGGAGCGAGCTCGGGGAGCACGCGGCACTGGCGGCCTGGGATCCCGGGAAGGGATGGGACAAAGGCTTCACAAACCCCTGGGCAGCCGATCCCGGTGTCCGGCCGGACCCTCGGGAACAGCAGGCTGGAACGGCAGACTGGAACGGCAGGGATGAGCACAAATCCCAGATGGCAGAGCAGATGTGTCCAAATGGGGACCCCCCCGGAGGCCTGGGCAGGCAGGGCGAGCATGGCTACAACATAGCGAAGGCTCAAAGCAACGGCGGGCTTGGGATCCCAGGGTTTCTCTGGCAGAAAGAAAAGCAGCCGAAGAAAGCAGCCTCCGCACACCCAGGTGAAACAAAAGAGTAGCCAGATGCACCCCACCCCCTAGCCATCTCTTTCGTTTTTCTGAAGTACCCAGCAATTTGTCCCCCTAGCAACACATATGGGGAAAATTCCTTTAACAGAAAAAAACCCAGGAGAGCTCCTAAAACCCCAACAGTGAAGAATGGTTTGAGAGCAGCCCTGAGGAGAAGGACTTGGGGTTGTTGAGGAGGAGCTGGACGTGACCTGAAAATGTGCATTTGCAGCCCAGAAAGCCAAACGTGTCCTGGGCTGCATCCAAAGCAGCGTGGGCAGCAGTGAGAGGGAAGTGATTCTGCCCCTCTGCTCTGCTCTGGTGAGATCTCACCTGGAGTGCTGCATCAGCTCTGGGGCCCCCCATCATAAGAAAGATACAGACCTGATGGAGTGAGTCCAGAGGACACCATGAAGATGACCAGAGAGCTGAAGCACCTCTGCTGTGATGACAGGCTGAGAGAGTTGGGGGTATTGAGCCTGGAGAAGAGAAGGCTCTGGTGAGACTTTACAGCACCTTCCAGTACTTAAAGGAGGCTTACAGGAAAGCTGGAGAGAAACTTTTTACAAGGGTTTTTAGTGGTAGGACAAGGGCTATAAATGGCTTTAACCTGAAAGAAGTTAGATTACATGTTAGGAAGAAATTCTTTTTTGTCAGAGTGGTGAGGCACTGGAACAGTTTGCCCAGAGAAGCTGTGGATACCCCATTCCTGGAAGAGCTCAAGGCATGTCACCTCAAAGTCAGGGCAAGTCTTCAGGGGACAGTAGATTCTGAGCAGCCTGATCTAGTGGAAGGTGTTCTGCCCATGACAGGAGATTTTAATTAGATGAACTTTAAGGACCGTTTCAAACAGAACCATTCCATGATTTTTATGGTTCTTTGGGTGAAATTAACAGGGGGATTGTCAGTAATACGAAAACAAAAGTTACCTTTTCTAAATGAGACAGAACTCAAAAATATGTCCTAGGTTTAAACTCCCACCATTGTACAGACTTTACCCTACTGGAAAACAGATATTTTAATCAAACTTTTAAAAAGCCAAGTCTTCAGTGATCTTTCTGATGTAATTTCTGAACACTCCTGAGCCATGCTGAGAAAAATATCCAGAACTGAATTTTGTTATTAAGATGCCTGTGTGAGTAAAATGATGTTTTGTGTGGTGGGGAGCAGAGTGCTATACTTTTACCTTGCTTCTAAATTGACTCTTACGTTCAGTCCTCCAGGGGATTGAACTGTTCTGTACTTGGCTGAAGCTAGTGAAATCCTTGCATGCTGATACAGATCTGCAAATCAAGCAACAAGGGACCATTTCAGATTAAAAAAGAAAAAAAGAAATGAATAAGGATAAAAGAGCTATGAGACCTGTTTGAAAATTGCCTAATGACAAATTCAAGTTGCTAAATAAGAAATGCTTTTTGTATCTTAAAAAAAAAAAATCCTCAGAAGGATGAAAATCACGGTCTTTGAAAAGGCGAGGTGAATAATAATATATTCAGGAGTGTTACAGGGAAAATATGAAGTGATTAATACAGAATTGTCTCCTTCCTTTGTCTTTCTATCAAGGGGAAAGTATGTGACTTATCTATAATACATCTCTGCAGAAGTCTTTCAGATCCCTAAACTTAGAGGTGGAGGCATGTACACTTGGTTTTCTGCAGGGAAAGTGTGTCCCAATTTCATGTTTCCATAGTTTTCCGGGGTTTTTTTGGCTTTTAAAAATCATGCAGGACTTAATGACTTTTTTTTTTTCCTGGTGTCGGTATACAGAATAAACTAACTTGTCAGATTAAAGGGAAAAGTATTTGAAATTCTGTTGCTCTACATTAGTTACAAGCAGGTGAATTCAGTGTGGATCTATTTATAGGAGAACTAATGGATGTGCCTAACTTGACCTACTTTAGACTACTCAACAGAAAAGAACAAACACAACGTAGTTGTACCTCTGCCATGTAATCTGTTTTTTTCCTACTTTAAGAAAAAAAGAATGTATTTGTTGTTGTGGCCTTCTAAATACGTATGTCTATTTAGAAGCATATCTGTATCTATCTATATCATCTCTCTCTCTCTTTCTCTCTCTTTCTCTCTCTCTCTCTATATATATGTGTATGTATTTATTTCCTGGATGCCATAGTAAGAATCCAAGTTAGGAGTATATTGTGGGGTTTTTTTAGTTCCATAAACATCAACTTCTCCATATCAAGTGAATGCTGCTGGTCCTGAAATCCCAGAACTGTATTCCCTAGCATTGTGGAGTAGGAAGAACTCAAATTCTAAAAGAAAATTAGACTTCATTTTGTAAAAATCACTCCTGTTGTGAAAAAATTTAAGTGAAGCACCTCTTACCAAAGCAGGAGCAGTTTTCTTTCTGTGTGCAGGTATTACATGAGTTAGCAAGGGGTGGTGTATAGGAGCAGTGTATGTATCAGTTACCACAATGAAAGGGAAAATAAACAGTATACGAAGATATCAACCAGAGTGTGTTTGTTCCAATATAAGTGCTACACTTAGATTGGTTCACCATGTGGGGATGTCTCTGTAATTGAGGCAATTCCTGCATTATGCAAGGTAGATGATAACCAGGCCTGGCCTTTGGGCTAAACTTTGCAGGGGAATTTGATTATACATTGACCTGTAATTGTAGCCTTGTTTCAAGTAAAGCTGATAACTATTTCCTTTAAAGATACTTCCCATGATTCTGACATCAAAGTAAGACTTTGAATCTGTATTTGATATGAACCCTAATATTTGTTTTACACTGGCAGATCTTGGTGGTCTGTATGTCAGTCTGTGAATCATATGAGAAGAGTATAAAATTTCAGAGATTTGAACATGAAAATATTCTGTAGATAAGCCTTACGTAAAACAAACAAAGAGCAGACTTACACCTGTGAAACAGATATGTTTTGAATCCTGAGGAAAAACAGAAAGGAGGATAAAGACTGTAACTAGGCAGTTACACAAAATAAACCCATTTTTAAGGCAAGAATCAATTTGAGGTAATTTGGTGTAGCTGTACATGGGTCTATGAGAGAGTTACTTCTCTTTGTAATACGATGGACACGTCTATAATTTGTTATTGATCAGATCTTCAGAAAGCTCTTTAGATGCTTCACTTAATACTAAAAGTGTGACATCCATGCTTTATATATTTCAAATATGTAGCACGTGAGAGGTTAGTGCTTTATTGTTGCATCTAATCTTTTGGTTGATTTTATCATTACATTTGGTTTTAAGGATTAATTTTATTGGGCTCCCCAACAGGCAGCACTATAAATGCTAGGAAGCCTTGTCTGGTCCTGCCAAATCTTTTCTGGCTATTCCTGTTAGCTGTGGTTGGTTTTACTTATCGGTTGCTCTGTAAATGAACTGTCTGACAAATTCATTATGTGATGAAATGCCTTGAGTTTTGTAGTTCTTCATATACTCAGCATCTCATAAAATGTTTAAAAAACAGATTATGCACTGCAGGTGTTACTAGGTGCTAAGAAAAGGAAGAGATGAAGCTCATCTGGTATCTTTGAGCAAGAAGCATTTTGTGGCTTAGCATCCTAAGCCGCTGCTGAGACATTTCAGATCCATTTTAATATTTCTGCTTTTCAAAGTGTCAGATCCAAGAGTCTTACATTTGCCTTTGCAAACATGTAGTATTGTCCCCAACATGTTCATAGGGAAATGCACTTTTGAGTGATTTTTGCCACTATCATATAACATGTCAGTGTAGGAAATTAGAAAGGACCCAATATTGTCTTCATCTTAAGTCTCTAACATAATAAATATATCATCAAGGTATTTTTTAAGGTTCAATTTGGCAGCACTTTACCCATTTGTCAGTGAACAGAAACTTAGGGCACTCTTCTGTCACCTTTATATTATTTTGTAGTGTGCTATGAGTGTTATAGTGGTGCATATTATATGTGGACTTAGAGCTGTTGCAAAATGACCGCAGAAATAGTTTTTTGCTCCAGTAATACTTGAGTCTTCTTTGAAATGTCTCTTAAATATGATCTGGTGGGAACAGCTACATATTTTTGTTATTCATTTGATACTTGCCATCTCTATAGGAACCTAGATGGATTTGTTCTGGTAGCTATTGCTTTGCAGCACATCTCCCTCTGCCTCCCACCCTGGACTGTCAGTGGTCCTGGAGAAGTCATGGAAACAATCCAGAGTGGCATCACCTTAGTCTGAGGAAAACAAATGCTGTAGTTTTCAATCAAACAGCAAATACAGTCTGTGAAATACAATTACGATACACACTGTGAAATGGTTGATAATCAGTGGTGCTTTAGACGTTACTGTGGGCTTTTTCTCTGTCAAATCCCATTTTGTGCTGTTTTCCTTGTATGGGGTTGCCAAGTTGCATGAGTGTTTGCAATTTTTGGCTAATAATTTTTTTCCCTTTTCCTCAATATTCTTTTCTCTGCTGGTAGGCATAGAGTATTCAGATGCATTAATTAGGAAGCACGTTCTATCAACAACAAAAACCCCCCTTGAATTTAATGAATTTCTTGCTGTTCGTTGATAAGCTACTACTGTAAGGACATGCACAAGATTTTCTTTACTGTGAAGAAGCAGAAGCAGCAAAATGTCTCAAGTTAAATTCACTAGCAAGAAAACCTTTTGCCTAACCTACTAAAGCTCTTAAAAGGCTCTTGTACTTTTCGGTGCAGTCTGCAGTGCCTACTGTAAAAACAATTAACTGCAGCATAATCTAGTAAAAATCTTTTTTAGGGGAAGCTCTGCTACATGGCCAAGCAGTAGTTGTGTTGTGCTCCTGCCACCAGCCTGGCTTGCTGTGTGGTAGAGGTGTATGCCACCAAATCATTACAGAACATGTGTGTCATTTCAGTGATACATCACAAGCTGTTGAGCCCCTAAAGACTGCTGACTTCAGTGAAGCTCTAAACTGATACACACTACAAAATAACTGGGATACCATAGGACTTGTTCAGCTGTTATTAGTTTTGCAAAGTTTCTAATACATGTTTTAAGAAGAGTCATTATGAAGGAAAAAATGCTAGTTATTCAAAATTGAATGAATTGTCATATGGGTTTGCCAAAGGAAGGTTGTATCAAATGATATTCATTGGCTCTCTGGTGTTCTGCCTTTTGGACAATAGGAATATAAAATTAATCACTCTTTAAAATCTGTAAAAACATTTCCTTTTAAGGCACTTCACAACAGAAATAGTGCCATCATGAAGCCAACCAGGTTTAAGGCTCAGCTTGATCAGTTTAATAAATGGGAAATAAGAGATGATTGCCTGTGATAGCAGGGAATGAATTTGATATTCATCAGAGACCTGAGAAATCCCTTCCATTCTGTACTTCTCTGTGCCTATATGATACCTATTCACTGATTTGACTGAGCAAGGCAAATTTCATTTTAGAGTAGTGAGGCATATAAAAATTATATGAATATTGTCATTTCCAATTGCAGGGTGACCATCCTGCAGAAGGATGTGAATAACATAGAGATTATTGAAATGTAAAGAGAATGTTAACTTGTATATGTGTGTATATATATATATATATAAGATTAAATGATTGTTTTGCTTTTTTTTTTAAGTGGATGATGACTTCATGAACATTTTCTCTCTCATTGGATTACTGATAATGGCAGTGCACCAAGTATAGGGCTATTGTGAATTACACAAAGCTCTCACCTAATTATTTGTGCATATATATGTATGTTCAAGAGGGAACATAGCTTATTTTTTGTATTCAATATTTTTTGGGTTTTCCCCATGTTGTCTTTGTAACTGCTCTTCAGATTTGATTGAAAATTGCCATTCTCTGGAGATTTGGCCGGTTAATCACAAAGTGAGAACATTAGCACAAAAGCCTGATGCTGGTGTATTTGTGCTAGTTAAGACACAAGAAAATAGGTCTCTTAGGAGCTGTTTCCTATCAAGTCTGATCATACAGAGAGAGAGAGAACCTACTTTATGTTGCAAGACCAAACAAACATTTATGAAGCACAGCTGCCAGGAGACTAATAGTGAATATGTCTCTCCTTCCATAATCATTACAGAGAAGTACAAGAGACTAAAGGGGGAAGCATGAAGGGAGGGGCATATTTTAATAGCATAAGCTTTATTTTATTTGTGTCTTGGCTGAGGAAAAAAATATTGTCTGCAGCTTGTCATTATTGATAATCTGTCCTTTTCTACAGTAAACGCTAAAGTACCTGTTGGGTGTTAGATACTGAGCCTTTCAGTTTGGTATTTACAGGACTTATTTACACTCACTGTGCTAAAATTTAAAAAAATTAAATGCTAGAAAGCAAACAGCCCAGTGTGTGATGCTCCATGGGAAAGTGACTCTCACTTGTGATGCTCACTGAGGCAGTGCTGTCTCCAGCTGGGTCTCAGGCCACACAGCCATTACTGAGGGACTGAGCTGACTGAATACTGTACTCATATGTGGTATTAATAAAAGATACAGAAATAATGTTATCACATTGTATCAGTGTTATATCAGCTCAATAATATCTAAAATTTAAATTAGTCACATTCTTGAAGGAGGAACTAGGAGAAATTGCAAAATGCCAAGAAATAAACTTCTCTCTGCTTTTCATTTCATTGAAGTCTGGGCACTGCAAGACTGCCAGAAAAGTTTGGCTTCTTGCATACTGCCAGCTCAGCAGGTAAACAGCTTTATGTCCATGCAAGTAGTCCTTTCATCATACTAAAATATGCAAACAGTATTGACCTCTTATTTCCTCTGGATGAGTGTGATAAAAGCAATAATTCCTAGGAAAAATTACTTTTAAAAGTTACTTTGTAAAGATGATTACTACAGCAATAGTGACATATCAACGCTTTCCTAATCATTATGGCTCATCTTGCCAGTTTCTTTAGGAGTTGGGAAAATGCACAAAAACTGTAAAGGAGGCCCAGACAGACAAGGCCTATCCTGCCCTTGTGCAGGTACATTTCAGTGTATCTAAATCTGTTTCCACAATCAGTTCTTTTATCTTGAAGCACATATACTGCAGACTGGCAGTTCTGGGTTAATGGTTAGACATGATCTTAGAGGACTCTTCCAGCTGAAATTCAATGCACAAGAGAGTTGCTGTTTACATTATAGGTGTACTGGTGGTCAGTGGAGCACACCTTGCCAAAGAGTTCTCAAGTGATTTGAAAGCAGAGTTTACTGTCTTTTTACAGCCATTATCACTAAAATATCACTTTCTGAACAATAATGAAACAATTATTATGCCTCCCTGAACTGAAAAAAACCAACCAAACCACCCAAACCAAACATCTTTACTTCCGTTTTTATTTTCCCAGTTATTGGTAGAATGGAGATATTGCTGTTGAATTAAGAGATGGGATTAAGTGTTCAGAGAAGATAGATTTATACATAACCCTTACAGGCCTTCAGAGCCCACTTCCCATTGTGTCTGCCTGAAGCAGACCGTGATCCTCACTCTCTCAGATCAGGCACCTAGAAACAAAGGCTGCACAAATGAAAGATGTAGGAATTTCATACTCAGACTCCCTGGCTGCAACTGAGTTTTCGGTAGAAAATTGTCAAAATACAAGGGAATGTGAATTTCTATTTCTGTTTTGGTTCATGAAAAGTTTATTGAACAGCAGCGATGAGTGGCAGAGAGCTTCTTTGAAGATGACGTTGTGGGTTAATCAGAGGCAGGAGCTAATATTTTGGTAATGGAAGTTAAAATTTCCAGTAAGACAGGGAAAGTGTGGCTGGTTTTGAGCTTTGGAAATAACACTAGCCATATTTCACTCTGGAATTTTCTGAGAAAATGTAATTAAAAGATCTGTTTGAGTTCATATATATTGGATAAGGTTCAGTTGGCAAGAGTACTGCTGACATTTCTTAACTCTGCAGATTTTGTAATCCTAGGTGGTGATAGAGAGATTGTCTTCAAAAATAAAAACCCAATTGGCAACTTTTCATATGTATTTCATTAACACTGTGCAGGTGAGCTGTGAAATGGACCTTTATATGTAGAACTGTTAGCACAAATAGTCCATTTTGAGCAGTTAAAATAATTTTTCAGGTTTTGAGTCATTAATTTTATTACAGAACTTAGAAATTTTTTTTTATTTATTTTTAGAACAGTGGGAAATTTTACACCGAGCACATCAAGATATAGAGAAGTACATTGGAAGAGGTGCTTTAAATTTTCCTTAGTGCTGTAAAGAGGAAATTATTTTTAAATTATTCTTTTTTCAATTTTGGAAAAAACCATACTGTGTCTTTAGTAGCTGTACATTAAAAACTGTATCTTTTGACATATCAGATATCAGTGCTTTTATATAGAGAAAAGAAACCTTACAATTTTGGGAGCTTGCTCAAATCAGTTATTTCTGAGAAATATCTGCAGTAATATCCATGTGGGTTTACAGAAACTTTCTTGCTTGTTCTGTTAAATGTCCTTTTCCTTGTTTACCTCATCCAGGTCAAATTTGCCTTTCAGAAGAAAACTGCTTTCCAAATAAAGAAATAATTGCTTGATGCAAAGATTTGCACAGCTAGTTAGTTACTTTTCATAGTAAATCAGAATTTTAAGTCAAATCCCTCTGCAGGTGTCCAATTTTTCTCTCCGTTCACTTCAGTGTAAATCAAAATCTGTGTTATTTTGAGAAGAAAAGAGAGTCTGATTACTGTAATATTAAAGTTTTTTTAAATGGAACATCATACATCTGTTGATTATGGCAGTAGCCCTTTCATTGGGATTATGATTCCTCCTCTAAGCACCTATTTATGGGCACATGCATGTTTCTGATATAGATCTGTCTGCTGTCCAGGAAAAGCCAGACAGAGGAGTGTAGGAGCTGCTGTTTATTAATTGCTTGGATAACTGACAGTCAATGTGGTTCCAAAACTTGCTGTGTTTATGATTCTCGATACAAAAGCCACAAAATGTAGATGTGATGGTGCCAGAGAGCATCTGTTTTACATAGCTATTGATTTGCAGTTTCTGATTTGTTATACCCCAATATTGAAAGGTGCATATAGGCAGGAGGCAGCTAAGTTGGCTGTTTGCTTTGACCTGGCTGCACTTGAGGTCAGGCATAGGGATGCTCCTCTCCTTGGCAGAAAAAACCTCTGGACCACCAGGTGGGACAGAAAGAAAGTGTAGTAGTTTGGTCCAAAATACTCATTACTGTTTACCTTCTGTGAGATAAGAATTAGGAGAAACGCACAGCAGGCACCAAACTTGAAAGAATATAAAGAAGTTTATTAACAGACCTAAAAGAGGAAAAAAAAAATCATACCACACCTTCAGAACTCTTCTCCTCCCCCCACCTTTCTCCCTTCTCCCAGTGACAGTGTAAAAAGACAACCCTTCAGATGTTCAGTCTGTTTACCACTTCCATAACAACATTTTTCAGTCCATTTAGGAAGAGGAGTCTCACTTGCCCATGCTATGAAAACATTATCACAACGAGACAGCCACCCGGGTTGGTTCTCTGCTCGCATGTGAGTCCCTTCCCCCGACTTGCAGCTTTTCCCACAACTGCTTTCGGGGGTCCACTCTTGAAATTACTGGGGTAAAATTTTAAGGTTGAGCCATTCAGAAACAAAAGTTCTCTTCACCCATCTCTGGGAGCATTTCATCTCTAAGAACAGAGGCCCTTCTCCTTCCCTGGGAGCAAAGGGTCCTCCTCATCTTCATCTCTAGGACTATCTCTGGGAGCATCTCTAGGAACTGAGGTTTTCTCCTTTTCCATTTGGAGCAAAAGTCCTCATCTCTTCCATCTCTCCCTGTTCAAACTTCTCATGAAATTACAGCTGCGTCAGCATCTGCCTATCTCAGCGCAGGTGCTTTTGCTCACAAGTACAAGTTGAACGCTCCACCCCCCCGCCTTCATGAAATTACAACAGGATACTCGGATATATCATAGCTTCACAACAGAATTTCAGCTTTAAGCATCTCCTCTTTCTCTTCCCTCAGGTTTTCAGCTCTTCACAGCACTAAAAAGGTTAATCTCACCTAGGCCTTGCAGCTGGAATTTCGCTTATCGCTGTTGGTCACATGATCTTTGCCGGACACCGGTGCAGTTTCAGCTGAATCTTGGCCACACTGGAGAGGGGGAGCTGAGCCGCTCCGGCTGCCCACAGCCCTGCAGTGGTGGGGGGGGGGGTCTGCAGGTGGAACAGGGCTCCAGGATGGCCGTGACCTGGCCCAGCCTGGCCCGAGCAGGGCCTGGGCCGGGCCCGCTGGCCCCCGCACGGGGCCCGCAGCCACCTGTCCCAGCAGCGGAAACGAGACAGTCTGCCTCTGAGTTTCCTATTCTTAAGTGTGGATTACAGAGGCGGTCACAACTTTAGTGGCTTAAAGAATTGTCCATATTCAAACTGGACAGCTCATAGGTTCTGTCAGATCACAGAGGAAGCTGTAAGCACCCCTTTGCAAGAACATCCCTTCCGGGACTATGCTTGCTAACCCATGACAGAAAGGAAACAGAATGTCCAATAAGTTGAGAAGCCTAGGTCTGACCAGACAGGAGGTGGTGGGAACAAGATCAAAGATACCCTCAGGGCTGGGAAGGGTGGAAAGAAGGTTTTGTACAAGGATTTAGCTCAAGTATTGCACAGGGGGCTGTGTCCCAGGAGGGCACTGAAGGCAGTTCTATCAAGAGCAAGCCCAAAGTACTGCTGCAAACACTGACTGGGGCAAGGGGAGTTTTGTTTACAGACTTAAAGTAGTCTGTGAAGAGAAAAGCTTGTGGGGCTAAAAATTGGTGAAGTGTAGGACTCAGGTGTTACTAAATGAATGATGCTTACGTTGCACATACATAGATGTCTGCTAAAATGACACAGCATAAAGCCAGACATTTATTTTTTAGCAGAGGCATATCTACAAATAGATAGGATGTTATTTCAGTCTCTTCTTCCATGTATATATACTTCTTGTATGTTTGCTTGGAAAAATCACACATGAAAAATTTCCAAAAAACATTGTATTAACAAAGTCATGTTCATCTGTGATGACCTTTTGCCATAAGTGAGATTCAAAATTAGATTTCATCAGCGACTCTGATGAAGAGTTCTGTTTAGACTAGTAATAGCTTCAGTGCAATAAAAATACAAAGTTTTCTACAACCACCAGTGTCCCTAACTTCAAACAGGAAATCCATGGCAACAGTGATTTGCAAGCTGCCGTATGAAACAAGGTGGAATGCCTCTTTTCAGTATGAAACAACTCCAGATGTTCTGATTTTCCTTTATAAACCTTTTTGCATGTGACTTTTGAATTCATGGAGTCATGGAGATTTGAGTATTTATTTAATTTTAAAATTTGTTGTAGTGGTACATATAGAACTTCAACTGAAATCAGTAAATACCCAGTTCTAGGCAGGTTCAAGATGCTGGTTATTACTTACCTTGTGCTTAACAGAGAAGATGATGAGGAAGTGCATATTAACACCTCTCGAGACACAGGATCATCAATCTTCCCAGTAGCTTGGCCTCACACAGTGTGCTGCTTTCCTGGGCACACAAGGCATATCCACAGCCCATGGAAGCCTGATGCATCCAGCCTCCTGCTTTTGCAGATTCCCTGTGGAAATGTCAGTTGGACATTACCAGCTCTCTCTGCCTGCCTTTAACATCTCTTCAATACTTTAATAAGTTGTCTGACTCTGTGTGCTAAACTCATAAGCTATCATGTATTATTTTGCTGACCTGATAGCTCTGGCTCTAGAGTCTGTCTGTGTTTGAAACCTACTGCTCACACTTTGTAATATTTTCTGTTTGATTACATGGGTATTTAAAAGTATAAGCTTCTAATAATTAACATACATATAAGAATGGGTTTAAATCTTCTTACTGGAAGTCCCTGATCTAAATTTGAAAATACAGCATTCACAACTTTGACATTGAAGTTATACGTTTGGTGAGTAATGTATGTACTTTTTGGAAAGTGAAATTAAAAATAAAATCAATTGGTTAGCATTAGAGCCTTGCGTAACTCTTTGATGTCAGCCTTTTCTGGCACACTATTAATAAAGGTTGTGATAAAATGTTTAAAGATCTCTTGGTACTTTATGGAATTACAGAAGCTGCATTTTCTTTTACTGTTTTTAAGTCTTTGCAGATGAGCCTCGGCGATCAGCCTTGTGTGTTCAGTCAAGCCCTCAGTAACCTACCCAGGGAGAACCTGGGAGGAGTTTCCCCAACCACTGCTGACCATCAGCTGATTTTGTGCTTTTGCTTGTCAACCTTTTAAAAAAATGCTGACTGTGATAGTTTCTGTAGCATTGCTTTTATAACTGTAGTAAAATTATGATATAACACCGGTGAAACTATAAATACCATTGCAAAAATGCATAAAGTGACGAAAACCAATTTAGAACAGTTTCAGACAGAAGAGGAAAGATTTTTGTACTTGTGGAAGCATAACATTTTCACTGCATATGTGGTAACCCCAATAATCTGAGGGTGGTAAAATCTCATTACTAAAATGAGTTAATAAAATTAAATGCAGGTTTAAATAATTTCTTTTCTTTTAATATCTAGGATGAAGATCAAACAGAGGAGGACAACAGCAGAGTTGAGCCTGTTGGACATGCAGACACTGGTTTGGAGAATGCTACCAATTTTTCCCTGGAGTAAGTTACTAGCAGAATATATTGTTTTAACAAGTCTTAAGATTGAACACAGACTGGCACAGTACTCAGAGCAATATGAGTGATTCTGCTCTTAAGAAAGTGGGGCAATCTTTTTTAGGTCATATCATTTTGGTTTTAAACAATGGACCTTTTAAAAATAGATTTTAAACAGTTTAAAATGCCTCTGTTAAAGATGAACATTGAAAACTTGACATTTATAAGTGCTGATGCTACAGTAGATTTTCTGCCTCAAGGAAGATGTTTATTTGATGGAACTTTGAAAACTTGACAGAAGGAATAGGGCCAGTGCTAGTACAAATAGATCAACAGGCAGATTTTTCAAAGGGGAAAATCTTAATTCCAATCACTGGTTCACAGTCTCTTGGAAGATATGTGGGGGTCACAAGTTGTGTGGTCAAAAGCTTCATACTTTGTGAATGGATCAAAACTGGTGTTTTGTTAGCTCCACCTAATTTAAAAAGACAATCACTAAGTGATATTTTATGTCATCAAAAGATACAGCAAACTTGACCTTTTGCATTTCATTGAAAAGAACTGATCCATACCTTGCTATGGAATTAATGAGAAAATATTCCTTCTAGCCTTAAATTAAATCTTTTAAATTGCTTAACTTAAATTTTAAATAAAGTTAAATCTTCTGCTCCTGTTATTTTTGAATTAAATTATGCATTAGGTACAGAGGGTTTAAATGTTAGCTAAAGATCATGGTGACATCTATTAGGCAATAGAACGTGCGTTTTACTTGGTTCCATTTACAAATCTGTTACATCGTAAATTCCAAATGCTGTTTCCTAAATAGAATTTGCAGAACTTCTGTCAAATTTAATGCTTCCTGGTGTTGCTTTAAAGTAACTTATTGACTTCTCATCATATGCTACTTCATTTATGTTTTGTTTTGATCTCATACTTCTTTGCATGTTTGTTTCAAGCAGTTGGCCCAAACTTCTGAGAAAATCAGGAAGCCAGATTGAAAGAATCTCTCTTAGGAAGCAATCATTTCCTCTTGTTTACTGTTTTACAGAATTTAACATTTGAATTTGGAAGAGATGACTTTTTTTTTTTTTAAGAAAAAGTATAATAAAAATGAGTGCAAAGATGTTAAATGTGCATTTTGAACAAATGAAAAATGACCGACTCAAGCACTGGAACAAGCTAAATGGTGTACACTGGATATGAAAACTAAGTGGTTGGGTTTTTTTAAAATTTAAGCTGTGTTTCTGCTTACACAGTTCCAGGTGAATCACAAAGATTTTCATTTGTTCTCTTTCTTAGCCCTTAATTTTCTTCTAAGCTAATAGCAGAGTCAGAAAAAAGTTAATCATAGAGAATCACAGGCCTACCAATAGCAAACAATGTCTTTTAGAGTTCCTTTTGGAGATCAGAGGGAGTTGCTGGAATCCTCAAATCCTGTGAGCTGCTTTCACACTAGTTAATGAAAACTTAGCCTTAACATACAGTGAGAAGGAAATGAAGTCAGCCTATACAGAAACTGCACAGGGAACAGTATGAAATGCTGTACTGATCTCAGTCTTTAAACATTGGTCCAGGTCTGAAGAATAACATATTTTTGGTGTTTTGTGTTGTTTAAAAATCAAGGTAAAAATCCAGACACTGATTACAGCGAATGTAAAGGCTACCTTAAAAATATATTAAAAAACTTTAATGTAGAAGAAATGTAAAACAAAGTGTAACGCAGAATTTGTGTTGACTTCCCAGCCATATGTGGTCTGGGTATTCTCAAACTCCAGATAAAGAGCTGCAAGCTTTCATGATGGGCCACCATATGATCAAGAGCTTATTGAAGGAAGTAGAAAATCTTTTACTGCTATCACAGGGCATTTGTCTTGCTCTTTGCTCCATTTCGAGATTAAATTTTATTTGTACGCTTGTGAGGAATAAGCTTTTCAAAGGTCTGTGTGTGTATATATATAGTGCCAGGAAATATGGAAAAAGTATGTAATACTAGAGAGAGGCATAAGCTACAAATTTAGATTGTGGCTTCTGTTCAGATTTCTCACTTCCAGTTTTACTGAGAAGTTCGGCCTTCGTATATTATTTTCTCATTTGTGTATTTATAGCTCTTTATGGTTCATGGGCTATATTCCACCTTTCCAGATGTGGGCATGTTTCAAATGCATTAATAGATTTGGTCTAAATCTATTTCTACAATTTTTGCATGTCTCTTTCTGAACCTGTATTTTCTTCTTCTGCTTTTTTCCTCACTACAGCAAAAATTATAATTGAAAGCTAGATGCATGGTTGCTTCAGGGGACGTCTGGTTGGTTTTGAATGTTACAGTTAAATCTTACTTTGGAAACTCTGCTTAGTAAGGAGAAGCAGGAATCTTCCAGTAAAAGAAATGGAATTACAATAAAACAGATTAATGTGTTTTAAAACTAGAAGGATTCAGCCAATTAAAAATTTAATAATTCTCATTTGATTATGAGAAAGCTAATGTTAAAATTTAGCATTGGCTTTAAGATAAAAAAGTAAAGCATGCTAGTGCTATGACAAGCTTTTAGGCTTCTGAGAAAAAACTCTGTGTGGCATTTAAGGTATTTCTGCTCAATGGTCAGTTTAACTTTAGAATAAGAAAGAAATAAAGCAGTATGCATGCAGTGATGATGGTGAGACCTATTTTTATGTATCCAGCTAAGTTTTAAAAAAAATTCTTTGATTTCTGTTGGTTCTATTAATTGAACTATTTTTGATGATTGATCTCCTTTCATGCCATCAGATTAATCTTCAGGTACGTAGTATTCAACAATGCTTTCATCACCATGGCTTGGTTTCTGGAATGGTTTTGTTTTTCTGTGTATGTTTGTGTGGGGTTTTTCGGTTCCTTCACGGTACATGTTCATATTCCCTCATTCGTCATTGTCTCACAGTGATATGGTAAAGCTCGTCGAAGTCTCCAATGACGGCGGGCCTTTGGGAATCCATGTAGTGCCTTTCAGTGCCCGAGGCGGAAGGTAACGTATCGTGTAGGATTTTATTAGCATTGTAATTTGCTGTGCTTTAACTTGGTTGTGTTAATTTTTGTATTGTGTGCCTTTGCCCTCTGTAGAATATTGTCTATTTTTCAAGAGGCAGTCTCACTGATTAAGAAAGGAAGAAATGCAAGTTTACTGACTCTGTGCTTGGAATGGACTCTATAGTTCAAAGGCTCTGCTTAAAAGAAGTTAGAAATGTGTGTTGTAATCTCAGGGGAAATTGAAGGATAAAGATATTTCCTTTTGGACTCCTAAAATTTATAAACTTCTGCCTTAGTTCAGGTGCATATTTGTGCAACATTTCCTTGCTGACTTTTTAAAGCCACAAGTTTCCAAATAACAGGGAGGTCTAAACCAGAGGCATCCTACGCTTGTGCTTGTTTAGAGTGGGGGGGAAAACAATCACCACACATTCAAAATTTCATGTTGTCCCATCTGTTGGGGTTAAAATGAAGTAGCAAAACCAGTTGAAACATTCTGGTTTGGGGGAAAATGAACCTATTTTACAGGATGAAACTCCTGAAGATTGATTGTACAGGAAAAAAAAAGCCCAAATGCGTAGAGAACGTAGTTTACATTAGAAAATACAATGTGGGGGATGTTATTAATAAACAGAATACATGATCTCTAATGCTTCCTTTGCTAATGTAGACTTTTAGTGTTTAGGGTCATTAAGATAATCTCAGAAAAAAAAAGCTAAACTTTTGTATTAATTACTGGTGGATTTGAAAATTTTGAGTACCTTGAAAAATGATAATTCTTCGGCAATATATGCAGATTTCATTTTGGTGTTGCATATTCTAAGTATACACTGTATTTTTTCTCTTTAAAGAAAAGGGGAACAAATATATATCTTAAAAGTAGTTTTGCACATGAAAAGGGGTGTTATGTTCTCATGTCTGTTGTCCCAGTATCAAATTCATTTTTGTAATTAAAAACTGACAAAATAACAAAACTAACTTGTTATACAAGTGTATCTCTCAAATATTACTATGATATTTTCAGAAATACAGGAGTATTTTAGGGATTTTTCCTTCTATACCTAATATCTTAATGGGATTTTAAACACAGTATAAGAGCTTTATTTGCAGTTGTTACTTAAAACCCAGTTCTTTCAAGGTCATATTGACATGTATTATGAGAAAATGTAATTTTTTTTTTACTTTAAGGCTACTTTTTCTGGAGACTACAAGTATTAAGAGCAAGCTTCTGTTAAGTGATGAATTCTTCTCTTCATAATCTGAAATTCAGTAAATTCAGTGTGGGCATGAGTGAACAGTACTTCAAACAGAACTCAGAAGTAAATCCCATAGAGTTAGAAATGGTTGAAATGTTCACACTGTTATCTGGGATTTAGACAGTGTGAAGGCCAAGGAAAAGATCAGTTTAAAAATGTTGGCTGCCTACTAAGTACTTGTTTAATAAAACTGATGTTAAAATATATATTTTGACATTTTGAATAAGAATTTTAACTCAAGTAAAATTTGCTTCCAAACTGTTATTGTGGTTGTCAAGTCTGAGGCAAAGCTTAAACTGTTTATACACAATGAGACCATTTTCAATGAAAAAGCCATAAACACAGGAATAAAATACATAATTTTTTAAAAAAGAATTCTAACTGTCGTGCAGAATTATATGATAAAGTTTTACTATAGGAAAGCCAGTTTTAAATACAGATGTTTCAAATCAGGACATACCAGAAAAGCAAATTCTATTAAAAGGGAAATAATTTTTATATTAAAATGTATCGTCTTTTTCTTCATAATACTCAACTCACTTCATTGAAGAATGGAGGATATGTGTAATTGCTGAGTTTTTTTGACCATCCACAAAATAATCTGCTGAAGAGGGGAGACACTTGGTTCCATGTTTTGAAGGTGCAGAGGAGCAGAGTTGGGGAGGATCTAGAATATTTCCAAAACATTTCTCCCATGGTGTGAAAGAAAAGCAGAGTTCATTGGTTGGGATGGATTCTAAGCACTTGTGCTGCTGCTTTCCTGTCTGCATGCCCACCTCTGCATGCTTTCAGCGAGGACAAGCACATTATCTCCAGCTGCCTCCAGCGTGGGCAAAGAAAGGAACACACCCAGCTTCAGGTTGGAAGCAGTTGGTGGGGGTTTGGTTAATTTTTTTTTTTCCCCTCCGGGTTTCCCACTACTTTTGAGCAGATGAGACACGCTTGTTTCTCCTTTTGCTAGATTGAGAGGGAGAGCAGATGCATGGCAGGGATCTTCTGCTTCTTACTTATTTCTCACTGTAGCACAGGGCTGCTCTTTGTTCCTCCTCTGGCTGCAAAAAATAATTCTCCCTGCTACAATCAACTAACTTACCTGAGCAGGGAATCTGCTCAGTAGGAACCTAAGTATACGAAACCAAACACAGGACTGGGTAAAGACTTTGAGGGATGTCCAAAAAGAAAAGATCTACTGTGTCATGTAGATTAGTCGATTGTCCCATAGTTGTTTTATATTTGCTTGCTGTTCAGTTCCAGTTACGCTGTGTTTTCAAATACTTTTCTTGTAAGTTCCTTTCTTTTGCTTTTGAAAATGTTACTCAGTAACATGGTTATTAAATCAATACTTGAAAAAGTGTAAAAGCTCATTATGCAATTTACCTTTTTCCCCCTATGCAATAAGGAGGAGTATTCTCCCGCCAAAAAATCTAAACCAAAAAATCCCTCCCCAAGGAAACATTTCAAACCTCTAAAACTTATGAACCATAACTATGTTCTTTATTTCTATTGAGAAAATACTTGACTTTTTCATGGTCTTTTGAGGGTTTGGAATAAGTATCTCTTGAGTACTGGCTTTTGATCTGGAACAAAATCTGTAAAGGTCTCTGGCATATCTGTATAGATGCTACCAATTATTTCTGTTCCCAGTAAAACTGAGACTATTTTTTTTAATGAAGAAAAAACCATAAATCTGTATTTCTCTGGGAAAAGTACTATTGATTTGTAAAGACATGGTGAAACTTTATTCTATGTATATGTTTCCTTATCATCCTTCTGGTTTTGCCTCTAGAAATGTTATCAGTCCTTTATTGGCCTATTTGATCATATGCTTTTGTTAACAGATATTGTTCACCTTATCAAAAGAGAGGAGGGTATACATATTCATCACCTTATGGTTTTGCATTTTTAAGGATAAAAGTTTTGTTTGCAAACCTGCTGGCACATTTTTGAAATGGCATAGATGCAGTACTGAGCAGAATAGGAGGCATGAAAATGAAAGTAGAATGAAGGACAGAAGAGAATGCGAGTAGCAAAGTGTTTAAGTAAGAGTAGAACAAAGAGGAAATGAATGAGAGGAAAATGTGAAAGGAAAGAAAATTCTAAATCTGTGCAAAATTGCCTTAGCACCAATCCTTCCTTCTTATTAGGTGCTCAGAGACAGGAGCAAACAATCCCTTAAGAATTGGATTTGAGCATCCTGGCTGATGCAGGATGTTATGTTGATGTTTAACTGGGGATGCACTGAGTTCTCTGCAAGCTCAACAGTAATTATAGCATAATTTACCATTATATTGCCTCTTCTACTTTTAAGAGTCTTTGAAATCTTCTCAAGCTGTATACCCCAGCTGCTCTTCTAAAATCCTGCCGTGTCTGTCTTTGGAAAGAGATTCAATTGACACAAGGAATATATGAGATAACATCAGAAATCTCTGTGAATAATGATATGGAAGTTAGAGTCCCATAGTCCCAAGACTACTCTGAGGTCTACTTAGTAAAGCAGAACAGAAAAGGATTTGGATATTCATCTGAAAACACCGCAATTAACATCCACTAATAAGTATCAGACATGTTACTTTGATACAAACAGGTATGCACAGCTCTGCCAGCTTTTCTTCCTGTTGAAGTATGCCACAAAATCCATTATTAACTGTACATCTAAAACCTGCAGCTAGAAATATTTAATCTGTGTTTTTTGTTATATATCCTAAATGTCTTAAAATATTAGGAAGTCTCAGAAGAATGGAAGAAAAAAAGATACTGAATTTTTGTCAGTTTAAATGACAAATCTAACAGATTTTGTTAAAAAGAAAGAAAAACCTCAAATGAAGGTGGGCATTAAAACATACACAGACCCTAATTACCCTTACTAGAAATCTAGAAGTTTGAAATTTTTTAATACTCTTTCTATTCTTTTTTTTTTCTTTCTTTTTATTGGAAATATCCTTCATCTTTTAGAGTTTATAAATCATCTCGTGTCACTGTAAAAATTTTAGTCTTTTACTCAAGGTACAAAGAAAACTAAAGTAATATCTAATGGCCATTGTCTATACTGAGAGTCCATAATACTGCCTTCAAGGTGCCTCTCAGATCATATTCTGTTTGATCAGGTAGGAGGTATGTGCTGTCTGCCTCTCCATTTATTCTGCTCCTGCATTTCCAGCCTTTTAAGTCTCAAAGGTAGCCATGGCTTTCAAAAACATATGTATGGGGAAAAAATTCTCTGTGGAGTGAATGTACCATTCACTCACTCTTGTATCTGAACTCAAACTGTCTGATCTCAGCCTTTAAAAAGTTTTATAAGCATAATTTGAAGTATTACTCAAGCTGAAAAGCTGAGGAGTGGTTACCAAAGATTGGGAACTGGTCTGGGCTTCGTGCATGAAATTTAAATGCCTCCACAGCAGTGCTGTGATATCAATATTGGGTAAAGAAGTTTATGTGCAATTTAGTATTGAGTAGCCACAATAATTTAACTTGAACAAACAAGCTGATTTGCCTACTCTGACCTCTGAATCTAAGAATTTTATACTGTGTTTATGTTCTTGCAGAACTTCTCAGAGATCTTTCATTGCATGAAACTGCTGCACATCAGCTTTTCAATCAATCCTTATTTTTGTACCTTAATCTAGTTTTTGCCTTTTCATGTTAGTGACTTTACATAAACATCTAAATTGGATATTTTCTGTTCTGTCTGATTTGATTACATTACAGTTAGCTTGCAGGTAAATAGATAAATAACTTCAGTGTGTATGTACAATGGGCCATGATGGCCAAATCATATTCTAGATGCTCAATGTCAGTTTTTATTTTTACTTACACTGTCAGTTTTTATTAAGACAAATTATCATCATTTCCATACATCTGGATGGCATGTGGAGAGTTCACATTTCACGAACTACCCCAACTAAGTCAGGCGATTTAGATGTCAATAAAAAATTCACTGCTTATTTCCAGTTTTATCATTGGTTGTAATTTATACTGAGAACTGAAGTGTTAACACATGTAGCTGAGTTTATTTTAATAGTATAATTAGAGTAATGAACCTTGTGGAAATACAGTGGTGCAAATGCTAATATAATCTCAGCTGCTTACATTCTCAATTAGGTATTTAAAACAAATACAAAGATTGAGCTCTGTGCTTTGGCAGTTTCCCTTCTGTTCCCGTGTCAGCTAATGTTAGTCTAAAACAGCACAGGTACCAAATTTCTAGTTCTAATTATTGTTTCAACAGGATTGTAGACTTGCAGTGGGTTTTGCAAAAGTTCACATGGTATTTAATCACATTTTTGAAAAAGTTAGAGTTTAAAAGATTTATAATGGAAAAATTTATGTTAGAAACTGTGTTGACTTACTTTAACTGGACAAAATTAAGCAAATTCAAATGCACCCATACATTTGTTTGCTACATGGTTGCACTCAAAAAAAAGGTATATACTAACTTTAGTACTTTATACTAGATGAGTTTAGATGCTTTCAAAATTTATGTCTTCCTAATGTAGGAAACATAATATTGAAGCTGTAGTAGAGTTCTACTTAGCATGATTAATGATGGTGGCATATGGCAGGGAAAAAAAAATCCAATTTGTTTTTAGGTTACTGCGTATTTGCAATATCAGGTCTACTGTTTATCTCCAGTTGATGCAACAACAAACATGAATTCGCATAAAGTCTTTTTCAGAGTCACATTCTTACGTCTAACCATAATATGCTGAAGAAATGCTGTAGGAAATTGGTAGGCTTTTGTTAATTTTTGAAGAACATACATTTTCTGGAATTCTAGTTTTCTCTGCTATCCAAACCCCCATTCTGGAAGCTGTTTCTGGAATTGTGTCTAAAGGGATCTTTGTGCCATGTGTTTATACAAAAAATTAAATTAATTAAAAGGCACTGTGAGGATCCTGGTTTCAGGTTTGACTCAGTCTGTTCATCCAGCCTGGAATTTGCTCTCAGTGACTTTAGCGTTATATGGCTTGGTTAACCTAGCTCTAACATTTGTTAAAAAGCAAAATCCTCACGAGCACCATATGCTGTGTTAGAGATGAGCAGTCTTGCATTAGCAGAACTTGTAGCCTTTGTTTAATGAGATTATTTACAATTTTGACTGGTAGTTTGTTTATCTGTTACATTATTTTCTTATTGGTTAGGATTAGTAATATTTTTACTAGATTTGAGAGCCTAAGCTGAATAAATTTAAGAAATGTCAAATCATGCATAAAGGTGCATCTTGCATTAATAATTTAATATAAATTCAGAATGTGAGGCAGTAGAAAGCAACATTTCAAGAAAAATGTCAAAACTATTGATAGACCAATTACTTTGTTATCATAAATACATGGAGACATTGGGATGAAATAACCACATTATTTTGTGTAGGCATTGTCATTGAATTAACTTAGATTGTTGTGCTTTGTGTAGATACTGTTTTGATATTTCGATATTTTTGATATTTAACCATATAAACCAAACACCTGTTGTTGTGACTGTGTATGCCCTTGTGCAAGCATTGCATGCATATCCAAATTCTGAATTGTCTTTGGACATTGCAGAGGAGTACACCTGCATCAAGGAGCTGTTGGGCATCAAGTGAAAGACAAGGAAGAGTAGATAAAATTCCTTCCTCTCCCCCTCAAATATTTTGTTGGTTTTCTCTTAAATGTAGCATTCCCTATTTTATATTTGCTTTGCCTATCTCTTCCCTATTAGAGTTGTCCTCTTCAGTAGCTTCACTTTGTGGCTCAAAGACAGTCTCCCCAAAAGAAATTCATCAACTCACAAGTGAAAAAATCACAGACTTGTTTCCTAACACATCAGTTTTCTGTGTCTCAAAACCATAATTCTGATAAAAATAATGTAGAGAAGGCATACAAGTATTTTTCCTTTTTACTTATAATATAACTGTTAGTTTGGTTATTTGTTGCAACTATCAAACCCTCTGTAATTTCTTTATTTATCAGTTTTAAAAATCTGAGACTGCCTTCAAAACTTTTTTAGTGAACAGAAGGAAAAAAGGGACTCAATCAATATTTTAAAGTTTGTTTTGTTTTACTTCCTGTGACTACATACCCTAATAATGATCAGAAAATTGTAGAACACTAAATGGAGCACAACATGGTCATTAGGTTAGTGTGCCGATGTTGTGGACTTGTAGAGTTTTTGTCATGCAAATGTCTGACTCAAGCTTCAGTTGGTGATTTGTTTTGTCAGAATGCTTGATGTTGTTTTTCTCCTCACAGTTTGCTTACATGTTTAGCTCCTTTCAACATCATATCTTAATGTCTCTAGGTGGTTCCAAAATGGAAATACCACAAGGATCGTTTCTCCTACTCCTTCACCTGCCTTGTAGGAGAAAATGTATGACTGTTCTGTAAAAAAAAATGTATTCTTTTCATATGCTGGCAATAAATTGGTAAATGAAGAATTTAAAGTGGAAGAAATAAGTTAATTTTGCTTTTCTGACCCCTTTGATGAAGTGCTCAAGTGCGTATATAACTTTTGAGCACATGGGGAGTCCTCTTAAGCACCACTGACTGCTCATTTACTTTGAGGTATTATGTGTGAATGGAAGTGCTGTGATCACTGAGAGTTTTTTGCTTAAAAGACACATGTGGTCTTGCAATTCCTGCTACGTGGCCAAGTATTTTCCATGCCATGCCTTGAAATGAATTCTGAAATAAGTAATGCTTGGATGATGTGAATTTGACCCACTGATACATCCTGAGAGATTTCAGTGTAAAGCTCATCTTCTTTAAAAAAAAAAAATCAAGTGCAGTGTCGATGCAAGATTAATCTTGAAGATTGAGTTCTCCTTCAGGTATAGAGTTCAGGTATAGAAACATCACTGACTTTGCATACCATCCTGCCAGTACCTCAGAAGTCCATTCTTCAGGATCCTTTTAATAATTTCAGATTGAATATTTGTTCACCTTTTCTATCTAAAAATGTCCTTAAGATGACACTGTGGGTAAGCACGAGACAGAGGGGACTAGTTCATTGCACAGAGGCTATCAAATGGAAATTGTTTTCAGCTAATTAATTTAAGATTCTGAATTTAAAAATAGCATTTAAATTTTTTATTTCCTCTTTTCTCTTTTAATAAGAAATGTGAAGATTTAAAACCAAAAGCATTTGGTTTGCATGCAATTCTTGAATTCTCTATCCATCCCCTCATTACAGGCTGCTTATTACATGAGATGACCCCATCTTGTTTCACTTGTACAGAAGGAGTAGTGAAGGCTGTGGCATTCTCTGCTAATTCAGGAATTCAAGTTTTAAGTTGAACCTATTCAGCTTCAGTTAACTAGCAGAAAAGATGTCTTTCCTCTGATGTGTGGTGGTTCTTGGAGATTTTGCTGCTCAGAAATCTTGGCCTTTTGCAAGAATGGATGTGCTATCATTACACACACAAGCCTGTTCATTCTTATTTTGACATGTTTGACTCACCTAGACTTTCTGTTTTATGGAAAAGGGATAATAAATCAGGTAATTCTTGAGGTTATTTGAAATGGTGGTATCCTACTTCAAGGTAAAGATGGTTTAAAATACAGTTTCTGTAGTGATTATGATAAAATATTAAATCAATAAGATTTTCTATGTTGCAAATTAGTCAGATTGTAATAATTTGTAATCTTAATGTTCCAGAACCCTGGGGCTGCTGGTGAAGCGATTGGAGAAGGGTGGAAAAGCTGAACAAGAAAACCTTTTCCGTGAGAATGATTGTATTGTCAGGATTAATGATGGAGACCTGCGGAACAGGAGATTTGAACAGTAAGTGTTCTTACCACACATTACATTGCATTATTTGATCTTTAACACTGCACCTTGGAATAATTTGAGGAAGGTAAAAAAAAACCTCTAAGCTTGCCTTTCTAATAAAGAAAAGGTGCACTTCGGGACATCAGTATTTTTATATAGCCAAACTAAAAAAAAAAATCAGGATAATTATTGTCATTAGAGTATATGCAATACTTGTTTGTTTTGTACATGATAGATTTTTTTCTTCTTATATCGGTAAGCTGGTTTTTTTTGAAATTCCCCTATGACTTTTGCATACTTGCAATTCACCATGTTCAATATAAATGGACAACTTGAAGACTGTATTTTTAACATTGTAAAAAGATGTGGTTTTTTGTTTGTGTTAGAACTAAAGATACTGTATGTGCAGAAACTTTGTGGAGAAGTTTGAGAGATAAATATTTGCTTAGTGGTTGTCTGGACTTGGTAGAATCTCTAAATGGTGAATCAGAGACTTTTAAGAGGGAAATTAGATTGTAGTTCACACACAAGGGAAATAAAAGAATAGAAAAGAGGTATGCAGATAATGAGTGATTTCATGGATGATAATATTGTTCTGAACTCTGTAACATGCTGAGGGCCAAATATCATTTGTTCTGATCATCTTATACTTAATATATATTTGGAATGTGGTTTTATTTGACTCTAACCTGAATTGAAACATAACCCTATACCGTATCGTTGAAAGCAGCTTGTCTCTGCTTGTTCTAAGGTTCTGAATCACAATTTGTAAAGTATGTGAAGAGACTTGTTGACTTTGTATACTTTCGATCATGACCTTGAGCCCAGTGTCTGTCTGTACAGGATTAAGCAATTTTTCCCTATTTCTTAATGTTGTATTCGGATAGACTAGCGACTTACAAAAATTGATGTGTAAGCTAGACTAGTTGCAAAACTGCATATAATCAGAAAATTGTGGAATACACAGAATTTTTATAAATAGTAATTTTCCTTCTAATAATTCTGTTGTCATTGCGGTAACAGTTATCACAATTATTGCAATTAGCAAGTTTCAAAACAAAAGGACACTGCAGTCCTGCTATAGAACTATCTTCATTTCAAGACTGTGATTAAAATTTTTGCTTTTCTGAGTTCAGTATTTGCTACATTAGTTGTTAAGCATATTTAACCATAGTGTTGCCCTAAAGCAGTAAACCTTAGCGAAAAGCAGACCAAATGGGCTAGTGAACAGATTCAAGTTTTATGGTTTATGCTTGAGTGCAATGTGTCTGTCAGCTCATGTTGCTTAATTAACATTAGTAATTATGCTTATAATGTCTCATAGTCTGCCAGTCCTAATTTGCTAATTTTCTGTTCATTTTAAAACCTAGAGCACAGCATATGTTTCGCCAAGCCATGCGTACGCCGTTCATTTGGTTCCACGTGGTCCCCGCGGCGAATAAAGAGCAGTACGAGCAGTTGTCCCAGAGCGAGAAGAACATGTACTACTCCAGCCGGTTCAGCCCTGATTCCCAGTATGCTGATGGGAAAAGTATTAACAATTCTGGACTTCACACATTACAAAGAATGTCTAGAGCGGGTAACCAGTCTGATCAGACGGACTCCTACTCGCAGCTACCTCATAGTGTGAATTCATCAGGGAAACCACCCTCTGGCCTGGTACCATCACCTCAGAAAGTTCTCACCTCCACTGCAAACAGTGGCTATAACACCAAAAAGATAGGGAAGAGGCTCAGTATACAGCTAAGAAAAGGTAAGGCACTAGTGAGCTCCTCATACAGCATGAGGTGTGTGTGTAGGGTATGTATGTGTGCCCAGTGCCACTGTCCTGGGCAGGATGGCTGGCAGGGGCATGGGGAATGCAGTGGGTTGATTTTTGAAGCCAGGGCACTGAGCTGTCTCTGACAGCAGGCCCAGGAGACCCACCCTGTATTCAGTGTGGGCAGCATGCTTGCAAAAGGCTATTTTGAGGAGTGCTTTAACATTGTTTTCTGTTTCTCAGCTAATAAAGTAGTGTGCAGTAAATGCCTCAAATTCTGTTGGCTAAGACCCAGGGAGTGGTGAACTATTTAATATAAACAACTAAGCTAAAATGGCCCATGTTCTGCACTTTACAGTTATGACTTTTCAAATTGAATTTTGCCTTTAGGTTTTAGGAGTGTTTTGGATCCAGTTGGTAAATTGGATATTCTAATTTCCAGCTAAAGCTTTCATTTTTTTCCACTGAGATGTTAAAACCTTTGGTTGAGATGTAATGTGGTATTTCCTGTCTTGGTCCTTATGCTAATATAATTCGAATGGGGGCAAGAGACACTATTTAAAGTAGTGTGTGCTTATCTCAACATCTGTGTTATATGTGCACATGTAGATGCATTGGTACATCCATGAAATTTTTATGATGTGAGAAAATTTGGCATTTTTGTGTAGTTAATGTGTAGATGCTTTTAAGGTAGTTTGAAGTATAATAAATTGACATTTAGATGCCAGTATTATTAGCTCTTGGGAAATTTTTTTTTTTCAAGGGTTATACATGCTGTAAGCTTTATGGTATTCAAGTGAGCAAGTTTAAGGTTAGATATAATTTGGTCTCTAGCAGCAAGAATAGTATTTACATTTCACAGCAAAAAGTTTACCCATATGAGAGTATTCTCCATGAACTCGGAGTACATTCCTGTTAAGATACTATGTGCTTAACATTAATAGTATTTATTAATTAATCAATCATTATTGAAAGGCATTGAAACAGTGCATTGAATGGTAGAGATTTTACAGTTTCACAGGTACCAGGCTACTTGTCACATTATCATTATGCCTTCCTTTTTATGAACTTCACATGAACCACCAGATTGCTTCTTTCTGGTTGCTGAATTTTAAGCTCTACAAACTTGGATGACATAAGGTTGAGTTGACAGTTTGCTTCTGTTGTTGATGCTCCTTCAAGAATTTCTCTAGGCCATCAGCTTAGATCAGCCTGCTTGGAAAAACTTGTTGTTATTGGTTGAGTAAGGAATCAGTGTGCTTATAAATATGCTCTCAGTCACTATGGTGATTTTACCTGGGGTTTTTTGTGTCTGTGGAAGTCTTTAGAAATATTACTTGCACAGTGCATAAAAGAATTCTCAGCCAGAAGTGGAAATAAATATTTCATACCATTTAAAAGCACCAACAAATGAATATATAATATGGGATCATAATATTTTTGTGTGAAACAAGTGTGGTGTTATAGCCCCTCATAAGATGCCAGAATATAATTTTGGTGTACTATGGGTTTTTGACTATGATATGATGTTGTATTTTGGTCATCTTGCACTGGATACTGTTTTAGAAATACTCCCCCCAAGGCTATAATGTAATTTATCCTTGCTGGCACCAATACCTTAGGTGGGTTTGGAGTAAAGGAGATGCATGCAACCTGTTGATGAAAAGTGATGTCTAAGATACTTTAACATCTAGTTAATACCAGAGAAGTTTGATGGCTCTTACAATAGTAAAAGCTTTGAAATATATTTAGAATATGTTTCAGAAGTTTAAAGGGGATATTTGTTCCTAACAGTTGGCTTATTTGAGAATACTACTTATGATGAAATGGCACCTAGCTCAGATTAGACATAGTAGAAATAGAAACTGTGTTTTATGCATGGTAAAATTAAAGAAAAATGTGCATAAGAAAAGATACCTTTTAATCATTCCTGTCTTTTAATTGTTAATACCCACTGTGGAACGAGGCATGCCCCTCCCATTTTGGCTCTCATTTGATCACTCTGAGAACATACGTATGGAGCAACAAATGCAGCAATACAATTAAGGATGCCCTGAGTATTTTGTTGTAAATATGAGTTCAATAGGGATGTCAATTGTTTTTGATGTTGTAATAATACAGGATTTATAGAAATGAAACACATGTTCTTATCTGTAGTTGACAGGCAGCAGTTATTTCACCAATTAGCATCATTACTTTAAAAACTCATTGTGGGGTGCATTAAGGCATACAAGCATGCAAGGTGTCCTTGAAATTCAGTTTTGATTTAACTGTGCATTCTTATTATAGATGTAGTATATGACAATTGACTCTTTTTCAATACAGACAGACCTTCTTTATTACAGCTGTTTCTATATATTCCATAAGCTCTATTATATAGGATGACATTCTAGAATAACCCTATAGTATGTGCTTCTGTAATTATGATTTCTTAATATTTATTGCTGATTTGGCATTTTAAAATAACCTGAACTTTCATAGGATTTAGCTGTTTAATAAAGTCAGAAGAGAAGGTCAGTCATATGTTTCAGTCAATGTGGAATGTTTGTTGGCTTTTCTAAATGAAAATGGATATCTGTTTATCTTGCCTTAAAGGTCAAGGCCTGAACTTCTAGCATATAGATGTAGGGGTTATTGCTGATATTCTAATGCCATTAAGGCTGTATAGCAGTCTAGCTTAATAGCTCACACAAATTAAGATAGTGCAAGACATGACAGTGAACCTATGTTTATATACATTTTGGTGTAAACTGATGCACAGTAAGTGTAAATAAATAAAAAATAGTTCTTTTCAGCTTATGAATAAAGAAAATAAGACACTGATATAACACCCAGAGTGTTAGGACAAATTTCACCTCGTATACACCAGGATACTCCCAGAGTGTTCCTTCTTTGGCTGCAAGTGTTTGAGCCAATGCAATTGAGAGAAATTTAGTCCAACACTTATAACTAACCAATTATACCACAAGTGACTCTAAGGCTCAGTCTTTGAGCACTTAGTAACTCACAGCATTTAGCCTGATACTCACTAAAGCATTCAAAAGACTGCTTTTCCATTGGGCATTATGCTACTCAGATTTCATATCTGCTGCTTTTGATACTGCTTTACTAAGACAAGCCTGAAGTACTCAGTCTGTAAATTAGCTTCATCTTACTTGACTGCCCTTAAGTATAATGCTCATTGCATCATTCTATCTATAACTACATATCATTCTATCTATAACTACATATTTGTATGGCTAAATTAAATATAAAATTCTTGAAGTAAAATGACAGCACTGAGCTCACATTTCTTAAGTTGGTCCAAGTTCCACCAAATATTTTAGTAATTTTTTGTCTGAAGTATTCAGTGCATCAGGACTTCAGTCCCCATCTCCCCACTTCCAGAGGGCGATTTAGGTACTGACCATGGGAGTTGTGATCATCTCTTCCTTTTTGGCCTCTCTCTTGCCAAACAAGGAAAAGAAAGGGAAAGAAATGAGTGACAGAACTGTATGATACCTTACAGCAGGAAAGCTGTAGCAGTTACCAAGTCCATCACAGACAGGACATAGCAGCTCTGTTCTAGAAGATAGTGAATCCTGGAACAAAGGAGGCACCTCTGCACAGTGCAGGAGAGAAAAATGTTTAAATTGTAGATGTGAGCAGGATTATGAGACTTTGCTCTTCAGAGTCTCCTGTATTCCTGTTTGGCTTGCTGGCCTTGCTGAGGTTAATAATGCTACATCTTGCATACAGAGCTGATCTGAAATGTTGCAAGTCCCACCAGGGGACTGGGCATTCCATGCTATGGCATGGTGACACTCAGCCCTACTGCACCCAAGTTCCTTTCTGCAAGAAGTCATTACAGACACAAATAAGTTGCCGTTGATAGTTTGGGAGTATGCTAACTTAAAATGGCATCATATTTGCACTGGAGTAGAGCACATCTACGGACAATTCCTTGCTTTGCTTGGGTTCATATATCAGAGTGCACAAGACAGGACCCTGAACTTGTCTGTAAGATATCCTGCATCATGTATCTGAAGTGTACAGATTTATATGCATTTTTCATTATACTCTCCTGTTTTCCCCACACAGTTTCTTGAGCCAGACTTTGAACTGACATTTTAAATTTTTGTTTAAAATTTCTTTTGAAGTGATATGTTTTCTTAAAATTCCTGTTCAGATGCAGAAAGAGTGTTTGTCACTTTTGAAATGAAGCATGTAGATGCCTAAATTACTTCAGTGACTTCGAGAAATGAGATTCAAAAGTGAGGCAAATAATTTTGGGCATTATTAGTCACTGAAGAAGCATAAACTGCATCAAGTTTCATCTTTCCATTTTTTAAAACTACTTCTGATCACCATTAGCAGGCTGTAGCATAAGGGGAAAAGAATGTTTCTATTAGGTTGATCAAAGATCTTCTTGAAAGGTCTGAGCTTTGCTTGGAGAAAAAAACCCACACTTGCTCCAAATCACTCAACTACATAAAAATGGGCATGCAATTAGTCTTGATTGTGCACGTGGCTGCAAAAATTTTGTAGACAGCTGAGCAGTCAGCCTTCTAAGCAGTTATTTGCATGTACAGTAAGCCTGACTCCATGTGTACAAATTGTGAAAATATGGGGCTTAAACTAGGAGCAGTAAAATGGTCTTGGTTAGTTTAGTGATGCTACTTACAATAAGAACATATTTGCTGTTCAAATCTTACATGAGGTTCAGTCCTTAATAAATAAACTGCTTTCCAATGTGGAACACTAGGATAATTAGTTCAACAGTCATCCACCTGTACCTGGATCTCCAGAAAGAGTCTCCTGTGAAAAAACCAGGAAGCTGAAGTGCTTTTATGAACAGTGTCTGCTCTGACTATTGTTAGAGAACACTTGGCCCTTCTGCTTAGTTTTATTGTAATGTTACCTCTCTCCTTATTCTCCATCCAAGTATAATCTACTACTTTCATTAAGTGATGATGCCTTATTTTGTAATTTTTGTGATTTTGTGTCACACACTGTTTCTATCTGCAACCAACCTTGCTTATTGTCTTAGGAAGGGGAGAGTAAGTTCTTTGTCTTTCATGAAGAATCTATACTTTCCCTTAACAATCCTTTATTCTATCTGAGGACTGTTCACCCACGTGAGTTTTCCTTGTTTAGGTTGCTCTGAAATGTTCTCTGCTTTTTCGCATAAGTACTAAAAAATGTGGTGCCCAGTTGTCAGTTTTTAGATGTTTTCTATTGTTTTAGAAGTGAAGTTTTGTGTGGTTTTTTTTTGTTGTTGTTTGTTTATTTGTTTGTTGTTTTTTTAAATTTAGAGAGCTCTGTATTGAACTACCTGAAAACGCATCTGCATTTTCTGAAATTAGATAGGAAGGAAGAGCATGATTTACTTCTAGCACTGCTTACAGTGCTGAAAGGGAAGACAACTGTAAGAGAAATATTACAGGATGTTCACAGTGTAGGTCCTTCAGTTGTTCTTTACTGGTCTATGAACCAGTGTCCTTTTGAGAAGGATGAAAACACTGCAGAGGTGATCCTGGCTTTTTGTATCCTATCCTGGCAGTTATTTCTACCCAGGAGCACATTTTGCTGCTGAGAATTTAGACGTGCAGTTGGTGCTGAGTGAGGAGCGCACAACTTTTTGTACAGAATAGCCTTAGAAAGACAGAAATGTTATGCCAGACATATCCTTTCCACAATCAAGAAGGTAATCCCAGCATTAGTGAGATATTAAACACTTCTTCTCTGGGAGATAAGAGTCTAGTCACCTGTAGTAAAATTTAATAAATTTTTTAACATTCTGCCAGTTTGTGATCAGACTGCTTCCAGATGAAATTACAGTGTTCGTTTTGAAAACACGTTTAATTAGATTATAGGAATGGATTTCATCGCCCCCTTCCTTAAAGCTAGCAGAACTTTTTCTTCCAAAACAGCAACTGAGACATCAAATCTGCCTCTTTTCTGTTTGTAAAAAATAGATATTTTACCATTGTAACTTCCCTTTTTATTCATTTAAAACTACTTTGTCTTCAGCTCAGAACTGGCTGAGCTCTTGAGGGTAAGGAGACTTTAGAAGAAGTGTTCAGCATCACATTCAAGAAAAAAAGGGAATTCTAACTTGTCGAGAGAGCTGCTGATTTATCAAAGCAGCCTAAGAACTTGAATTAGAGAAGTTAATGGGTAATTTTAAAATGTTATTATCACTTGGTATAATTTGATCATTGTCAGAGATGACAGCTATAGAAGGAAAAAAATGTTTTCTACCCTTTCAAAAATTTGCCCTTTTGAAAATCCAAAAGAGATTAAGGTGAACATAGCTTAAAAAACCTAAACATTGCCAAGTAAGGCTCCTAGATTTGTGCAGGATGACTCCCATGTTTTCAAAAACATGGACATTTCTTCTGTTTTCTATTAATTGTGGTTCTGCCTGTATGTGTGTCCAGTCTCTCCTGTATTACTGGCATAAATCAGAGGAGCCTACAATATGTTTGCACAGTTCACTCATTGTTATAATGCTGTTTTACACCCTGAGAACTGAAAACATTTTATCAGCAGGAAGATATTAAGATCTTATATGTATTTCTATCAACAGGAGAATGGAAATGAATGGAGTGAACTAAATCAGTTATGTGTATAAAAAAGAAAAAAAATTTAAATCAATTCAGTCACAGAAGTCATATTTATTTTTGTTCCTCGGTTGGATGTATTCATTTATTTCCCAGTCCTGTGAACATCTAATTTCTATATAATAAGCACAGTAGTTCATGAAGCTGTATCATCCAGCTAAGAGCAGCTATGGGGCATGAATAGCACATTGAAGCAGAGAAACTGTAAAAGGAAAATTATACCCAAAAGCTGCCTCATGCAAAGCTGCACAGAGCAGCACAGTAGAACACAGCCCAGTCGAGTCCCCTTCTTACCACAGAAACAAGTAATTAGAATTTTCTTCTGCTAATGTCTGGGCTCAGTGTGGATTTGTGGCATTCTGCAGGCTTGGGTAAAGACTTTCTGGAGATTTGACAGCAGAAAATGCCACAGTCCAAATTTATATCCTGTGTGCATTTGTAATGTGAACATTTCAACTTCTGTTTTTTCCATGGGGGTTTGAAGTGCTGTGTGTGAACCAGCCATCTGTAATGATGCTGTAATCAGGCAATGGGGGATTAAGCTTATTAATAATGAAATATTGTCCTGGGAGTGCACTTATGTTCTGATATTACTTTAGAAATTTTAGCAGACAAAACCTGTACTCAAAGAGCAGTATTCAACACAGATCCTTATAATAAGAAAAAGATAAATTCCATAAAAAGCTGAGATGTGACTTAAAAAAACCTTATTCAGATAATCTTCACGTATTGCAGGGAATTAAAGAGCTCTATGAGTGTTTGAAGCATCATTAAAATTGGGAGGTCTCCTAAGTAAAACATGGATGTTACGAGATCTAGTATTTTTTTTTTTTATCTCTATGTAACAGCACAGATAAATTTTATATTTGCCTGAAAGTGGATGAAGACTTTCAAATTCACATGTCAACTATCTTGAACGCTGCAGAATGAAGGGAAGTTGTCTCAAATAATTAGCCTAGAGGAATTGATCCAAATTTCCTGAACAATAAGATCTACATGCCCTTACGGTGTATACAGGAGTACTTAGTTATGTTCAAGATGAAGATTTTAAAAGCTTGTGTCACACCCAGTCCTGTGATCTGTGTCAGTTTACTTCTCAACATGATTTCTGTCTTGATAATAAAATATATTGCACTAAATTTTATTCAAAAGCAATTGCGCAGATTTCAGAAATCTGTATGTAGGCTACTGGTGACTATATTGGACTCCTGCTTTCTTTTCATGTGTGAATATTAATCTGCTCATTAGCAATTAAACATAGGGAACAAATTAATTAATTAATTGAAATTAATTAACATTGTAGTGAGTTGACCTTGGATGGACACGAGGTGCCCACCAAGCAGCTGTATCACTCACCATCCTCAGCTGGACAAGGAAGGGGAAACACAACTAAAAGCTTGTGGGTTCAGATAAGACCAGGGAGAGATCACTCACCAATTACTGTCATGGGAAAAACCAACTTGACTTGGGGAAATTAATTTAATTTATTGCCAATCTAACCAGAGTAGGGTAATGAGAAATAAAACCAAATCTTAAAACATGTTCCTCTCACCCCTCTCTTCCTCCTGGACTCATCTTTACTCAATGAATTCTCTACCTCCTCCTCCTCCCAGCAGTACATGGGGATGGGGAATGGGAGCTGCAGTCAGTTCATCATGTTGTCTCTGCTACTCCCTTCTCCTCAGGGGGAGGACTCCTCACAGTCTCGTGCTGCTCCAGAGTGGGGTCCTCCCTATGGGAGACAGTCTTTCACTGGCATCTCCAACATGGATCCTACTCACAGGCTGCAGGTCTTCAAGAACTGTTCCGGTGTGGATTTTTTCCATGGGGTCAGTCCTTCAGGAATGGGCTGCTCCAGCATCAGGCCCCCCACAGGGTCACAGATCCTGTCAGCAAACCTGCTCCAGTGTGGGCTCCTCTTCATGGGGCCACAGCTCCCTGCCAGGAGCCTTCTCCACTTCAGGCTTCCCACAGGGCACAGCCTCCTTTGGGCATCTCCCTGCTCTGGTGTGGGATTCTCCACAGGCAGCAGGTGGATCTCTGCTCCGCCGTGGATCTGCATGGACTGCAGGGAGACAGCTGCCTCTCCATCATCTTCTCTATGGGCTGCAGGGAAATCTCTGCTCCAGCACCTGGAGCACCTCCTCCGCCTTCTTCTGCGTTGTCCTTGGGATCTGCAGAGCTCTCTTTCTCATTCGTCTCTCTGGCTGCTGTTGCACAGTTGGTTTTTTCCCTTCTTAAATACATTAACACCTCAAATGGTTCAGTAGTTGTGTGTCTTTCACACGGTTTGTGTTAACCTTCCCCGGGCTCATAACTGGAGACTGTTTCATAGAAGTTTGGTTTCTGTCCCCATGACATTTCAGAAATGGGCGTGTTTTGCAGCTTTTGGGGACCTGCCTGATATTGCTGAGTCCTAACTGCAGGTTGCCATTGTAGGTCAGCTTAAATGTAGGTTGGGCCTGTGTATGCCAAGTAAGGGCACTTGAACTGAAGACTTGCCTTGACAGCCTCTGAGATGTTTCAAATGCAAGTTGTAGGTTCTGACACTGTTGGGGTGCTCTCCACTGGATGGCCAGCTCTTTTCATGCTGCATTAAGTGTCCTGAATAGACTTGATGTGTAATGTTGAGGGAAGGAGTGGCAGGTTTCAGTGTAGAATTTCAGGGGTTGTTGGTAAAATTGGATAGATTGCATTGAAGAGAAGATCACAAATGAGCTTTCTGTGTAATAGGGAAGGCTTCTGTTTGTCCTCAGCTTGTGAATCCTGGAACTGGTGTTATACTTAATTTCGCTGAAATACAAATGGGTTTCATTTGCTGCCTTGACTGGACTCTCTCTCTGGATTTCTCCAGGTCATTTTAAATACCTCTGTTTTTCTTCAGTCTGTCTTAGCCAAGTGCAGTCAGTCACCTGGATGTACAGCAGGACCTCAGAAGTGGCAGCCTGGGTTTTGCTCCCTGCCTGCATGACAGACAGTGGGGTGGAACCCAGCAAGAGCTGGGGTGAAGCCCTGGGGCAGAGGAGCTGTTGATTGAAAAGTTCATTGAGAGCAGAAGAAATGAGACCACTGAGCTCCTGTACCATCACCTGCCAGTGTCCACAAGTGAGCTGACAAAGCCCCATGGCCAGCAGCATCGGCTGACTGTTGCTGTTGAAAGAGCTGCAAAAGAGAAAGAAAGGATCATTGATGAGATCCAGATTGACAAGGGGGAAGACAGTGATAGGATATCAGATATGCTTTGTTCTGATTCCTTGTCACTCAGCTCATCTGAAATAGAAAGTCAGAAATATGGCAATGACTTGGAAATCATCAGAACAGCAAGTTGCGGGGAGGGCCTGCTGAGCCACCTGTGCTCAGACTCAGTGCTTCAGCTACAGCTTTCTTGTAGGTCTTTTGTTTTCTTTTTTTGTGATGAAGTAATTGCATCTTATATGTATTTTCATGGATTGTATCAGAGAGGTATACATACATTCCGCTTGGTAAAAATAATACGTGATATAAAATGTGCATTTTAACTAGTAATGTACATTCTTTATGCAGGTACAGAAGGCTTAGGATTTAGCATTACTTCAAGAGATGTCCCAATTGGTGGCTCTGCTCCAATTTATGTGAAAAACATCCTTCCGAGAGGTGCAGCTATTCAAGATGGGAGATTAAAAGCTGGAGACCGATTAATTGAGGTGAGGAAATGTTACATGTTTCTTGTCTGTGTTTTGGCATGAGCCCACATACTTTTTCACTTCCAGAGGCTTATAGTATTTAATATTATAGGAGAATTTTTCCCTCTTTTTACCTTTTTTGGCTTTTTTTTTTGTTAGATCTTGTTGCTGGGCATTTTCAGTACATAACTTTGAAAAGCTGGACCCAGACATATTATAAAACAAAAGTTTACTTGTCTTTATGTGAATATAGTGTCATAGTCTAGCATTGCTGTTTATTAATAAATTGAAGCAAAGTGATTCTAGTAAGTAGAATTAAATCAGCACGGAGTGACAGATCAGAGATTATTGAGGATGTTGCCAAGGATGGAAGATAATATCCTGAAAAGGTTTAGTGAATTAACTGAAAGGGACATAAGAGGAGGAAGTTGTACAGAGAATCAAGGCCACTTCCCTCCTGAAGGAAGGATGTCCTCAAGGGAACTAAATTTCTCTTAGATAGGTGCACCGCAGAGATCTTTCTGCAAATCTAGCTGGAGTGATATAAGATGTTACCACCCACAGCTCTTCATTACTGTCCCTAAGCCAAATGACACCGGAGGTACAGCTGAGTCTGTAACTGCCTCTCAGTGCTCTAACTTCACTTTACTGCAAAATTGGCCAAGTCAGCTTGAATTGCTGCTGGAGGATAGCCCCCTATAATTACTGTAATTCAAGGTAACCCAGATGACTCGGGTAGAAGAGGACTCAGAAGCGTTTAAGACGACAGCTTTGGCATCTCAGCTGTGTGAGCTGTGCTCTCTCATGAGGGGAAGGAAAAAGATGGTTTGCTGACTTCTGAGGACCATGCTCCCTTGCTTAACACTGTAGTTGATTTGCCTTCATTTCCAAAATGTTTCTGAGCAGGCAAGCCTGAGATTATTTGATCTTTCTCTGGCTTCTCCCTTACTGAAGTTAGCTCATACAGTGGGAAATTCTGCATTTATTCCATTCCTGCCTTTCCTGATCAGTGGCATGTGGAGGCCAAGGGATTGGACCACTGAACAGAGGCAAGATAAAGAGTAGCAACCCCAAAGTTATATGGGGAAAAAATCACTTTCTACTTTTGTCACAATTTATTGTGCTAGATATATTTGGAAGGTATGTATAACACCAAGACACATGGAAACAGGACCAGTTTGGGATCATACTTTGATTTTGCCAAAAGATATTTATGCAGAAGTTCTGGTAAATGGGATTGGATGTCTTTAGAGTATACTGGACTATACTGTTGCTGCTGAAAAGGAGGGAAGTAGACTCTCTGGCTTGTTATTTGTATTTGTATGGGAAGGATGACCATTTAATTAGTTCTATTAAGTGAAAGCTGTAATGTGAGCTAATAAGCAGATTGCTCCAGTGAGGGTTTTCTGATACTGTCCTATATGATTCATGTGACTTTTAGCTATAAGTGTTTGCTGGTTTCCCTGTTTTGGAGTCTTACTGATTTCTACCATTTCCTTTGTTACAGGTAAATGGAGTTGATCTAACAGGGAAAACTCAAGAAGAAGTTGTGTCCTTGCTGCGAAGTACCAAGATGGGAGGGACCGTTGCCCTTTTGATTTTTCGGCAGGAAGAAACATTCCATCCAAGGGAACTGGTGCGTAAAATAGAGAGCAGCTAAGAGATTTAGATGAGTATGAGCAAATGATTTGATCTTGTCACCTGTTAGTAAACATGCATGGCCAGCACTGAATATAAGAAAAAGGAAAAAAGCTATTTTGCTTTATTTAGAACATTTTACATGCATGTTTTCTATTTTCTTCACGATCTGCTATTGAAACTAAATATTTGTTGATAATGTATAAGTGAGAGCTTTATTTTGAGTGAAAATGTTTATTATAGAAGAAGCTATTGCATAGACTTTATTTGGATGCATGCAGATAAGTAGATTATTTCATATCTTTCTAAGGTCAAATCTATGTTTGAAAGCCTGCCATTTGTCCCACTACCTGCTCACTAATATGTTCTCAAACATATAATATTATGCCAGAATAGGATATGTAAATACCTTTCTATCAAAAAAGTGGAAGATATAAGAAGTAGTAGCCTTTTTTGAATATAAATGCAATCTCTGTGGAATGGAAACCCTGCAGTTATTAATTTAGCAGGGCAATTTGGAAGATGTTTCTAAGGAATTTACATTAAATAGGAATAAAAAGATGTTTCATACTGTACCTGCTCCACTTGTGTAGTGTATATTGATATTTCTCTGATAATTATTCAAGATAATTTCTGTTATGAAAAGGTAGACTCTGAATGGTAGCAGTCTTACTTTGTTCTGTACTCAATTAAACTGCTGAAGTTATTTATTATTTGTATTATTGTAGCTGTATACAACTCTAAAATAACTTATTTGGCTGCATTATTGTGAGAAGATAGACAAATATAAGTATGATGAATTAATACCTTCATTTTTCTATTGGATTTGTGTTATTTTGAATGCAAAGAAAATGAATTTTTGTTCGGCCATTTCAAGATATTAATCGTTAGCCTTTTACTTTTCAAAACTACCATTAAACATAGGAAGTCAAAGTGACAGGGAAGGTTGCAAATGAACCAACTTTTACCTTAACATTCTTGGAACGTGCCTTCAAGTGACTGAAGTGAAAGCTGTCATAAAGTGAAGAGAAATAAAAATTTGAAATCCTATTACAGCCTACCTTATCACTGTAACAGTGAAAGCAATCTGTTTATAAGATCCTGTGGTATAATTTTCATGGTACTGCTATCTTTCGTAAAGATGACTGAAAATGCTTTTTGAGATTTCTAAATAAACTTAGAAGTAAGAAAATGTCTTAATTTTGTGTATATTATTTCTATGGTAAAATGAGGAAGTTTTAATGCATAATTTGACATGAGATTTTGTTTAAATAATTGTAACAAAGATAATGGTGTAAGTAATGCAGAGATTTCTTAGCAATATATTATCTAGTTTTAAAATAACAGCAAGTCAGCCCCCTTGAAGGAGTTCAATCTCAGCAGCCTCCTTGCTGTGGCTCAGGCAATACTCTCAACTACTTTGGCAAAGTCCAGCAAAGGAAAGCCAGACCTTGCCATGGCTGTGTCAGGTAGCAGGTGGGCTTTGCACTGTAATGAGATCAGATCTGAAGTGGTGTGTTTTTCTGCAGCTCCAGTTGAACAAATGGTATTGTGAGGATCTGACAGTACATGTGTGTGATGATCCTCTATTGAATAAGGATTTGTTTGTTTGCATTCTGACATGAAGAGCTCTTAGGTATGCACTGCTGACTGCTGTCAATGAGCAGGAGCAGAATTGCTGGGGAAGGTGTTGGACTAAAAGTCACCATAAAGGCTGTTCTTTCTTCTCTGGTAAGAAATAATTCTCAAAAAAAAAAAAATAAAGCAAGTCTTTTCAACCAGCTCTTCTCATTGATTTTTACTGGTATTTTGAAAAAAACAAAACAAATTAGAAAAACAGTCAAAAAAGCCAAGAAAAAAAGAAAAGAAAGAAAATTAATATTGACATAGAGAGGGGAATGACCTGAAATAATGTCATGTCATCTTTTTCACATGCAGACCTTCATCGGCCACTTAGGAACAATTTGTCTTTGCATCCTTTCCCTATTTCTCTCATATTTTCTACATGTTTGTGCTTTAAATATTAACTGAATGAGATGTGTCTCAGAAACCATATATATAAAATCATGTTATTTTATGTTATCTATCTTATTTAGGGTAGGACTTGCTGTTGCTTACTGAGAACACTCAATATGAAAACCATTTTATGTTTGCCAACATTTGTACACATAGTAATCCCAATAAAACGGGTGTTTAGATTTTATGTTTTCTATTTTGGGTTATGGCTTATTGAATGACTTGTGAAAAAAATTAAACCTCATTGGGTTTCAAGTAAAATGAAGATTATGAACTTCAGAAAAGTTAAGGGTTTTAATGTTGCTGTTATTATCTGGAAGGGGCTTATGAAAATGTGTAATTGTAGCTAAAACTCAGGGGATTGTTAAGCTGAGCCTGTTTAGGTTGGTATGGGATCTCTGAAGCTTGTGTGGATGAGGTCAGGTATGTGTTTGTGATGATCCAGTGCAGCAGATCATGATAAAAGCGAGTGAAATGTGGAAGCAGGGAATCAAATCAAGTTGGCAGAAGTCAACTTTTCTAATTAGTGAGATCTGGAAGGATGATTATTTTTCTCCAGAATATCAGGCATTTTATTTCTTCTACAGTTACCTAATGCCAGATAGGTAATGTATTAGGGCTTGTCCACACTGATGTGAGGTACAGACATATTATCTCTTAAAACCCTTCACTTTTTGCAAAAGGGCCAAGATTACTCTGGTTAAGTAGAGCTCCTGTAGCACTGTGGTTACCTCACATAACTTGTGAAGCATTTGCTTAGAGCTGCTACTGACTATGTGAATCCTCTGAAGGATTGACTTAGGTTATTTAGCTTTTGAGCTATATTCTCAGTATCAGCAGATACTGGCTGGCAGCATTAGTCTCCAGTACCCCAAAAATTAATATGCTCATTGGTACATGTTCCTGGTAGTTGTCTTCATTATTTTTTCCTTTCTGGTTGTTAGCTTCAAGTTGAAGCTTACTGGATGTTTGCATTACTGCTTTGCCACTACATTTTTGTGCTTTACCATTTGAATGTCCTACAAAACAGCCTAAACCAAAAATGTCTAGTAAACCTTAGCATTTCATTATGGCCCAGCTGAGTGGAAAGAAATAGCTGGTTAGCCCAAAAGCGGTCAGCCAGCCAGCACCAAGGTGTCTCCTGAGTTCTCAAATGGATTTTAATATAAGTGGATGTGGGCTTGGAAGAGCCATAGTTCCTTATGTGTGTTTCCAGAACTGTATGTGGGATGCATTTTCCAATGATGTGTGTTTGCCTTACGTGCCCCGAGACACAGGTGAGGAATGCAAAGTACAGGAGGGTCCCATCTCTGGTGAACTGAATGCACCCTCCTGTCCTGGGATAAGCAGTGATGCAGTTGTGGCTCATCCACACGTGCTCAAAACGGGAATCCCTTTCTAAAATGAGAGTGGATGTTTTAAAAAATAGGTACTCATTTAAAATATTTGGAAGGGTTCATCTGTACTGCTGAGGTCATTCTTTGAAAACTTCAGAGTGGAAGGGAAAAGCCAGGGGAGAACTTCCCTGAATGAAAATGTTCCACCAGCCAGAAAATGGTGCAAGCAGTCGTGGTTCTTCCTTGGCCAGACAGTCACCACCCTCATAGCCAGGTAGAGTCAGGTGCCATGTACCATAAGGGCACTGGAGTTATTTCTGTTCACTTCTCATGTAGTGGGTGTTTAGACAAATTTCAGTCAGGGGTGTGACGAACACCCTTCATTTTTTATTACCACTTCACGTCAGAATTAGAGCTTTTTGTTTATCCCCTTGCTGTTAGATAGTATATGTCATATGTAGTTGTGTTCTTATTTATTTTTTTTACTTCCTTTAGAGTGCAGAACAAAGCCAGTCACAAATTCCAAAGGAAACGGTAAGAGCTTTGTCTTTTCCATACTGGAAGACTCCCAAATGTTTTTAAATTGATATGGCACTTATCCATCGAAGTTTTACCGATCCTTCTTTCACCTTATATACTGTAGATGGCTCTCTGTAGCTTTACATTTTAAATGCGTTTTTTAATGTAATTTCAAATACTGTTTGAAAATTATATAAAATTCTCTTACTATGTATGTTCAAGTGCTATTTGAAATTACATCTTTTATGTACAGCCAAAGGCCTAAAGTTAGATGATAAGAGTAAACTTTAGCTTAGGTTACATATTGAAGCTAATTGTTTAAATCATGGTTATATGATGGAAATCTGAGATACAAACACAGAAATTAGGCAACTGGGATTTAATTCTTAATTGGATTCTCATAGCAAACCATTGGTAGTTTTTTTTTAAGAAACTATATGGAAGTAGTATAAAGTTTAACCTTTTGAGGGCTGCAGCAGGTCTGTATATGATGTGCCAGTGAGGTTCTAGATTGAGGTTGTGTACTGCTAATATACCTCACTTTAGTCAGTGGAATATGACCAGTTCAATATACAGTATACTAATACATCTAAAAAGCTTTTCTAAAATAAAAGGTGTATTTTATGAAATACCAACAGAGAATATAACAATAATATAGTACCTTAAAGATATACTGTATCTTAGTTAAAAACATATTTCAAGAAGCTCCATTCAGTTAGGTACCTATTTAAAAATGAATTAATAAATTATATCATAGAGAAATTGGGAAGATTCTTGTTGGGATTTGAAATAAGTTAGGCTGCTGAAAAACAGAAAGAGCTTGTCTAGATAATTCAGAATGTGTTACCAGCAATAGCAAGATGTTGCCTGGAATAAAAAGAGTCAGGACTAGGTGAAGATATGTAAGAGCCATCTCAGAGAGGTAATCAAGGGTATGTTGGTTGATGCTATTAATTTTTCAGGCCAATGGAATGTAAGTGTAAAAATGGGAATTTGGGTTGAATGTTAGCGGTATTCGTTTCTATCCTTCCAGCTTTTAGTGTCCTTCTATTGAAAGTCCTCTCCTTAAGGGCTCTGCAAAACTGTGGGTGTATCATTGTTTCAGACATGCCTTGCAGTATCTCTTTAGTACATCTCATTCGAGTATGTATGTTTTTATCTTGATAGTTTCTTACCATGTACTGCTGATACGTAAGGAGATCAAAGATCAAAGCCCAGGATAGTATTTCTACTTGTAACCGAATACCATTGAGAATAATTTGTGGGTGCAGCCTTATAAAAGTGTCCTGGTTTTAGGAGTTGAAATTCCACCCCAAAAGCTCATTAAGATAAGGCAGATTGCCTATAAGGTGTTTATAGAAATCAGTTGCTTATCTGTTGCAAAGTTAATGTTCTGTAGCAAATTCCATGGTGAAAACTTTTCTTTGGCATTCTTGGAACCAATACCCAGACTTCATCTAAGGAAAGATCAGAATAAAATAGGTATGTCCCATTTGTTCTCTTCAGACATGGGGTAAAAAAATGCTTGTTAATCAGCAGATTATGCAGGAGGGACAGGGAGTGTATGAGTAGCTAGGGATTTCTGAAAAAACCAGCTAGAAAGCCCTAGCAAGCCTTGAAAATATGGAAGTGAATTGGAAAACATATGAAGACTGAGTAACATATGGTTAGTGAGGGAATGAAGCTAGAAACCTGATCAATACAAAAAGAAATTGCCTAATGTCTTGGGTTTTTCATTCATTATGCATTGGGATTTTTTGTTATTTATTTGAAAGCTGAGAACAACAGTGATTGATAGGAATCTATCTAGTAGGAACAGTAGGTCTCTTTATATTTGCCGACTCCAGTATGTGAATTAAAAAATGGACTAAATGTGAAAGGTGTCAGTGGATATTTATAATGCACAATGCTTTTGCACTTATCTTCCTTGTTCCAATCTACTTAGCTCTGGATAAGTGTGATACTCCAGTTTTACTGAACTAATTTTCCTGAGCTGCACGTTAATAGTACAGTCACACATTCTTTATTATTATTTTTGAAAGTATTTTTCATTGCTTTCCTTTATTCTCCTTGGTTCTGCCTCAATACCTGCTTATTTTTCCTCTGTCTACTTTTCAGGTCTTTGAGATTTCTAATCTCGCAATTTCTATTTCTGTGCCTGCTCTGATCTTTGTGCTGTTAGTTGTGAGGTTTTAGTCTTCAAGTGTCAAGGACTTGATAGTAGAAAGCAAAGCAAAAAAAAAAACCCAACAAAAGAGCATGATGAAGGCAGTGAAGCTACAGAAATGATAGAGGTGGAATGCAAGTCTGTTTTTCATTTGAAGGCAAATGGTTGTAGGGGTTTTTGTTGTTGTTGTTGTTATGTCTTTATGGAGAAATAGAAGAAAAATGCACCTTTGAAATTAAAAAAAAAAAAAAAAAAGAAATGAAGAAAAACTCCCTTGAAAGTAGAAGGCCTGAAATAAAATCACAAAATATCAAGCCTAACTTATCAACACATTCTTCACTCAGGGGTTACCTTTATGTAACTGTTACTTTGAAATGGTTTACACTAATATTGTGGCACTTGGATGCAGCAGTTACTCCTCATAGAGGTAAAAAAGAAAACCTTGAAAGTAATTTTTTTATTAACTTGTGGCCTGAAATCCTTGACAGAGTTATTCCTTACAACCCATATAAAAGCATATGAATTCAGTTTTGTTATACACCATCACAGAATAAAGATACTCAATCTTAAACTTCCATATGAGAAGATTTTGTAATTTGATAGGCTCACACAATTTAAGCTTTGCTCTCCTGTTTTACATAAGAAATGCAAATTGCTGATGCAGCTTCAGCTTCTATCCAGTAACTGTGCCCTGGTGAAAACAAGACTGGTGTTTTTGCCTTTCGCTTTGCTTATGAACAGAGCTGGTGCTCTGTTTCCTCATGAAGCAAAGAAATCTCCTGTATCTTGGTTGAAAGGTTGTTTCACCCAGCCACGAGTTTGTGCCATTTGTATAGCTGATGACAGCATGGAACAGAGGCACCTATTTCTAAACAGGGAATTTGGCATGTAGGAGATTGGCCATAATATGAAAACTAGTAATTTATCATTATTACATTTCTGTTTCTAAGCATAATTATCTTAATGCTGTTACAGTGCATTGAAATGAACTGTTAATTACGCTATGTAAAACATCTGCCAATTAATTTTTCCTCATACTCTTTGAAAGTTGATAGTGTTTCAGTAATATTTTGCATTTACAATTGTCATTCACTGTTTGTTTTCTGAATTCAGAACCAGCAAGTTAACTTTCCCGTAAGCATAATGCTAGAAAAATAATAATTATCATATGAGTAAGTATTTTCTAAGGAGTGTTGTCTATTGGTAAGAAGAGATTTAAAGTTAGTATTCAGGATTTCATTTCATGATTGTTGCACTCAGCAGCATGGAAAAGCTTCAGTTTTCTGTTCTCGTTTGTTTTTCTGTCAAATTGCTGTAAGTGAGCAGAATGTTATGAATTTAAGTGAGTGCAGGATTCGTAACAGTGACACAACACGAGTGGTTGGTGTGTTGGAACAATATATAAATGTTTAGCAGCACTGATAGAAATTGCAAATGGAATTGCTTTTTATTTTCTTCTGAACTCAACTGTTTGATACTCCTGTTATTATCTAAATTTAATTTTGATCACTGTGTTTTTTCAGATGCAATTGCTGTTCTTGCCAAATTCTTCTGTGTGTGATTTTGAGTAAATTACCAGCTACCGTTTTTATGCAAGAATTCATTGCCTATAGGAAAGGGGTGATACTGGTCAGAGGCATTTTGTAAGAACTAATGCATAGTTATTTTTGTATACTTTTTGTATGTAACTTTTCATATTGTGAATGTGAGAGGCAATACTAGCAAATGCCTAGAAATACATAATTTGTATTGATTAATGGATAGAAAATTCTTGTGGAAAAAAGCACAGTCGGTGTTGAGTTTTAAGAGGATGGTATGCTGAGTGCATATGTGTTTGTCTTTTGCTCAAAAGTTTGTATTACTTCAAGATACCTAGTCACTGGGGATGTATCCATAGATATTTTTTAAAAGCTGTAATAAGTTCCCACCATTTCCTATTTAGCGCTTCTATAGAACTTCAGCTTGGTGATCCAAGTGTCTAAACATTGAGCCAAGATCATAGATGGACTAATGTCAGACTATACCACCAGCAGTGGTGTTGTCAGTAGGTACAGAATGATTTTATTGAAAGAGGATATATCTGACTGATGATTAAGCTGATGCTGTTATCTCCTCCATGTGCTTAGATGTATTTTTGTACCTTTTTTTTCTAATGGTGTGAGGCACAAGGGTGATTGCAGTGTTTTAAAGGCATTTTTAGTGCTATTTTTGAGTGATTTCAGCTAATATTTTTAATAAAGTTGTGACATAAGAAACAGATTGCTGTCCACATGAAAGAAATAGGTAGTGAATGTGTGATTTCTGCAAGGTACTGGTGTCATTTCAGTCTTTTACCATAGCAGATACTCTAGTACTGAATAGCATGTTCTGGCACATTAATGACTGGAGATAAGACATTAATTCCTAGTGAATAATTAATACAACAGTTAAGTGACTGTGTTCATGAATGCTTTTTGACCAGTCTGAATTTCCTGTAATGTTCAGTGATAAGCCACATAAACTTCTGCATAATGTGGTGCTTGGAACTGACCCTCAGGCTCAGTTTTGACTGTTACCAGCTGGTGATTTACCTGGGATGTGGTGTGACACATTTAAACTGGCTTTGTGTACCACCATAGGGCAGCTTTGGTCGCTTTCTCAACACTGGAATTGGTAACACTTGCTGAGCAATTCCCAGTTTCATGGAAGAGAACATGTGTCCCTCCACTGTGACAGACTTGTGTTAGTGCCACCATTGCAGAGCCATCCAGAAGCCACGCCCATGTGTACAAACTTGTTGATTTGGTGTAAACCTTGTTTTACTGCATCATTGCCTTTAGACTCATGGTGTTGATTCTCCCTTGATATTAAATGTAGGGAAAATAGTGAGATGAAATGGTTTGCTGTGGTTGTCTGAAAGTCGGCAGCAAAAGTAGGAGTGAGACACAGATCAGTCTGAGTGCCCCATACTGGCATTACTTCATGGGGAATGTGTTTCTTGCCATGGATTTCTACAAAGGAATCATTTCACTTTCAACTTGTTTTTCCTGTCTGTCTTTTCCAGACACTACCTCTTTCTTTGGTCTTTCAGGTCTTGTAAATCCTATAGACCAGTGAGAGAAGTGAGGATTTTTAGGGAGCTCTGTCATTAGTGTGTTGGGCATTGAAGTTTTTCTTGAAGAAGGGATAGTGCAGAGAGCTGTAGTTTTATAGGCTTCTTTGGCAGAGCAGACACCTGCTGTGTACCTAATCCCTTGGTTTTCACTTCTCTAGGATAAGCAAAGTGTAAAGAAACGGGGTTAGCATTACAATCACGTGTTTTTGTTTCAGGACATACAGTAGGAATACAGTTTGAGTAGGAACAACAGTTTTGAACAGAGTATGTTGGCCTGAATAAAGGACAGTCATTATGGTACCTGCAACAGACTAGTCCTTGTGAGAAGATCTGAGATTAAGAACCAACAGAATGTAATTTTAACGGTCTGATCAATTTTTTCAAATGTAGAATCTCATCTGCTTAAACCAGTTTCTGTGACAACCCAGATCAGACTGTTGGCATTAGGGAAGAGTAATGTTAGTATAGACAAGCAATGGATTTCTTATAGAGAGAAATAACAAACATATGGATGTACTTAAACATGGGCTTTTGCAGAGCTTTGATTTCCATACTAAATGAAACTCACATGCTAGAATTTTTGTGCTTTGGAAAAGCATTTAATTTTTTCCTAAATCATATCTTAATCCTTCAAAACCTTTAAACTGAAGATATTTTTGAATGTGGAACATCTTTTCTGATATTTAATTAAATCCTTAAAATGGACACAACAGGAAATGCAAAGGGACTGTTTTACAGTACTTTCATGAACTAGCATTTCTGCCTATAAATACTAACCAAAGTTAATCTATATATCATACACAAAAAACTTTTCCTTGATAGGATTAAGACTAAAGCAGACCACATTTCCCATAAAATCTCAGAATTCAGATCTACTTTTTGATATTTAGCAGCTGTTGTTTGATTTGAATGAATGCAATCTTTGCCAGATGTGACATATTAACTTTGCTAATATGAATAATGAGTCTCTGTATACATGCAAATATGATTCATTAGTGTTTATCTAACATATGACAGATATTAAAATTCTTAATCTAGGAAGAGCTAGAACAAGAAAGAAAGCATAAGAATTCTTGTTGTTTAGTTGGCTTAAAACCTGTATCATTTTATAACCAGGTAATAGATACTTTAGGTCCTCAAAACCTACAATGCAAGACAACCATGTGATTTAAAAAAAAAAAAAAAGGTAAAAGGCCTTGTATTTTGGGAGAAAACTGGGTTGGAGTGTGCATGCCACTATTGGATCAGTGGTCAGGCTTTTCTCTGCTGGAGGCCCAGTTTAAAATCTGATTGGGTTGCTCTAGTTATTTTTATCTTTAATGCCTACCTGTGGTGGTATGCACCAGCTCTCAGTTATTGCTCCCAAGGAGGGGTCTCAACTGACTGAGAGGTGTGAGGTGTGTTTCAGGCCACCTACATTGATCTGTTTTCAGTACCTCCAGCAGCAATACATTACATTTTTATAGCTACTAAACATCCCCCCCCAACCCCCCAAACAGTTGTTGGCCAAAGAAGCTGCTTTGTTTCCTTAGAGCTGTTTGTTTCACGTGCTCTACTTTTGTATATGCAGTGGCATAGGGTGAGAGTGAGTTATCCTCCGTTTGTGTATCTCACTTTAGAGGGTGGCCTGATAGGACAGGAGTGTCACCCACCTAACCTGAGGGACAAAACAGTTTGAGTCATCTCTGATGTTAAGAACGTCTTTGCACAACAGCTAAGTGAAAACTCCTCTCTTGTGTATATCCTGCCTCATTCTATTTTTTAAAATAATAAAGACAAATTGTATTGGTTTCCCAGTGTATGGGACTTATGATTTCTTAGTATTATGGATACCTTATGAGAAAGAATTACATAATGGATGCTGTATTAAAATCTTCTAAAGACTGAAAATATCTTGGAAAAGGGTGTTGTGTTCGGTTGGAACTCCCCACTACTGGAGCCCAATTACTAAACCTGGGATTTTGCAATTTCCAGTAGTTTTACAGCCAACACTTGCTAGAGAGCTCTTACATCTACCAAACTCATCTTTTGAGAATTTCAGGTTTTCCATTTGGTTAAATTGTAAAGAGAGAAGACACATTTGTGAGGCAAAAGGTTGATAGATTAACAAAATAGTAGTTAAACAGAGGCTAACGGGGCTGTAATGTTAGAAGGCTGGACACAACAGAACTTGAAGCAGGTGAATTGAACAATCAATGGGATCATTCAAGTCATTAGGTAGCTGTGCTATAGTTAATTAATAATGTGAATGTCATCACTGTGGTATCTGTATATATATATACACATATAAGGGTGTGTTGTACGTGTACATGCATATACGAGTGCATACAAGACCTCTGTAAAAGTTTTCGTATATATAACTTGGAAATACAGGTTACCCTTCAAGACTGGAGATGCAGAGCTTTACAGATTGCTCTGTGAAAGGGAACAGGAGCGCATTTCTGTGTACATAGTCACAGAGTAATGTGCAGACAAGTTTCAGTGGCTGAATAACCGCTGAGCAGGCAGCAGGTCTAAGCTTGCAAGAGAATGAACTTCCCTGGAGAGAATGCTGCCAGATTTGTAGCTGCAGTGAGTCACTGAGGAAACCTGTCCTAACTTGACTGAAAATTGCTTCCCCTGTTAGGTGGGTGGAGGGTTTTCTTTGCTGTTCAGTTTCTGTTTTCACCCATTTCATGCTGCTTAACTCACCAGCTGAACCCTGATGAGGTCCTGCAAAGGGAAGAAGTCCCGAGCAGTAGCGTGTAAAACATGAACCACCAGCCGGTCGAGAGATGCAATTGTCCTGCTCTGCTCTCCACTGCTGCGGCCTCACCTTGGAAATTGTGTGCAGTTTGGGGCACCACAGGATAAGGAAGCTATGAAGCTATTAGAGAGTGTCCAAAGGAGAGCAACAAGGATGGTGAAAGGCCTTGAGGGGAAGCCATGTGAGGAGCAGCTGAGGTCACTTGGTCTGTTCAGCCTGGGGAAGAGGAGACTGCGGGGAGACCTCGTTGTGGTCTTCAACATCCTCACGAGGGCAAGAGGAAGGGCAGGCACTGACCTTTTCTCTATGGTGATCTGTGACAGGACCCAAGGCCTTAAGTTGTGCTAGCAGAGGTTTAGGTTGGATATTAGGAAAAGATTCTTCCCCCAGAGGGTGGTTGGGCACTGGAATAGGTTCCCCAAGGAAATGGTCACAGCACCAAACCTGACAGAGTTCAAGAAGTGTTTGAACAATGCTCTCAGGCACATGTTGTGACTCTTGGGGTGTCCTGTACAGGGCCAGGAGTTGGACTTGATGATCTTTGAGGGTCCCTTCCAATTCAATGTATTCTATAATTCTGTGATAAAAGGATAAAGAGGAGATGCTGTTACTAGTATGATGAGAAAACTAATGGCATTGTTACTGTCAAAGTCTATTTTAATATTGTTTATAAAATTAAATCTGATTTTATGATCAGATCAGAAATGTTACATAGAAGATTAACTTATGCGGAAGAGAAAAACAATTTCCCCCATTTATCTTACGGCTTTTTAAAATCTCTCTATATATCAAAACACTGCTCTAAGTTTGCTCTAGTCAGGAAGTTTAAATTTACAATGTATTTATGTTGTATTTAAAAAGTGAAAAACTTATCTCAAATGTCGTTTAGCATAAATTGATGCTAAATATGATTTTGAAGCCAAAAAAGTCACCTACATATTTTATCACCAATCGAATTTTTATTACAAATTACATACTTGAGCAGCTTCATTCATCCAACTGAAGTCATTTCAGATGACCTTTTCCTCAGCAGCCTCTGTCTGAACAGAATATTGTTCTGCTGTTAATTGTTTTGGACATAGTGTGTGAAAAATCTTAAGGGAGTTGAATTTTGTTGTTCAGGGTTCACAGTACATAATTTTGCTTGCATGTTTACTTCTGGCCTGTCAAAATACATGAAGGAGTAAATTTCTCCTACAGATCAACTAATCATGAAAATAATGTTGAGGTGTTTGATTGACATAGTGAGGCTGTTAATTTAGAGAGTATCAAGATCAAATGGAAGCTACTGCAATTAGGAAGTGACTGTGTTCTCAGCTGAAATTTTTTAATGCTGCATTTTAGATTTTTGTGCATTTTTATGCTGTCTCATGGACATATTAAGGAATTTCTGTGATTTGTTACATTTAAATACTTAATGTTCAACACCATATCAGTGCAAATGTTACTTTTTTGTAATAGGTGTTTTTATATTGATTGGAGAGAGTTGCTGCACATGTAATGTTTCTGTACTCTAAAGGGCTTTGGAAAACAAAGGATTCAGTCATTATGAGATTTTGGTTGGTTTTTGTTTTGTTTTGTTTTTGACTTTACAACTTTGGTTCAAAGTATTATGATAGCGGGCTAAAAATCTTCCTGCTCATTTCTCTGTGAATTACTCCTTTATGACATGCTTAGAGGTTCCTTATCACTATATGGTCCTGTTCCAAGATTTTATGGGGGAAGTTATGTTCAATATATCATACATATTAAGACCTCCTTTGATACCATGGTGTGACAAAAATGTTAAAGTTGGTACTTTCATATCCATAGCCCTTGAAAATTAATGGTTCAGTTTATATTGAAAGCCACATTTTTAATGTTTGCTCAATTTTTTTTTTTTTTTAACTCTACCTTCAAGCATATGATACTGGAAGGTATCACACAGATTCTAAAGGGCAAAAGGCTTCTTATGTCCCTAAAATTCTAGACATAGGTATCGTGGTAAAACAAGTGTCCTTAGGTGGGAAAAACTGTGGAGACCTTATGAAGTCCCTAAAGAAATTTAGCCATAGCCCAGTAATGGTAATTTTCTTCCTTGGGTGAGTTGAGCAATTTTCTCATGCCTTCAGTACTTCTGATCCAGTGCTGAGGCTGCTGTTTCTCATTTTTTCATGAGCATGATCTGCTTGCTCATGTACAGCTGCTAAGGTGTAGTTTGTTCCAAGTTTTGGCCTCACATTTCACCGTGAGGTGTCTGTAGCCTGATATTGGCTTATTTCCTTATTGAAGATTGCAGGAAACAAGCAAGCATAAGCCTCATGTTAAAACCAGTGCTGAGCTGATAATGCAGCTCTTTGGTCTCACTGAAGAGAGGCAGGGTAGAGGCCATTAGCTAAGTCCTTGGGGATGCATGTGAGATGCTCACTCCAATTGACCCTTTGTCATATAGAAATACACCTGACAGGCTGTTGAGTTCTGTGCCCTGGAAGGGAGATTGCTTTGCCTGAAGTTTTGGCAGATTTTTTTGAAGATTAGAAAATACTGGTGGAGGAAGGCAATTGATTCTAAATTTATGTTAACAGTAGTAAAAAAAAAATTTCGTAAGCATATCCGCTTTCTTGGCTAAGCCACACATCCTACCTTGGCTTTATCTCTCTTTTGGCTCTCAAGCTTTTATTCCTACTACTATTTATTAAGGAATATGAAAATGATCAGTGTTACAGAAACTATAAGGTAATGTGCATCCGTCTCAGATTGTTTTATTCTGCAGCCACTTGACAAAATGTGGATTCAAACATATGCTGGAGCTAGTGCTTCTGTGAGCCAAGCAGGATAATTAGGGTTGTAATTTTCCCATAATTTGGGAAACATCTTTTAGATAGAGTATTTTTCAATGGACACAATACACCTTTCCATTCCTCACAGCTAGCACTGATTATGCTGTTTTGTGTGGCCAAGAGATGTGTTTGAATAGTGGGATTCATAAGCAAGCCAGCCTAGCTATGGCACTTGGATAAGGGGTGTAAATTTTTTGGTTGTTTTTGTTTTTATTTTTTTTTTAATTGATGAACATTGTGCTTTGTTATAAGCAAAAGGAGTTTAGTGCAAAGGGAAGGGCTGGTGAACACAGTAAGGTTCATGCTTTTAACCAAGTGGGAACAGATAGAGCTCCTGTTTTTCTTCCCTCGGCTGTTGTGGCTCTCTCGGCAGTCTGACTGCCTTCCCTTGTGACATTTCACACTGCATTTCTAGGTCAGTGGTGACACAACTAGCATGCTTGTGCCCAAATTGATCATCTCAGTCTGCTGTACTCCACATGGCCTTCACATCTATCTTTGCCATAGGCTGTGTTTGCATTTCCTCAAGTCTTAAGAAACAGGGACAGCTCAGCAGGCACACATTAACTTCTCATATGCCTTCTCATTCATATGAGTGAACTTGCAAATAAATCAGTGATGTGGGAAAAGTTGGTGTAAAATCAGTGTCAGAAACAGAGGTGACATGTTGCTAAGATTATGAAAATTTGGCCAGATTAGGTCTTCCAGAGAAGAACTGCCAATGCTGGACATTAATGTGCACCTTCTGCTGTATGTTCTCTTACTCTTTCTCCTTCATGTGGGTGAAAAAAACCCAGCATAGTCAAGTTCACAAGCATCTTTTTGCAGAGAATTGCCTCTAAGGGCATGACTTTTTTCTTTAGTGATAAAGTTATAACCAAAAGTGGTTATAACCACTTTGTTAGATTCGAAAGAGGGTCAGAAACAAGTGAAGAGCATCCACTGTAAGGGATGGGGCTCGTGAACAGCCTGTCCCTCCTGTTCCTCCCTTTGGCAGAAGTCTCTTGTGCATGAACAGTGCTCCTCAGGGCAAGGCCACTTTCATTCCTGGGTGTTGTGCCCATGATGCTGCCCCATGAGTATCACTGCACTGTGGGGTCACTGTAAGGTCCCTGCTCCCAGCCCATTGCCACCCTGAATTGGGCAGGAGGTGAAGTGAGAGGCCAGGCACCTGTGCTTGTATGGCTTTTGGATGCATGGAAAGGTGTCATTGAGCAGCTCCTTGCTGGTGGCTGTGGCAGGCCTGTGACTACAATTCCAGATGCTCAAAACCTGGGATTGTCCCAGCCAGGCTAAAACTGGGTGTTGAGGACAACAAAGATCCAAAGAAGTGGGTAAGAGGACAGAGGTGAAGGGCAGAGCTGGTAAAAACAGGAAAATTGGCACTCAGAGCTGGATTTGATGATAAGCCTGGCAATAGCAGAAAGATGTGCTGTTGCAGATCTCAGATATGTAGTTTTCTGGTTTTTCCTAACACAACTAGTTTTAAATAAAATGAGGTGACTGAGTAATTTTTGAATTTGATTTTCTTGCACTTAGTTTCTCCCTTAGACTGCAAAGCTCAGTAGATTTTAAAAATGCTGTAGGTTTGCAAGTAGGAAAATATTTCTGATAAAGCTCTCTTTTGGTTAATGAAATAGCAGCTTACATGTGAGTTAGTATTGATGGCAGATTCAGTAATGACATGTGATTCAATTACTTTACTAGAGAGAGAAGCACTTAGACACAAATGTAAGATATTTCTGAACCTAGGCATCAGCTGGAGGTGATTGAAAATACACGATTTGTGCACATTTCTTCACATAATTACTGTGGAAAATATTGTGGCATTGTAGTTAAAAACAGAGACTTTTGAATGCTAATAGCTGTAGAGGGAAGAGAATTCCCAGAGAAATGCTATTCTATAAGCCCATGCTAATCTCCCCAACAGAAAGCAGAAGAGGAGGAGCTTGTCCTCACACCTGATGGCACCAGGGAATTCCTGACTTTTGAAGTTCCACTGAATGACTCTGGGTCAGCTGGACTTGGCGTGAGTGTCAAAGGTAACCGGTCAAAAGAAAACCATGCCGATTTAGGAATCTTCGTCAAGTCCATTATTAACGGTGGAGCAGCATCCAAGGTAAGAGGGAATATCTGTGTACTTTGGTCTTCCTCAGTTTTCCATAAGTTATTTTGAAAATAACCACAGATTGAAGATGAATGAGATCTCTAGTGTTCTCCAATTATACCATCAGAGGTAACATTTAGATTTCTACTCACGTGTTTGCATGTCCCAGGATTTAAGCAGCCCTAACAGATTCTCGGGAAGGAATGAGCCATCTCAGGTACAGTTCCATTAGTGTGCTGTTTGAGCAAACAGATTATGATAATAGCTTGAGTGCAAAACTAGAATTGGGATAGACATTTCCTACCGTGGCTGCAAGGAAGTTATTATTCCAGTGTTCATTTGGCCATAAACTCTCAGGACTAAGCATAGTTGGTTGAATATTTTTCTTTTGATTTGTTGTTGTTTTTTTTTTCTCTCTCCAGTAGACCAAGCTTCTTTTGTGTGTGTTTTATGTAACTATCTATAATTTTTCCTTTTCCAGGATGGCAGGCTTCGAGTGAATGATCAACTAATAGCAGTTAATGGAGAATCATTATTGGGCAAAACAAATCAAGATGCTATGGAAACCTTAAGGAGGTCTATGTCCACTGAAGGAAACAAACGAGGAATGATTCAGCTTATTGTGGCGAGGCGAATAAGTAAATGCAATGAGGTAAAAAGCTTTTGATATCAGGATTGGGAATTTCTCTTCTGAGGTATTTGTGTTTACAGGAGATCTCATGTTTCCTCTGAGACTTGAAAAATAATATTTGAGAAGCTAAAGAAAGAGAGAATTACAAAATGATCTGAATTTCAGTGTTAGACATGCTAACGTTATTACTGATCAATAAAGTTATTCTTTTGAGTATTTTTGTCAATGAAATATGGGAAACACTGAATAAAACTATATTGATTTTGTAATTGGATCTCACTGTTTACGTGATTTTTGTTCAGTGGAATTTTTTATGTAGGTCTGTTAGATCTTTCATTTATAGACTTTGTGTTAACTGACTTGTTTCTTTGTCACTTCCAGTTTTTTAATTAAGAGTAGAGCTCTTATATTTCATTATTATATTTTATCTAAACAAAAATTTCATGTAAAGATTCTGCAAAACTTTATACCAATAATTTAGTCATTTTGGATTTTAACTATGTTGTGTCTTGGCCTTAATTGCAGGGGAGGATAAAATACTGAATTCAGGGTGAAGTGGTGATTCTTCTGATGATTTGCAACTTGTCTTCTCTTGTACAGTGTTAATGTGTTGATGTTTTGAAATTTATTCATGATTTCTAATGGCTTATCTTCTATTTCATGTAAATAATACTATATACTAGGAATATCTGGACATACGATACTGAGGATTGTAGATGCTGTGGAGGACAATTCAGAACAAATTGGAGAAAGGACTGAGTTGAATAGGATACAGTTGAATGGCGGGTCAGAAAAGCATCTTTTCTTTAGAAATCTAAAAGTCAATTCTTTCATTCTGGCTAGTACGAGTAGGTTTAATCAGGAACTTTATTTCTTGATCATCATGCTTCAGAAATGATGTGCATAAATTGGTTTAGTATTGCTGCTTCTGCACAGGGGGAAAAAAGAATTGTTTACTTTTTAATGCATAAATCTGATCTTCAGAAAAAATCAGTCCATAGTGTATTATAAAATCATGTCTGAAAAAGACACTAGGCTCTCTAACAGTGTTAAGCTCCTCTTGATTAACTGCTTATACAAAGCTTTTATACACATACAGGTTTATATGTGCACACTGCTAGAAAGCCAGGTGGATGCACAGGGTTTCTTGCTTAGCATTGAAGGAATTATGACCTTTTTGTATGTGGTGATGTCCTTTTCTAGCCCTAATTCAGACCGTCTTTTGGCAACTGTTCCTTATTTTTACCCAATTTCAGGTGCTACAATGCATTACTACATAAAAAGGGTGAAATATTTTACACTGTTTTTCTGTTTAGTTTTCTTCTTTTCTAAAGGGTTGTAGAAGATGATCACTTTTCTCCTAGTGAAAGTCTTCTCGATTGAATTTATCCAGTGTTTGTAAACATGACAGAGATAAACTGGCAGTGATGAACCAAAGACATGTCTCCTTAAATCCAACACAATTTTTACTCATTCAAGAACAGCTTGGTCCCCTATATCTGCCTGACATTTAGCATGATTTATTTAGCAGAAATCATGTGCCAAAACCAGCACAGCTGCAGTATATGTGCTCCAAGATGAAAGAACTGATTGTGGAAACAGATTTAGATACACTGAAATGTACCTGCACAAGGGCAGGATAGGCCCTGTCTGTCTGGGCCTCCTTTACAGTTTTTGTGCATTTTCCCAACTCCTAAAGAAACTGGCAAGATGAGCCATAATGATTAGGAAAGCGTTGATATGTCACTATTGCTGTAGTAATCATCTTTACAAAGTAACTTTTTAAAGTAATTTTTCCTAGGAATTATTGCTTTTATCACATTCATCCAAAGGAAATAAGAGGTCAATACTGTTTGCATATTTTAATATGATGAAAGGACTACTTGCATGGACATAAAGCTGTTTACCTGCTGAGCTGGCAGTTTGCAAGAAGCCAGACTTTTCTGGAAGTCTTGCAGTGCCCAGACTTCAATGAAATGAAAAGCAAAGAGTGCTTTTTTTCTTGGTACTTTGCAATTAAACCCAAGTTCCTCCTTAAAGACTGTTAAACTTTAGATATTATTTAAATATCTAAAGCTTTATTAAGTTTTAATTTAAACTTTAGATTTTATTGAGCTGATATAATACTGATAAGCTGTGATAATGTTATTTCTGAATGTTGCAGGAATACCATATATGAGTATGGTATTCAGTCAGTTCAGTCCCTCAGTAATGGCCGTGTGGCCTGAGACCCAGCTGGAGACAGCACTGCCTCAGTGGCTGGCCATGTCTTGCAGCCTTGGCTATATTATGCTTTATTCAGCAACACAGATCACTTAGACATGCTTGTATACAGGTTGTTCCCTTGGAACATTCCAGTAACGGCCACCAGGAAAGATTTTTAGTACTAGAACACAAAAGAAATTAGGCGACAAATTCAGGAGCTTGCAGATTAGAAGCAAAAGCATGAAAAGGGCAGACCCTATCTTAATAACTCCCACCTTTTATCACCATAGAAGCACAGAATCATTTAGATTGAAGATCACTGACTCCAACTGTTAACCCAGCACTGCCAAGTCCACCCCTAAACCATGTCCCAAAGTGCCATATCTACACGTTTTAAAGACCTGCAGGGATGGTGACTCAGCCAATTCCCTGGGCATTCTGTTCCAATGCTTGACTACACTTTTCTTAAAATATTTTACCTAATATCCAGTCTAAACCTTCCCTGGCACAACTGGAGACTGTTTCCTCTTGTTCTATTACTTGTTTCTTGGGAGAAGAGACCAACCCCCACCTCTCTAAATCCTTCTTTTAGGCAGTTGTAGAGAGCAAAAAGGTCTCTCCTCAGCCTTCTCTTTACTCTGGGCTAAACACCCCCAGCTCCTCAGTAATGGGGGTCTACTGGTTTTATTAAATACAAAAAGAAATGTTTAACTTTTCAGAAAATATTTCCGTGGTGTTTTTTATGCTCTTCTTTTTGCTCTACAAAGGAGTTGCTATAAAAAAACAGCAGATAAAGAAAAATAAATCCTGTTCAACTGATTCCTTTTCTTTCTTGATTCAGCATTGTATGTGCCCACTTTATGGACAAAAACATAGCTTTGTTTCTTGTTTGTCTGAACTACAGTTAAGTGGAACTGGCTTGGTTATGTTCCCTTTTGTGCATCACCAAGAACAGTGTTCACTCTGCTCTGTTCCTATGTACGGTCAGTCCTGTGAGGTCAGGGCTTGGCTGATTCCCTGCCACACCATGGAGTACCCACAAGTGTCTCAAAAGGGAAATCTGTACAAGGGATGATAATGCCAATGTAAAAACGAATTGTGCTAAATATCTGGATGATAAAAGCAGTTCCTGTCTGGATGATAAAAAACCCCACAACAAAATAACAGCATAAAAGAAAAAAAAGAACCCGAAGCCTTTTTGTTCCCTGCCTTCAAGTCCAGTAATTGACTTTGCAATTGCAAAGTCAAACTGACTTCTTTTGAGATAGACTACACAGTCTGCTTCTTTCTTCAGTAACACTGTTTTAATTGGATTTTAAGGAAGTTAGTAGTATGAATACAGTTCTTCTGGTTTTAATGTCAATTTTCATAATCAGCCCTAGGAGTTGCTTAGAAGGGAGAATTAATTTTGCAGCACGGTTCTGTAGATTGTTGTTTCTGCACGTTTCAATTTAGACTAGGACTTTCCTGTACTTTTTGTATTTTAGTTGCTGTCTAGAAGTGAGGGACAGCTCAACCTCTGTTGTCCTGGGTTGAGAGAGGCAGGCACAGTTGCTTCTGATCTACTGCAGAGGCACTGTCTTTGTCAGAGAGCTTTCTTTGGCTTCTTGAACATGAAACTGTTTCAAACTTTGTGAAGTGACCTCAGATATTCATTTCCCATGCCATCATTATTCTCAAACAGCTTCACAAGTTCTCATGTTGTAAACTAAGCCTTCAGAGCAGTTATAGTAACAATAAAAATGTCCATAAACACAGTAAGAGTTTTATCTTGACTTCAGAGAGGCAGGGAGCAGATAATTTGTATCATCAGCCCTTCCATAACTGTAGACTCAAAAGAGACCACAAACTTCCCAGAAGGTAAAAAGTGATTTTGTGCTGTTGTGGTTTTGCTGAACTGAAGATTTGCCTGTAGAAAGAATTTTCATTGACTCACCAGGAGATAGTGTGTAATCCACCCAGGTTTTCAAGTGAATTGTCCTGTAGTAAATACTGATATAAGCATGAAGTGTGTGTTAGTTATGAATGAACTCCAAGCCAAAGCTGTGCATCTGAGTTTTTCTCCTGTTTGCATCATGTCTATACAGGAGTACAGCAATATAGAATTCTGCAAGCTGCAGTACTACAAACCTTGCAAACCTGTATTTAATAACACATCCACTTTAGACAAAATTACACACTGAATATTTGATGGATGTTGTTAGATTACTGTAATAAAAACATTTAATTTGGGATTTGGCTGTATCTGAGGTTCCCGTACCCCCTGTTTCAAAAAAGTTAAACATTCTGTTCTGTTCTATGTTTTCAGCTTCAAGCCCTGCATGTTAACTTGTCAACTTTCCTACATAAGCATGGAGAGGCTCTTTAAGATACATTTCCAAAGCTGTGAAAACAGTGAGAAAAATGGAGAGAATAACAATAATATTGACTTGATATTCATATATGGCCAGTTTTTAACACCTCATTTTTCAGAAGAGGTTGCCATCAGCTTTTTAGATCCTTAACTCAGGGTGGAAATTTTTTAAATTGCTCAGATTTAAGGAGAAACAGTGGAGCTCCTTGTGCCGTGTTCTGTTAATTAGTGATGCTGTTATGATTAGCCTGTACGGGCAGACAGCTGGTGGCTGCATCACCAGAACGTGCTCAGCGCTCAGGCACAACTGCCAGGCACATCCCTGCAGCTGGCAGCTCCATGTGCTGATTCAAGAAAATAAAGGTATTTGTTACTTTTGGAATCCTGCGCTTTTCAGTCCTGCAACCTGGACAGCTTAGACACAGATTGCTTGTCTGTTCATGTCACAGGCAGGCTGCACTTGTCTGCCATTAAGTGAGAGAGCGTCACCATTTTCCTCAAAATGAAAAATTTCAAGGGTTTTTCTTGTCTAGCCCCTCCCCCCCCTTTTTTTCTTTTTGACAGAATGAATATTTTGCCAAATCTGCCTGAAATGATGGTTTGCAAATGATTTGCAGATCCCCAAATGAATGTCTGTTCATCTTTTTCTCCATTTGAAAATGGGCAAACTATGAAACAGAGAGAGTGTATGTCATGATGCCAGACCATATAAGGACCTCATAATTCATTAAATAAATTGACTGATAGGTCAGTGAGAGAGACTTTGCAAATGAGTGCTTTCATTATAAGAGAAACAAGCAAGCATCTTTTCTTTTACAGTATATGTGCAAGTATAAAATTTTCAGCATCATTTTCCCCTGCATGCATTACCTAGTTACCTACTTTGAAATTTATAAGAAGTTTATATTTTTTCTTTCGCACTAGATTAGTCTTGTTATGACCTTTGGAATTTAACTGTCAAAAAGTCTTTAGCATCTTCTCCAAACACGGTGATTTCCCTGTTCACTCCCATCTCCAACTCATTGATAAAGCTGTTTATCAGCTTAAGCTGTTCCCAACTCTGATTCCTGGGGCAATCTATAACTCTTCTCCATCCTGAAGATCAGTCTTTGTGTCCAATTCTTTAGCCATTTTTCAACCCAGAAAATGAAAATTTAGTCCAGTCCCATGAAAACTTAGTTTCTTTAATGCCTTTGATATTGATGCTTTGATATAGACTAGTAGTATTTTAAAAGTATCTGTGTTGAAAAAGGAAGCTGGAGTATTTTGGACATCTTAACCACAGTACACAGATAAGAAAGGAAAAAAGAAAGCCTGCAGAATAATTCTGTGTGACACAAAGAGCTTCAGTATTCTTGATGCAGTGTAATATACAGCAAATTTGTATACTGACTTCTTTAACATCCACAATGCTTGCATGCCTATATTTGGATAATTTACTTCTGAAGGAAAAGGGAAGTCTGATTCTTGTTTCTTTAAAAAAAAAAAAAGTTTGTTTATGCTTTGAATATTTTGGCACTCTTCTTGTGCATAAACGTTTTCATATTTATGTGGATAACTTCAGATAGGATGGATGGTGGTGTTTAAGTAAAAAGAACCACATTTTTTGTCCTTTTATCATCTAGATAAGCGGCAGCTGGGCTAGTTAGTACAGACAGTGCTTTAGCAAACAGCTGGTTTTTATCTGAATGACAAAGGGTCAGGGTAGAGACCTTTTTTATTTAAAAAAAATTAATCTTGTTTCTCTTTTTATTTTAAGAGAATGGAGGAAAAAAGGAACTACAGGCAGTCTGTAGCATGGGAGGTTTTATTGCATTTTTACGAATATGATCATTTAGTATAGATCAGTGCTAGGATTCAGAGAACAAACTCTCTCTTTTCAGTCTAGAGAGAAGGATCAGGAGGATCTTAGCAGTCAGTCTCTACAAATACCTGATGGGAGTAATAAAGAAGTAATAAAAAAGACTAATCTAGACTCTTCTTAGGGCTGCCCAGTGCCAGGACAAGAGCAACAGGAACAAACCAAAATACGAGAAATTTTTTACACATAAGAAAGAAAAATTCTTCTTAGAGGTGAACAGTGGCACAACTTCCCTGGGAAGTTGAGGAGACTGTGATCTTGGGGGTATTCAAAACCCAGCTGGGCAGGGCACTGTGAAACCCACTCTTGCTGACCTTGCTTTTGGCAAGAGGTTGGGTTAGACAATCTCCAGTGGTTTCATCCACCCTCAGTAGGTCTGTGACTCTGAACTGGCACTCCAAGGAGTGCTCCAGCAGCTACTGATATGAGGACAGTTGCTGTGCAGATTTCTTTCCTTGCCAGGCCTTCAATGAAGTTAGGAATTCCTACAACCTTGTTTATATTACCCACTCTTTATCAGTTATCAAATCAAGTTATACCAGATAGCACAGAGACTGGCTAAGAGAAGGAACTAGAATGTGTAATTCAAGCTCTTTATTAGAAATGAATCAGGAAGAACAAGTCTATTTGAACTGCAATCTTCCTTTGGACTGTTGGACTGTTTGTCTTGCCCACAACAGTTTCCAAATTCTATTTTTTTTTTTCTTGCACAAACTTTCTGCTAACAATGTAAGGAAAAGGCCTTTTGGTTTTTTGTGAAAGCCAGTTGTCTAATTTTTGGCATTTTATAAAAGGCATTGTATCTTCTGTAAAGTATTATTGTAGCTGGCTGTCAATGCCTTTGTTTAAACCCATCTTTTTGAGATGCTAATTAGAAATGGAAAAAGTTTTGCTCATGGAAATTACAGAATATATGATTCACTTTACAAAACACAGCCATATAAATGCAACACTCCTGCCATTTCTTTTATTTACCCTGTACTTTACTGTATTACCAGGAGTGAATTTCTGTATATTTCTGAGATTCAGAACGATCTTCTTGTCAGTGTCTTTCTGAAAATCTCTTGAGATCTTTCTACAAATGAGTCTGAAAGTTGATGGCTTGTCACATGAAGAAGGGCTGTGTGATATGGCTCACTAAAAGCTGGACACTTGTTACATAAAGTCCTCAATATAGCACTGGGAGAATAAATCCCAAAGCAATTCGATATTTTCACACCTTATTTAAAGGCAGTGAAATGAAGGGTAGTTCATAATTTAGTACCTTTATCATGCAAGTTTAAGCTCTCAAGCAGTCTAATGTTGCTATGCTCTTTTTTCTATAAAGTGTTTCAGAAGTTAACATTTCTTTTCAAATTTGCCTCAGATTCCTTTATAAGAGTCTACAAATATTGTTTAATTTACTTTTCAGTAAAGCTGTCAGTTGTAATCTGCAGTTTAAAAAAACTAATAAAACAAATCCTCATTTCACAATTTAAACCTTATTGAGTCTAATTCACTTGCACTGCAAGTTTATTATTCTCCTGCAGCTTGATGTGCCTCCAATTGTAATTGTGTTGACCCTCCGATGCAGTAAATCTCCCCGGTGCTTATCAAACTGGGAGAGATAAGTCTACAATTTGGAACTTCATTAAATATCTCATTTATATTAAACAGATGATGGCTTTGAACAGAAATAATAGTTTTTGCAGAGTCTGCGACCTCCCAGTCGCGGTTTCCCCGACTGTACTGCGGCGTTTCACAACCCTCCACCCCCATGGCCCGGGCGTCGCGCCAGTGCCCGCGTGTCAGGAGTCGTCAGTCCGTGGGCTCACTTCAAAGCCTCTGCTGGGGAGAGTGGGGCAGAGTGCTTCATAGCCCTTAAAGCAGATTCTTTAATCTCTTTCATAGCATACATTTCTTAGTCGTCTGGGGACTGTGGGTGAAGTGATTAATAATAGGCAGCTGTTTCAAAAAGAAAAAACAACTAACAAACATGTTGCTTGTTATTGTAATTCCTGAAAGTATGAACTACTCCCCTTGTGCTCGTCTGGAGATCAATACTTGGAATAAGCATTCCCAGTGGCTTCAAATAGTTTGCAACATACTCAGTGTCTTTCAGTATCTGGTCCCCACTTTATTTCAATACGTATGAAATAAATGCTGTGGCATCTGTGTAAGGACATTGTTTTAAGGATTTACTATATGCTTCAATATGAAGAGGCGTGTTGGTGAGAAGAGCTAATGCTTTGATATCTGAGTTCATACTACTTTTCTACAAAATGTATCTATTTTTTAATAGTTGTTTACTTTTTAATAGAGCTGAATTCAGCTCATGATGTTCAGGTGAATTGGTTTAATGGTCTTGGCAAAGCACCTTGATAGCATTACTGAGAGACCAGCACTGTGCTGGAACCCAGGTGAACCAAGAGCTTTAAGGGCAGCAGGAAGGCTGGATGGTGTGAGGATTGGGTCGTCGTGTGGGGTGTCTCTTATCTCTGCAGGGAGCAACTGGACCCTGCTAAATTGGGCATCCACAGTGACCTGTGAGTGCACAGGTACTCATTCTCCTCATTCCCGGGGGGCTGTGCTGACAGCAGAGCTGCCTGTGGCTGATGGGGTGGGTAAATCCAGCTAGATGGTACCAAATTATTTTCTTCACCTCTCATGGGTGCTGCTTTCCCTGGAGCTCCGATTCTCTGGGGCTTGCCAAGGAGAACTTGACTTTTTCCTGTCTTTTTGAAAAATCTGAGAGGCAAGTGTAGGAAAACAAGGGATGACTATCTTCTGCAAGCAAAGGCTGGGCTGGGAAGACACTCAGGGCAGTCTGCTGAAGGAGAGTTGGGGTGGGGTGGGCAGGTGGCTGTATATGCAGTTTGCTCTCCTGTGCAGGTGGCCAAGCAGCCTGTCTCCATCACTTCTACCACATACTTCATCTGTCTAGTGATGCCCTGGAGACTCTGGCTGCAGCTGTGGTGGGCAGAGACCTGGCAGCTGCAGGAGTTTGAGGGCTGGAGTGGAGGTCACCCCAAATCTTGCCAGTTCTGGTTTTTGTGTCTGCCTGGATGCTGCAGCAATCGTTCAGGCTGAATGAAGCATGCAAGAACTCTTTACTCTGCAGTCAGGAAAGGCAGAGCAAAGAACTCAAATTAAAAATATAATTACGGTGAAGTCTGACAACTTTTGTGTTTTTTTCTTTTGTTCCTAACTACAAAACTTTGGAGTATGATGATTGCATTTGAAAGCAAGTTGCACCACTGTGGCAGCAGCATCCAATTCCAAATGAGAGTTCCTGTTCCGTGCTCTTGATAAGGGTCGTCTTGTGCTTAGCTGTCAGTGTGGGGAAGATGGCCCAGCTGTCTGCTGATGGTATTGAAAACAGCCCAACTGTCTGTTTAAGAAATTATCCAACAAAGAGACACCAAAATGGAATGGGTTTTTTTCACCAATTTTCTGCTGAAGGATTTGAAATTTGACAGGGCACCATGGGGGGTGCAGTGTAAAGGGGTTAGAAAGTTGGTCATTAGGCAGAGCTGTCATTGCAAATTATCTCTGTCCAGGATGAGAAGTTCTAGCTTATTTGGTGCTCAGACAGCTCTAGGCCTTAGGCAATTTGTTACAGTTCCCCCATGTGGTTAAGGGGACCCCAGGCGCTAATTTTCCCCTCTCTTTGCAGTTGGAATCACCTGGGAGCCCCTCTGGGCCAGAGCTGCCCATAGAGACTCTGCTGGATGACCGGGAGCGGAGGATTTCCCACTCCCTCTACGGCGGGATCGAGGGTCTCAGCGAGTCGCCCACAAAGAACGTGGCATTGAGCAGGATAATGGGTGAGTCAAAGCAGCTCTGCTAAGCAGGGCATGTTTTTATTTCTCTCTGTGATTCACTGAAGGGTGATTAATGTGTTACATGGGAATTGGGGAACATGGAGGTTGCATTGACCAACTTAAAATGTGCCTTAAAATTGTTCCATGTAAGCCTTCTGGATAGTTAATGTGAGGAAGAAAGTAAAGTGGGATTCTGAAGTGAATTTTGTATCCTGTGACAGGTCACAGAATGAATAATAGCAGCATTTAACATGGTCTTTCAATGTCTGATTTGGGACAATTAATTATTGGTTGGTCTAGCCTCTATGTTGCATCAAAGGCAGTGGCACATGCAAATTCATAATTTTTTTTAGCATTTCTTCTCCTCTGTTTCAGTCTTACTAAAATACAAAAATAAATAAGGCAATCTTGCATCCATTTATGCTTATTAGGGGACTTTTTAATTTATTTGAATTTTTGCTTTGCAGGACATCAGTTTAAAAGCCTCATAACTAATTTTAAGCATCCCTTGTGTAGATTCTGTGCCCTACCATCTGCATGGTCCCAGTGGATAATGAGGTTATTAGCAGTTGCTCTGCAGCAATTCAACTTCTGATGTACAGAGCTAGTTAATGAAGACTTGCCTTGCCACAGGAGTGGTTGGATTTACTGACTAGGATGGGATTAGTTTGAAAGGATTTTCAAGTTTAAACACAAAAAGCAGCTTGACGAAAATAACACCTGACAGAAGATGTGACAATTGCTCGCTTGAGTTGCAAGTTTTAAAAAGACGACATGGCTATTAAATATAGGATTTTTTTTTAGTGTATCACATACACAGAATGTATTAGAAGATGCTACTATAAACTTGATATGAAGTAAGGCTTAACATAGTTTTCAATTGCTTTAGATTAGTTTTCAGCCTTAGAAAATTAGTCTACCACTTAGGCTTTTTCAGTCAACAGTTTGTGTATATTTTTCACCCTGTTTTGGGTTGGTGGGGTTTTTTTTCCCTGTTTTCTTTATAAAATAATTTTTTATATTTTGGGGTTTGCATTTTCTTTGTCGTAGCAGATTAGGACTGTTGTTAAACTCTCTGAAAATCCACAAGTTTGCTCTTTAGGGTATTTCTTCCATTAAGTCTTTTGTCCTTTTTTGTGCATTTGGGCAGTAGTAATTAGAAACAAATCATATTCCGTTCTATTGCATTTCATTTTGTGCAGTTTGGAAGAAAAAATGTGCACATGAAAATCAAGGCAGTGTGAAACCTTGTCACCCAAAGCCATATGCTCTTAAAGAGGACAATTGAGAAAAAAGTGTATTTCTTTGTCAACAAATTTAAGGAGTGATAAAATAATTTGAAGTCTTTAGCACTGCTCTCCCAAGGAAAGAACAAATTCTTGTGGTGTCAAGGCTTTAGATAAAACATTTGCAAAGCACTGCCTTCTGCTTTTTCCATTAGTGGTGCAGAGGATTTATACATAGAGCTCATATAAGTGTTAACAAATTATCACTTAAACACCTTGTCCATTGATAGGAGAAGGAACCCTGAGAGAGTCTTGGTGCACATGTGCCAGCAATGCAGTTTACTCTGACATCAGAGGAGCACAAGACTTGCCATGGCAAATTGAACTAGTTGTTCATCAGTCTGGTATCATCCCTTTAGCAGTAGCCAGTAACTGGTGTTTAAACTACTACAAAAAAAACATCTTTCCAAAGCTCTTGACAGGTAATACTTTTAGATACCTTTGCCTTGTATACATAGGCAGAAAAAAACCCCATCCTTCATTTTCTAAGTTTCTTATAACCTGAAGTTAATGTTTTGATTTTCTGTGAATCATCATTTTTTCTGAATTGTTTTCAGGGACCAGGAACTATGTAGAAAATTGGTTGGTTGTGACCTAAATCCATTGAATCTTTAGTGGAAGCACTTGAGTGAAAAATCAAATTGTGCCCGAACCTCATAGTAAATGTGATCTAGTGGCATGTAACTAAAAACTGGTCTTTCCTGGATTGGACTGTTCCCAGCAGCTTCACAGACCTGTGATATTTAAACCCAGTTTTGAGGGAATGGTCAGTTTTCTAATAGACGATTTTTTCTGAATTAATCAGTATCACTAAATTAAAACTTTAGTGTTCATAACCTTTGGCATGCAAGTTTTCTTGCAGTGCCATACAACAGAGAGGTATTGCCTGTTGGGAGAGATAGGTACAGTGGTTTGTTTCAGAATAGCTAACATTTTTAAAACAGTCATTCATTATGCAGTTGAATCCCTGTCCTTTTTGGCATGGATAATGAGAAAAAAAGCAGGATTTTTTTTATTTTCCTGAGAATGTTTATGTGGTGTTACATGACTCTTCCCCTCTTGAAAATTGGCCTAAAAGTGAGGATTAGTCCTAAGAACAATCTGGCTGAAGAACACTGGAGGTCTGTACCTTCCCACACTGGTCCTGCCCATGAAAACAAGCCCAAAGGAGGGCTTCATGCAATGCTGGTTCCCTTGAGTGCTCTCCCCATATCAAGAAGCCCTCTGTGGGCTCTCTGAATCATCTGATGTCTTTTGATTTATCCCTCAGTGGATTTAACTATGTAAACTTTTAGTACTCAGTACTTTTTAGTGAGGAGATGACTCTTTGTTTTCATGGTTGAAGGAGCAGGTCTTTCTGCTGCTTTTGCTCTTGGATGGATTTGAGTTTTTTTCCTTCCTAAGTTAGCCTATTCAAAAGTAGCAATGTCAAAGTCTGAAAAATGCCTGCTTGTTCTAGTAATTGCTTAAAGTTGGAACAAAGATTTTAAGAGTGTTTTGTTTCTTTTAAATACCATTAATGTAATTTCAGGAAAGGTATTTAAGACAATTTCCTTACTCTTTCATAACTGACAAGCAAGAACAGGCTGTCAGATCCTTGCTGTGAGAGTGGGAATAAAATACCAATTTTAGGATGTGATTTAAATTATGTAAAATAATGATTGCTTACTGCAATAAGGCTACATGAATCTTTTCATGTTTCTGATGATTCTCATTTTGATCTACTTTTCTAGGTGGTTATTGCTATTATAGATTTTCTTATGCTTTTTCATTTGATAATATTTCACTGAAAACTTCTGATGGAGAAAAGATACAACTTCCTGTATTCAGGGAATATTTTTGATTTGGAGGAGGTGGGATTTTTTATTTATACAATTTAGGTCATCTCTTTTAAGAATTAAATGGCTGTAATAAACCCTTATGTTTATTCTAATATTTCCAGGGTGTGTGTTGTTAGCACATTCAGAATAACAGCTGTGTTATACTGGTTTGCTTGGCTCTATAATTAAAAATTCAAGTCTTCTTCTGACATACCATTCTTGAATATCATGCATTGTGCTCCTGAGTTTTGCAATACACAAATACATAGCTGCTGTCTATATAAATTATTCTTATTCAACAAACAGTTTAGTACAAAGTCCTCTTTCATCTCTTTCTTCTAGATGCTGATATTTTTTTTATGAATGTGATGGGTTTTGTTGCTAATGGTAACTAAACAGAAGTTATTTATCCGTGGGTACACAGAATAACAATCTCTTGTCCTGAATCTGCTTTTCATCCTGAAGGATCCCCCAGAACTTTGTAAAATTTGACGCTTCCTACACAACAGGAAATACTTTATTCTCTACATAAATAATTGCTATCTTAAGGATGGAATCAGGAGGAAGCACTACTGACAAAAATTTAGCTAGAGATGTAGAATGTGTGTGTCAGTGAAATGAAAATAACCCTTTACAATCTGAATGTGGTTCCTGGGCCAGGAATCTCATCAGAATGTGGTGCTCTTCTGCAAGAGTTGACAGATCTGAGCACTTTCTTGAAATCCAAGGCCTGGATACAGTGGAGAAATTTTTGTTGTTAGTCATTCTCCAGGCATTCGTTGTACTATTGGTCTGAATCCCACAGTATCATGAGTCACTCATAAAGTAATGATGTAAATAATAAATAAATTAAATAAAGTAAACATGCTCATGAGTCACTCATAAAGTAATACTGGGTTTTGAACATATGGTGAGAGTGTTCAACAGATTTTGTAGACCGTCCTTTAAAGAGAAAGCAATAGCAAAAGCACAAGGACCAAGCCAGAGAGAGTTCCATGACAATGCAGTGTCAATATGGGAGCCAAGTTATCCCAGCAAACATATTAACCGAACTTCTGGGAATTTCAAGATTTAAAAGGACCTGGAGCAGTTTAGTTCCTCATGAGTAAGCCTGTTATTCTGTACTGTATATGCTTAGGGTTTTTTGGAGTGCTTTATGTTGGTGGTTTAATTCAGATCCAAACTATTTTCTGGTGTATTATAGGTGTATAAAAGGTTTGAAGTCATGCTGCTTGGCATATTTTTCCTTGTAGGATGAAAATGCTCATAGACCTGGAGACCAAACATTTGGTACTGGAGCTCTGAGACTTCTTTTTCTGCACAGACAGATGGGAACCCTCATGTTGGAACCCAGGGTTCTGAGAATTTCAGCCTGTCAGTGCTGAGAGGCAGTGATCCTCAGAAGTACGCTGTATTTGATCCAAAACCCTGGGAAAGGCTCCCTAAATTGTGTGATAACACTGAGGTTGTTGCTGTGTAATTAAAACTTGTATCACTGGGTGGAATATGTAGAGATGTAGAAAAATAGGTTTAGGGGATATAGGTAATAATAGGTTACAATATGGAGGAATTTGGATGTGGATCTTCTTCTTCTCCTGTTCTCTTTTCTCCTTCTTCTTCACAAATCTAGGATTTCTGCCATTGGGTTAAAACTCCTGCACTGCAGGACATGAAAAGTTAGTAATTGGGTTGTAAGTAAAAACATTTCATATTGGTATTTCAAAATTGGTTAATTTAGACTTTAAAAAGCCTTGGAAGTTAGAACTCATGGCCATTTTCCACCTTGTCACCTAAGAGGCACATCCCGTGCAGCTGTATTATAGATAAGATATAATAAACAGCTTAGTCCAAACAAGAATTCTCAGTCTTCTGCATTTTAATTCAAACTCTGAGTAAAAGAACTCACAGAACAGCAAAAAGAGAAAACCAAAAAATGGGAAAATTAATACCCTCCTTACCCAATAGTTTGGTGTGGTCCTCAGGCTGTGCTTCTTTAGATTGGTAACTTGTCCAGGAAATTCGAGCATCATTGTCTGAGATGAGAAACACTTAAAATGGAGAACATTTTACCTTGCTTAGTACAGTGTCCAAAATAATTTATGTTATTACAGATTACCTCACTGAAGTTGAATTAATATATGCAAAACTGGACTTGAAGTGTAGTCAGAGTCTAAATTTCACAGAGTCTAAATAGCACTTTTCTAGCCTGAGGGAAAATTGTTTTCTTGAAGAGGTTTGTAGACAGGTCGAGCAATGCCTTAGATTTGTAGATCAGTCAAATATACTGAAGATGACTAGGTTTGAAGTTTCTTTGATGTTTCTTTGTAAGGTTTCTCACAACACTTGCTGACTTAATTCTCCAGGGGTATTTTCTGTCCACTTCAGCCGAGTTCTCGACAAAGGATGTATTGAGTCCAGCACTGAGGTTTGTCCAACCATCTGCTGGAGGTGAAGCCTTTTCACCTGTTTTTAGCTTCGTCTGGAATGAAAAGCATAGGCACGTCAGATGGGTTTTCTCCTAAATTCCAAAGCAACTATTAAAATGTCAGTCTTCACCCTTGTCAGATATAAAGAAGGGTAGTGAAAAGTTAAAAGTGTTACTGAATTACTGTAGCCTCTCAAATGGGAAGTTCAATCTGCCGAATGCCATAAGGTTATACCTTTTCACAATCAATTCTTTGGAGACGTTATTAAGTACAGAGTTAACAGTCTTGTAGGCATTATGTTTGGAAAGAAGTACATTACCAGGCTAAACATTAACCTGTCCATCAAAGGAACTATTGCTGGGCAGAATCAGCTGTTATGCAAACTACATACATTCATTTCAGTTTGACAGTGATGAGATGTTCACTCTGCAGTACCTTTTTCTTCCAGCCACTTTCTCAGCCTTCTTTAATGATCCCTTTTGAAGCCAGTTCTCCCCTCTTTGGAAAGATGTACAGTGTGTATTATCTGGTGCAGTGAGAATTTTATCTAGCTCTTTACACATAGGGGTTTGTTTGTTTGTTTTTTAATAATTGCATACAAAGGTAGTGATGGTGACTGAAACCTTTCCAGAAAAGAGGAAAAAATTATTTTCCCCTTATTCTTCACATTTTTTACATATCTGTAGTGAAAGTAAAGTGTGGAAATAATTGATGTGTCCATGAAAGCAGTTTAAGTCATGTATCACAAAACTTCTATTTCCATTCCTCTGTCTGGCGCATCATAGTTTTAGAATAATTTGCAGTTCCTTGTCACATTAATGGCTGATTAGGCTAGTGTGTTTCTTCTCATGAGATGTGGCAATTTTACTAATTGTTTTAGTAAGACCATATCATCTTTTAACTTATACTCTCACAAATTTACTTGACGAAGTCTGCCACTGAACAGACTAATGTTGAATCTTTATTATGTCCCTATCATGTATGTGATGGTTCTGGTTTAAGTGTTTTAACAGAAGTGTTAAAATGTATTTGAATTTGTTGATAATAGAATTCGGTATTTTTTTCCCCATATTTTGCATGTGTCCACTTTCCAGCATCACTTAAACAATTTCTCATTTCATGAGGGCCAGACTGATCAGGAAGAGTGATGGTCTCTGTTAGTCCTTGTGGAACTCATTCTTTGTTTCTACCAAATAATGTGATACAAGAGGAGATACTATCTTCTGGGGGAGGTGCTTTTCAGCAGTTCCTCAGCCAGGACTTTAGACTATGGGCACAGATAGAAAGATGGGAGGTTCCCTCTGAACATCAGGAAACACTTTTTCAGTGTGAAGGTGACCACGCACTGGCACAGAGTGCCCAGGGAGGTGGTGCAGAAGAAATACTCCAAAGCAATTTGGGGTCCTGGGCCTACATAGCTGTAGGTGTCTCTACTTGAGTGGAAAGGGTTGGACCAGAAGAGAGGTCCCTTCCAAACCTCAACCCTTCTGTGACCCTAAGGTCTCTCAGTAGGCCACAGAAACAACTGGTATGCATCACTTTTCAGACTCTGCACAGGAAGATGTGTACAAAGTGAGACATAGTTAATTTTATTATCTGCATTGTGTCACTCTTATCAGTAGCACTACAGTTTAACATAACCTTTTATCAGCTGTGATTATATATTTTTCAAGGCACTCTTTGCACTCTGCCTGCTGTTACTTAGTTTGGGTTTTTTTCTCCCTTTTGTTCAGGTAAATATCAGCTGTCTCCAACAGTGAACATGCCCCAGGATGACACTGTCATTATTGAAGATGACAGGATGTCGGTCCTTCCTCCTCATCTCTCTGACCAGTCATCATCCAGTTCCCATGATGATGTTGGGTTTGGCACTGTTGATACTGGCGGATGGGCTAAAGCTGCAATTAATGAGTCAACGGACTGGTAAGAGCATGGTTTAGTGGAAGGGAAAAAGAGAGAGCTGTAGTTGCATCTTTTCCTTTAGTTAGTTTTTTGGCTACTGCTAATATTAATTCTTTTTTGTCACATTTGGATTTTACTATTTTCAGACTGGTAATTGTCCCTGTTTCAGGGAGGAAGTCTGTACAAATACTTCTGGTTGCAGTTTTGTGCGTATTTGTGGAAATATTTAAGGTATACTTGTGGAAATATTACTTAGACAATATATAGATATGTTATTTTGATGATTTAATTTTAATTGCCAACTGACCTAGCTTTTGCAAAAAAAACTTTGCTAAATTTAAACACTTGAGTTTATGAAAGATGAAAGACTGCTTGGAAATTGTAATTTATAAACCTCACTGTAAATATTTCAAAGTCTATAAAACAAAGATTTTATTTTTATATTCCATTGTACATCTAGGAGCATCTCAATACTTCTGTACACGTCCTTACTTTTCCGAATAATGTACAGATCTTTTAAATCTACTTAGAGGTCAAAGCAGCTCTTTGTTTTCCCTCAGTGTTAAGGCTTGTGCAAAAAGAACTAGGTAAGATTTTTTCATGTGTGTGAAGAAATACTGTTCACATTGTCAGATGATTTGCAAAGACAATGTACTGTAATAGCTCTCCATTTAAATATATGGAAAGTTACAGTTCCACATTTAAAACTATGGAAAGTAACTTTATATGTTTAATCCATAGTAAAAATAATTTTTGTGAGTCTTAGGCTGACTCTCTGATCACTTTAACACATTTTAACATAGGAGTCTTAATGAGAAATGCATTGAGCTCCATTATTGACTTGCTTAAGTTCCTGGCAAAGAAATACTGTTTATTGCTCAGTTAGTACAATTAATACAGATCTAAGATTTCATTTACAAGTCCTGTAATTATCTATAGTAATAGCAAAATAAAAGCCCACCTCTGTACGCTGCCACTTCTTGAAGCTAGATAATTACCACAAATGGTGTGAAGTACATGAATTTTCTTATTTTTCTTGTCTCTTAAGCCTGTTATGAATGTATCAGCAATATCTTAATAAAACAGCAATAGCACCTGCCAGCTGATATGCACCTGTCAGCTTCTTTGCTTTAAACTAGTTTATTCATCTTATATCCAGGAATTGAGTTCTGTATTTTAAGCACTGTTTTAATGATTGTATAAAAACGTAATTTTTTCATCCTCCTTTACTTTTTTTTTGATGTTACAGTTCTTCTTAGGGACAAGTCATACCTGTAATCTGGGCCTGTGAAAAGTCCATTTGTCTTCTGTAAAAGCTTTTAGAGATGAGAATCTGAGACATTTAAATAGAATAGTCCTCAGGCCTGCACATAATAGCTTATTTCTGAGGGAGTATTTTTAGCTGAATATGAGCAAAATCCTGTAAAAGTCCATTTGAAATCTGCAGATGCTTTTACAGTGACTTCTGCAGCGTGTCTTGCTATTCATACACTTTGTAAATGAAGTAACAGTAACAAAAACAGGGATTAGATATTGTGGAACTGATCACACTCAAAAAACTTGTAAATGTTTGTGTGAGACACTGTAAAGGTCTTCAGATACAATGGCACTTAAAAGAGTTAGATCAGTGTCGTGCTTTACTATCTAATGTATTCTATTGGTAAAAAGAAGTAAATAGCAGTAGAATTAGATTGTTGCATTAATTTCCTGTTGCTAATGGATGAAGGAAGACTTGTAAAACGAAGGTGCATTGTATGATTTTGCTGGAAGGCACAAAGGGTAAAACTAAGAATATAGATGAAGGGTTATCCAAACAAGAATGGCAGCTGTTCTGAATCACAGAAGAAAATGTAAGCTTTTTCAGCCTCACAATATCTCCCTAATCCTTGATGAAAATGTTATGAAAACAACGGGGCAATAAGACAGGATTAATAAATGGAATTTTAATAACATTGAGGGTCATAAGACGGTTACATTCTTTTAAGGATCAGCTGTCATTCCAGAAATCTTATTTGTTAAGTATTCTAGAATATAGTAAATTGCATTTGGCATTGCTTAATGACTTGCACTAAATTCACCTTCTGTCTTTTATTGATGTAGCTGAAAAATATTAAAATGAGGCATTTTTAGGGGCATTAGTTCCTCCTCTGTGATCATTGGCTTTTGCAGTTGTGGCTCTTCACAGGGACTTTTGAATACTCATAGACAATGTACATGCATTCAGACTCCTGTGATCCACTCCTCCCTTAATTACTAAAACATGCTTATGGGTCATTAATAATAGAAGTAAAACAGGACATGAAAATAGAGAACTCTACATAAGGCTCATATAAAGGTGCTAAGTAGCACCTTTAGTGTGTAGGATACTATGCAAACATGGAATAACAGTTCCCTTAATAAGTATATGTGGAAGGGAGGTGTGACAAGGGCAGAGCAGGGATGCAGAAAGAAAGTCTTTAAAAGGGTGTCAGTGGAAACACTGGGTTCCAACCTTCCAAATTCCCAGTTGCTAATGCCATGTCCAGACCCGACTGCTCTCTCTGGGACCTGTGGTGTCCTTTTCAAGTTATATTTGATATTGGAGTTTTAGTCTGCTCTTAAGACTTCAAGTTCAATATATAAGTGTGTGCTATGTTTACATGGAAATGATATTCTGCTCTACTAAAAGTTTTATGTAGGTAGATCAAAGCAAGCTCATATGAAAAAAGAAGCATACAGCCAAAACAAATAATTTTATAAGTTCACCTTTTTTGAAGAAAGTGTCACAGGATACATTTTGTTCGGCAAGATGAAGCCAATCATTTTAACAAACATGAGCCTGTGCTAACAGATGTTGCTGGAAAAAAAAATTCTCACTTAGTAAAACTACATTTTTCTGGCCTTCAGAGACAGGGCTGACTAGCAGGGAGCCAAAAACTTCTGTGTGGCCTTGGGAAAGTCAGTTATGATCTGATTATGAAAGGTGTTGAAACCCTGTAAGTTCAGTTTGAGTCACTTTGGAGGACGTTTTCAGATTTAGGTGGTTCTTATTCATCTACTGCAGTGTTGCACTGCTATAAATGCTAGAAGTATATATTGGCCTTGTCTGTTTTATCTTTCTATCATGTGGACATAATTTTTTCACTGTTTTGTGGGAGCGAATGTTAGGACTAAACAGTTATTTTTGAGTTTGGTCTCTGATTCATCAGAGCTTTTAAGCATATGCTTCAGAACATTGCTAAATTGCACAGGCATCTCTGAAATAGTTGCAGTAATTAAATGTAAAACATTATGAGCCTGAGCCAGAAATATTAAAGTCAAAAGGCACTTGACATTGGCTTTATTCACATAAGCTCTGATCCTGCTCACACTGAAGTATTATATGCTTGTCACAAGCCCGTATCTTATTATTTGTAAATCTGCCATTACTAGACTGAATTTCTTATTGGCTGCCTGGTAATGAGGATAGTGATTTTCATCCTTTATAGTACTTCATACCTTTGGACACTTTGCCTTACCTCTTTTCACTGTTTTACCTAATACCCAGGTGTTTTGTGATCAAAGGTACTCCTGTAAATTATAGTACATGGCATACATAAACACATGAGTGTTACAGAATTTAAAAATATAAGTTGTTTGTTGCAGAAATTCGCTATTTGCCTTTTTCTCACTGGGAATTTGCTATTTGCCTTTTTCTCACCCCTTACAGTAAAAATAATTCTTTTGAAACATGGTACTAAACAGTAAGATGTATGAACACAGTATTTTGAATGGCATTTAGAGATCTATTTAGAGATCTCAGTGATGAAGTATTTAGCTTTTTTTATCTTGAAGTACAGCAACAATTAAAGAGGGGATTTTGAGGGATAGTTTTCCTATAGGATAGATAACAATGGTGGAAAACACTGATTTTTTCAGTACTTTTTGCTTTTGATTTCTTTTTGTGCCAGCTGAACTAGAGATCTACATACTATCCCCTTTTCTAGGAGCTGGAAGATCTTTTTGTGAATTTCCTTTCATACTGTTTATTAGCAGTAAGCAATCTTGCCTTTTTTTAAAAAAGTTTTTAGCTTGCACCAAATTTTGCCTGCATTCTTGCACTCATGATTGTGCCAGTGTTTGAGCATCATTAATAAATTATCTTCATCATGTTTCTGAGGCAGCTCACTGAAAACCTGACTCACTCAGCTGGGGTCACTTTGGAAACCTAAAGTGAAGAAACAAAAACCCAGTATAGTTCCCCCCATTTCTGAATCAGTGGTGAATCCATTGTGGCAAATACTTGTTCTGTGGGGAAGCAATGAGTAAAAATATGGTTGTTTGTCATAGCCAGGTTAAAAGCAAGAGAAGCTGTGAAAAATCTACAAGAAATTTCACATATGGAGAGAAATTTTAATGCAAAGTTTTTAAATGAAGAAGTTTAAAAGTCTGTGGGCTTCAGGCAAGGACAGTTTCTATTTATGCTTTACTAAAAATATTTTCTGATAAAAAAAAAAAACAGATAACTTTTTATCAATAGAATAAATTTGTTTCTCAGGAAGAAAAAAGAACTGTTTTATTCTCCCTCAAATTATTCCTGTGTTGGATTTTATGTTCTGATAGAATATGTATAGTGCACCAGATATGTATATCTTTCATTAAAGCTATAAGTGAAATTCTTGATACCTTTTAACTAGAATTGGTTAATGCAGTAAAACAAATCCATTGTGTGTGTAACTGAATACTTGCAGTGGTGTATTTAAAACTGTGCACTTTATCGTTGGTAGAAGTCACGTGCTAAATAAATGATTTTCTCTGAAGAGTGAAAGGTTGCGTGATCTTGATAAATGTTCGCATGATTTTTTTCCCTTCCTACAGCACTCTTAGTCCAGATGTTGATCCAGTGCTTGCCTTCCAGCGAGAGGGTTTTGGACGCCAGAGCATGTCAGAAAAGCGTACAAAGCAATTTTCAGATGCCAGTCAGTTGGAGTTTGTTAAAACACGAAAATCCAAAAGCATGGATCTAGGTAGTGAGTGATGTTTTTTCAATTGTTTTTTATTTGAACCTGATTTTCATGTTGTAAGTATATAGATTTTGTAATTCCAAACACATTGTGTATATGCAGTACTACTGCACATAATGTCTACTTGTGGGTAGTAAAGTACTAACTTGAATGGCCAAGTGGCCTGGATGTTGTTTGTTATTTGTAAATGTCCATACATTCAAATATCATAGCCCTCTGGATATATGGTTTTACCTAAATATAGTAAACAGTATTTATTAAAATGGAGGTGAAAAATGCCAATCCATATAGAAGAACTGTGTAAAACTGTACCACGCTGTGGTTCTGGGTAGCCGGGTTTATTTTCAGTCCATGATTATAATGCAGTTAGCCTTAAAGGTCTTCGTAGTCTATTTTGTAGATGAATTCAGAATTAGAAAATGGGACTAGTCTGACATCTGTTTGAGACCCAAGTTTTAATATTTATATCAGAAGCTGTATAAAGTAGCAGCGGCTAAGACAGGCAATCAACTATGATCATTCTAACTCATAAACCAATTGAGACTAAGTAATTGCTAACAAGCCTGTCAATTTTTCTGCCATTGAATTTAGATTCTGAAGTGCACTCTAGTAACCTCAAACAGTGAGTTTTGATAATTTAAACACACAGAATTCCCTACTCAGAATAATAAAATATAGTGCAATTCAATTCCCTCCTTTACAATAGTTGTGAATGTCTTGCCTACAATCCCTAATTCACAAACTTCCTCAGGGTACAGTCAGGTTGGAGGTATTGACTTGCCTTGACTAGTTGCCGTGTGCTAACGTGTCAATAACATACTGTACCTGCCTGTGATGTGAACATGACTGACACTGCATGAAGGTTACTAGTTTGCTGCCATTTCTACCCAGAATGTTTGCTTATTCTTGCAGTTTATTTGCATGAAGTAGGACATTTCTAAGGTCCCCTAACTTGAAAATACGCAAACCAGAAGGAATGTTGAGTGCATGTGGGGCATGGGCACTAACTGGGCTAACCGTTATGCATTTACCTTTTAACAGTAGCTGACGAGACTAAGCTCAGTACAATGGATGACCAGAAAACAGGTAAGAATTGACAGTAAGGCTGTTGCTATAGAAACCTTGGTCAAAGCAGCTTACCACAATTACAGAACTGCCAGTCAAATTGCATGAAAACATGAATATTCCAGTACTTGCATGGCTGCTTTCTATTGTGAATAATCAAGTTACACAGAAAAATAAAATTTTCTACAGAGTTAGGTATCTGGGGTGGTATATTCAGCCAGGTCATGCATGTGATTGTAGGCAGACACCTGTTTCTACACTTTAAACTCATAAATATTCAGAGTTGTTTGGGGTTTTTTTGTCCTTTCAAAAAAAATCTTGGAAAATCTCCTCCTAGCTTCAAACTGTAGCGCACAGAGAGGTGATTTAGAAGAGTCGAGTGTTTGGCTATTACAGTGCTAACATGGTGCTTGAAAATAATTATTTTAATTAGAAAACCGCTGCCTTTGCCTTAGGTGGTCATCAGATACATGTTGCGCATTGAGTTGAAGATTATTTGTGCAAGTTGATTTGCCTTTGGAGCTGAAACATGAGCATTGTAACAGAACAAAAGAATACGTAAATAGAATCTTTTCCACATACCATTCATTGTAATGTTTCACAAAATGATAATGAGAAATAGCTTTCAAGGCATATTTTTTTATTAGTAATTAAAATAATGCACCGACTGCAATTATGAACCTTTATGATTTATTAATAAAAGTTAGCTTTTGACCTATGGAATGCTATTTTAATTAGGCTAGATCCAGAGGACACCATAACATTACTTAGCTCTAATTAGGAACAATTCACCTTTTTAACCTGAAAATATTATTTATTTTAGCATGATTTGAGGAGTAGTGCATTCCATACAGAATTTACATTTACTGATTCACTACTGCATCTCTTTTTAACTGGACTTTATAGTATGAGTAGGAATACTGAAAAGCTGTAAGTAATCAAGTGATAAAATTATAATTTTTATTTGAACAGATAAGTCTTCTAGCTTTTAAAATGTTGCAGTATATGGCTACAGACTTGCAGCTTTGCAAATTAAGACTGAGTAAACAAAATCAAAATGTATGAATGTTTTGAAGGATTAAAGCCATCGGAGTGTGAATGTATGAATGTATGAATTGTGTTAATGGTTGTGGTAATAGTTGGTGCTTAGGAACTGCCTTCACTCCTGAGCATTATTCACATAAAAACAAGTTAAAGACCAAACTCAAAATGATTGTAAATTACTTTTCATTTTCTTATTAACCTGCCTAGTTGAATGAGATGTGATTAGAATGGTGTAAAACCTTTGTGTTCTAAGGTTTAGGTTTTAAAAGTGCATAGTGGTTTTGGTGGTATCAGTAGAGGGTGGTATGAATTGAGTACAGTTTTTCTCTATGTGTAACACCTGGATTAAATTCCAAAAAAAGAGACAAATTGGACAACTTGGGTGAAAGAGCATGACCGTGCCATCTGGACTAGGCAGTTACATATTTTGTGCACAGCAAATGTGCTGGAAAATTTTTTCAATGGCTGGAAAAAAGGAAAACACTTTTTGCTGTACTTTTATTTTATTTACCTTGCGTGCTTTTAACCAGGTTTTGTATATAAGCACTGGATATCTCCCATTACTGAAGATGGATGTGACTGTTAAACAAACCACTTACTGTAGTTTGGCTTAAAAATTGTCTGGTTCTAAGAAAAAAAAAAGCTTCAAATGTGTGGTGAACTATGCTTTAATGAACTCTAGAAGCCAGAAAACTTCAACATATATTTACTTTAGAAAAGATAAAAACAAACTCTGTTACTGTCACAGTTGGATTTAATAGTATTGGCTGAAAAGGAGAGCACAGAACTCTCCAGACCTAGTTACAGTAATGGTTTTTAAATTATTTTTCTTTCTATAGTTCACTTGAAGTACCTAATCCTTGCAGTGTTTACAGTTCATCCTAGAGGTTAGAAGTATATTCAGTAGCAATTGAGCATGGCTCATTTATAGAGTCTCAGGCATACTATAGCTCTAGGTGGTTATTTTTCCATGTGCATGACATGAAAATGAAAAAGAAAAAAATCAAATAACCTTTATTTAAATTATTTATTGATTTATTTTCACACAACGCTCTTTAATTAAACTTTTATTAAATGGAATGAAAATGAAACTGATTTTGATGCACTTTCTTGCTTTATTCCTCCCCTGCCTTACCCAGATGATGTGTTAATCTCTTAGTGTCTGAACTGAACTAGAAATGGAAAAATGTATCAAATGGAATGGAGCAGATGTTACTAAGTAAATAGACTCACTGATAATGTCCTTCAAGAAAGTGTTTAAAAAGTAGACTTTATGCCTTTGCAAAACTGGTTTAATGAAATCCAGAGAAGTTTTTGGCATCAGTTGCAGGTAGCATTTGACTTGACAGCTCATAAAAATAATGTTTCAGAAAGAAAAAAAAAATTGTCATTTTAAATGATTTAAAAGAATGTGCTTATGAAAAATTTGCTTTATAAACTAAGATTAGTCACTGGATGAAGCATCATATATCCTTTGACACCATGTGCTTTTGCCTTTGCAAATTGCCCAAGTGGATTTTTGTCACTGTATAAATAATTACCATAGAGTGAGGTAAGTGGAGGCACAATGAGTTGTTAAACAGTGTCAGCACAAGGGAGAAACAAAGGAGATGGGATAGGGAGCAGCACACAGGCTTCAAGTGATGTCCATGTCTTCAATGTCTCGTTGGATCCTCTGTGCTGCGAGGTTATGTGTCTGTGCGTGGGAGAGCCGCTGCGTGCTGCCCACGCGCTCATGCACGAGCAGGGGGTGGCTGCATGGCTGGGTGGGCAAGGCTTGGCCCTTGTCCCCGAGGGCTGGCCAGCTGGGCACACAGGGAGTGTGTGCATGTGTGGTGGGCAGGGGCTGTGCTTGGCTTGTCACAAAGCCCTTGGGAGATGGATGGCGTGCTGAACGTGTGAGGAGGATGGTGGCGGTCACGGCAGGAGGACTGCTGGGGTACAGAGGGATGAATCTACCTCAAAGGATATTTGTTAAGAAAATCATTGGAAAGGGAGATTTTGATAAACTTCAAATTTTAAAAATGATAGAAGAATCCCTTTCATCCTTAGTCATATAAATATGCTTTAGGTAGATGTGTCTTTTCCTCTCCTTTTTTTTCTACTTTAAATTCTGGTGTCAAAATAGAAGTAGAGCTCATTCTGAGGAGATAACGCTTCTGATGATTACCACCAGTGCTGTAAAGGCTGGAAGAAAATGCTGACATTTTTGTATTTAGAAAACAGCGTTTTGATGTGACTCATAAATTTTAAACAGAATCAATTTTAAAGAAAGTTTGCTGTTTTTTACCAGGCTGTAAGTAAACAACTCACTTTCTGGCTGGTGAATTCTATTAATAAATTCTTAACACACTCAGTTTACAGGGACACATAACTGTATATTTTGAGAATAGTAGACTTGCTATGAAGTAGCCATAGAAGATAGTGAAGGTATTAAAATATGCATAGCTTTATGATCACACTGCTTAAATTGCTTGTGAAAGGAGATTACCCCATTTCAGATTCTGCAACCTGTTCACATTTGTGTTCATGGCCACCCAAGTTCAATAAATATTCTTATCATTTCTGTAATCCATTATTAGTTTTACAATACTCAACATTAGGTCATATCCCAGATGGGATATCCTTTGGGAAAACACAACTTACATAAATACAGTTCTCACAAAGGTCTGTATTGGGTGTCAGGAAATGGAACTTTTTCTTAATGTTCTTTATGAACACAAATGGGCACATAAATGCCATCTTTATAATTACTGTTTACAGAAAGAGCCATTCATTACAAAATTATGAAAAGATATATGAGCATTTCATTTGGAAGGTTGCAAAGCAGAATGTGGAATAAGGAAGTTTACAGTAAGTTGCCATGTAAGAGGACACCCGTTCCTTTTGTATATGAAATTGGAGCTGTCAAACAGCTGGTTTATATATGATTGTCCCATTTCCTCTTTTTTTCCTCCAAAATGTTGCATTCATTTTTTTTCTGTTTCATAGACAATTAAAAAAAAATACAATCTTGAAAAGTAAAAAGCAAAATGAAGTCTCATTTCTTTTGTACTGCAGGCATTAGTGGAGGAATAGCAGATTTTAACATGCACTAGAAAGTGGACAGTTTTAAAGGGCACTGTCTTCATTGGAGTGCTTTTACTCGGCAGAGAGAATGTAATGTAAAACCTTCGCCTTAGACTTCGGCCCATGTTCAGAAGTTTGGTGATTCCAGACTGCAGCTTGTTTGCACAGCTGGGAAGCCACCAACCCTCCCTGGTCCCAGCTGGCCCTGTGCTCTGCCCCCACCATGCTCATGAGCCTCAGCCCTCCAACAAGTACACACTGTGTGTGAGAGGGTGGCTTCTTCTAGGAGGAGGGAGTTCATGAAGATAAAATTTCTCATTTGTAGAGGTGCATTAATTTCTGACCAAGGGTCCAAGCAACAGGACTGTGGACTGCTGGGGGAACCAAACTGTAGGAGTTGTGTAGACCTGTGAGGGAAGATTTTTGGTTTGTTTCTGTTCACAAATTAGTCTTATCAGTAGGGCAGCTGAAGGGGAATGCTTTGATAGCTGCTGTTTGAATTTATTTGATCTGAGGGATTTCAGTTTAATGTAATTGCTCAGACTTTCAATAGCTGAATAGAAAGTGAAAGCATTCACTGCATTGCTCCATCTCATACCAAGGTAACAAATGACATGGAGAAAACTTGCCATGCTGCTATTCAGCATCTCTTCTGTGGGACACACAACGCCCTTTCCTACCCAATTCATACTGAATAGTTTTAGTAGTGCAGTAATAGCAGATTTCCCCAATTTAAGGTAACTTTACATACCTCACATAAAGAGCAGTGACAGATGCTGTCTCTCCTCTCTAACCTAATATCTACCAGAATAGGGATTATCTTCAGAACTTCATATTATTCTGAGATAAACACTTAAAAGAGGTAATTTTCCTTTATTACACCTTTATTCACACCTGTGCTTACTAATGCACTGTTCATAGGTTTGGTATTCCTGGGGGTTTAGGCCTTGGCTCTAGCTCTCAGTGATAGCTGGCTGTGAAATTTATTTGTCAGATAAGGATACTGATGTAAAGTGGGTAACGGCCCACCACCTGGGACTGCTGTGGTGCCACAAAAATTCTGTTTTGTGTTTGCTTTGGGTAGAGAAAAAGTGAGAATTTCATATTATAGGTGAGGGCTCTAGTCTCATAATTTCAGGAAATGTAGCCGTGATGATATTGTCCCACCTCATCTTGCTTTCCAGTCCCATGGAAAATGTAGCTAAGACTGTACTTGCACTTTCGAATAAGATCACTTCAAATAAATGTAGTGATTTTTTTTTTCCCCTGAAACATTCTTCCCAGTTTTAACTTTAGTATGAGACCTAATTGTGCAATTGTGAGGTGACTTGCAATGTGAATGTGTATCTAAGAACAAAGGCTATACATTTAGTCCACAAACCTGTGAAGGAAAGTCCAGTTGGAGAAAGGCTTTTGCAGAACACTGCCTGGGGCTTCCTTGGCACACCTCTGGACATGCTGCAGTGACAAGAGCTGCCCTCAGCCCCAGATGTAGTAGTGCCCAAACAGTCACTCCTTATGACTGCCAGGAGTGTGTTTATTTTCCAACTGGGTAACTGGTATTGCCCATTTTATTGGGTCCTTTGCACCGATTATTGTTAAGCAATTTCACAAAATCTGAGCAAGTCAGCTGATACTTCTCAGAAGCATTTAATTATGAAATTGTTAGCGGTTTGATGCAAGTCTTTAAAACTCAAACAAACAGCATGTTCCTTGAAGCCAGAGGTCAGACTACTTTGCAAGACTGTTACTCTAAACACAGTAGGACTCATGCCTGTAATCTGCTCTCTGTTCATCAGTTGCTAGTACAGATGAAATTTTCTGCTCAAACCAATAATAGTTAATAGTTTTGTTAGATGCCATTAGATGTGGATCTGTGCTGGTTTTATGAGCTAAGTTTTTAAAGCCCCATGATTTCTTTATCATTTAAATAGTGTAAAATAATAGTAATGGATGTTGGTCTCTCTTCACTGATTTGAAAAGCCAGACATTGCTAACATTGTCGGTTTCGTTGACTGTGACTTGACATACTCATTTGCTTCTGAGACCAACAAATCTGTGGAGAATTCCCTACAGATTATTGAGAGATGATGTGAATAATGTTAAGTGTGTCCCCAAAGACTTTCAGGATGGATATGCATAATCAAGCATGCTGTTCTCAATACTAATTCTAATTACTTTTTTCCCCCCCTTAAATCACTAAGGTTCCCCAACCAGAGATGTGGGGCCTTCATTAGGTCTGAAGAAATCCAGCTCGTTGGAAAGCCTGCAGACAGCCGTTGCTGAGGTGACTCTGAATGGTGACATTCCTTTCCACCGCCCGCGCCCACGAATTATCCGAGGACGAGGCTGCAACGAAAGCTTCAGAGCTGCCATAGACAAATCATATGATAAACCTGTAGCAGATGATGATGATGAAGGCATGGAAACTTGTAAGTAAACTATTGTTTTACATAATGAATGTTAATAGCGTAGGTTAATTCTATTAGAAAGTGATTAAAGTAGTAGAACATAATTTTAGAATTTTAAAAGAATAGAACTAACTTATTCAATATTTTTTAGGCTTTTTCACTTCATTTGCTTTAACAGATTGCCACACTCTGCAGCTTTTTTCCTTTCTAAAATAAGAGAATAAGATTATTGGGAATGTGTTTACTTAAATTACTGTGAAAATTTTCTGTAAGATGGCTAATTAATGTACTAATGTAAACTAGAGAAAAAAATTTAGGCAGAAAGACAAACCCACTAAATTTATGTTACAAAAATATATGCATCTAACTTTGAAAAAATACATTTGTAGTGTTGGGGGGACAAAAAGAAATCACTGTCCTTTAATTAGAGTGAGTGAGGCTGGCAGATCTAATAAAATGTAAAGTTAATGATCAGCTATTACCCACCCTAATGGGCATTCATTTACATTTTCAGTTCTTTAACCCGAAGTATGACCCAACATGTGGAGAATGTCATTAACATAAAAGAATCACTTCAAAGCTAACCTTATCATTATTGAACTATGTAAGAATGGGCTGGTAAAATGACAACTCATATTGAATGAAAATAGTATGAATGGTAAATTACCTCAATCAGGGGTTGTATTAAAATCATTGAATTTTTAACCTTCATGTTGTACTACTTTCAACTTGTCACACACACCAGCAGAATTTTTTTTTAATCAACCTGCAGCTAGTTAGAAGTTTATGAATGAAGATGATGGGAAGGTTGAAGTAGTAAAGTATTTAGCCTGAATGCATAATGAAGGCTTGAAAATGAATTTTTCACTCTCTTCTCTTCTTAAAGTTTTTTAGTTTCAGAAATTCTGTTTCATAAGCATCATTCCCTAATATCCTTTTATAAGTTACTTCTGTAGTCACTCTTCTATTTTTTTTTAAAACTCCTGTCTTTTTTTTTTTTTTTTTTTAATTACCTGCCTCTTTCTAAAAGTGTTCTGAGGCTGAAAGGGAGGTCATTTTGCCATTCACTTTTCTGCTTTGCTTTTCCAGCATCTAACAATTTCACACAGCAGTGAGGCTAAATTCTGGTGTGGTGCTGCTGTCTGTCAATGTATTTCTGGCCAGTAGAAAAATAGGTATGAGAATATGTGTAATGATCCTGCTCATTCTTACCAACTGCAGGCCTGTGGTCTTTTTGGGACATAAGACCATGCTTTTATAGAAGGCCTTGTTTGGATATTAGCCAAGTGAGCCCACTGATAGTAATATCCTGTGTTGAGACTTCAGATATCCAAGGTTTATCCAGAAGTTACAGATGGTTTAACTTCAATTGATCAAAAATATAGCAAAACTGTTGTCATGAAGCACTTTCAAGGTGAGTATAGGTTTATGAGATTCTGATAAGGGGTTTTGAGCTTGTTGATGCAATGCATAGAGAGTAGCAAGGAAGTATTTGGAGCCCTTTGGAATCCTTCATGTTGGAGCAGTGGTGTTGTGGCTTAACCCCTGCAGCAGCCAAGCCTCAGGCAGCCACTTGCTCACTCCCCCACCAGTGGGACTGGGGAAAGAATTGGAAGGGTAAAATTTTGCTGGAAAACTCATGGATTGAGATATAGGCAGCTTCATAGGGAAAGCAAGAGGCTTACACACAAGCAAAGCAAAACAAAGAATTAATTCACTGCTACCCATGGGTGGGCAGGTGTTCAGCCATCCCCAGGAGAACTGGGCCCATCATGTGTAACTGTTACTTGGGAAGACAAACACCATCACTCCAAATGTCCCCCACTTCCTCCTTCCACCCCCAACTTAATATATTGAGCATGATGCCTGTGGTCTGGAATATCCCTTTGATCAGTTGGGATCACCTGTCCTGGCTGTGTCTCCTCCCAACCTCCCATACATCCTCAACTTCCTCACCACCGTGGCTGGTACAAAAAAAGGCAGAAAATCCCTTGTCTGTGTGTAAGCCTTGCTCAGCAATAACAAAAACCATTTCTATGTTGTCAACCCAGTGTTCAGCACAAATCCAAAACACAGCCTCATGCCAGCCACTGTGAAGAAAAATAACCCTACGCCAGCCAAAACCAGCACAAGCAGGAACCAGACAAAGCCTTCTGGCTGAAATCAGAATGTCACGGGGTGAGTCTTTGACCTCATCTCTGTTTGGATGAAGTTGTCTTGCACCAGTGAACCAAGATCCATCTCATGCCATGAGAGATCAAGAGCAAGGCTATTGTCAGATCCCACATGGTAAAGAAGGGCTGAACAAAGTGTGATCAAGCTATACATGTAGAACTATGCATTCTGTTGAGTTGTGTTCTAATAGCTTCCACACATAGTGATGAAACATCTAACAAGTATTCCAGAAATTTGAAGTGCCAGGTTCACAGAAGCAGATGAGTAGCAAAGCAAATATAAGTTGATTGGACAGAATTCAGTCCTTGAGGATTTTTGCTTCTCATGGTGACTGTGGGAGCTTAAGAGCTGTCCCAGCCCTATGTTGCCTGTCTTGCTGAAAGCCTGTCTGAATCTACATTAAAACTCAAAGCACTGCAGTCTGCTACACTTTGTGTAAATTCTGTATGGCCTTAGGTTCCAGAGAACTTACCAAATGGTGTCTTCAGCTGGACAAAGTTTGGGCACATACGAATATGTAGGAGTTTAACAATCTGGTCCTAACGTAACTAATGCCTCACTGCTGCCATAACGACGTTGCCTAAGGTTTTAAAAATTGTATTTAATTATTCCATAATTGTTTGAAATTAGAATGTGGCTTTCTCTCATTATAAAACCCAGGCAAACATGCTGGTGGTCAGTTTGCTGATGCCCTTGAGGTTGGATCCATTTGTCTTCCTTGAAATTTTTTGCCTTTCTCCAAGTTTTTCAGTGCTAGAAATGTTTGTCTTCCAGACAAATAATAGCACTGCAAAATATTGTATAGAGGAATTCCTAACATGTCATCATTCCATATACAAAAGCCATAAAGTACAGGTAGCATATGTGATAAAGGGGCTGACTCTTCTAAATGTCCTTGGAACAACGTGCTATTAAATTACTAAACGTTGGATTAAACTCAGATGGCACTGACTGGTTCTGAGGTAACATTTTAAGTATTTGAGAAGATGTGTGTGAAGTTTTAATGGCTGTAAAGAAGGAACATTTGTGGAAAGAGGTGTGGGTGTTCAGCTTTTACAGATAATTTTTCCTGGTTTATTTTTTCTTTTTATTTCTTTTTATTTCTTTTTTTTTCTTTTTTCTTTTTTCTTTTTTTTTATTTTTGTTTTTTCATTAATACTCGAAATAGCTGACTAGAAGCAAAATGTTTATCTTTAGTGTCATGAAGAAGAACAAGGCATTTTGATTGGGAGAAATCAACAAAGCTTTCTAATCTTTTGCTGAATCTTAATTGCTGGAATCTAGGACTGTATTAAATATCACAATAAGACGCCTAGAAGCTTAGTGGCAAAATAGTTTCACATTAAGTAGCTTTGATTCCTCATGTGCATCTTTTCCATTTTATAGGCTAATTAGGAGAATAGCTTCATAATACCTGTTTGTGTAGTTCTCCGTAGCACAGTGTGGTTCATGAAATGACACTAGTGTTCAGTTTAATTGATGTTTAAAGTATACTCCAATTTAATTTTTTGGCTTCAACATCCTGAATGGGGAGGCAGGAGGTTGCAGGAAAAAAAGGAAATAACAGCACCAAAACAAATACATCCTGTGTTTTGCAGTAACCTAATGTCATTACTGCAACATAACAAAAATTAGAAGTTTCATTTGTAGCCTGGGTTTGAATTTTAATTGAGCAGCATTTGCATTTGTTCTAAACACTAGTAATTATGTGTATGTTAATTGCAGGATGACTGTGCTGCATAAAAGTGAAACAAGCTTCTTCATGTTGGGTGCTTTTAAGAAAACTGGAAATCTATTGAGTCCAGTAGAGAGTTCAGTGTTGACTGCAGGAGAACAGGCATCCCAGTTCACAGGCCTCAGTCTAAGCTACTGAGTTAATTGCAAGCAAACTGTGTACGATAGACAATATTAATTGCAGCACAAATGAAGAAAGGAGACAACGTTCTTCATAGAATGTGCAATATAAGTAATAAGTGAAAGCTTTGTGTCCTGGTTCTGGACTTTTGCAGTAGCCAGGAGGCGGCATGGCCAGGACCCAGAGGCTATTCCATACCACCTCACATCATTTTCCAGGGGCCCCTGCCAGGTCCTGTAGGGTGGTGGAGGTAGCGGTCGGGTGTTGTTGGGGGTGAGAACTTGCGTGCCAGTCATTCTTTCCTTGTGTGCTCTTTTATTAGTAGTGTTGCTGTTACTGTTGGTTGTTGCAGTGAGCCATGATCAGCCAAATCAAGTGGACCAAAAGGTCCATTGGTTTGATGCTTTCACAGCCCAAAACCCTCGGGCATTCAAAAGCCTGTGAAAAATATATAAATCCGTGCCTTACCATTGGCTGCAGCCCAGCCCAGCCCTGCCCTGCCCAGCCCTCCCCTCCCCTTCCCTTCCCTTCCCTTCCCTTCCCTTCCCTTCCCTTCCCTTCCCTTCCCTTCCCTTCCCTTCCCTTCCCTTCCCTTCCCTTCCCTTCCCTTCCCTTCCCTTCCCTTCCCTTCCCTTCCCTTCCCTTCCCTTCCCTTCCCTTCCCTTCCCTTCCCTTATTTCTCATATTGGGTTGTCTTTCCAGAGAGTTCTATGTTCCGCAGTAGTTAATTGGTCCTCGTTATTCCTCCTCGCCTACCCCTTCTCCCATTTGCTGTGATTCCTTCTCCCCGCCTTGGTAACACCCCCTGGCTGATGTTCCATTGGTTACCCTATGTTTTCCACGCCCATATTGTGGGGGTACAAGACCCCCTGCAAGCCACGTTTCTTTGGCTTTCTCTGTGGGTTTTTCTCTCCAATGAACCCCCTCCCCTCATGAAGAAGTCTCTCCGTGTCTTTCCTACCTCCTTCACCCACCTGTGCCATCGGTGGGCAAGGCAAACCCGAGCGGGTGCTTCCCTGCCCTCCTGCGCCGCGATCGGTTCGGAGCACGCAGAAGATTGCCCGGTGTGGGACAGCGTGCTAGCTGGGCGGCACCACGGGAGTTGGTTTGCTTACCTCATTGCTGTTTCCAGTAAATTGTTCTCATCTCAACCCATGATCCTTGCCTTTTGTGCCTCCAGCTGTCCTCTCCATCCTGCTGCAGGGGGAAGGGGGAGGGAGGGGGAGTGATGGAGCAGCATGTGTTTTGGAGAGTCTCAGCAGGAGCACCAAATTGGGGAGTACCCTTCCTGAAGCACAGCACACTGTTATGACAAGTTGTTTGCAACTCAGCATAGCACAGGAAACAATACATACTTATGATTTATTTAATGTATTGTTGCATGAGTATGAACAAACATAGGTCAAAACTGATTCATCTTCCAAATTCTAGCAGTGAAGTTCCAAGTAAACAGTTGACTTCAAAATTTGTCAGAAATTTCATACGCTTTTTTTTTTTACTAATTATATTCGTTTGCAAGTACAATCTTTTAAATGTCTAGTTGGAACAGATTGTAGCTATAAATTAACATGTAAAAAATTAACATCTCTATTCCAAAGTGTTTTTCCACAATTCTTTTAATAATAACTAAATATCATTCCAGACACTGATTAAGAAATGCTGTGACCAAAAAAAAATACAAGAACAGCTAGTGCAGAGGCACGTGTAGGACCTATTTGTTTCCTAAAATACAACTACATGAATATTAAAACTGTGTCTGCAGTTGAGAAGGTGTATCATCTGCTTTACTCAAAGCAGTCGTGAATTAAATGCCAAGGCCTGGCCTCTGTTTTCCTTCTTTTTTTCTTTTTTTTTTTAGTATTTTTTTGGTGGTTTGTAGTTCAGAGTACTAGTTAAGATTCAAAAATAGTTACTAATACTGAGATGTATCTGACATGATACATTTTTCTTGAAATATGTTTAAGTGATCATCCAGGGCTGGAGAATATTTATAGAAAACTTGATGCTTGGTGAATAGGTACAAAGTCTATTGGACAGGTTTATGGATTGTAATGCTAATGAATAAAGAGTATTTTGCAAGCAAGTGTCTGGGAGAGAGAAGAGATGGTATTGAATGGCTTTCAGTCAGTGATTTGTAGACTTTTCAGGTTCAATGATTTACTTCTAAGGTGAAGATGAATGATGACTAAGAGAAGCAAGTTTATATTCTACAGTAGTCTATGACAAATTTCTAAAGAATTATACTCTTCTATTGGCTGTAGAAGAGCTGCTGAGGTCTTGAGCAATATTAGCAGAATAATATTAAGAAGTAGTAAACACAGGTAAAAGTAAAAACCCATTGTTTTTCCTTCTAAAAGCCATGATGATTTCCAAATCTTCTTGAGTACAAAAGCTTTTTTTTTCTTTCCTGTAGACTCTGTATATACAAAGCAAGACTGTATTTTTCAAATTCTACTGCCAAAAGTTGTTTGGAGCCTTTGTATTCATTGGAACTACAGGAGGCAATACTAAGCATGCATCTGTGATCCTAATTGCTGCTTTGTGCAGTCTGTTGGAAAGCTGGGAGATGGTTGGAGCCCTTACTTAAATGTGTTGATATAAAATGTTAGAGCTCATAAAAAGTCACAGCTTCACTAGCCATGCAGTGCAGGATTCTGACCTACCAGCTTGAAGTGTTTTATTTCTTTCTTACTAAACTACTGAAGCAGTTTTCAGGTTTTCAGTGGATTTTTTTCTTTTAGTCATTTTTCTTTCAAACTTTCTGAAATACGTGTCGTCTGTTAAATCTAACCTTGGGTGTACTTTAGGACTCCTGATCTTGGATTAGAAACAGAGAAGGAACATGTTATCTGCCCTTAAAGGATTTTACTTGTTTCACTGGATGAAATCTCCCCACCTGAACCTCCCAGGCTGCCCCATATCAACCAAGAATAACACCAAAAATAACAATCATAATGCATGATGTATTCTAAATGGCTCCAGGAAATGAAGAAGCATAACAAAACTATTACATTACTTGCAGAAGAAGAAGAAGTCTATTATGGCTTGTGTTGAGGGTTAACACTCCCTAATGACTTTCATGTTTTTATGAGAATATTACTAAGAATTTATGGACAAGGCATGCTGCACTGCTGTTGTTTCTTCTTGCAGTTATTTCTAAATCTCTCCTCAACTGATTTAGATACTGAAACAAAATGGGCCGATTAACATCACTTTGCTAATCCTCTTTATTAATCCATGCATTATCCAGAGTACCCATAAAGTATGAATTGTGTTTTGCAGAATGGTCTGCAAAGGTGAATTCCTTGCTTTTATGAGTTTAATAGTTCTAATGAACACTCTTGGAAAACCCGATGTGAGCAGATACTGATAAAAAAAAAAAAAGAAAAAGTTTTTTGTGGTTTTGCATATATCCTGCTTCAAAATACATTGTGGAATATACCAAAAAGTCTGCCCTTGTTCTTTGTTCTTATGTAAGTGATGTTTCTTAATATGTGCTTTCAGTGGAGGAAGACACAGAGGAGAGCTCAAGATCTGGTAGAGAATCTGTGTCCACAGCAAGTGACCAGCCATCCCACTCATTAGAGAGACACATGAATGGAAGCCAAGATAAAGGTGACAGAAAAAAAACTGGAAAGGAAAAGAAGAAAGATCGAGATAAAGAAAAGGATAAAATTAAGGCAAAGAAAGGAATGCTGAAAGGCTTAGGAGACATGTTCAGGTAGGTACTTTGCAATCAAATGTAGAATGAATTATAAAAAGAACTTTTTCTAATTATTCATTATATTGTGAATTCTTGCTGAAGCTATATTTTACTATGCAAATCCATACCTGATGTATATAGGCTGATCTCTCAATTTTTGAGCCCATGGGTGGTGTTGTGGAAGGGAAGCAGCTCAGAATGGAAGACAAGGAGATGGCTGGCAGGCCAAAGGAAAGGAAAGGCAAAGGAGAAAATAGTTTTAAGACACAGACTGCTTGGTTTTGGAAACAGTTTTTTGTGATGTCTAAGTCATGCACATATCCTTTGACAAGTCAAAACAATTGGGGTTTTGTTTTATTTTTCTTCTTTATTACTGTACCCAAAGCTTATGTGTTGGTAAATGAATGGTTTTCTTTGCTTTGCTATTAAGACTATTGGTATCATGGAGGCATGATGTGAAAGAGATGAATCAGTTTGAGATTGAAAAACAACATGCTTTTCTCAAGGAAAACAGGATCTAAATAAGGTTGTGTGCTCTGAGAACCCATAGAGAATGGGTCAGTGAAAGACTTGATTTTTACCAAACTCTGAGTTCTTTTTAAAGCAGTCATCTCTCCAGCAGACATAAGTGATCTGAAAGGAGCAGATTGCTGAGGTACACCCTGCTGTTGTGGGTAAATGTTGAAACATGACAAACATCTTTGATCACTTGTGGGAAGAGGTGAGAGAGCAAGAAAATCAGTCCTTCTTTTAGCTAGCTAGAGTAAATAAATATATTTCAAAGGAAAATCAATATTAAGGCAGTGTTTGTTTTGTTATTTAAAGTGAGGTACCAGTATTATTTTAAATATTTATTAATGATTCTGCTCTGAAAGCATGTAAGGAGAGCTTCATTTAACTTTCATCCCATTACTTTCTTTATCCTATAAAATATTAGTTGAACTTGTGTTGTAACTGCACAGGTTCTTGAGAATTGTTCTGTGACTGAGAATCATATTACAAGAGTAGTAAGTAGAAAAACTGGTTAATTAAGGAAAAAAAAAGTAGTTAATTAGAAAGTACTGTTTTGAAAGTTTGAAAGCTGCTTTAAGAAAACATTAAATAATACCGGCCTGTTAGACAGTGTGTGCCACAGAACACCAGAGGCTCATAGGAGATGGTCCCACATGTCAGGTAGGAAGAGAGTCCTTCAGCCTGGACCCTGTGAGACCCATGGGGATGCCCTCATCTTCTGGACATTTGCCTGCCTCAATTCAAGCCTGGAGCAGAGCATTGCACCCCCACTCTGGGAGAGTGGGGAAGGCAGGAGGTGTGAAATGCTGACTGATTCTTTTCTACACTCCATCCTTTTTATACAGCAGAAATGGCAGGTAAAATTGAGGCACAATATTAATGATAAATTCTATGGGCTCTAAGTGGTAGTGTATTGGATACCTTGAGTGTTGTCTTGTGAGTTCAGTCAAAAAGTGTTTACAGCATCTAGAAATCTTAGGCATCTCCGTGATCCAGACAATGTAGCCTTTTCTGTATTCTTGATATAGCACTTCTGAAATCTCTAATCTGGAAACAAAACTAATTTGACTAATAGGGTGATCCAAGGCTTTGTTGTTTGCTCTTCATAACAGTCAACATTTTCTTGAGGTTTTTTTCCCTCACTACCATTTCTGGGTGAACTTTACTTTTCAGTCTCCTCTTAATTAATGTGAGAGCAGCGCTATCTGGATATAGCTGACTCCTCCTGAATCTGTAAATAAGCTTGCACCTTGTCAGCCCACACAAGAGAGGTGTTCCTGGCAAGCAAGAAAATGCTGATTGAGAGAATTAAGCATTATGCCTCATTTCCATTTGGTGCTTGATTTGCTTTGTTGACAGGCTTCTCAATAATGTTTGAGAGATGGGCTTTGTAATGTCTGCAAGATAAGCTACTACTTCTACCTATAACATGCTTTGTTTTTCTGTACATTTGACATATATCATAGATATCAAGTAATCACTGAAAGAAGTTGTGTGATAGGAAATAATGATGACAGTAACATTTAAAATTCAAACCAGGATCAAAGCATAATTGGATGTTTTAGTTCTGTGCAACATCGTGATTTCTTTGTCGTTCTTTTTCTTTTCCCCTTTTTCACTTTTTTCTTCCTTTTCAGTGCTCTAATCTTAAAACAATCTTTCTTCATTAGGCTGTATGGGCAAAAAGACTTGTGGGATGAAATTGCTACTAACCGACACTTTATTCCAATGTCTGTATTTAGCCAAAGGGCTTTTAGTTGCCTATATGCAAACTGGCAGCTCATGAAGTAGAGTCTGTGTGATGTATGAAAATAAGTCTCCTTGCATTCAGTTGAAATCTTAGGATTTGCCACTGGAATCTTCATTAAACTCTGCTGTGAGATGGAAAGTCTCACTAGAGAACCCTGCGTTACCTTTATCCTTCAGTATCTAGTCATCATTTCCAAGAAATCCCTGGATGATTCAGAAAAGAAGTTAAAATCATAAGTAAATCTTCTAAACACCTCCATTGTTTTACTGCTTGTATCAAGCATAGTAAAGAGGATTGACATAACCTTGGAGGAGAACTGCAAACTGAAAACTACAAAACTGTGTGACTCTGACCCACACAGCTCCCATTATTTCCTGAGGACCTTTGCCGACATTGGGCTGTGGACAGGTTGGAAGTTCACCCTTCTAACTGAAATAAACCTGTGTGAGCATGTGTGTATTTCTTTTTTCAAATTGACATTTCAGGGCAAAACAGATTATTTAATTATGTAATTTGGCTGAGAAGTCTCTTCACAGATGAAAATAGGACAGCAGTTAGCCTAGAAAAGCGTTGAGCAGAAATATTGGTCTATTGGAGGAGAGGCAGGTGCTGCAGTGCTTTGCTTACACCTGAATGTGTTTGTTTCATCTGAGTAGTTGGATCATTCTCATTTTAGCCTTTCAAGAGGATCATGTACCAAATCCTGTGGCCTGTGAGATGCTATGCAGTTCCTCCTTCTCCAGTTAGAGGGTGCCTGGATGGCCACTGCCACCTGACCAAATAGGTTTTGGGAAGCTGATAGGAAGTTCTGCTAGCTTTTTGTTTCACTGCTGAGAAGCCTTCAGTGCATATATGTTTTGACATCAGAAGTTGATAAAAATCTGTATGCTTCTCCAAATGCAATATGAAATATGTTTACTCATTTTGAGTCTGAGTTTGTTTATTTGTAAGTAGAGATTTTGTTTCTTCATAAAAATTAGCCTGACAAAAACAATCAGTAGTTGAAGAAGCCGTTGCAGTGCTGCCTTAAGGAAGAGTCTTCACAGTTTCAAGGAGTGTGCCTGTAATTAGTGCTGGTAGATGTACATTAATTTAATGGTTTTCTGTGTTGTGCGATTCTTTGACATTCCTCTCCTGAGAGAGAAAAATGGTATATGGTGTCTTTTTTCCCCTTCCTTTTGCCCCTGTCATGTACAGAGTATTTTTATGAAAGTGGATGCCCTCAGGATATGAGAGAGGAAGATTTGAGATGTTATATTTGAAGGTTTTGGAAGATGATGAAATGACACATCTGCTCTGGTGCTGCTGATCACTTACAGTCCCTGCACTTAATTCATACTTCTTCCCAGTGTACAAGCTTGGATATAATTGTTAGATGGGGGACTGGACTGGTGAAGTAAAATATGTTCAGCAAGTGGTCAGTCTCAGCAAAGGATGTGCTGAGGAGTAACATCTTTAGGAGAAAATGAACCTTCAAGATGTTGAGAATAATGAGGAGAAAGAAGCAGCTCTGGGTTTCCAAGGGCAGGAAAGGGAATAGGAGGGAGGCCAGGATAGCTAGTCATGTCTTGTTGAAAATATCTAGGGACAGTCATTCACTGCCTGATAAAATACCCAAACGTACTGAAACAAGTGACCCTTGATATGATCAGAGAAAAATGGCTTTGAAAATTCTTACGGTATGTTTAGATTTATGTAGGAAACAGCTGATGAGAGCAAAAGATGGGGAATATGACTTGTATCCTAACCTGGAGCTTAAGCAAGAAATATCTGCTTTGGTTTTGGAGGTTATTTATGGAATAGATGTAATGTAATTTGAAGCATCTGTGGATTTCATATGTTATATGAAATAAATACATTTTCTGCTCTAGGAATTAATACCTGAGTCCCACATAAACATGACTTCTCAATAGAGAAGCACTGGTATTGAACTTCACAGAACAAGAAAGTATGCTCAAAATTAATCATGTGCATAGATGTTTTTTGTATTGGAGATTGTGTATGTTAAGATCTGGCCTGTAATGTTGATGGGGATGTAAAGTCATAACATATGGTAGGTGATCCTTAATTCCCATTTTAAGTGTTGTAGCATATAGTTGGGTAAATCAATGCACTGAATAACCAATGCAAATGTAATATCCCCAGATTACCATTAAAATCTAATCCTAATTAGATTTAATTACATTTAAAATGATTACTGGCAGCCTTGCAGTGTTGTATCTTCCAGTTCTGTGAGAGGAAGTAGATAATTCTGTTTGCAGCCTTGTTTAGCTGAAATCAGATATACTGCTGGCTATTTTTTTCTCCCACACAGCTGTTTCCAAGGTGCACTGGACATGTCCAGATTCATAAACATACTATTTGTAGCTCTGAATTATACATTTTAACCACATTAGCCATCTGAGACCACTGACTAGGCATTTGGGAGAATAACCTACATGGATTACTGTTGCTTGTTACATGACTTCCTTGTATTGCCTTATTCTGGTTTTCATTTAAGTTTCTCATTGTAATGTCTGTGAGGAGATGAAAAGCAACTCACAAAGGCTACACCACTGATTTAGTAATAGCCTTCTTTCTCTTTCATTTAATAGCCATCTTCAGACTTTTAACTAGGCACAATAACTAAAACATGCCAGAGTTGTGTAAAATACTGTTGAATTATATCCTAATCAGCAGGACTGGAAAATACCTCAAACTTGATAAAACTAAATCTGTGGTCTGATTTCTATCATTCAGTAGCTTAAGAAGCAGCAATAATGCCATTTTCTGTGGAAGCATGACTAATAGGGCTTTGTATTGGTGAATGACACTTACTGATATATGGACTTAAAGGAAAACACGGGAATGAACTCCGAAAGTTAGAATTTTTTTTTTCTTTAGTGCTCATGGAACAAAACATCATAAATCTTGAGTCTTGGAACACAAAGGAGGAGGAGGTTAGTGCTTAAACACCCGTCAGCTGCATCATTTCAAATTTGGAAGGTCATTGTGTGCACACTGGATTGTGCCTGGGTTTGCTAATGCTCATATGAGAAGCTTGCCGACAGCTTGCAGTGCTTGTGCTGAGACTTTCATCAGAAACGCTGAGCTGGGTCGTTGGTCAGGTAAATGGAATCTGGGCCGTTTGTGCTCTGGTTTTTGCCTGCTGCTGTTACAAGCCAGCTGGCACAACTGTCATTAAGTCCACATCTGCTTTTCCCCTTCTGCCACCGGCTAGAAAATGCATGATCTGTTATAATTATAATCCTAGATGCAGGGTCTAGGCAGGATATCCTTTCAAACTTCAGAGGAGGAACACCGTCCTCATCCTGCCTGCAAGTTGGATACTGTTGATGCACCTTTTCTGTGCTCTTCTGGGCTACTTTGTCCTGATCCATTTTCAAAGTTTCAGCCAGCCACTGGGACACACAGCATCAGAAAAGCCTTTCAAATGAAATCAGCCATGCAGCAAATTGTCATCTTTGATGCAGACAATTACCCAGGACTCTTACAAGTGTCTTTCAAAGCATTTTCATATTCCTCACTTCCTTTTTTCCAATTAAAACTAAATACGGGACTGAAAGAGATAAGCTTGGCTGGAAATAGCTTTTCTTTTTCGGAAAGGAAAGCCATGCTCCTTCCTTTCTGTGTTCACTTTTTTGCCTTCTTGTTTCCTGCTGCTCGATGGAGGCAGTAGCTTTGAGGAGAGGTGTGTTTCATTGCCTGCAGCCCCAAGCACACCGGCTTTTGACTAAGATGTCATTTGGGGCAGGGGGTAGTGGAATAGCAAATTTATATTTCTAAACCAAACAAGTTCACATAATCTGTCAGGGATTTAAGGAATGCAGCTTCATTAAGTGGTTAGTAAACTCTATGACTTTTAAACGAAACACAGAAAGCAGTGGTATGCAATTGTGCAAGGGAGATTTGAAGTGGGAGATTAACATAATCGTATGTGGCTTTCTGGTTTGTCACTCTGACAGAAAGCAGGGCTTTGCTCTATGTGTTCTTAACACTGGATTTTCCCAGAGTAAATCTTGAACTTGTAAATCTGATGGTGGTATAGTGTATGGGGGTTTGGTTGTTTTGGTTTTTTTTTTTAAATTTGAATAGAATCAGGGCTCTTGTTTCCAACATCCTGAAGTAAGTGTCAGGATGACTTGTTACTAGAGACGAGTTCATAGTGGCTGCTAACATATTCTCCCAGTGTTCTTCCTTTGCTTGTCAGCGACTTTAAATAGAGAACCTTTGACACCTTCAGCACTGTCTTTGCCTGCAAAGCAAGTGAGGAAGGCAGGCGGGGTGACAGCTGAGCCCTCCGCCATCCTGCCCGGCGTTCTGTGCACTTCTCTTCCAGGCCTGCTGGATGAATATAGAACGCAAGTGTCAAGGATGACACCTTCTTTATAATCTCTGCAAAGCCAGCCTTTTCAGGGAAGAATTTGTTGACAGTTCAGAGATTCAAAGTCAATTTCAGTTTAAGCTCATATAGAAATAGGATTTTTTCCTCCACCTCATGTAATAATTGAAGACTAACCAGGCCGTGCGCTAGTCCATAACGAAGTATCATAAATACTGTCTTGAGACATGAAGCATTTTGTTAGGTGAAAAGCTCTATTAATGACATTCGCTTTGTTATCTTTTGGAAATGTTCTTTGGAGGCTTAATTCACTACTGATAGCACCTGTACATTGGTATACATTGTGGATGCTGTAGATTATGTTTTTAAAGCAGAGCCGTCTTTGAAAATCCTTTTTAAAAACAGGAATAGGAATGTTGACTTAGAAGAAAATGAATGCAACTTAATATATTTTTGTATCTGGGATGACATAGGTGGTTAAGTCATATTTTTGTAAGGTACTTAAGTTGGCAGCTGGAGGACAGCTGATCCTTTTCTAAAAGGCAAAGCTCGAACTTACTACTGCATTTCACTTCCCAGGAGCAATGATCTGTATTTGTGGTGTGTTGGCAGGCTGATGCCGCCTGTTAAAATGTTAACATGTCCTACTGTTGTGCAAAGAAGTACTCATTAAAGGCATAATTATGCAACACTTCAGTGAAAATGGCAAAATGGGAATAAACCAGTGTATGATTTCTGGAATAGAATACACTGGCATAGAAATAGTTGGTGAGCACCTGTGTTTCCCTGAATTCAGTAGGAAAACAGTAGGTATAAAGCTTTCAGAGGCCTTATTTAGGCTTTTAAATTGTTACTTCTGGAAAAACTAAGAGGAACACAGGTTTTATAGAAAGAATAAGAGAGAAGGATATATTAGAAACATGGTGGCAGTGGGGTATAGAAGTAGTATTTCCCCCATTTTGAATCTGTTGATGACTTTGGGACAGAAAAAAAAAAGATAGAAGGAACTGAAGAGATACTGAAAATACTGCACTCTCAGAGTGATTTGGGCAAGAAAGGTTTTCTGCTTGGTTCAGCTCCTACTCACAGCAGCCCGGCTTCAACTTTTCATCAGCTGAGTGTCATGCCCAGTTTAGTTTCAAATATCTCCAAGGATGGAGAGTCAGCAGCCTCTCTCAGCAGCCTCTTCCAATGCTTAACCACTCTCCTGGTGAAAAGTCCTTGGTAAGATAGGAATGAGAGACACTGAATAATCCCTGGTACAAAAAATGTGAATCTATCAACTGTATTTATCCTTCTCATGAATCAAGAACATGCAGATGTATGATAAGTTTTTCATGCAAAAAATTTAAATTTTAAAGGACCTTTGTGATAAGCTATTACTCTCGGGGACTGCTGCCCTCACAGGACTCAAGAGTGTAGGAACTAGCACACCTGAGCCTGTATTTGAGGCTGTGAGCCACTCATGACATTCATGACATGCTAAGTGTTAAGGAAGAGCTTATCTATAAAGAGGTTTCTTTTCGTTGTGCTTCCAAGCATCTTATTCTAAATTGTCTTGGACTGGCAACCATTAGGATACTGAGCACGATTGGCTGATATGGTAATAGTGTCTTGTCTTATATGATCCACTGAGCTAGACAGGAGGATTATTTTCTGTGGAACTGAGGAAGAAACAGTTGACAGAAATCTTCCTTTCTGCTATTTCATGCTACACCAGCAAATGTCACCTGTTTTTTATTAAATATCTAAAATTAGTGTTGTATTAATGCTGATACTTTTCATCCTAAAGTACATATATCAAGTAAAACCTTAGGCATTTGTAGTTCAGCCAGTTGTAAAAGAAGGAAGTAAATTTTGCTTTTTAGTTCTGCTCATGTTTGGTTGATTCCTTAGGATTTAATGTAAGAGCATAAGAATTTGGTCACACATGAGTTAAATGATACCCAGGAAATTCCTGTACCCCAGTACTTTGCCTCTGACAGTGATCAGTAGTAGCTCCCAGGGGTGGAATACCAGAACTGGGTGACTGTATACAGCTCTTCCCAGGTCTGTCTTCCAGACTTTCAGTGATCTGTAGCTCAGGGATTTCTTGAGACAGTGCCTTTGTGCTCAAGTACAAAATACAGTGTGTGTGCATATTCTGTCCTGGGCAGTTGGTACTGTTACTGATAATTTGAGGTATATGTACCTAATTCCAAAATACTACAGAATTTGAAGTGTGCCATATACAAAAATGTGTTTTAGTGATTGTGTGAATGACTTTTGTATCAAGGAGCTGCTTTTGCATTTCAAGTGCCCAGACCTGATTGCGCTGCGCCGCAGTAGATCTGACTCATTATGTCAGCATTTTATGGCACTCAGGTAAGCGTGTTTAGAAAGCAGCAGTAAACGTTTTTGATGTGCAATAACATTTCAGTAGTTAATGTGGTGTTCCACCACATATTAAATTTTACCACTTCTGTGCAAACTTACAATAAGCAGAAGTGCAAGAAAAGGCTGTAGATGTTTGTAAAATAGATCCTGCTGGATTGAATTCAAGAACTAGTTTTACAGTGTATGTTTGGTCTAGCTGATGATGTGGTTAATGGTAAATTTTGAAATGTTTGCTTTTGCAGAAGATAAATTCTTAGTTTCTACAAATGTTAACACTTTTTTCAGGACTTTGTTGCTATCAGTCTTGTAGGTCCTAGTCCAAAAAGAAAAAAGAACATAGTATAGTTTCATGAAACTACTTGGTGAGCTTGACTTATTTCAATAAATATAATAGCATACTACTGATATGGCTGTTTTAAAGAGTTTGTATTTTATGTTGAAAGTGTTTTAGAAATGCTGTATTGGTAGAGAAAGTCTCTTATAAATAACTAGTTCAGTCAGTGTTAACTTGTGTTAACTGACTGTTTACTTCATAGACTTAGCTTTGTCAATGAAGTCTATGTAATTAGTCCTTATGTTTTTTTCTGCTTGCAATTCAGAAAATTCCTGGAGTTTGGCAAGCTGGTTAAAATTTCAAGAGGAACTATTTTCTCATTTTAAAAATAGGATAGTACCTGGTCCATGCTAATGTCTCCAGGGGTTTTGATGTCCTGTGGTGTTTCCCATATTGTATAAATATGAAATATATATATGCTAAAATCATATGCTAGAGCTTCCAGATACTGGTGTTGAGTTTAGTTTGAAGGTGGATGGATGCTGGATGGATGCTGGATAGATGAATCACTGAAAATGTATGTAATTTCCTTTTTCATGCTATGCTGTTATAAGTTGTAAATGAATGTCTAATCAGTAACAAAGTTTATGGATTAGCTCTAAAAGATCTGAAATAACAAAAATATATCTAGAATTGTATCTTTATCAGCAATTTTGAGTACCACAATAATGAAAGTAGCATATTTTTATACCGGTTGCAAGTGCCTCTAGCATATTCAACACCGGGTGTGTTTAGTATGCAAGCTGAACTGCTGTTACACATTTCAACAGCAGTATACCACAAATAAATCTCAAATATTTCACAATGTTGTTATAGATGCTATCGTTGTCTTTAACACATAGTGCTAAAATCCTGAAATTCAGAGCACAACATGCTGGCACAAGCAGGAGTTTCAGATGTAGTGTGACAATTAAAGTATTTCTTTTTTCTGATGTTGCTGAGCAGGTAATGATACCAACAATATTATAATCTGTAACTGCTCGGAGTCCTGGTGTCATCTGTAGAGCTCCAAATACTTCGCTAGTTTGGTTTGCCTTTTATAACCCCAAAGGAGGAAAACTGCTTGTGTAAGATAAATAAAATATGAAGAATCAGTGCCATTTTCATTGTTGTTTTTTTTTTCAAGATTTATTTTAGGCTGTATAATCAGAATAAGTAGTAAAATGGCAGTGCTAATTGTTGTATACTGTGTGCAGCACGGAGCGTGAGGAGAGCTGTTATCATTTGAAGAAGAACATCTCAAGAGCCAGATATCTTTGAAGTCAAGTCTGGGTTTATTTTAAACATCATCTGTCTGGGTTTCTAAATAAATACAGGCCTAGTCATTTGCTTTCTATAGTGCCTGAGCATGTAGAAATAAGAACAAAAATGTCAGTGTGTATGGGACTGGTCCAAGTCTGAGATAGTCTGTGCTAGGAGCTTATTTCTATGGTGGCTGGACCAAAAAAAAACCAACTCACCACCCTACATCTCTTGTCTGTAATTAGTCCCGAGCAAGTCCTGCTTTGTACATCTCTTCAATCTGAAAAAAATCTCACCTCCCAGCTTGGCCCTAAAATAATCAGCAGTGTAAATCACAATTGATATAGATATTTCAACTGCTGTCACCATGAAGACAGCTCAAGCTCTGCCTACTGGCAGCTACAGGATACCAGGCATCTCCAGGGCTCCAGGCAGCTCTGGGCAAGCCCTGGAAGCAGCTGCTACAGGGACTTGCTGTCAGCCTGCTGTCCCAGCAACAATCCACCTGAATCTTACTGCATCTACTCCAGAGATGGTTTGTTCCGGTGGTGCTGCTGCAGTGCAAAGTCTCGCTCTTCATTTTCCACCCAGAAGATAACTGCCTGTGTAAACTAAATTTTCGTGTTCCAGGGCAGAATATCAGCTGATAGAGACAGAAGTATGTGAAGCCAGCAGTGGCATATTAATATTTACTACCCAGAGCTTTGGTTCAGGCTAAGTCCCTTTGCCACAGCCCTATCTTTGTAGCAAACTTCCAAAATAATGTGCCTGTTATTTTTGGCTCTCTGCTTTTTATGATAGTATAGATTCATAGAATCACAGAATGGTTAGTGAAATTTAAAGATCATCTAGCTCTAACCCCTCTGTCATGAGCAAGGACATATTCCACTAGACCAGGTTGCTCAAAATTCCATCCAGCGTGGGGCACTTAAATGAATTGTGTTTTAGAGTACGTTGTGAAGGTGTCCTGTTGGCATTATTTATTTGGTTACAGAATTAAACCTTCTTTTTTAGCCACAAGGAGACTTGGGTGGCACTGTGAAACCCTAAACTGTAACCTACAGCCATCAGCTCTAGGGTGCTGTAGCTCAGTGAGGGGAATTGCTTTTTGGTGTCGTAAGCATCCTCTGAGAAGACAATGACAGCTTCACACTTGTCTGGTTTTAGGAATATTTTGTTTAGACTTGGCCCACAGATCCACAGTGTTGACTGTGGTCTTCTGCTGGAAATTGACTGTGGCTTCTCTACCTCCTATAAGTAATATGTGAATGAGCCTAAAGATATGGAGACATCACCTATTGCTTAATTTATCCTACAGTGGTTATTTTCTAGGAGGTGTGTATCAACAAAGTTTTCTGGTAACTGGCAGAAAAAGTGCTGACTGACGTGTTAGCATTTCTAGGTAATGAGATCTGTAGGGAAAATATAATCTTTGGAAGGTTCTGGATGAACTGCAACTAGTTTGATTAACTTTTTGTGTGTCTGTATTAGCTTTTGCTGATTTTATAGAGTGTAATTTCATGACTGCAAGACTTAAGTTCTTGGAGTAATGTTACTGCAATTTCCTGGTCTTAGCTTGTGTCTTACATTTCTGTCCTAATTTCTCTGCTGTTGCATGTGCTTAGTGAGCATTTTTAGTGATTTTCATGTTGTAGCTCATGTTTACCTAAGGCAGGCCTATCAAGCAAAGCGTTTTGGTTGTAAAATGGAGCTATGATGACTCTTAGTATTACTGAGGGATTTTTTTCCTTTTCTGACAGGAAAGTGTTGAAGCAGATTTCTCTTGCAACTTTTTATTCTCTTTTTCTTTGGCCATCTCTTGAGTGCCAGTAAAATGGGTGGGTTTTTATGTTTCATTAGCATTTCTTATAAGGTCTGCCTTTAGACCAGTACCCATTTTCTAAATTGTACTTCTTCAGGGTTGCAAAAAATCACGGTAACCAGATGCAGTATTTGTCTCTGGCCTGGCAAAGTGTTGGATTTAACAAAAGAAGCTAATAAAAATGTTCAAATTGACCCTTCTCATCATTTGGACTTCTTGGAGCTCAATCAATCACTCATTATTATCAGAGTTACTCACACAGAGGCAGAAGTGCTAGTGTTTCTCATAATCAGCCCTTGAGCCAGACATAATTTGCAATTTGAAGCATTGTATTTGGAAACAATAATGCATTAAAATGAACAGAGCAGGAATTAGAAGTATATTTGTGGAGAGAAGACGTTGACGAGTAGCCGTGGTTTAAACCTGTCTCTGAGGATCCTTAGTGGACACTGGCAATTAGAGACATACAGTGCAGTATTGTTTGTACCTAAATGGGTCCACGATATTTAAACTCTGTTGAGTGAGACAAATGCAACAGCAGAGGTTGCCCACCTTGCAGCGTGGCTGCAGAGCAGCAGTGGGCAGATGGGGGCACCGGGGTAAGGCGGTGTCACCTGTTTGGCCCAGTGTGAGCCAGAGATGGAGGGCTGAACCTGGCACTGGGATGTAGGATTTTACTTCATCCCAGAAAAATTGCCTATGCTGTGGAAGAATGACTGCTTCAGATTGTCAGGAACTTGTTCATGGTGGCTGCGGTTGATGCTGAGAATTTGGGAATTTTTTGTTATCCCTATGTATGGCATTATGTATTGCAAAGTAGAGAGTTGTATGTGTGCTTTTATGTATGCAGTCTGTGAGTTAGCATACTGCAGGCCGTCACTCAAGCTTTTTCAGGAGCCTGCTCTTTATAAGTGAGGCTTGGTTTTTTTTTTTGGAGTTTGTATTTACAGTCTTTCAATTACTGTTTAGTCCCTTACTGCCCAGTACTGCACTTTAGAACAGGGCACTGCAGTCTTGATGGGCACATTCTGTGTGAGAGGGGTGACAGGAGAATTTTTAAGCACATTAAATCACAGTACACAATACAAAAATCACAGTACAAAAGTATGAGAATATATATATATAAATTATAAAAAGACTGAATTAGCTTGGCTGGGTCACATGTATGAGGTAGAGCTACTTTCTTCAATGACAAGTAGCACACAATGTATCAAATCTAAGCTTGGGGCAAGTAACTGTGGTCAATAAATGCTCCCTGTTTTGAATACACACATAGCATTAAAGAGCTCAGGTCACAAACTTTAAAATGCTTAGACTGTTATGAAATGTCCATTAAAATGTCATCTACTACTTCTGTGGTTGCTCCCATCATTGATGACTGTTAACAAATTGTACCTAAACAGAAGCTTTTTTTGATATTCCTGACTTCTTCAGGGATGCCACAGTCCCCAGTTTAACAGGTTTTGGCTGACCACCATGAATATGAATTATTTATGGCAACTTTTACTGCACTGTGGTATTGCTTACTGAGTAGATTTGGACATCTCTGTTTGCTGTCTTGCTGTTGTCTTTCCAGTACTACCGTTGTAAAATTTTTCATACTTCCTTTGACCTTCTCAGACTGCTTTTCAACTACAGTAGTTTGAAGTAGTTGTTAGAGTTTTTTTCTGATTTCTTGTGCTTTTTAAATCTATTTATTAGTGCTGTCCATGGTTCCAGCTAGCTTCAGGCAATCATGAGTAGGAATGCAAGAAGATTATCTTCTGTTTAGAAACTTGCAAACAGATGGTCTTTCCATAAAAGAAATCTGTTTTTAAAAGTTCCACCATTTTATTCTGGAAGTAAATATTAAAAATGCTTAAGTTGTGAAAAGAGAGCGCCTTGGTGTGAATAATATTCTGCCTGTTGTGTCATGCCTTTCAGGAAATGTTATCAAAACTGTTTATGAAAATAATTGAATGAAACCTCATGACATGTCTCTTGGTTTGGCATCATACCCGTTTTCAATGAAGTTGGGATACTGACTCAAAAGACAGGCAGATTACATTTCACTGGCTGGAAACAGTAATGGATCACATATGTTGTTTGCACTTCTTTCCAGGAAGTTGTTGTGGGAATCACCGGTGCTGTTGTACATGAAGTGTTGCGATACGTGCGCTGTCCTGTCTGTTCTCTTTGAGCAAACTTAGTTTGGTGAGATGTACTAGAATACCCCCTTGAATGGGGCTTAAAAATGTTTTTTTAATGTTTCCAAAAAAAGTGATCCAGAGGCTGCTGAGTGTGAATAGAATGTGTGAATAGAACACAGAAGACCTTCACATGCTTTACAGTATTCAGGCCCAAGGTGGGCACTTCAGAGGGCTGCTATTTTGCAGTAACAGCCACTTTGTTTCTCATGCTTTAAATTTCTGTGTTTGTGGCTGAGCATGTGAGTTTCTTTATTGCTTGAAGGCAAACGTCACTGGCCTGAAGAGATACAGGGTATTCTTCATTTTCATGAGTTACCTATGACCTTTTGTAATGTGCTTTTCTTGGTTTGTGACAGCAGGGTTCTCCAGGAACCCCCCTGGCAGGGGTCTTCTGCTGAATGTTGCACCAGAAGGATTGCTGCTCTATCAATTTTAACATAGGCAAGGAAATCCATGGAAAACGAAGCTGTCAATGTCTGTTTTAATTATGCCCACAAGCTCCGGCATCAAAGTGCCTGGACATCAGTGCTTCTGTGTCATCGCAGGACAGTGCTGCTGCTGAGTCACTCCAGCAGTCACTGGACTCCATCCCAACAATTAGCATTGGATCTACTATTTGATGAGTAGCATGTGATAACAGGCTATTTCTAGAAATCCGTTGCAAATATGTAAATGTTTACACTTAAGAACATGTTTTTAAAAATAGCACTTGCACAATTTTGCTTGGAATGGAAGGCTTCTAAACCTTCAAGTCATCACTGAAGAGGGTGGCTTTTGTTTGTGTGCTATGCTAAATCCTTGGTTTTTGTTTTTTGGGGTTTTTTTTAGCAACAGAATGGTTTTGTGTGTCACAATACTATGTTGCAATATAAATCTTATGATTTTGTTGATACAGTAGGGTGAGAAAGATTACAGAAATCATTGCAAAATCATTCAAATGTTTACATTATGTGTGTCTGTGTGTGTGAATACTGTTTGCTACTATGGGTAAAAGAGCATGCCTTGAAGATAGAAAACACTGACAAAATAGCTCAAGACACCTACCAATTGTTAATTTTTAATGATGGACTTTTTTCTATTAAGGAACATAATGCGACTGAACTTCTGTCTCAATCAGTTTTTGTTTTTTTTCATTAATCAACTAATGCATGTTTCTTCTGTAGCTCTTTATTCTAATGAAATATGTGGATGATTCGGCAGACAACAGTGATCTCATCAGTAACGCATCAGAGTAAAATCCTTTTAGCAGATTACGTGTATATTATTTTTGTTATATCAAGGATGCTGATACATGTTCTTTTAAACTGAATTTTTTTTGAGACAACTTGTAAATGTGGAATTTGTTGTTACCACTCATGCGTACTTCTTGCTTCACTTGTTCTATCTGTATTTGTCTATTTATGCAAAATCACTTACATGTTCTTTATGTCACGTGTATTTTATGTACATTTCACTTTTTTTTATATATGGTATCACGTTGTAGCTTGAGCTTGTTCTTTAAATGTTCTGCTATGCTGTCTTCTCTGTTGAGCCTCATACTGTTCATTTGCTTTGATGCACTGGCCCAAAGCCACTGAAGGCACTTGTTAGTCAGTGCCTCTCTGTTCAGTGTGATAGACTTCGGATTAGGTCACCTCCTAGTTGGTGACAGTCATTCAAGCAAGTAAGCTTGAAAGTGAGCCAGCTAGGGACTGTCAGAGAGGTTTGGGTATTCATTTTAGTTTGATTAGATTATCCAGAGTTCATGAGATTTCCTATTTGAGAGTCAAGCTTATGGCATACAGGTCTGTGTTCTCATCTTTTTATTAATAACAATGTGACAAACCAGTATCATGGGGCCTGAGGGTGGTCCTTTCCTCTAATGTGACTTGTCTGTTATGTACTAGAGATCATAGATTTAAAAGATGGTCCTGTTACGGTTTTTAGTTTCTGCACTTACTGTGATTCCTGTTGTTGGCTGAATTTGAGGATTAAGTCTGTGGATCTGTGAATGTGGCTTTGAGCATTTACACTTATCTTGAAACTTTCTCCAACCCTTAGTGTAAAAAGAGAATTAAGAAGATAGAAATTAAGTAGAACTCTGGAGTATCTTGGCAATTAGAGTGAACAAGATTTCAGCAGCTCTCTTTCATCAATTTCTCACACTCTTGGACAGACAGGGTATTTTTAATTTACAACCTGTATTTCAATTAGTCTTAGAAGTTTTTTCTTTGCTTGTGCAGCTACAGAATAAAATTAAACTACATTTTAGCTATACTTTTTATAACAGGGTTTAAATGAGAGACCTACTGAATAAACAAGCTGTTACACGAAGTAAACATTGTTAGTATTATGAAGAGATTATTCTATAACCATACAGTTTGTGTCCTCAAAGAAGTACTAAGCTATATCTATGAAAGGATATGTTTATGAACAGAATGGTAATTTTTTTATTAATTGTGGTTTGGAGGAAAATGTGCACTTCTTTTCTGCTCTTTATTTTCTACCCTGAGTAATATTCTGTACTCTGCTTCTAAGAATTGAGATTGAGGGAAGTGGTGGCCACAGGTCAGTGTTGTGCTTTGGTGGCTGCAGGTGCTTCAGAGGAGCAGGTGTAACTCAAGCTTTAGCAACAGAACTGTTTTCCTCATGAATATGGTAACTTGGTGAGACAGTAGTGTGCATAATTTGGTTGCACATCATGTAGTAGCTCATGTCTGTGCATTGGTATCTTGTGCAGTGATTTAGGCTGGGCTTTTATAGCTTGCAGTCAAATTGTTGGCACTGAGCATAGCAAAAGAAAAGAGCTTGGAATTAGATTCTCCAGACTGTCTGAACATCAGTGCCACAGATGCTCCTTTTCTGCATGGTTTTGGTTTCTAGTTCCAAAATTAGTAGTTTCTACCTTTGTTTTTAAGTGCTGTCCTCCTTTTCACTAATGCAGGGAACATTGCTGGCACAGATGCTGAGCGATGGAGTTTTCATGTACGTATCAGAAGGTTGTCATTTCATTTGCATTTTTAAGAACTCCAATGAGTATCCCAGCATCCAGCCCCCCAGGAGTGAGAATGAGACCATCTCAGGTTCAGACAAGCACCTGAAAATCACCAAGGCACTCTAGGCTTGAGGCACTCTAACCAGCAGAGAACTGCTCCTGTGTCTGGGGAGGGAGCAGCCGGGGCCAGGATCACAGTGCTTGGCTGTATCCTCAAGGCCTTGCAAAAGCCTAGATTCTCTCTGACACAGGAGAAATGGATGGTGATTTCTGTTTTACAAGGGAGATATCTTTGATTGCACTTCCTGAGTTTCAGTCTTAGGCTGTTCTCAGTAAGTGAGCAGTCACTTCAGTCAGAGAACTTATTATGTGGGTGTGTCAGGCCATTCAATATATGGATTATGAAAAAAATAGAATTGGAAGCAGTAAGGTTCCAAATTTGCCATGGGTCATGCATGGGACATACATCCTAATTCCATCTCTCCTTCCTTTTGAGTACCTGAGCAGTAAAGAGGTAAGATTCACGATGCAAAGCCTGGTGGCTTGCAGGGAAGGTGTCACACACATGAATGTTCATGGGGCAAGTTGGGGACTAGACCAGTTGCACTTGTAAGGAGGTGAAACTTTGACACAGGTAAGCCAGATCTTTGCTTTGAGCCAATGCATTCAATTCAGGCTGTTGTAAATACTGGGAGTAATTCTGGGCACCTGACGCAGACTTTTGACACACCATTAAACAAAGGCCACCAAAGAGCAGCAGACAGGGCTTTACCTCTGGCTGTGGAGACAATGCACAGTAACTGGGGGATGTTTTGAAGGGATATTGCATAGACTGCTTGAATTTCACAGGTCTGAATAGTCCTATTTCTAAGTGTCCTGCTTCAGTTAATATTCATGAATAGGAAACATCATGGATATGAGTAGGAAACATCTACCTGAAGAAATTAGGACAGGTGATTTTCAATAGCTTTACACCAGTGTAGTCATACCACAGTACAGCTGACAGAGTTTTAACAGCTGGCTTTAATGGTGTGCCCTAGCATTGCTGGATGTTGCATTTCTGTAGTTAAATTTAGCTTGAATATGACTGTTAAATAAATAATTTATAAATGTCTGTTATAAATTTGGTGGAGAGGATGCTGATTTGGCCTGTGGGTTTCATTATGACTATAAATCATACTTCATGAAGCAAACACTTTTAATAGAAGTAAATAACAAACACATTTATTGCTAGCAAGAGTAATCTTACCAAGCACTCTGAATGATGTTTGGAGTGGGGAGTGTTGACTGCTCCTACAGAAATAAAGGAGGTGTATGGGGGTGTACAAATGTATCTCTGTCAGTTCTTTTCAGCACCTTTCTCAAGTGCTAGGTGGCTCTCTCAGCATCTTGAGATGCTATCTTAGCATCTTCTCAAAACTTTGTGATTGTTAAACCACAATTAACACAATTGTGCATTGTGCTAAAAACATGAAGCCACAATCAGGGAGGGGGGAGGATGGTGTTTGTTATTCTGGGTTCCAGGGTAGGGACAGTGCAGTTAATGTTGCTGAACTTGTTACAGGCAGTGGTGATTATGGCAGATATATCAATTCTGCGCGTGACAAAGTCCAGAGAAGGCACCTGTGCAAGACCACCATGGTTCATACTCTGCCAGGCTGTCCACTGCTGGGATGACCACTTGAGCTTTTCAGAGATGGGCACTGGAAAGTCTCCGATCAGAGTGGGAACAATATGGCCACCCTCTGAAATGCCTGGGAAAGAACCAGAGCTGTCTTCCAGAGACTTTTATCAGGCTGGTCCTCAGGGGCAGAAGGAATGTTAATTCTCAGACGACTGGAAGAAAACCCTGAAAAAGAAGAAGAGTTGTTGCCACAACTTGCTCATGACTCAAAGCAAACTAAGCCCTGATGCTGCTCCAAGTGCTCCCTGTGTGGTGCCTACCTCTGCCTCTGTGGGAATGCACATGAGCCCCATGTGCTCTGGACTTGTGTGGTTGGATCTGGAAATTCAAACCACTGAATTTTGCTAGGTTTGCATTACATGTTAACATTAGAAATGCTCTCCTCACAATCATGCAGCCTGACCAGACATTTACTAGATTGCTTACAAGGATTATTAGAAATTTCCTGTGTACTTTATTTTTTTAATAAGGTATTGATTTCAGTATATATCTGTTCATACTTGCAATGAATTGATTTATGGTGGCAGAAATTCTGTTTTGCTGCCAAAATGTAATGGGCAATAACTAATTCAATTTTTTTCTTTTTTTCCCCCCATTTTTTTTTAAACCACGATTTCTTTTCAAAAATAAACTGGTACTCCAGAATTTAACTCCTTTGCTTTGCCTGACATTTTAAATGGGTTGAGGAAGGACAGGAGACAGAAGCAAATGTGAGCATCCCAGAGAGGCTGTGGTAGAGTGCCACATATGTTGCTTGTCTCCTTACAGCTCTGCATGTTCCATCAGTCAGACCCATGCTGCCACCTCAGGCACTCTCTGTGCATCAGGGTAGAATGGCTCCATTCCACTGTTTTTCTGCCAAAAGTCTCTGGGCTAGAGGTTATAGGGCTCTTTTAAATTAACCAATCTCTTTTGTCTGGTGTGCAACATCCAGAACTTGATTTGAATCTCTTGTGTCATATATGTAAATGCTTTGTATAATGGTTTTAACTACTCTCTAATAAATAGGTGGATGTTTTAAGAGATACATGTTGGTGTTTTGAATGACTGAATTGAAGTATGTCAGTTTTACGTATAACATAAAATCAGAAACTTTAACTTTACACCCTATTTTGCATTTCTTAACACTATAATGTCCTCTGCTTATCCCTTTTCAGGTGGGTAATAATAAACAGTTTTAGTTTTCAGATGCCTGAATTACTGTGGAAATGAGCAATCTGTGTGGAGAACAGGCACACACTTTAAAGTTTAGGTACATGCTCCTATGCTGTATTTTTGCATTTTGGTTTTAAAGAGCTGCCTTAAGAGCCATAAACATGATTACACAATATAAATAATATCTCTTGACTGAATCGCCAGAAATTAATCATTCTGCAGGGCTTCTGTGTGGTATGTCATCATCCCACACAATGACTTTGTCCTAGAATCAAAAGGAACAAATGGGAAAATATTATAAATGCCTGGTGAACTGTAAATATTTTAAAGATGTTACATTAACAGGTGAGAAGGAAGCTTTAAGAAGTCTGTGGTTTATTTCACTGTTTGTGAGCATTTGTGGTGTCCTGTCAGCACTGTTGCTAGACATGTTTGATTACAAGTCTCACTGCTTTAATTTCACTTTTGATGTGAACCTGAGTGTGAAGGGCCACGGTGTCAGTCAGCTCTCAGATGAGTGTTTGGTATAAAAAGAGTAAAATTCTTGCTGCTTTTGGTGTGATAAATGATGCCACATTTAATTGGTATATATACTGTTTAACAGATACATGTGAGCCCTTCTGCCTTAAATAGAAAATTTTCATCTGAAGTTTAGATCTATTTAAAGGTTATATTAAAGTGTTTGTTTGGTTCGCTCCACTCGAAAGTCATTACTTCCAGAATAGGTCAGAAATGTCTTAAGAAATATGAATAATTTTGTCCTAATAATAACTGAATATCTCAAATGCCAAATTCTTCACTCCCTGAAAGTTTCAAGAAAACAGTGGAATGTGCAAATATGGAAGAAACCTAATATATTTGAAATGTAGCCTTTAGAGGGGAAGAGGAGATGTGAAGAGGGCAAACTCTGGGTTGGCAGCTCAGACAGCTCCATCCCTCCACTCATCCTCCCACACTGGAACACCCTTGGGGAAGGAGCCATGAGTAAGAGAGTTAAAAAAAACCCCTGGTGCTGAAAAAGAATAAATTGAGTTTTGAATGATGTTCTGTGTGTGGTGAAACGGCCCTTGCAGGGGGTGGGGTGCAGTGCTGTCCCGGGAGCTGTCAGACCTGCAGGTCCCTCTCCCCTCATGTTCATGTGGGGAAGCCTTCGCTTAATGCAAGCATCAGCTGTGTCCTTGGGCAGAGATGGTGTTCTAAAACATTGTTTGACTGTTTAAGAATAGTGACCCCAAAATCCTGGCATAAAAGAGGAATGTGGTACAATTACTGGTTTTTTGTTCTGTTCTTCAGTGAGGAATTCTATAAACTTTTAAGGGGAGTGAAATAAAAAAAAAAAACAAAAAACCAAAAAAACTCATGTAAAAAAAACCAACCTGGAAGCAGCCTGAAAATACTGAAAATTGAGATTCTGAGGTCTTTGCACTTTCCCTTCCTGGTTTCCCAGCAGCCCTTCTTGGAGAACTCTCTTTGTCATAGGAAAAGGAAAATACAGTTTTGTTCATTTCACAAGTTAGATTCTTTTTTTGTGTGTTATTAACAGGTTTGGCAAACATCGCAAAGATGACAAGAGTGAGAAAACTGGTAAAATAAAAGTGCAGGAAGCTCTTACTTCAGAAGAGGAGAGAATACGAATGAAGCAAGAACAGGAGAGGTAGACTTCAGTATTTGCTTAAACCTTGATAGAGAGAGTCTGTTTTTTAAATTAAATAACTGAAGTTCAATTTTCTCTGATGAATTTTCCCACATGTTGGTATGTTTATATACTTTAAATAACAAGACAAAGCTGGATTTATTTTTGACATTAGTATGAACAGCTCCTTTGGCTGTGTTAAGCATCTTTTATAGACCCAGAGCTCCCTTTCTTATTGAGGAGACTGAAGTAATAAAATGAAATGCTTTCTCTATATATTCTATAACTGATTTTATTGACATTTTCAGAAAACAAGTATTTATATAGAATGAAATATGTTTTGTATTTTTCTTCAAAGTTTTGCATATCTAGATTTTTCAATGATAAATTTAGGAGAAACCTAAAAATTATACTTACCAGTATATTTGTCACTGGAGTTCAGTCTATTTATGTGCTATGCAGTCTGTTTATGGAATGATATGTATATTAAACTGCTAATTGTAAAAATGAGTGGTGAGTACCTCTATTTTTCCTTGTCAGCTTCCCTTAACATAAAAAACCCACTATGTAATGTATATGTCATATGCTCTTCTCAATATTTCCAGTCTACTTTTCATCCTGTCTCTTGTAGTCCTAGATATCTGGGGCCTAGGCTCTGGTGTCTCTCAGATCAATTTAGTCAAAATCTTGAGAAGCTTAGGTTATCAATTAACTAATACTGGGGAATGTGAGTGGAGAAACAACCTCTTTGAGTAGACATCACTTCAGTAAAGAGACAAACTTTATAAAGTTTTATGAAGGGTTAATAGATTGACACATTTAGCAGTGAAAGTGAACTATACATTAGAATTATTTATCTAAAAATCATGCTCAGCCATAAATTTAGGATTGATGCAGGAACTCTGCAGGGAAATTTTCTTGTCCTTGTACAGGAGATATCACTAATTAGTCATAATGATCTCTTTAACCATCATCTCTATGCACCTTGGTCTTCTGCAGATAAGAGCAAAAATTGGTGAATGGTGGCTTCATCATTAACAGCTCAATGGAATAGAGAGCCACAGTAACTCTTGTGTAGACTCCTCAGTTAAACCTAAAAATGGTTTGCTTTCAGTTCTTTAAGGGTTGAATGATTTATGGTACAGTTAAGGCAGGCTGGGAGTGTGTGTTTATTAGTTTAACTTGTTAAACTCCAGAAACTTTATCATTTGTGACCATCTGTTTAGATTACATCATGGGAATATTTTACTCTTTAGCAGATATACTATCATAAACTGATGTAAAAATTTACTCTTTTCTTTATCCATCCATTCTGATTGCAGAAGGTGGCTGGATTACAGTGCCTGGATGGTTTTTTACTAGTCTGATTGGTTTTTGTTTTCTCTTTTTTAACAAAAGTGAGGCAGGGTCATTGAATTTATTCCGGTTTTTAAAAGTAAAATGTTTGCAGATTAAATGGTAAAGAGGAAGACTGGAATTGAAGGAAATAAGTGATGAGGGTGTTTGTGCAGCCAACTTGCCTTCACATGGATGGAGCAGCCACAGAGCTCATGCCAGGGGTGCAGAGCCATGGAAAGCTGCTTCGGTTGCTCTGGCCAGCTCAGGGCAGGGGATGGTTGGCCAGACAAGCACCACACTGTGCCCTGGCTTCACACGCTGCTGCTGGGCCTCAGCTGGCCCTTAGGGTTTCTTAGTAACATTAGGTCCCCAGAAAATCAGCCATATACATTTATAAAAGGAAGAAAGACTTGATGCCTGAGTTAGTAACGTTTTCTCTCTCTTCATTCTCTCTCTCTCTCTCTGTCTCTCTGTGTCTCTCTGTCTCTCTCAGTAAGAATGGTGAGAGTATAGACTGTCCATGTGATGATGTAAGAGAGGTTGCAATAGTCACGCTGGGTACCAAGGTAGAATTATGAAATTATTTGTATAGTCCCCAGTGCATGGAGCAAATTCCTAATCCCTGTCCATCAAGTTATGCTAACCAATTTGAATCTTTCCTGGAATCTCATTCCTTGTGTGTCATAAAAACAATTTTATGTGTTCACTGAAGCTGCAGAAAATGCATGTGCCAGAACTTCATAACAGCTTGATGTTATAGTAACATGGGTTCTTCTCCTCCCATTACTCTCTTTCCCTGTGTATTTGCTTTCCTTTGTGTTATAAGAGAATGCAACTTCTTTGGGGTAGTCGCATGTACAACTAATAAAAGATAATAAAATAGCAACCAAATGTGTGAGGTGCTTCCTTATGTTTCTGAAAAATTCAGATGTTGATTTGGTCCACAGAGATGAAATATTTTTGCAGTTAGATTGCAGAGTTTCCGTTTGATCCTGTAAAATAATGATGTTAGATACATGCTGTTAATGAAGAGTACTCTTGCAAATTAACTGAATAATCCCTCAAAATGCTTACTAGGAGACAGAGTAAAATATTACTGTCCGTGTTGGCTCATAATGGCTGCTATTTTAACTTTGTTTTCTGTGGGTTTTTTCTCCTCAATTTTTTTATTAGTGCAATTCACTTGATCTATTTTACTTGGTATTTGATACTATATACCTCTAAAATGATGCAATGCTTTGGGGAAATAGGTAGGATTTAATGAATTTACTATGTATGAGAGGCTAGGAGCAAAAATCCTTAGAGGGGTCAGAGAACAAGTGAACAGCCCATTGAAGAATCAATCATGCCCACAATTTCATGGAATTATTATGCCTTTATAATTTTAATAGTATTGTGCTTACAGTAGTATTTTCTTTAAAACCTAGCGTTCATATGGATTATGAGACAAATAAGAAAATTAATGCTCTTCAATTTACCATGATTAAATTAATAAAATGGCCTTTTATAAATATGTTATTAATAATAATTTCTTGATTCTGTGATTCTTTGATTAAGGAGTGTATCTTTTAAGCTGTGTCTCTCTTAAGCTACATCCTATATATGTTGGATATATATGTATATGGTGCATGTTTACTGACAATCTTAAAGTAAATTTGAACCCAAAATGAAGTTACCTAGTTGAAAATACAGCCAGCTTTCAATGACAAGGAATACTGGAACAATTAGGGGTGTCACCTGATGAGACCACCTACTAGTCTTATGAAAAATTCTGTAAATACTTGCTATTTGTAAATGCTCCAAATGTTGGAGTAACAGTTCACCCAAGACCATAGAACATTGCCTCATGTCACTATGCTTTAACACTGGTTTACTGCACAGAAACAAGTCTGCTTGCATTATCCTTGAGTATCTGCCAAGCACTGATCTGAAAATCTGGCTGGGCTCTGCTGTGCTGTTAGAAAGGGTTCTCTCCAGCAGTTGCACCAGTCAAAAACTCGAGGCAAGATTAGGCAATAGGTTTTCTGAATGTGGCCTTGAGTCTCCTAAGAAAGAGTCTATACTGCAGTCTTTAGGAAGCTAAATAAGAACCAAATTCAGTTAGCTCTGCTCCTGTGCCAGATCACAGCTGTTTTACATGTATGTTAATTTGGGGCCTCTCTTTGCTGTGTGGTCATCTTGTCTATCTATCACTGGACTGCTCACACTGGGTACCACTGAGATGCTACATTCACTCAGGCTGAGAAAGCAGCCCTGGGTCCTTTGTGGTTTTGTTGTAGAAGGTCTTTTATCAAATCCAGACTCTCCTGATGCACCTGTGGTTTGCATATCTTTCTAAAATCTCTTGGATTATACACACTGAAGATGCGTGGAATATCTTGAGCTTTCAGAGATGCTTCCAACTGCTTACAGTTTTACACAAGCATTGCAGTGTTGGATAGACTTAAAAGCAGATTTTGAAACTTTTGTCAGTGACCAAGGAGAATCAGTTCATATGGGTGGTCACCTTGTGCTGTGCTGCTGCATCAAAACCTCTGGAAGCCCACAGACCTTTCTAATCTAGAAACCCTCTACATCTGGTCTTTGAGGGCCTCCCAGAGTAGCTTTGCTCAATATTTAGCCAGCGTGCCCATTGATACCCTGCAACCTGATTGCAGAAATGTTTTCTGAGTTCTTCAAGGCCCTTTAGTGTAGTCTCTTAGGAGACATGAAGATGGAACTGTTTAGAAAACCTCCTGCTTTTGTCTTCTGGTTGTTATTGGTGGCCCTTGCTGGAGAGAGATTCCCCTCCAACAGCAGGTTCTGATACCTTTCTTTCTCCCTCTTCCATCCTTGCATTTTTCCTTCAATTTCATTTTTTGCTGTTCTGTTTTGGGCTGCTTCCCCCCCCCCCCCCTTCTTTTTCTTTCCATTTCAACTTTGTGTTCATTACAAATATAAACCATCAGCAAATCCAAAACCTTTGCCTGTGGTCTTCCCTTCTCTTGCACAGGCATATGCAGTTCTTGGCACACGGCAAGGCCATGTGTGCTGGCCATCTTCAGCCTTGGACCGACTTCTTCTAGCAAAGAAAGTTCTCCCTGACCTGAACAACTTTACTCTTTGTACCTGGGTAGTAGATAACAGAGGACTGAACTAAACGTACCTCTTTGTGAAGTTTTTAAGAAATTCATCTGCATCCAGCATGGTTCACTGCTGGATAATGCTTAAAAGATGAAAGTTGCAATTCTCATGTAATCTCATGATTCAGAGTTCGTGATCCATCTGTGGGCAAACAGTGTTTATGCTGTAATCCGCCTCTAGAGGCACTTCCTCCTCTTGGAAGCAAAGTCTAGAGGATATTTTCTCTGTTTGGTTAATACACAGATTTAAGAGCTTTACTAATGTTCTATAAATCTCTGTGTTACCATAAAAGTGTTTTAATCTTAGTATTGTATTCTTCTTCAACTTCCACTGAAATGGATGCAAAATCAAGTGCTTAAACACCTGTGTTGGGAGGATCAGTCTTGAGGCGATAAGGAGAAACCTTTTGGGAGAGAATTAAAGTGTTGTGCTGCTGGAAGCGCTGTGACAGAGGCTCCGGAGGTGCTGGGAGGGCGATAGAGCGGTCAGATGGGGGCCTGTGGAGCCGGGGGCTCTCTCTGCTCCGTAATAGCAGCTGCACAATCCCAGCCTCTGTTGTGCTTGCTGGAGGACAGATAACAAGGCAGAGCGATACCGCCCTGGGTACGTGCATGTGCATAGTTCCCGTCTGGACTAGAAAACTCCTGCTGTGCTGGTTTCCCCCCTTTCTATTTCGGCAAACATGACCTTTTGTTCCTCTGGGTTACAAAAGGAGCAACATTTACATAATTCCGCCGTCGCTGTCTCCCGGGTCCCGCCAGTCGCCCGGGCCGGGAGGTGCCTGGGGAGCGGCGGGGCCGGGAGGGGGAGCTGCGGGCTCGGCTCCGCCGGGATCGCTCGGTGCGGCCGCGCCCGGCGCCGGGTGTCAGCCGGGGACAGCCTTGCTGGGCGGCCGGGGCTGCCTGGGGCGGCCGGGGGAGCCGGCGCACGGCGGGGAGGGCGGGGCAGGCGTCTGTCCTGCACCGGCGGGTTTGCTGTTACTCTTGGAGCTCAATCAAATAGGCTGACAGCACTTTTTTTGTGTGGATGTAAACAAGGCTGCGAGTAGAGTGGGCGTCGTTCACGCTTTTTTCCCTCTAAATTTAGAGGGAAACATTCTGCCTGTTCATTAGTAGTTAAAATAACAGTGTTTTGGGGGGTTTTTTTCCCCCTGAAGGATTCGGTTATTCTATAAAATGCTTCCTGTATTATATTTTCCTAAGGGTATGTGGGTCTTTATCTCTAACATGTAATAAACTTCTCTTCATCCTTCTCTAGTACCATTAAAGCCACAAGCCCTTTGTTGTAAAAGTATACTAATGAATAGAAATGTTACAACAAGAACAGAAGTCTTGTGTTTTCCCTTCATCATGCATCATCCATTTTAATTAGACGAAAGGGTGGTGAGTACTGTGACAAGAGTCTGGAATTAAAATCATTAATTGATGTCAAGCTGACGAGAGACTGCTAACATGAATTTACTGACAGCAGGAAAGAAATTAACCTTATTACTTTATTTAGTTCATTGGGACTATTTATTATATTTTCCTATGTAAGTTCAGTGTGTTCTGTTAGTGATGATAGAGAAAGACAATTAATAAAACCTACATAAAGTTTTATTACCTCCTATCAATGACATTTGGATGAAAACCACATCAATAATTTACAAAAAACAAACCCACCAGATCCTTCTAATCAATGTAACTCATCAAAACTCTTGCAGCAATATTTTTGATATTTTAAATTAGTATAACAGGCTATGCTCTCTAGCCGAGCAGGATTGCAAAAGTGATTTGATTTAAAACCATGTCTTAGTTTCTTAATGTCAGTGTTGCAAAAAATGAAACATATTTTCTGCAGCAATGACATTGATTGGAATAACTGTCTGGTTTGATCATCATTGGAAGGTCAGCCTAACAAAGATGAGTTTTAATGTTAAGCATCTTTATTCTTTAGATGAAAGAGTACAGCAGTGTCTTACAGAATGACAGCAGCATCCTATAGATAATTTGTGACCCAAAGGTCATAATAAAAGAATAGAGGGGAGGTCATCCTGTAGTAAAGGCCATCTGGAACTGTTAAAGTATCAGATGGAGTAGGGGGCTGAACAGCAGGACACTCTTGGTGTCTTTCCAGATTTCCCAGAGAGACCATAATATTTTTATTGGAAAACCCCAACTTTTTTCCCCCTTAAGCAAAATATTTTTATCAAGCAGTTTCATCTTACTTTAAGGAAAAAAGACAACATACTGTGATAAGGAAAGAATTTTTGTTTCTTATGTTGCCTAAGTGTTATCTGTGTTTTTGAAGAAACTCAAAGGTTCAGCTTTACTTTTGCTGCTGCTGTATTTTGATGCCACTTAACAGCTTTCAGAAAAACTGTTACCTTTATAATGATTATTACTGCAAACATTCAGAATATAAGTACTTTGTAAAGCTTTTCTGTTAAAACTTTCACCTTCTTCCCATCCTGTAACAGAGGACAGGAAAAATTTCTCAGTGATCAGAAAATCAGAGCAGTATGTTTCTCATTCTGACTTATTTTGTGATGGGGTCTGCTTGTCTCAGTTTCATTGAGATTTGTAGCATTGTTTTTGGCAGTGGTTTTTTACATAATGGATGAGGGTACAGGATATGAAAAAAAAATCAATGGCAATAATTTTTGGAAGAGAACACAGCAGTGAAGCATGAGAATACTGAACTTCGGAAAAACATTTCAGGCCAGTTCCACTTCATAAAAATACTGACTTCAGGAGGTATGTAAATTGAAGCCTTTGTAGAATAATAATAACTGGAGTAGTTTTTTAAACAAAACACCACATACTCTCTAGCTGCATACTGTAAGTATAGAGATTTTAAGACATCATGCTAAAAGTTTATTTTCTCTATTATTTCTCTCTAGTGATTCAACACATTGCACTGGGCAAGGTCTGGCCAAGTCCCTTGCAATATATTGAAAAAAGATAATTTAGGTGGTCTTTATAATATTCTGTGTTACAAATTAGTTTAAGGTCTCTTGCAGATCATATAAATTCAGTGCTCTCTTACACATATCAGCTCTTACTTTGGACTAAAATGTTTGACTTTAGAGTGCCAAGAACTTTGGGCTAAGGCAGCAGCATGTCCTCTGATGTCATATGAACTCTCCTTTAGTGGCAGAGTTACTGTAGCAAAGACTTATTTGAGAATTACCATAGTTACTACCTGACTGAACTTACTGTTGCTGAATTGAACCGAACTCAAAACCTCTCAGGTTTTCCACACTGCACTACAGGAGTCTGTTTGACAGTAAAACAAGGCACTAATCCTACTCCTTTTTCTAATTCTTAAATACAGCAGCATTTGACTAGCCAGAAAGACACCTAATGATAGATTCCTACCAGGCAGATGGATCCTCCCTCCACACCCCGTCTGCAACCTTTGTTTTGTAACCAGTTACTAGAACAAGCCATTTACGAGTTATGAGACACCCAGCTCTGTTTTCTGGCCGTGCTATAGATTTGTGCTTTCAGTTCTGTGACCCAGTAAGATTTAAGAAGTGAATCCTCAGAGGTGTTGTGGGTGTGAATTTGTGGGTCCTGCACTAAGATATTTACTTATAAGCTATGTTCTTTATTGGTTTGGTTTTGTTTTGTTTTGTTTTGTTTTGTTTTCTTTTCCTTTTCTTTCATCTTCAGTGTTTGAGATTCACATAATCCTTGCTTTGTTGTGAGGTTTTTCATTGCATTTTTTTGTCATACTGTTCTTCATACTGTTTCATACTTCATACTGTTTCATTTTCCAACTTCAGGATTAGGCTATTTTATACATAGTACTCTAGAAACACAGAACAATGGACCCGAAATAGAGCTAGCAGCAGAATTTTGTACTCACTTTACTAGACTTCAGCTAGAGGAGCATGGCTGGTAGATAGGCTCAGCTCAAACAACTGATAACAGTGTTGTAGCTCGACCTCCAGTTGCTGCCTGCAGCATCTGGGAATGACTGATTTGATTCATCATATGATGTATGGTACCATTTGATATGTGGTATGCCTGTGTCATTTGTTTCTTGCACACATGGGAACAGCTGCTCCTTACACATCTAACTTCAGAATTCAGATAGTACTCACCAGTGCTGCTTTCTGAAATTGTTCTCCAGTTGGGGAAAAGAAATGTGCAGGAAGAAATGGTCCAAGCAAGTCTGCATGGAGGAGGAAACCAGAGCTCTTGAAGTGAGGAGGGATGGAAGCAGGAGCTTGCATTTCAGCAATAAGTCATGTTTCAGCAGTAGTTGAATATCATGATCTTCTTACTTTCTACTTCAGTCTAGCAGAAGAGCTAAAGAGCAGATTAGAGCTAAGGTAATCTAATGATCAGGGACCTGTTGTAAGTGTAAATATCAGCCTTTCTGGCCAATTTTCTTACGCAAAAGGAAAACTGATTTTCATTTTACTTTCAGACAGCAATGTTCTTTGATGCAACATGGTTCCCAGCAGGGTAACTCCAGTTGCTCATTTGCGTGATTCTCCACTGCTGAGGTCACTGATCCTTGGATCAGACATGAAAGTAAGGACAGAAAATTTCAGCCATGGTAGTGTTTGTTTGGAGACAGAAGCACCTATAGTGCCTGAAACATTCTCTTTTGGTTGAAACATACTTTAAAAAAGCACAGCAGACAAACTCTCCACCCTGAAATGTGGCAGACTATTAACTGCAAAGTAGGCTGAAAGCTCCACTGAAGTGTAAGTAAGATAATTTGCAGATTTTTAAACTCAAAATAAGCAAGGATTTTTCTATTGTTCACTGCAGCGTCCGAGAAAGCAGGTTTGAGATACTCTGCTGGGGGGACACGTCTTCACTTTGGGAAGACAAAGGGTGAATCAAGAAGGTCAGGAGATAAAGAAGCGTGGGGGTGAAATATATGAGAGATTCCACAAGGTTAGAGGAAATAATTTTAATGTCTCCTTTAGTTTCATCAATGTCACTTGATTTCAAATTGGTGTTTGCACTTCACCTGCTCATATGCATAATATTTACTTTCTCTCCTGCATTTTTTCATTTCTTTACGTCTTCATTTGTATTTTGCAGCCTTCTTTAATAGCCTTCTTTAATATAACTGCTTATAAAAATGAGCATAATGTTCTAGTCTTAATATATTAAGGCACTTAAAGTAATCACCTTATCACCTTTATCCTTCACCTTTTTTTTTTTTTTATAACTGCAGCCCTCCTGGGTTGTAGCTCATTAAACGTTTTTGAAATTCTCATGCATCTCTTCTGATTTGAGGAGGGGGGATCTTCAGAGAGACAGTAAGTACTATCACATATTCTAATTGGCAGATAGGCTGTGATTGTTGAAGGAGAAAGAAAATTAAGACTGTCTGATTATGTAGATACATTTCTTTAATTTAGAGATGATGGGCAGCCTTTTTTAAAAAAAAAAACTGTAGTCCCTGTTGTATTTCTCAGCTGTTGTAGAACCAATATGTAGGAAATATATGTATGTAAAATTTCTATGTAGGTGAGAATTACAGATCTTTGAGAGAGATCATGTCACTTTTTCAAGGTAGGATCTGCAGGGTATGCCATTCCTGCAAGATGTTGGTTTCATCCTGGTTTTTCTTTTTTTTTTTTTTAGTTTACAATGACATAAACTCTACAGCTTCCTATGGCCATCTTTTCCACTACCTTTTGTTTAGGAAGTTGCCCTGCTCACAGTATCTAATCTCAGTTAGTCTTGCTTTAGTTAAATACCTAATACATTATTCTTTTCCTCCGGTGTCTGTAGACTACTGTTATGTCCCCACTCTATTATTTTCTTTCCCAAACAGCTTGATGTTACTGACTCATATCTGTTACCCAGTAGAACTTCCAGATCCATTCCTGAAAACACAACTCACAGATTTTTTCTCTACTTTTAATTGATTGATTGGTTATTTGAACTATGTAAATTACCTTCTAGTTGCTGTTACTTAAGTTAATTCTACTTTTGAAGTCTACTCTGTATTTCAAGTACGTTTGAAATGTTAATCCTTTGCTCCAAAGTTCCTTCATTTGGGTTTTCTGCAGATTCAATAGTGGCCTAATTAATAATGAAAAACCCTGAGTAAATTCAGAGAATGATCCACATAGAAAATATCTCAATCTGTCCATTATGGTGACTGTGAATTGCTGAGTCCTATTCTCTAGATACTCTGTAGAAGCAGCCTGGTTCAACTGCAGCCATCCCATAGCTGTTTTTCTTAGCCTGACACTGTTTCTGCTCTGTTCACAAGGCCATTTGCCATGTTTTAGAGGGGAATCTGACTGACTTGACCACATCTGTTCTTGATAACTCTCTGGTGGCTACTGCTTGTCCCGTTATCTCCTCTGTGTGTACCAGTAGTTTATTTAAGAAGGGATTGAAGTTAAACTCACGAGTATTTCATTCTCCTCCTACTCTGAGGTATATTTGACTTTTCCTAGTTTTCTTTAGTGTTTTAGCTGTCCTCAAAAAGTTCTTCTGGTTGCTGAAAAAGTGTGAGGCTACTTCAGACAGTTGTGTGTGTCAGATGGAGTTCAACTACCTTAACCAGTTTCTAGCTACTTTTTTTGCTGGTATATTGAAGATATTTTTGTTATTGGTGGTAGTCAATTATGCTGGTCATCTGCTTGCAGTCAACCATTTCAGTGAAGACAGATGCAAAGAAAAAAACCATTAAGCCTCAGATCTCCTCAGCATCATCTGTCAATATCCTTCCCTCACTGCCACGCAGGGGAGCAACCTTTTCTTTGCTCTTCCTTTTACTGCTAATGCAATTATGCAATGATTTATTGTCATCTTTAAAGCTCCCTGCTACTTTTATTTTACATTATGCCTTGGCCTTTCTGATTTTGTCCCTGTTTGCTTGTGCAAACTGACCATGTTTTGCATGTATTTCCTCATGTGTCTGAGGTCAGAGGATGGTCATATTTCAGTCAACTGGCCACACATGTGTGTCTATAGCAGGTAAGGTAGAACTGTTAATATTTTTCTTTTAATGACTTGAAAAAGATTGGTCTGTAGCCTTTCAATTTAAAATTTATATTTACACAGCAGTATTTTCTGACTTTTTTTTAATATGTTTAAGTTTTGAATGAAATGGGGGGAAATGAGGAAGGGGAGGTGTCTTTCTTATTTACAAGCTACTGCTGTTGGTGGCCATGATTATCCATAGTGCACAGTGGTCCTCCGGGATGATTTTCCCAGGAAAGCAGATGGCTTTGCTGAGAGGTGGTTATAACTGTGATAACTGACTACCTCTAATCATGGTAAGAAAAGCTAAGTGTCATATGCAGTTCAGAGTGAAATCACAGTAATGCCTATAATCAAGGTACCCTCGTTAGAAGGGTAGTTGTCAGAAAAATTCTGCTTGGCTCCGGACAAAGGTCAAAGAAAAATAAAGGAGAGGACAAACTCCCATATTGATTTGATTGCCAAAAATTAGAAAAAGGGCCATTAAAACCCTGAAGGCAGTTGAGGAGGTTGGGGGAGGAACAGCAAGACCTGGTGTGCTGTGCCTGCAAGGTATTTTTCACTAGCAAAGAAGGAGGGGACAAATTTGACAAGATCTGGCTGCTGGCCAATGCACTTTCTGACCTCTTTATTAGAAGTGATATCTGGCAAAAATTGGACTGAATGTGTTCATCCCGCTGGACTAACTTGAACAAGCTGCCTGGCTTTATAAAGGTGTCGTTGTTTTCCTCAGTTTCCAATCCATCATCCCAGCACATGGCAGTCTGATGGTAGAAGAACTGAGAACTGGCAGCCGTGAATGGCTTGTCATTTAGCTTCTGTCCTTACACAATGCTGTTTCTATCCTTAATAAACATTGTCAGCCATCTCACATATGTGGAACTGCAAGCATTCAATACTGATTTTGTAAATGAGTGAGCCTCAGTGGAAAGGACGAGGGTGTGGATTATCACTTGGGCAATAGCTGAATCCTGGCAGCAGCAGGAGGATTAATTGAATTGACCAAGCAATTGCACACCAGAAACAGCAGCCAACTTTGTTTCTGCTCTTAGGGGAGGATGTTGCTGCCATTGCAATGGCAAATGTAATGTACTAGCCATGAATATCCTTCCCATGCTGTGTTCATCAATTAAGATAAGTAGTGATTTTTTTGCAAGGACCTAAATCACCAGTATGAAAAAATCCAAACAAAGGAGACTGAAGGTCCCAAGGGATTTGGGATATGTTTATAGTTTACTACTAACTTTAGATGAAATTAGCATTGATTTCTTTTGACAGCTTTGCTTTTTCACTTTTACCAACAACAGCTCAGCCAGCTCTACAGATCTGACTTTTTTGTTGCTGAAAACAGTTAAAGTTTAGTTCAGAGAACTGCTGTAAACATTTAGCTCAGGGTGGAATTGAATCTCAAATTGATACGATTATTTAATACCCACATATGGGTTACATGGCTAAATGCCCTTGGTGGTCGAGAAAGGGCTACTCAACACAGTTGGTGGAGCCTGGAGAAGGGTTTGATTTCACCTTAAAATGGCCACGTTATAGATGTTTGAGTGAACTGTGTGCTGGACCATACAGCAGCTGCCTGATGTGGCTGAATCTTGACCAGCTTTCCTGGGAGTTCAAAACATACCTTGACTCCTAAACTTAGGTGTCTAAAGTGGGAGTTACCTTCATCTGAAAGCTGAGTATCACTCACAGTTTTGAAGAAGGGAACGAGGGAGCTGCTGTTTGCTGGGGACAGCTGCACTTAAGCTTTTGCCTTCCTTTTGTGACCACCATTTCACGTGCGTAGGAATTGCTGTACAATGGGTATGTCTATCATTACTGGATTAGCTTGCAATGAAAAGCTCTTCTAACAATTATAGGAAGTTCTGCAGCTAACAATATTGTCATTTGAAGCAGTTATCATTAGCTTTTGAATTGAATGGCACACAAATGCATGAGGATAGTTTATACTTTACTGAACGTTATAATTTGAGTCTCAAAAGCATGACAGTGTGTTGTTGACATTTTCAGTATTAACACTTCAGCAGGAAGGGTTTAGAAACTTCTTGGGATAGCTTTTGTATTTTTAAAAGTTCAGTTTCATTTAAACGCTGAAAAATTGATCAGCAGTTTTTGCAAAAATTCTTTGACGATGAAAAGAGTTATGTGAATATTAAGCATTATTATTATTATCAAACCCCCACAAAATCCTTAGGAAGGCCATAAATCCTCAAAATTAGCTGATCTGAAATCTCAGACATATGCATTTTTGCCATGTCACGAAGGAATATGTTTCAGTGAAGACAGCTTAATACACTTATCCACATTATGAAACCAAAGCACTGTGGTCAAACACTTCTCCAGATACTGGATTTCAATAGCAGGGGTGTTGCTGATTAGGGCTGAAGTACAGAGTGCATTCTGGGTTCTCATCTGTGCTGCACACTGTGTTTACATAACCATTTTAATCTTCCTCACCAAAGTCTGCACTGGCATTTCCTGTATAGATATTTGATGTGGTCTGTGCTAACAAATGATTTAGGGCGTATCGTGCATATACACACACAAGCACACAGAGGGGCCAACATAAAATATAGCATCACATTAAATCAGGTCCTTATATAAAAATATATTCAGAGTTAAAAGCTATTATAATTCAAAAGGGATGGTGCAGTATTCAGCTGAGAGCTGTTACTCTTTTCAAGAATATGCCTACATATTTTTCTCTAGTGGTTTTGTTCCATCGAGAGACATAATGTTTGAATGTGGTGCGTCCTTGAAAAGGCAAAACCAAACATATTTTAAATAATATTCAAAAATATGTTAAGCAATCGAAATACCTATACTTTTGTCATGTGAAAATGGTAGCATTTTCACACTGGCTTAAATGTAAAGCATAAAAAAAAACAACAAAAGAAAAAATTCTGAACATTTTGGGTTTCAGTATAGTCAGTTACACCTTTAATTTTAGTGTTTCCTTTGTTAAATGCTGTTGCAAATGGTTCCTGGGTACTTTGTTTATAATTAACAGGAAGATTAATAATGTGTTTAGACTCTGATTTTTAGTACTATGTATATGTACTAATACATAGTATTAGCAATTGAAGAAAATATTCTAAAAATTTTCCTGGTGGATGTGAACATAATTACTTGCATAACACTTCAACAATCAGTTCTTTCCCACTTGGATGGGAATAGGTGACCCTCATGGAGCCATGCGTGGGAAAACCTGAATGCTCTGGCTGCAAATGGCTCAGCATCCAAACTATTAAAGAGCCGATAAGCAGATGCATGAGAAAGGGTGGTTCACATGAAACAGGGAACACTTCTGTCTGCTCCTGTGGGGAGCGATGTGATCCCCGTGGTCAAAAGTTATGTAAGTTCACTGCCCTCTCCCATGGCAGTTTGTGTAACAAAGGCAGATATCACCAGTAACCACCAGGTAATTCTGTTTTGTAAGCGCTTCAGGTAACAATGTTTCCTTCTGATTGAATTACTCTATGCCACATTATTGTTATACTGTCTGATTTCATGCACTGAAATTTTGGTTATCTAAAATACATGGATATTTTTTCTTTCAAATTGGTGTCAGACATCAACATACAAAGGTGATTTTCAGACCTGCTTTTCCTCCTACATAGACACCTTGCAAGTGATTAAGGCTATAACACTTCTGAATTACAGCTTTGGGGTATAGGAGAATGCAAAATCTTTATTTTTATTTTTAAATAGGCCTGCAGAAACCCTGTTTAAGTTTGAAATGAGTTTTGGATTTAAACTTGAGACCCTCTCCACTCTAAATTAAACAAAAAACAATTCCAGCCTGATGTTGCTGAAATTGTAGAGAAAAATTCTCTCAGTTGACTAGTGTTACAGTTTTCACTTCCATTTTTCCTTATTAAAATAAAAAGCAAACAGTAAAGAAAATAATTTTGTGTTTGCAAAAATCAAAAAGTTATGTTAGTTTAAGTTAACTTTTAAAAATAATTCTTTTCTTTTCACTGTGACTGAACATAACTTGGGCATGTAAATGAATCAGTGAACCATCAATGTAGATGGCTCTGGCTGTTGAAGGTAATTCAGTGAATCAGTTGTATCCCGAATCACTATGCATGGTCAATGCTTTCAGGATTTGTGGGGAAAAACATGTCTGTGTATCCATGCCATCCTTGTATTCCCTTCCTTTTGGTGATCTTTGTTAGTGTAGAGGAACAATTTGCTTGGGACTCAGTCTGAGGAAGACACATTTATGATATTCACATAGCAGCTCAGGGCTGGATTCTCATGCTTGAACACAGATGACTTGTGTCATTTGGGTAACCACAATCTCTGAGACTTCAGCATGACCTGTGGGAGACCTTGCCCAGCAGCTGCAAGTCCATCAGGATTACCTGGGCAGGTCAGGTGGCCAGAGCTGCTTATGTTTGAGCAGCTGAATCGAGGCTGAGTATCCAAGCTCCTGAGGAACACCTAAGCAAGAGCCTCAAAAGTGTCTCTGGAGTGACTCCTTTCATTCTCTGGCACATGGACTGGTTCCTAACTCTGGAGTCTGCTGCCGACAGCTCCTGGCCACCGTAAGGGGAACGAGCCTGCACACACAGCTGCTCTGAGGTCACCTGCTGCTGGCACTAAGGTCTCATGTCTTTATCTGCAGTCTGAATCCTACCCTTTGTGTATCCCCTTTTGTTTTTGCAAAACTAATCCTGAAGAGGCCATTTTGAAATTTCCAAGAATGTCAGTTACCTAACTTTAAGGTTTTTCTATTTTCAGAAGAGTCAAGGCTTGCTTTCAAAAGAGAGAGAGGCTTTGGATAGGCTGCTCTTGTTAAAAGTTGATGAACAAGGTGTATTTGGAAATGGCACACAGAGATTCACAGAGCTGTAGTCTCATGGATGGATGCTGTCACACTGTAGCCATGGCTGTATTAGATGAAAAAGGGGCACATTTTGCTAATGGAAGGGAAGAGACAGCTGAGTGCTTCATTTTGTGATGATGACAGAGCATTAAATTGGTCTGGGGAGACAGTGTAAAGGGGGGTGTGGTCAGTTTGCTGTGCATATGTGTGTGCAATACATCCAATTTTATACAATATCAAAGAAACTTTGAAGCCCAGATCAAATTTTTGCAATAGCTTTATGTGCTTTTGAAAATATGATCTGTGCTCAGTTCGTGCTTGTCAGATTCCTAAATGTCATCTATCTCTCACTTTTTATCATACAGCCAAATTAGTGCACATAGATATAAACCCTGTCCAGCATCACCTTTCATTTGTAACTTTAACACAAGGCACATGTTTTTACTTTCTGGGAAGATGCAGCTTGCTTTTGAGAGATGCCAGATTCAGTTTGTTTATATTTTTTAAAAAGCATGCACATTTCAAAGGAAACGTACGAGAATCTGCTTCTGCTGTTTACTGCATGCATGCAAGCATAAAGATATACATGTATCCTATCCCTACACAGCTTTTAAATTTCTGAAAAAAGTATGATTTTTGTAGTATTAAGCTAACAAAGTACATTAAAATTCCTCTCTAAATACATGGATTAGAACCAGTAAATCTGGTAAGTTTTGATGGAGTACAATACAGTATGAATGGTGTCAGGCCATTCTCAGACAGGCCAGATAGTAGCACAGGCACCCTAAGATGCATGAAGCAATAGATTAACTCTGTTTACCAGCAGCTATGGCTAGTCATTATTTAGCTAACAATGAAACAAAAGACACAAAAGATAATCAGGTGTACTTCTGAAAGACCACTGTTGGTCGTAGCATTGTTTCAATGTAGACTTCAGTGTCTGAGGTAAGCTTGAGACCTCATGGCAAACTGGAACTGGAAACTTCCACTGATTTCCATTAAGACAGGCTACCTAAAGTGTCTGCTGACTGCTGCATTCAAATGCCTCAGGGGGGACCACCCATCAGTTTCAGCCTTCTTTTAATTTTTCAGAATCCAAGCGAAAACTCGAGAATTTCGAGAGAGACAAGCTCGGGAACGTGACTATGCAGAGATCCAGGATTTTAACCGGACGTTTGGCTGTGATGCGGATCCGATGTATGCTGGGATCGCTGCCTATGACTCTCCAAACAGCGGCACAATAACGCTGAATGCCCGACCGCAGAGCCCGAGGGAAGGGCAAACAGTGGAAGCCTTGTACGCCCAAGTGAAGAAACCACGGAATTCAAAGTCTTCACCTGTAGACAGGTAGGCACCACACATCAATCAATACACCCTCTCAAAATCTGCCTTTGTGCTGCTTTTGTCATGGGAGATGGTTGTACATCAATTGGAAAGACAGAGCTGTGGTTTTTTTAATGGCTTTTTAAAGCTTTTATGTAGAACAGTATTGAACTCACTCAAATCAACCTGTTACAGAATGGGATGGGAAAGTTGTTTTCTGCAGAGCAACTACATTTCTTCCCTTTCTTCAGATGGTTTGGAATTTTGGAATTGCTGTTGGGTATCATTGGAATTAAATTCAAATTTTTAATGTAATCAGTTTTATTTATCAAAGCTCCAGCAGATATGCTTGTGGAATACAACATTTACAATCTATTTACAGCCATTACAAACATCTCTAAAAGGTTAATGTGTTTACAGCAAAAATGGGTTAAAGCTTACATGGATTGTAAGCTGTAAGTCCTACTGTAGTCCTGAACTTCAATCTAACAGGTTGAGCTTTTTAGCTCAAATTATGCTTATAATTTTCGCTTAAATTATGATTAGATATAGACCAAGTGAGCAAATTCGAAGCTTAACTCATGAGTTACTTCTTGGTTTGTAGCTTATGATTTTACTCTTCCTGCAGGTACATTATCTCAACTGTGTCTTACTTGTTTTTTTGCTGAAACTAGGCAAAATTCCAGTTTCTGTTGATGGAGTTCTGAGTTCATTTGAAAACCTGAAGCTAAAACAGACATGTAAATTAACAGAGTAAAAACAGTTAAAGGCAAAATTCACAGGGTTTTTTGTGCTTTAACAATGAAAATACATCTGTTTTCTTGGCTTACTATTATGAACTTGTAGTTCTGCATTTTCTCAGCATTACAGTAACACTAAAATCCTAGTGCAAGACATATTGTTCATTCATTTGGAAGTTATTTATTTAGTTCATAGTAAAGCCATTCATTTTTTTTTCTACCTCACTCTTTCCAGCAGAAAAAGATTGGACTTTCAGTTAAATCAGCAAAGCCGTGTCTTTGCCTGCAGTATTTGAGATTTGTATAACTTCTACATGAGCAGTGGCATTCATCTTGCATATTCTGTTCTAGGTGGTAATGGAGTAATTTGTGTTTCAGCTAAATGTCTAAAATTTTGAGGACTGAGAGTATTGTATTTAACTCTCCACTAGATCTATTTTGCAAAGTTTCTTTATGTAATTTGATAAAAATACATCCTCTAATATGGCAAATAAGAAAATCTCAGCTGCATTGTGGAATGCATCCATTTTTGCTAAAAATCAGTAGCACAGCTGCCTTTTTATTGTCTCAATTGCACTGTTCTCTTGCACCGTGTAAAAGGTGTACTTTTCATAGTAAATGAAAATAATTTATATATTGTGGATGTACGTACATTATTTCAGTGAAGGAAGCAAAATGATGTTAAAAGATTACAGCTTCATCTGTGTCCTTGAAATTTTATATTCCTTAGCCCTATATTGGCTGGCACTGGTATACCCTGGTGCCTGGCATTTCAGCACTTTTGTGCCTTTGGAAATCGAGATAGCTTGGTTGGATATGTCTGCCGCGTGGTGACTCTCATGGCTGTTTTTGTTAGACCAAAGGCAGTGTTTCATGCTGGAGCTGAATGGCATCAATGTCACATCAACAAAAAAAAAGTTCTTTGATACAAACCTGGCACGGCAAAAGAGGAGACCTGCGTGACCCAGCTAACTCTGTGTGGTGGCTGATAAAAGAGCCAGGAGAGAGTGAGTAAAGTGGAAGATAACGGAGTACCGGGGGAGTGTGATGTTAATCAGATGGGTAGGACTGAAGAGAAGTGCAGTAGTTTTGTACATTCAGGCTGCTCCTGGAGCATGGAGGGTCCCATCGCTCACAGCTGGATCATGCTGTGACTAAAGGAAAGACCCAGCACACACAATGGGCCTGAGCAGAGGGATAAAATGCAAGCAGAGTACTAGAAATGGGCCATGAAAAACCACCCCTAGTCCTGTGATATAGGGGGACATATTTGACAAGAAACACCCAGAAAGAAAAACTTAATTCAGATGTAAAAATAATTACTATTTGCTGTAAATGTACTCTGAAATACCTGTTCAGGGGTCTGAGGCATGAAGGTCTGGTGTATGGGGTTTTCTTTCCTCTCTCCCCTCACACTTTTGTTAACAACCAAGCTGTGGAGATGGTGAATCCCACCTGGTTCCAGGAGACCTTCTGGGGAATGTTGCAGTGATGTGCACAATCTCAGGCTCAAAGTTACCTCTCCCAGGAAGGAGCTGGGTCTCTACTTCAGGCAGTAAGAAGTGCTGAGAGAGTGTCATAGAATCATGTAATAAATAGTTTGGATTGCAAGGGACCTTAAAGATCATGAGGTTGGGCATGGAGGAGGTGTAACAGCTGTGAGGGAGCAGTTTTCAGTCTTCCTTGAGGCATGTGAAGGATATCTAGGAGCTTGACCTTTGTGATGTTCAGCAGGAGAGCCTGGATTGTGGCTGAGGTACCTTCCCAAAGGCTGCTCTGTCTTTTACAGGCTTTGTCTTAGATATACTAAGAAAGCATCATCTGAGCATTGTTCTAAGAATCAGTTGTTACCATGTAGACCTGAGGTGTTTGTTAACTGTTTTATCTCCTTGTCTGTAGGATACCTGGCTCCTCACCCCATGTGCATTGCAACTTGTTTCTTGCTATCCCTTTCCAGCAGTGAGATCTTCCTCTTTCACTTGGCATCTCCTATGATGCCCCTTTTGTCACCAAGCATCCAAGTGCCTCTGCTCAAGGTTCTTCTCCATGGAGCTCTCTTCTCTGCAGACTGATTTATTCTGATAATGCTACAATAAATTTGATGAAAAATAGTTGGTTGCAGTTCTGCATCTTTAAAATATTGTGTACATGAGTGTTCACCTATGGGGGGTGTTATTTTCAGTGTGTTTTACTCCTTTGCCTTCCCATCCTTTCCTTTCCTCTGGATGTTTCGGAGGTTACCCAAATAGAAACAGTTGCTTCCAGCTTTTGTGGGTGGGAAGGGAAATCACAGTGTGTTACCCTTGTGCTGAACTGCCAGGAGCTGGTAATGGCCAGGCTGTCTCAAATCTTTAGCACGTTCATATTAAGAGCAGCATTGTTTATATGGGAAATGTTATTTCTATTAAAGTTTGGTGCTTAGTGCCAAACAAAATTTGACATTTAAGTATGTCCAAAAGGTTATTTAAAAGTCTGTTACTAAGGAGCCTATAACAAAATGTCCTATAATAGTTTGCATACCAATGCTGAACACTTATGACAAATTTTTCTGTAACTTGCAAGAGAATCACTGTGTCTGTGTGTGAGGCCTTGTCAGGGTTTGTTTTTCTTTAATATTCCTTCAACTTCTCTATTACTTTCATCAACACATGCCACCAACTGTTGTAAGTTTAACTGTATCATGACAAAGAGTGAATAGCAAAGTGGAGGACAAGAATGTAAACTGCTCATCAGTGTAGACAGGTAGTACAAAATGGTAAGAAGAACATGGTTATTCCTTAAACGTTGTCTGTCCATTTCTCTAAATAGAAAGTAGATTGTATAATGTCAAAATACAGCAGAGGAGAAAAAGGTGTTAACTGACTCATTGGAGACATGCACAGCTAGATACGTGTAAGTGACACTGCTTTACTGAATTTTACCAATGATAGCTATTAAAAAAGCCCAGCCTGTAAATAGTAAACATTACTCAAATACAGGACTTGAAACTGGTTTAGAATTACTTTAATGTATCAGAGTTCAATCATTGATGGATACTGGTGGGGTTTAGAGAGGAAAGCATTTCTTTGTTGGTTGGTTTGGTTTTTCAGTGATAGTATCAGTTAAAGATGTAGCACTAAAAAAGTTGTTTTCTGTTGTTTACCCTTAAGAATCAAAGCAGATTGTCTTTCTTAACAGAGGAGTTTATTGCTCAGAAGAAATGAAGCTCTAGCAATAAATAAATAAACAAACTAATATGTTGGAAGAGATTGATGATGAGCATAGCTCCATATACACGAGCTGCCCTTGTGACATCAGCTCCATCCAATGCAGCGACAGCAGAGACAGGCTGCTAAGAAGCTTTTCACTTCTATGTTAGGCATTAATGAGTGAAGTAGAGGTGGAATGTATAATCTATGTTTATTTTACCATTCAGGAAAGAGGTGTCTCAAGAACATAGTTCTTGAGAATAAGGCTTTCAGCTTAGCTGAAAAATGTCTCTAGTATGTTTTGCATCACAGAGGAGATAAGCTGCACAACTGATCAATACCATTTTTCATGTAGATGACAATGATGCCATACAGTGGAGCTTTATGGCAATCACCTGACATCCATAGCTGAGCAGGATGTAGAAAGACAACTCCTAATGGCTGTCACTCTGTAATCATTTCCCACCAAGAGTGCATTGTCCTGAAATAAAATTGAAATAAAATTGAAATAAAATAGGCACTGTGCTGCTGTAAATCTAAATAGCTTGAAAATAGTAGGTTAGACTCCTCCAGCTTGCTGAGGACATTTTAATGGAAACATAAATACCATAATCATATGCTTTTTGCGTGCATTTTGCCATTAAAAGAAAAAATCTTCATTTTAGAAGGGAGACCTTTATGAACTGGCTTATTTTCTATCAGAAATGGAATCAAGTTATGTCAAAGGAATATCTGGGAACTGAAAATAACCCCACTTCCTTTAACTGTCATCTGCTCAGTGCAAAGGGGCAAGATGCTGTTTTTTAGGTCGGGTCACATACTTCGCTTGCTGCTTTTCCAAAAAGAAAGAGAGAACATTTTATTAAGCTGTTAACTTTGATTTTCTCAGTAATATCTTCGTGCTTAAATTGGCATGAGAGTAATGAAACCTGGAAACTGCATAGAAACACTCTAATATAATAAAAGAATATGTAAAAAGTGAAATAAGCAGACCCTGTCTTTCTAGTGTGTATAAAATAACTCTTAGCAATAGCAGAATGGGTCATGAAAGCTATGAAATACTATATTGCAGTGCTTGGATAAATATTTGTTAAAAAAGTGGGATTTTGTGCAGCTATATTAAACTTCTTTATTAGTAGTGTCAGTCACAGGAGTGTTCTTAAGTCTGTGGGATCATTTATGCGTATGTATCTGAGCTTACTGCCAGGCCCACCACAGATAGAGAGAGGAGTTATTACTCAGGGTTATGCATCCTGTAAATGCTAGGATGTTTCTTAGATGAAGAGATTTTTTGATGGTTCTGGAAGTTGACTTGAAGAGCACTTTCATGAAGGGAAAGGCCACGGCACTGCAAACCATCTATCCAGTGACATTTAAAACTTGCAGAGCTGTGCAGAAGGCTAACAATCTATATTGAATAAGATTATGAGTAAGCTCTTCCCTCCTACCTCTGTTTACTTCTCTTTGCTGATCTGGAAGTGTTTTCCTACCTCCTGGATCCCTTGTTTTTGCCTGTTAATCACCCACCCTCTGCCATCAGAGCCTTGCAGATACCATGCTACAGGGGAAGGTACCACTCATGCAGGTAAGTATGTTGTGAATACTCAGATTGCAGGCATTTCAGAGCAGGGACCTTCTTGTTTTCAAAACTGCCTAAATAATCTGTAATGTTTCAGAAATTAATAGTTTCGAGTTTTAAATCCTTACCTTCCAGTCAGTGTCACTCTTTTGTAGCATTACGAAGGTTCATTCCTGTGAGGATCTGACTTCTGGAAAGACTTTTCTGGCCTAGGAAATGGCACATATGCCATTATGGAATAATCAGACTCTCCAAAGCAACCTGCCCGGAGAGCAGTGGGTTAATGAACTATTTGCAGTTCTCTAATGTGTAAAACTGAAAATAATACTTGGAAGTCATTGTGGTATTTTTCCTCCTCTGTCTGTTATAACCCAGAGAAGGATTAGTTAGAGCCTCTGTGAGACTCTTCATGGGGTTTAAGCTCACTTTAGCGCGAACACATTGGGTTTTTTTGTTTCTCTACCCTTCATCCTATAAGCCAGTAATCCTTGCCCCCAGGACTGCCTAAAAATTAGCTTGGTCTCTCATAGACCCGTATATTTAGAACCCAATAGACACTATTAGCATTGGCATTTTATTATCTTAGGTTGGTTGTTTTCTTTTGTTCTTCCATCTTGATAGAATATAAGACAAGTTTTAATATAAATTCATGAGGATTTATGTAGGCTCCCTATTGTGAAAGTATGCGATTGCACTCCCCTGTTTGGGTTACCACTTTGGTGGAATAAATGGCAGACTTACAGTGAACTCTATTCAGGTCTCCCATTTTAATTACTTGAAAGTCCTGGTCTCTCTCTGAATAGATACCAAGCACTGATACTGTTGTGAGAACCACATCTTTCTCCATTTACCACAGCCACGGCCTCCCTGAAACCCCGGTGGTTTCTCTTCCCCTCTGCTCCGGCCGGCTTGCCGTGCAATCTGAAGTGTGACAGCTATTTGTTTGTTTTTACAAAAGCAGCTGGACTTAGTACCTCTACAAATGGTTGCAGTGGGAAAATGCACAGAGAGATAAGAGAGATGAACTTCCCGCTCTGGGTTACGAGACCAGGAGGTGAAGAGGGGCCCACCCAAACGTGCCCTTAGTGCCCCTGTTCTGGAGACTGTGGATGGGCTCCCTGTGCTGGAAATTGGGAGTATCTGCATAGCTGGGTGATTTTCAATTCCTTTAAGTGCAGATGAGATACTATGTATAAAAGGGGGATCAAAACCTGTCACTTCAATACAGTATATTAGTATTTTGAATACTAATATGTTTGTGACCTATTTTATATTATTTGAATACATTGTAACTGAATTATGCATAGTATTTTTCGTTGGTATATTAGTGCCATTTGCACACAGATATTGATCAATGTTTTGTTGCTCGGATTAAAAAAGAGAAAAACCTTTACTTTTTTTTTCAGATGGTAGAAGTTAATATTTAATTTAAAAAAAAAAGAAAAAGGAAAACTATAATAATATATCCTAGTATGAAACAAAACATGATGCAAAAGCTAGAAGAGGCAATGTCTTGGGCATCAAATGGTTATTGTGTGGCTTGAGATTGCAGTCCAAAAACCCAGCTGTGTGTGTAATGTGCACATCTTTCTTTCCCACTAATGCCATCAATGCAACTTGAAGTTCTTCTTCCTGAGAAAATTATGGGGAATATTTGAGTACACAAAGCTGAAAAAGCAAAGGCTTTCCCATTCATTAAATCAAGTGCTTTGATCCTACCGGTGTAAAGAGCTAAAATCTGTCCTTTGCAAGTCATACTAACCAAATTTTGGATTGCAAGCTGATGTTGTGCCTCACTTGAACACCATAATTTAATCAGTTTAATTTGTTGTTGCTGTTGACTGTGGCCTTTCCTAAATAGAATACAAATTTATGATTTTTCTGTCTTTTATGTCCCTCCAGTCAACCCATCTGTTCCTCTTTGGTGATGGATTCAGGCTTCTCCTTTCCAAGCATTTGAAGAGCTAGGGGTTTTTCATTTTAGATTTATCTGGTTATGGGAGAGGGGTGCACAGGAAGAGCTTGGAGAGAGTGCTGTGTTTTCACCAAATCTGGGCTTTTTACTTTCTAAAATTAAATATGCAGTTTGAAGTTAGATCTTTAATGTAGTTTAATGGATGAACAGTAAAATGTTCTTCTAATGTTGAAGGGTTTGAAGGGTCTTTCCTTCTTTTCTATTTTTATGAATGGTATCTCCTTCACAGATGAGACAAACTATATTTAACTACACTGTTTATCCTTATGGCCAGTCTTGTTTGTTTATGTGACTTACAAATCATCCTGCTTGTGGTCAAAGCATTTTGTCACTGGCGGAAGTGGTGGAGTCTTAATTGTGGGGAGGAATCCTCTGCAGTGAACTGCAGGAAGGAAAATAGCATCACTTCATATAGGTTGCAGGGGGAAGTGGTTAATTCCTTTTAACATATTGTGAACTCATTGAATGAATGTGTATGAAACATACCACACTGGCAGCCCTGGAAAGTGAGAAATTGCTGAAAGATCTCATTTCAGTTTGTTCTTGGTAGGAAAGCTGAAAAACAGTGCTTTTCCACTCATCACTCAGAAAACAGTGTATATTCCCACAGCCTTGTGCTTCATGATATTGTTAAAGAATTGGTTTATAAGGTGTTTGAAATCTTGTTCCTTAAGGCTCAAACACTGTGATGTGAAACATTGAAAGGTTTCTTGCATGACCTATTTTATATTATTAGGTATTTCTGAAAAACGTCAGACTTATTTCTAAAATCAGATTTACTTACTTGCCATGAAATTTTTTCATTCTTTAAAATACTAGTGGCATTTAAATAGCTTTTCAATTTGATGTGTTCATAGCAGTCTTTCTTACATGATGGATATATCAAATGTTATTATGGTAAATAGATGACATATTTGTAATGGATAGGTAATTCCATCTACCCGGAGTTTAGACAGTGATATAACATATAAGACTTAATTTATGAAAGACAAAGCAGAGCAGCAGATCTTGCTTCATTTTAATTTGTGTGTATAGTTTTGTAACAATAATGCATGGCATGCCTGAGTTGCATTGCTTTCTGTAATGAAATGTCTTCTGTGTGCAACAATTCATTGTTTACAGCCTTCCCTCATTCCTAGGTTTCCATTTAAAAGGAAGCACAGTACAAACTGGGATGAAAAGAGAACACATAATTTCTACTACCAACATTTAAAAAAAGCAATTAGACTTCAAGGGATGTGAGAACTAATGTCCCTCAGACTTTTCATTTCCACTTATCTTTGGGATGCAAAGAGCTCTGACCTGGCGAACAAAGAAGACAGAAAATATTAGCATTGGTCTTTATTTCCCAAGACATAGTTCATGGCTCATTAATAGTTGTGGTATATGTTACTGGGTATTATATACTGCAGAGAAAACAAGCAGAAGTTGCCTGTCATTACTTTGTAATTGTGTTAGTAGATATAGTGTGGAAAAAACAAGAAAAGAGGAGAAAAAGAAGGTTTAGCTGTGTGTTGTTTTGTACATCGTCTTACACTGTGCTGTGTCTGCCAGCTTAAGATAAACTCTATGCATATTGGCTAAAATGTCAAATTAACCCACTCATTTTTAGGATTGCTAAATGCCCATCAAGGAATGGAGGGTTGTGCTGAAGCTATTTTAATTAGCAAAGTGTGATTTAAAGGTTGCTAAAATCAAAAAGAGCTTATTCATTTTTCATCAATAATAATTTTTCTTTATATTTCATCAAAACCTGCTGATTTGGAGACCACCTTCTGGGCTTTGATTCATTATGACTGCAGACATAATTTAATTTTTTTCCCCTTTCCTCATTCTGTGATATGCTCTTTCATCTTTGAGACATTGTTAAGATGTTTCTAACATTCACAGATTGCTAATTGATCCAACTTTTTTTAAAACTGTACTTAAGACAGAGGCTTCTTTTCTGTGGAAACAATTTTACATGAATTTGCTTTTATTAATGTTTTCTTCAATCTGTATCTGATAAGGTATAAGTTCTCAAACAAGACATCGAAAATGGAGGACATGTGGTGTTTTATATATGGCAAGTGAGCAAAAATATTAGAGACACGACAGAGGGAAATTAAGATTTGGTAGAGTTATTAAGATTCTGCAGTTGCTACATTAGGCCTTTATAGTTCATCTAGAACTAACCTGGTTTTTAAACAGTGCTGTAAGTAGTGGTTTTTTGTCTAACTCTTTGGAGGATCATAGAGAAGAGCAATTTTGAGAATTTATGCAAAGGCATTTTGTGAAAGGATGTACAATTAAAAGATATTGCTCCTTTCACTTCAGTAGGGCTGTTCATCTAAGTTTTGTCTACATTATCATACTCTGGTAATTTCTAGTTCCCAAATGCATTTCTGTTACTATTTTAAGTTGAGCTTCATAACCTGTTTCTTCTTGGAAGATTTCCCTGTAGAGTCGTATCCAGAAAAATTTCCATTTGGGTACCTTGTTAAAACAACAACTGGTTTGCTACTCAGCATAGTGGATTGGAGCAGCCCAAGTGTCGTGGGCTGTACCCTGATCCTTTTCTGTGGGTGGTTGGAAAACTGTCACAATCTTCAATTTCCTTTGCTCATCTCTCACTTGTGAAACGTGTCACACTGGGTGGGTGCACCTGGTGTCCATTCTGTGAAGGCACAGGGAGTTGGAGCAGGGCTATCTTTTTATTTTCTTCCACATAGCCATTTTCCTCAATTCAGTCTAATTAGAATTTCAGAAACGTCCTCTATGTCTTGCTTAGATGGTCAGAGCTAAGTTGTTTGTCCTGTGAAGCCACACTGAACAGTTCATGCAGACTGAATTTCATTAGCTTTCATTAGTTGCGCTGTTCTGATGTAGTTAAAAGTGCTGCAGCTCAGGATGTCAGAATTTAGCAGGAAAATAGGTAAAACCAACATACCATTCAGTGTCAGGAATAATCCTACTTTATTGGAGCTCACAGTTGTGTTTTTTATTATCCCTTCTTACGGCTCAGATGCCTCCATCTTTTATGTAGCATGTCATAGATTGGACTAGATTATGTTAAAGGTCTTTTCCAACCTAGTTCATTCTGTGATTCTGTGACTCTGTGATGTGTGTGTTCACATTCAGTAGAGCACATGCCCATGTGCAGAATGAAATGCAGATACAAGAATGTGTTTAGCTGTGACAGAATTTTTATGTGTATGTTTATGTCTGTCTATATGTTCTTGTATTTAGAAAATCTCTAAAAATTCCTCTGCTCCAGAGGAAGTGACTTCCAGAAGTCATCTAGTCCAACTCCCTGCTTAGAGTGGGTTTGGTCAGGTCAGGTTGCTCAGGGCTGCAGTTGTGTCCTGAAAATCTCTGAGAATGGAGATTTCATTCAGCTCCCTGGGTGCCTGTTCCAGTGTTTGACCAGCTTCGTGCTAGCTGGAAAAACAAAGGCAAAAAGAAAAAGCTTTTTATATCAGAATTTCCTGTGCTCCTGTTTGTGTCCATTTTCTCTCATTCTAATGCTGTGCAACTAAGAGAGGAGTCTGGTGTGTATGTAAAAAATAAAAATACCCGACCAAAATTAGTGAATCACTTCATGTAATATTTGGAACATGAAACAAGGGATTCAAATTTTTCAGGCATCAAAAAGAATTTTAAAATAATAAGGATTACCTTACAAAAAGTTTTTATCATTGAACTTTAACTTGGATGATTGCCAACCCTGGCTTTTTCACCTATTGTATTTTCATATTTCAGAATACACTTAAGTACATGGCTTGTTTCTCCCAAATTATTTTGAAAACATGTATTGTCTCTTTCTCTACAATACTCTCAAAACTTGAATAATAAGTCTGAAAACAAAGTATAAGTCTTGATTCTTCTTTAAATAAAGGAAGCTGCGTAGGAAGCTACCTTTTCTCCTTTAATTCACAGGTTTTGTATTGTGCTTACAACATTCAGTTCCACCAAAAATGATGCATCTTAAAGTACCCTTAAAAATGACTCAGAGCTGTGTGCATTGTTGGATTGCTCCTTATACATATTTAGTTCTTGCTTTTCAGTCAGTCTCATTCTGGTGGGGAGTTGTGTTGCTGTGCTGCTAGGGCAGGATTGCTGCTGTGTGGGATGTGTGACTCTGACAGCCTTTCTTCTGCTAAAGGATTTTCTGTGTTTCTCTTTTAATGCTGAGGTTCTGCAGCTCATCTGCACAATTTCCTGGACGAAAAGAGATCATAACTCCTAGAGAAGTGATACTGTGTTGGCAATGAATTATGAAACCAAGGCTTCAGAGCCTTTCTCAAAGTTGTGCTTACTATGTTCATTCTGAGCTAGAGTTTGCAGATGTTGAGTGCATTGCCGGAAGAGAGGCTCAGAAGACATGGGATCTCCTGTGGAACTGAAGGGTCACACCAGAGGAAAGAGGGGGAAATGAAGCAACTCTCCTGTGGAGATCAGGAGTGCTGCAGGATGGAGATCAGGGAGAGGAAGCTACCTGCTGAGCTTGCTGTGACAAAGGGGAGCCAGCTATCCTCTCACCTGCAGGAAAAAAAGCAATAGAAAAATCAGCTGCCCTCCTTGTAAGCACAGGTGAGGAATAAGTTGGTCTGTGCAGGGTTATCTTTCATCTAGACAGTGTATTTGCAAGGAGCCTGAAGGACTACATAACCTTTAGTGAATATAACTACCACTTCACCCTGCAGCTGATCCCCTACCACTCCCTGCACTGACACCTGTGCAGTGACACGCTGCTGCTCTTCAGTTGCACATAAATCTGAGCCAGAGAGTGGAGACAAGCCAGGACAGTATGGAAGGAGAAGTGTAAAAGGTAATTAATTACCTGGGCTGGAACATGGCCGGGGCACCAAGGTTAACACCTGTATGCTTGTGAGAAGTGCCTGTTGATACTCTTCCAGAAACCATTTTCTACAGTTACAGAGAAGACCTTGTTAGTCATTTGGTCTGATTCCCTCTGTACGCAAAATTGGTTCTTACTGTGGTGTATTCTATCACTTGCGTAGTGCATGTTGAAATGGGGTGTGTTCAACAGCATTATGTGGGCTCTTTCTCTTATAGCTCTTGTTTGAGAAGACAACTGCCTGGTATTTAATCTAATTTTTTTGTTTTATTGCCTCCATGTTCTCTTGAATGTACTAGGGTCTACAGCAAAAAAACATAAGCCATCTGGGATTCATGGTACCTATCTGAGAGTGTCCCTTGAGATCCTAAGTAAGGAGGAAAAAATTATTTTGATGTGTGTTTCTCAGTCACAAAATGGGGCAAATTAGCTGCTGCTGAGAACTATTGTGGTCTTTAGACTGCTGCAAAAACAGAACCAGCTCAGCTATCACCACATCTCACCAGAAAAGACACAAAGCATTACCATCTCCTTTCCTTCTTTGTTTGTCGACAAATGCAACATCACTCCTTTTGTGAGCTTAGTTTAATCATATTTTTTCATATTTCATCCTCTTATTTCATTACTCCATCTTCAGTCAATTTATATTCTCTGGGTAGAGCACAGGAATGCCATTTCAAGCAACTCAACAGTCACATTCTTCATCATTCTGCCTGAGCTACTCAAACCTGCTCTTCACTGAGGCCATACTGAGAGCAGAACTGCCTCAAGTCATTCAAGAACTCTGAAAAGTGGTTTTCCATTTCTTTCTCAGTCAAGTATTTATCCCATCTTAATCCATACTTTCATCTGAAGGTAGCTATCTCTTGAATACATATCTCTCTAGTAGGAGAAGAAATAAGTTTTGTTCTGCTCTTGACCTTGTTTTTTATGGGTGTTTTTCATTTGTAAGAAACTTAGAGCATTTCACAAGGTTCTGCACAGTCTGTCCTAATTTCATATTATGCCTGCCAGTGTTACCTGAGCATCTCATCAGAGGAGGTTTACAGGACATTGTGTCTATTTGTCGTGTGAGGCTGGGCTGGATGTGCGCATCCGGAAGGAAAACTCTCATTCCTACAGATTGAGCCAAGTCTCGGTAGCTGTGGCTGCAATATTTTATTCCTTACAGACGAGCGCTGAAAAGGACTTCTGCACATTCAGCAGCAGGGTACACAGTCTCTAGCACTCAAGCTAGGCAGTGTAAGATTTGATTTTTATTTTTTGTTGTTATTGGTTTTTATGGTTGATAGTGTAGTGATCATTAATATTTCACTGGCATTTATTATAAAAGAGAATTATATTGTAATGTTAGAGGGAAATGTTGAAACTTGTATGTGATTTTAAACGCTGTGTATCTAGTCTGACAAATTGTGCTAGTGTATAGGAAATAAAAGGAACTAAGAGAAGTTTAAACTCATGTGAACAGAGGAAAGCAATTTTATACAGTAAATAAATACAATATTAAGAAGGATTACATGAGGGCAGCAGGTGATATGAGAGGAATATGTCAAAATAGGAAAAAATGAACGTTAGAAGCATCAGACTGAGGACTAAGGATGAAAATGAGGTTGTCTGCCCAAGGCAAAAGATCTCTCAGACTTTGGACTTTGAGATGACAAGAAGGTAGGATGAAGGTTACAGGGGGTAAAGTAAGGTAATAACTACATTTCAGTAGTCCGTAATGTATGTCAGTAAGATCCTTGGCTGTGATATAATTCACACACAATTCACCAGAATAAGACCAATTAAATTCTGCTTTTTCCCCCCATACGAGCTCTCTTCCAGGATTCACCTGAGTTACGCAAACACATCTGAGCTCATTTATTCCCACCCTGCAACTTCAGCAGTGCTGCAGATACAAAAATGAAGCCTTGACTGCTGCATCCCATTTGATATCACATCAGAACAATTTAAAGAGGAATAAAACAGCAGGAGCTGCAATGTAGGTGTTCAAGTTCTTGCTGCTTGGTCACATTACTATCTTGCTGTAACTGCAAGGGTGTTGCAAACTTGATTAAAAAAATTAATGGTGAGAAACAAAGGGATGAGCAAAGAGACCAAGAGAAAAAAGTGAAGAAACCGTGCAAGAAGTTTATTGCATGCAAGTCATCCAATTATCCCTCAGAGTCCACATCCCTTGTCTAATTGCCTAAGTTGATCCTTCAGGACTGAATGGATTAAATGAAAGAGTAGGGCTGGTGGAAAGCAGCCTATGGGAGGCATTTTGTGAACAGGCTTGCATGAACAGCAGAATAGTTTCTATTTGCTTCTGTTTGTCTGGGCCTTCTGTTATCAAAAGAGGAGTGAAGAATGAAAAATATGAGGGCTTTTGATTAGGAAATAGTCCCTTTGGCTTGGAGTTGAGACACTGGGGGATGCTGGAAAGCCTATCCTGATATTTTTTATGCTATGCTAGTCTGTATGGTATATCTCTCTCTGGGATCATAAACTCTCACTTTACACTATATTAAGTTCATTTAAAAAACTGAGGGAAAAGGAAAACTTCTTCAGAATATCTCACTACAAGTTCACTAGATGTTGGAGAATGTCAGCATTGAGCTGGCATTAAAATGAGAGTGAGTGGCAGCCCTGATCCTTGTCACATGTGCCAAACTTACCACGGAGGAAAGACGACTGTCAAGCTTAATGTACCTTAAAGGTTTTCTGCTTAATACATTCCTCTGCAAACACACCAGATAAGAAAAAGTCCTGTCTCATAGTTTAGTATCTCACCCTGTTATGCAAAATACTTCCTGCAATTATCCCCTCTCGACAACATCCGTCCCCTTTCCTCCTGCAACATTAGGGGTGGAAATAGTACAAAGGGAATGAAATCAAGAATATCCTGTAAAAGAATGAAAAGGAGAGGAGATCAGTCTTCTTCCAGTCTTGTTTTCTGTTGGCCAAACCCTTCAGTTTTGCTCAGTGCATTGCCCTATGAAAGAGTACATTTAGAGCACAAAAAAATCCTCAAGAGTGACGTAATCTTACTTTTAATTCTACAATACCATAGAGTGTGGTGCAGTACTTTGTGGAGTTTAATAAGATCAAGTTGTCTGTCTTAGAGTTGTTATGTGAAATGTTAAGATGTAACACAACATTAGAAAGAAAGGAGGCTACAGAGATGGGAGGTAGTTCATTTGGATGTCCTTAGGTGACATCAAGCTGAGAATTTATTTCCTGAGAGAAGCCTGCAGCAGAATAGAAACATTATCTGAACTGGAAAGGGCTTAGCAGAGGGGGCAGTCCTAGACCTGACTTATACCTGCTTATACCTGCTTATGCCTTCCTTACTTTTACCTCAAATTTTATTTGAGAGTAATAGTTTTAAAAATTCCTATGCAGTTATTTAATCAAGACCTTTTTCCAGCTTGCTCTGTGGTGAACACTGAAATGATTAATGCAGTCATACTGTTCTGACTGAATAATTAAAACATTTTGACAGGCTGAATGTACTATCGATTACATATGCTTCTCTCTCTGGATATATAGATATATATAGATATATATATATATATGATGATTAACAGGACTAGGTCTTACGTGATATTATTTGATGGTTAAATGAACTGAACTTTCATACTGCACTTAAGAGTGTTGATAGGATTAGATAGTCATGGTGGTTTATGGATCTAGCTGTCAAATTAGAACATTTCACAGAGTTAAAGAGAAAATGTTTATGAAATGTAGAGAACCTAAAGAAATACCACTATGTTTAGATCCAAAATTTTTCATTCTAAATTCTGGTCTTGGCTCCTGGAGGATGAATTGATATCTCTGAAATACTCTGATATAATGTGGTTCCATTGGGCCTAAATCTGTCGGGATGTGTTCTAGCCAAAGCCACAGAGGCTCCACAGAAAATAATTCAAAGCTTTCAAAAGGAGCTTATTCATGCCTAAATTAGAAAGCCAAGCTATCTATATAGCCAAAGGAGAGAGCTAGTATCCTCAGGAGGGCAATTCAGAGCATCCAAGTGAGATAGCTTTAGGCAGAGCTGCAAATGCTCCCTACCCATACATATTAATCCTGCCCTGAGGTCATTTAGTTACCAAGTTGATATGAACTCTTTAAGTCCAAAGTCAACCAAGCTTTCTCTCTGGGCATGGTTCAAATGGAAGTCCATTCAATGAAGGCTTGGCCGTCCATAGCTCTCCAGGGCATTGTCTGGTTTGCTCTGATGATGTTCTGTAATCCTGATGTTGTGGTGAATCAACATCGCTTTCACATCTGCCTTTGCAAGGTTGACATTTGCATTAAATGGAGGCACTGAGGAGGATGTTCACACACAGTATGGGTATTAAGAGAGAGAAATCTATATGTAGTGCATAGATAGAGATACCTCCACAGGGAAAATCAAAGCACTCTAGGAACATGCCTTTCTCTAATGTCTGGGACATCTGATTTTCATAATGAGAATTAGGCGTGTGAATATCCTGTGAAAGACAAATGTAATACCTAAATGTAAATTTTTGGAGCAACTTTGGATGTCCTAAAGGTCACAAATCTGGCCTAATAGCTCCAGTCAAGAAGGGTCTGCAGCTGCTGTAGGTCCATTTCATATTTGCCATTTCAATGGCAATAAGTCTTTGGGTCACTAAAATGACACTTAGATTTCCATGTTCAGGCATCTGCATTGATGATAACTCACCAAGTGACTTTTGGCTACAATTACAGTAGTTGGGGGGAAAACTAAACCTGATTCATATACATGCAAGATCAAGCTTGAAACCTTTGCACCTTCCTGCACTTTCCTCTTGGTTAGATCAGTCTCTGTCCTCATTCCTGTGCATGAAAAGGCAAAGTATTATGTTGAATTTGACAGTGTCTGGACAACTGCTGTGTCCTTTCAAGCACTCCAATGCGCTTAAATGTTACAGGATTTAAATACATGTAAATTATAAGCATCTGTATGTAAAACAAATACTATGTAAAGGAATTAATTTATAGGATTATAATAATCAAGTACTTGGTCCTTTCATTTGCCTTTCTCTCCTTTCATCATAAAATGTTTTCTGGGGCAAGAATATATGCAAGACAAAAAAAAAAGTAGATTCAGCTCGCTGAATCTGGCCAGTTTTAGGGTTTTTCTGGGCTTGTATTCTTCTGGAGACTCAAATATTGTTAACTAAACACTGCCCATTTCACTAAATTCAAAGCTTATTTTTTCTTGTAAGGTGATTTAAATACATACATGTTTGTTATATCTAACTAGCTGTCTCTTTTTGATGGGTATTTAAATATCACAGAGCCACAGATATGATTATCAAATTGATAAATACCTGGGGTTTCTTTTGTTTTTAAGAAAGGTGTTGTTTCTATATTGTACTATAAAATATTATATGCGTCAGTGAAAATAATGCCTGAATTGTTAAATAATGTCTCTTTGTGGCTTTTGAGTAAACTCTCCTGTGCAATCTCTATATACTTGAAGTTGAATTTAAAAACTAAATGTTGTTTACAGACATTTCCTCAGCAATTCCAGTTGCATGTGATAGCTCTAATTTGAATGGCTACTAGAGAAGAATTTGCCTTTCAGGGACAAAATAGCAGTTGTATACAGTCATCTACTTTTACATGTTCCATTAATACCATTTACTCAAGCAAGGCAAGAACCAATTTTATAACATAAAAGAATCTGTAAGACTATAAGACGTTTTGCTTTATGTAGATAATATACTATATGATAGATTGGGGGAGACATTGTTCAAAGAATAATTTGAAAAACCATATAGCAATTTTGATATCTCAGCAACTGTAATATTGCTTAAGAAGTCATGGCATTATGTAGTCAATGCCTTAAAATGCAATAACAGATTATTTTAATATTTGTAATGGAATTTTTCTCACTTGATTATTATAATTGGCTCAATAAGTAACACATTTATAAATTTTATGTTGGCAGTGCCAGCATAACAAAGGACTTAACATGAGAGTGTGCAAATAGACATTGTTTAACTTCATAGCAATAATTATTAATGGAAAGATGTTTTATAAATGATTTTCAAAAGGATACACATCTTTTCAAGAGCTGGTCTTTACTGCTATCGAACTCTGGGAGCCACCCTGATCTGATGTAATAGGTTTAAGGGAATAGTTTATTCTCCCTACTAGCAGTACATGGGGCAAAAATACTGGATTTACAGGGGGAGTTAAGAAGATATTTTTGTCTAGTGATAAAGAGGATGAAGCACAGGAAGTAGATTACTTGTCAAGGCTATGGATTTCTCCAGCATCAGAAATCTTTTATGGCCACAAGAGATTGGCATAACCAGTTATAGCTCATTTTCATGAGAGCAGGACTTTCAGGTCCCTTTCAGCCAGGGAAAAGCATTTGAATTCACTGTGCAGTTTTGTGTTGTCTATTATATGGCACCCTATAGAGGCCCCAGTGTAAACTTATTGATTTGACTTTTTTTTTGTAAGGTCGTTATTAATTTTCTGCTAGTCATGTGAGATTATGTGATTTTTTAGAAATATTTGTCCTGGTAAAATAAGTTTTGCGTCATGGTGTTAAGTTTTATTATTGATAAAATTAATATTATTGCTATTTAGTAGTAGTTTTTACATAAGAAGTTTGGAAGAATGTTTTGCTAGGACTAAGAGGAGCGGAAAAGAAAAGGAGAGCTGTTAGAGGTGATAGCATGATACTTTGTGCTAAATAGTTCAAATCATAGAAAATTACCTTGTCTTAACATAAGCTCAATATGTTATGGGAAGTTGGAAGTTCACAGCTAATGCTTTGAAAATTTGTACAAAAGTAGCTTTGCCAGACAGGCAAATGTTTACTTTTTGCGTGTCTAAAAAAGAAAACTGTAACTACTATGTTTAAACTGCTGTTAAAATAAATATTTTTAAATAAGTATATTGCTTTGGCTTCTTTAAGAAACACCTCATTATTACTGCAGTGATCTTCAGGGTGCTTTTAATCAGAAAATCATGTAAATTGGTAGACTAGTTGGCAGCTAATAGGCTTCAAGCTTTGGATGAATTATTTTGTGCTCATACAAGTAATAGGCATATTAAATCTGAGCATTTCATCATCAAATCTCTAATAAAAGTGAACACATTGAATAGTCATATTTAGAACTTGTAAAGTGCTTTGCTGCTCTGAAGCATTGCACAGAAAAATGCTATCGGATCCCTGTGTGTTGTTATCACTGCCTCAAGAAAAAATATCAACCCAGCTAAAGCAGTCAGTAATGCAAATGGCATTGATGGGAGGTGTGTATCAGAGGTTTCCATATACATTTGCACTCTTCCCTAGATATTTGCAATTACAAGACATGGAGCAGATGGACCTTTTCTGTGATCCAGTCCAACTGTTTTTGTTTCTTTAAGGTAGAAAAAATTAGGTTAAAAAAAAGAGAAAAAAGTGCATAAATAAGAAATCTATAGTTTTGTAAACTTATTTGCATATGCAGTTCACTGACTTCTTGAATTCACTTGCAAGCACTTAGTGAAGCAAATATGAATTATCAAGTCCAGCTGTTAACCTAAAAGTCTTATGTATCTTAATTGACTGACACAGATATAGATGTCTTCATTTTATTAGATGAATCCCACTCTCTGTCTGAGTCCAGATATTCATGAAGTTGCCATTTAAATCTGACACAATATGCTTTTGACTGACAGTGGTGAAAAAACAGTGCCCAAAAACTGCATGTAGTTACCTTGTACACAATTTGTGTACCAAGTACACAAATTTTATTCTTGGGGATGGTGGGTGGGGTGTTTTTATTAAATCACTAATGAAGATAGGTGGTAGAAGATGAAGGTGGACTTCAGGGTTGACTATGAGGGCTACCAATTTCAGCAGCTGTGGTAAAAGTTACCACCCCTTGCAAGATGTCTACTATTTTTTAGGACCCGACTTACTGCTTAGTGTAGCACAGTTTAGAGCTATGGAGGGGAATGTGAATTATGCAACTTGTATACAAAATTTTTTGGCCAAATATTGTTCACTACAGTTTTCTGACTGCTTCGTATTAAACTTGCCTAGCCTCATTTTCAACTGCTTGCACCACTTGTCTGTGTCAAGAGAAATATTCTCTAGTCAAACATGAGAAAAGCAGGGCATTCCAAAACATAAACCGCATCTGAATCTTCTTCCCTGAATTGGCTCTCAGATTGTTGCGTGAAGGCTGCTTTGGAAATCCACTGCTGTACACACCCCACGTGCAAAGTGTAGCTTTGAGCTTGATGTGTTGCTGTTCCTGCTTCCAGATTGCACCGAAGGATCAGGCCCATGTCACACACATTTGTGGTTTGTGCTGGTTTAGAATAAATTACATTCCATCAGTGCTCTAGATTTTATTATCATCAAAAGAAACATTCAATTCACCTGCCATTTAATCTCCCCTCTTCCTCTTCTCCTATGCAAGACTGAGAACAAATGTTGAATGAAATTATTTTAAACCCACACATTTGAGACATATTAAACTTAATCTTTCTTGCCCTAGGATGTTTGAAGTTGTCTGCTTTGTCAATTATCAACATGCTGACTTCTGCTGGACTTTATTCAATACACTTCTGTTTCATTATAGAAAAGTTAAATTAGAATTGCAGCTTTAGAATATGGGGGTTTTTATGCAGTCTTTCTAAGAAATATAAGTTTTATGTTTTTAAGTATTCAGATTTTTAATCTTCAACCTAAAATTTGTCTTTCAACACAGTGGCAAGACACATTTGCTTATGGAACTCTTCAGTGTCTCTTCAAGACAATATATCCTGTACCCTAATGTCTTGGTATCTATCTATTAGATTTCTCATATTTACTGAATAGGAATCATTTTAACATACACTTTTTTTTTTTTTAAAATGATGTATCTAACAGTAGGCAATGTTATTTTTCTTTTCTTCCATAGGCTTTTCTTATTCACCCACTTCCTTTTTTTGTCGTGATGAATTTCCTTTGTAGTTGATTATAGTGATTTTCTGGTTTGACATCCTTCAGGCTCTGCCTTCTAAATCAATATCGTCTTCTAGTGAATGTTGTTGTGATGGGCTCCCCTCCCCCATTTAAAGAATACTTAAGAATAACCCAAGTGAAGATTTTTTATGATATGTCAATTTACTTGCTTTCCTTATGTCTGTTTCTCAGTCAAATATGAATCAATTATTGTCTAAAGGTTTCTCATTTTCTACTCTTATAAATTGCTACAGTCCAGATTTTTGTTTTCCAGGCTGGCATTTATCTTTGTCTTGTAGCTGTCCACATTTTGAAGTATACAAATACCATAGACCCCTGACGTTCCTTCATTAAATGTATTTGAGGTGTTGACCAGATTATGGAAGTCATCAATTCCCTCTTGAGACAGAAAATGCATCTAAAGTTCTGTGGAAGAGGGGGAAAAATAAACTCTTTGTTTGCTTACTCATCTGGGAAACTACATTCTGTTGCCAAAGCCAGTTATCTTGAGCTTTGATTAGAAACCAGCAAAGACAGCTGCTGAAAAACATAGTGAGAAAGATTTTATCTGCTTAGAGAAGAGTTCCTTTGACTTTGGAAGAGCAGAGGGACATCGCTTAGGGAATATGAATATGCATTCTTTTTAATATGTAGATGGCTATGGATGTAGATATTCTAGCTTGCAGTGGTTGTTGTTGTTGTTAGTGTCACTCTGTCTTTCTCTCTGAAGACTCTTTTATGACCCGAGGGTGCTTTTTTCTTTAATTTTAATTATTTGTGTTGCATCCATATGTGCAGACTTTGAGTATATCATATTTTGCAAAATGTGCCCATGAATTCATTTGGGTTTAGCTGAGTGATCACAAGTTTGCTAGTTTAAAGTCTTCCTAACAGAAGGAAGGGGGAATTCTGTGCTGGCTTAGAGATACATGGTTAGTTGCTACATTTCTGAGTGGTTTTGTCAATATCATTCCATTTATCTGGTGATTTTCTCTTCTCAACACAAAGTTTCAAGGATTTTAATTCAGAATCTTAGATACTTTGCTGGAAAAGCTTGTTAACCTATGAAACTTCTTGACTGCAGCAATTTTGGGGGTTTTCGTGATTTTGCAGTTTTTCCAAGTTGCTAAAGGATTTTGTATACAGAAATATTGTGTTGTTGACAAAGTGAACCTGAGAAGGTCATTACTGATGTTAACATTTCATACAGAGCCAGTTCCGTTTCCCAGAGCCCTGGTGCTCTGCTTCTGCACACAACTGGGCTACTGTGGTGTGTGACAGCCAGCAAAAAGAAGAATGTTTTGTTGCCTTTCTAGTTGCTTCAATTTCTGATGGTCTGACCTCCTCCTAGTGCCAGTTTGGGAATCACTGAACTGTTTGCTGAGCCAGATCCACTCACAGGCTGCACAGAAAACTCTCTTTTCTACCCAGGATAATTTTTTGCTGAGTCTGAGGTGTCATTGGTCTCATGAAGTGCCTGGTGATTACCAGAGCTGGAGTTAGGTGAAAATGGTGTTAGTTTATGAGCAGGGATGTGGGAGAGGGAAGAAGTGTCCATGGAAGGGGCATGAACAGCTGATTCTGTGCACTTGGATGGCATCACCTTTTTGTGAACTGGCAGCTTAAGGTGGTTGCATGTCATGCTGTGCCTTTCCGACTTCAAACTTAGAATGATATAAAGAGCTTCACGGTCAGGAGTCAGACCTGGCTTCTTTCTGTCATAGTTCCATGATATCTGTACTTATTTTATTATGTTAATATCTGACCCTTAAGTAAAATACAGAGCAATACTGTTTCAAATCTGTAGAGGTTTGCAGGTTTTTGATAGGATTTTGATAGGGGTGATTAGCTCAGTTGGTTAGAGCAGGATGCCAATAGCACCAAGGTTGTGGGTTTGATCCCTGTACAGGCCATTCACTTAAAAGCTGGATTCAGTGATCCTTGTGGGTCCTTTCCAACTCAGAATATTCAGCGAGTCTGTGATTTAGTCTCTGTCATTACTATAATTGAAAAAAATAGCCATCTTCTAAGGCTTGTTTCAACATTTCAGTTTAAGAAATGCATGTTTAAGGCATTTTCCAGATTAGGTACTTAAATTTGGACTGACATCCATTTTCTGTAATCCACTGTCTTATTTTCAATGATTATCTGTGATTTTGAAACACGTATCTGGGGTTTTCTGCATTTTGATTTTGGTGCCTAAGAGGAGGTCTCATCTTTGGAAAATGTTGACTGCATAGTGGACAAATATTGCTTGACCAAGATTAATACATATGGACATGTGTTTATCCAAGGTGAACGTAAGGTGTTTTTAGCATTTGTGAAAGTGGATGACATAAAAAGAAAAAATGAAATGACATGGGAAGAAATACTGTAGTAACTAATCATGAATCTTCCAATATTTGAAGTAACTGATACAGCACAATAGCAGTAAAATGAAAATATGGGGCTCAGCTTTGACAGAATGACTAGAAGAAAGCTATGAGAAGGATAAAGAGGTTATTGATACTCCAGACAAAGAAGGGCAGCCCGAGCAATGTCAGTGACCCCAATGGCAGGAGATATAAGAGGAAGATTTTGGATGCCTGAACCTGGGTTGCTCAGGCAGAGCAGATGTTTTTAATTCCACACCTGGCTTCTGCTCAGGAGTGGCAGTGTCCATGGTGTAGATGCACAAAAACAATACTAAGTGAATGTAGCTGACATGTTTTTATTCTTTTATTGTAATTACTTGAATTTCCTTGAATCCTCTGTTTGAAGCAACATTGTTTAGAGCAGAGCAGCAGTAGTTCAAATTCCATGTTTAATTTGAAAGCAGTGGGATTAAGTTACCTGGCAAGAATACAATGGTCAGAGTCTTGACATTTAAAATCATTTATTTTACAGGATTAGACAGATTTCTTTTTCATCTCTACTGGTTGAAAAAATTAAGCACATTCCTTGCATTAACAGAAAAACCATTGCCTATAGAGAGTGTTTGAGTAACTCTTAGTCTCTTTCATGGCATCCTTTGGTTTTGTAGTGAGGATGTTATGATCCACTTTATAAAAACACAATTTTTTCAAGAATTGTAATACTTTCTTATAAAATTGTATTTCTATTTCAATTAATTTGCACTCTGCCTTGCAGTATCATTGGCAAAAGCAAACATAAAATACATTTCCTGTATGGCAGTGAATGGAGTGTTACGTGGGATGCTGCCACCCAGCAATGAATGCAATGTCAGTGTATTTTGAAGGTCAGACATAGTGAATCAGCTACATCTGTGAGGGTACCTGACTCCAGGTAAGAAGAGCTTTTTGAGAGGAAAAGATGTGGAGAAATTGAGCATTAAATTTACCACATTGGGTCCTCACATCCTGGTACACAGAATTCCCTGTGTTCATGGAATGCTCAGGGAGACCTGAATGTGGTTTTTTAAATGCCTTTGCCTAGACCTTGCTACTGTTTGATTTAACATGGATATGAAGAAGCTTCATGTAGTTCAAGCCCCAATATGTTGGGTGTAACTCTATAGCAAATAACTAATCTTCACCCTTTGCTGCTTATAGTTAGGGTGAGACAAACAGAAGCAAGAGTAAAGCCAGAATGAGAGAGAAGGAAAAATATCAGATAGTTACAATTTTTAGCAAAGTTCTTAGTAGAAGATTATAATAGCATATTTTATACTCAAGTATGTGAGTATATAAATAGGGATTATATGTATTTTGTAATTATGGGGTGTGATTATGTGGTGCATTTTGTTCGTTCAAGGACATATTAGGCATTAGATAATTATACAGCAATGATGCCAAATCTGACATTAAAATTAGTGCTTTGAGATTTATACCTTTTTTTTTTTCAAAGAAAGACCTTAAACAGTAAGGCCTTCAGGTATGTGCAGTGTTTACTGACTTGTTAGGCATGAAGATGTTACTGTGCCCTTCCCTGAATCTGCTCATTTCAAAAGCTTAACCCTTTAAAATATTCTATTCAGCTCATTACTGTAACAAGCCATGACACTTAAATAAAACAAAGATTACATTCTCAGATCAATGGCAGATCACACAAAAATGCTTTCTTCCATCCTCGCTTCTGACCATATGTTTAAAAAGCCCCAGGAAGCCAGCCTGTAATCTGTGGTTAAGAGTTTAAAATCACATGCATTTTTTGTGACACATACATGTAGAGTGCTGTAATAGTTTGTATTAGCTCTAAAGGCTGTGTGATTTGACCTTGACATCTGTCAGATATCCTCTCTCACACACACCCCCACAAAATAAAGGAAAAAAAAAAGAGGGAAGGGGCATTTTGGAGCTCACATATATGATTTCACTTCCCTTAAAACTACCTCCCCCTGGTTACTTTGTATTTTCACTGCTGTTTTTTAAAGCCATCTACGTATATTTTAGTGGTTTTTTCCTGTGTGCTAAAATTTTACATATGATGTATATGAATATTCTTTTCTTTTTGAATAATTTTGGTCTGAGAAGTAGTATTTTCACGCTGATTCCTCAATGCCTTTAGCAGATAGTCTTCAAACCTAGAGTGATGCTTTAACTGGTAGATTCTACATGGAGGTTGAACAGAGCTCATGCAAAAATTTCTCATGAAATCCTGAAGTGTGCAGCAAGGAGGAGAGAAAAATGTACAAAACTAGGCTGCAATACCTATACAAGGAAATTTGAGGGGCTTCTATTAGTTTCTGTGATTATGAATGTTGTCTCTGCAGCATTGTTCTCCATAGCATTAGTATCAGGGTAACTTTAACCTACTTAAAATTGAATGCCTCAAATAATGGAATATCCATTCTCATCCTAGGAAAATTTTTCCATACTAAGATGCATGTGAACCACCTGATTTTTTTTGAGGATAACTGTATCAGGCTTATTTTGTAAGACAGCACAATACCTGCAAAGCTGCACTGTGGCTTCAGTGGATAGACCTGTACATTCTGTTCAGTGTAGCCTGTTACGGTTTAGGGAGCACTGTTTTGCAGTCATTTTATAAAGGCAGAGGAGAGGGAAAGATGTCTGTAAATATTCTAGGCATATGCCAGTCTTAAGACAGTGTCTTGACCCCTGAGAATATTCGCTTAAAATCTCAATTTTTAAACTGTTCCTTTAGTCACTTGAGTTTCAAGGATAGCTGTTTGTGTAAATTTTATGGATGGATTGCAGTGACACATAGTAGTTTTTGGTGCTTTGATAGATAAAAATAGATAAAATAAGAACATTAAATCTTACGAAAAATCTAAGAAACTTCAAGAAGTAAGTTTTCTCTAAGAAAGAAGCTGATATAACAGTGCTGTGATTTATATATCACCAGTGGGTGGTGGCATGTTTAATATTGTATAGAAGCATAAGGCTCTTATTGTCTGTGATAGTATTTGAAGTGTATTTTTCCTTTCTAAATTTGCAATCCATAGCTATAGCAACAAATAAATATAGCAGTCACATTTACAACACAGTTATTATGTTTTACACTTGCTATAAAAGGTGTATTTTAAAATAATTCTCAGAAGATAGATTATAGCAGTTTTACATCAGGGTTAGCTTCCTAATGGGTCCTCAGAGTGAGAATGTGCAGCATTTGCTGTTTATTAAAATGAACCACTAAGTTTTCTAGAACTGGTGTTAATGTTATGAATTGCATTAGGAATTAGATTTTCAAACTATGCACATGATTGTATTTCAGAGTACTCCATTCTTTTTTTATATCAATTATCTCAGGAATTTCATGGTTAACTACAGTTTTCCACAGTTATAAAGCAGGAACTCCTATTTATTGCTCAAGTACTATATTTATGTTTGAACAAAACACCTTTTGTTTTACTTTGCTTATCAACAAGCACTACTGTTTTCAGCTAAGGTTACATTTAATAATTAAGTTTTCTAGGGGCAAGAAGTCAACTATATCTTTAATGAGTTCAGTGACATCACTAGGACTGCTTATGCTCCTTGGCAATAGTCTGCTTTGTGTGAGCAGATCACATTAGCTTTAAGAGAGTAGCACAGATGCCAAGGTCAGGGCATTGGTAAGTAAGAGATCTTTGAGTAAAATAAAGACCTAAAACTATCCAAGGCAAGGGAACAATGAACTGCTGTTCAGCAATACGGTTGCAGCTCTCTTAAGTTATTTTGTTCTACATTTGGGAGTTTCCTATGTATCCTTTGCCTGTGACAGTTGGGTGGGGAGCAAGGAGGATCCTGAAGGTTTGGACTAAAAGTGGTAAGAAGAAAAAGTATGCTGACACCGTGGTAGTACTGCCCTTTCTGCAATTTTTCATGTTTGAGCAGTCCAAGCATGAGTGGAGCACTTTAATCTATGATGCAACCCTCATAATCAGTTGGAAATTTGCAAAAGGAGAATTTGGGGTGGAAGTGCTTTTTTAATACCTGGTTGAGAAGGCCTGCTTTTGTAGTTTATCTGTGGTTTGGCACTGACAAACAGAAGTATAGTGCAAAAGAGTGTTGTTTTATCTCTGTTCGAAAGGTGAAATTGGCAAATTCTCACCCATTTGAATTTCATATTCCTTTAGATTGTGTATAGAGGAAGAACTGGACCTGCTTTTTGCCTTAAGTCAGAGAGAAGACCAGGGGACAGAATTAGTACAAACAAAATGGAAAGGAAGGCAGTGAAACAAGTCCCTGAAGAGAGTGAGAGCCAGTAATGGGTGTTACAGCCCGTAGAAAAGACAGGAGAAAGTGCTGAAGAAAAAGAGTCTGAATGGGAAATAGCCTTCAACCAAAACCAGAGTGTTCACGGGGAGAAGTGGTGGAATAATACACAGACATTTGTATGAGATTTAAAAATTGCGCATCCCATCAGGCTGAGTAACATTCATCCATGTGTTGCATACTGTTGGAAATGTTAATTTTTTTCCATGGCACTTGCCAGCTTGCTCTCATAGATTCAAAATGCAGCCTCTACTGGTTGTGTTAGAGCTAGCTGAGGAATAAACATGCCCAATTACTGAAATATGTCAGACAAAAAAGATGCCATACATAGAATGAGGGGAATAGGAAGATTGCTTTTCCCTCAAGGGGGTTGGCAACAATAACAGTAAAAGTTAACTACATGCATGCATTCCAAGTGATTTAAAAACTTAAAACGTCATAGCACATTTTTTATGTGATGGCTTTATTTTATTGCCAGGGCAAGGTACCCTTACTGCTGGGATGTAGAGCCATGAAAGCAAGCACTTAAACCCACAGCAAGGCCTACTAGCTTGGAAGTTCCTTAGTGACTAATGCCTGAGAAACGAGGTGCCTGGTCTGGGGAGGAAGCTTCATGTTTAATTTGGGATTGTTTGGTGTCCTGAGCTCCGCTTCTGTGCGTGACCAAAGCCGAGCTAATCCAAGTATCCTGACATTTCTCTGCCTACTCCCATCTGTGTGCGCGGAGCACAGCGAGCGAGCACTGACTCAGCTGGAGGCCTTGCACAATGTGTTGCGGTGGCTGCTGAAACAAAGGGGAGCCAAGCTCATCATCTGACACCAGAGTGGGTACAGCAGCATTTAGCAAATGAAAGATGGGAATTTGTTTTTCACCTTTTTGTGTTTCATTTCTTTCTTTGTCACAACTGTGCCATTGTAGGACAAAAAAATTCCCTGGGACAGAAGAAGAGACTATAAATCTTTCCGTGAAGTGTATGGGGTCTTGCTGAGGATTCCCAGCTGTTTATGCCCTTGCCTATTTTTTATTCTGGCTGGTGACTCTTTTAATGTATATTGTATAAATGGATCTCCAAATTGTTTAAACTATATCTTTTATTACATGAGTCCCAATTCTACAAAGCAATGGGATGGCAGAGCTGAAATGGTTTCTCCTGTCATGTAATATCATACTTAGTTTTTCAGGTGTGTTGCCTTGTATATTTAGAGAAACAGCTGGTTTCTAGGGAGTGGGTTGGAGGCCTGAGGAAGAAATTGTTTTCCTCTAAGCAGGTTTATGGGAGCTAGTTTGCTGTGATTGATTGCGAGAGTCTAGGTGTCTGAACACCAAAACAAAGGCAGGAAGAAAAAGGTGGGGGAAAGGAAGAAAAACTGACATCTGAGAAAACAAATTGTTTGATAAATACAAGCCATAAGAGCTCCTTCATTCTGTATGCAGCTTGCTCAGGTTTCCATGAGAAAATCTTGCCAGTAGGAAATGGCACTACAGATTTTAATCTGTAGGGAAAAGCAATAGTGCCAGATCAAATACAGCACAAATGCCCACATGTTGCTGTCTTCTGGCTCAGAGACCCAGTCACTGTCTTCAGCCGCTGCTCCCAGGTTAGTCCCCTCTGCCCATCTCAGCACCTCATGCTTTCCCATGTAAGGTTTGCCATCAGTGCTTTCCACTCCTGCTGAGATGATGCTTTCCTTCTGTATGAAACACTAAATGGAACTCATACCTTACATCCTAAACAAAGGAAAACAAACATCTTTGAGACCCTCTCCTCATGAAGAAATCTCTCTTGATTAGCATTACTGTCCCAAATATGGGTCAGGTAGTCATTTCAGTGATTCCCCTGGAGCTCTTGGGATACTTTCCTGAAGGTTTTCCTGCTCAGCATCATTTCCTGACAGAGCTCTCAATGCCCTGTCACTGACCTTGTTGCCTAGAAAAGCAATTCACACATCACATGCTGTGGGATTAGGAAGGAGCATTTCTGTGCTTTTGACTCAATACAGTGTACCAAATACTCCGGTTGGACCTGTAACAATTGGCTTACAACTTGTTCATGCAGTAGCATTTAAATAGTGTGTCAATGAAATAAATGAGGAGCTGGCCCAGCAGACGGTGCTGCTATTTAATGAGAGCTCAGTGCTTCCCTGAAACTTCATATCTCTGTAATGAATGTGTTATCAGACATTGATATGTTTTCAGATATTAAATAGTGTAGTGTTAGCACCACAGGCTTTCTTCAAGGTCTGTTCATGGTTCAGGACAATGTTTTAACTGCAGTGCAGGGATTCCACTGCTGGACAAACAAACCTCTTAGTGCTGTGGCATATGTGCAGTAACTGTGTGCCAGCCTAGCAGACCATGAATGTGCAGCAGCTATGAAATCCAATGAAAACTGAAATGCAGAAATTTGCTTGGTTTATTCTCTTTTGGAGTATCAGGAGCTCAGATCTTGAAAACTTGGTGATGGATCATCCTATACTCTGCTGCTGAGAAGCAGCATTAAGAAAGTTGTTGTTTGCCAACTTTTCAGAAGTGTGTTGTCAAATAAACCCATATCTAATCTAAGACAGGAATTGCATTAAAAACCTCACTAAAATGTAAATTAGATTTTACTTCCTTCTAGCGAGAGTTCATTCCTTAAAGGTATGTCTTTTCCCTCAGAAGTATTCACCATAGGTTTTTATTAGACCCTTGATCATAGTTTACCATGTCTTCCTTTCTGTTTCCAACTGCCCATGGAGTGTGGGCTCTCTGTGAGTGATCTGGTGCTGAGTTTGATGGGTAATCTCAGCAGTCCTGTGAGGTGTACAGATTAGAGCTGGGAGAAGTTCAAATGTGACCAGACTAGCCATGTGTCACGGCACTTAATGCCTGCATATACTGCACCAAATGCAGTTATGCAATGGAGAAGATTATCAAAGATGTTTTGAAGGTTGCAAATGGGTTTTACGAGTGAGAATCATCCTTTTTGTTGCTTCCAAAGATGAAAGGGCTCAATTTTCACACACATGAAAAAAAAAAGTCTGTCAGATGTTTTAAATGTAAAAACTGCATAATGTGGCTTCCTGTCATATCTGTGGTTCCCTTGTGGATGAAAATTTTAATCAGATGGTTTTGTACTTTAAAGGTTTTTCATTTGATTTACAACTTGTAGGAGTGGAGTAGCAGTAAGCAATCAGGGAGAATGCCATGAAGAGGACAAAAGGAAGGTGAAACACAACGTTAATAATTTAGTTTCAATAACCTTAAAAGGTTTACCAGTCACTTTTAACCTTGTATCAGAAAAGAGAAGTGCACAGAAAGCAAGCTACTGCAGTGAATCAGAAAAGAGAAGAGCACAAAAAGCAAACTACTGCAGTGAATCATAAAAACGTTTCTTTTAATTTGTTACTCATTTATCTAAGTCTGGATAGAAAGCAACCAATACATTTGTTAAACAAAAGGGCCAGCAAGACAACTACCCATCAATTTGATCTAGTGCTTTTGGAAGGACTGACTGCCATTTCACCAGGGTCAGTAAAGTCATGAACTAATGGTGATTGTGGCTGTGGAAATGTAGCAGTCATTTATGAGTATTTCAGATGAGGCAAAGCAAGATTTCAAGCAGGCAGTAGGGTTTTCAGAAGTGCTTAGGCAGGTTAGGCACCTAAATGTTATTGATCTCAGAGGGAATTAGATACCAATTCAGAGCCTCACATACTTTCAAAAATCTGGTAAGCACCCATGTTCAGGTTTTTGCCCACCAACCTTCAGGGTTTGAATCTCTGTCTGGTCTCATAAAAGCCATGGTAACATAAAAGTGACATCTTCATGCTGGTTGTGTGGGAGTTTTAAAAAAGAAGTGTAGTTTTGGTTTTTGTTACGAAGGATCAGGACATCATAAAAATTCATGTGGCGTTTGTATACATAACTTCTCAGCTGAACAGTTGTGCTTCCATCTTTCGAACATGTACATTTCAAATTTTGCCACAAATGTGCTACATGTATTTCAGTTTTTGGCACAATACTTCGAAGCCATCTTTGTAACTCTCTGTCTTCATGGTATTAGGCAGTTTGTACAACACTGTTGAAAATGTTTCTAAGTAAAAAATTTAAATTCTTGAGATTTGAGTTTGGGAACCCAAACTTTGGGACCTTCTATGATCTAGTCTAATTTTGACAAGAATGGTCCAACACTTAAATGTCCAGATACCTGGGCTATATAATGAATTATAGAGTATTTCTTGTACACATGTGCCAAATATGGAACCACAATAATAATATTTTAATTATTATTTAATTACAAGGTTCTCCATAACTTTTATACAGAAAGCCTTAAATACCCATTTATCTCTCTTCATAATGCCAAGCCTGTAACACCCTTTAGCATTACTTATTCCACTCAAAACTGCAAGATGTGCTCTTTTTTTTCAAGTAGACTTGTTGCCATTTGACAGCAAGATTCTGCACATGCTTTTGTTATGCAACTTTACGCTAGAGTTGGAAAGGTTTAGAGCTCCGTGTATACTTTTTTCTTACAGATCAGAGGGAATAATAATTTATTTGCATTGTAGAAATGATCAGTGACTTCACTTGTAGGTATAAAACAAATGCATGTGAAAACAGAGTCCCCTCTCCTCAGACATTACATCTTCATTTATATTGAGAAGCATCGTGTAATGTGGAAAAAACAGTGATGATTGTATCATTTTCACTGTTGCCCAAACTGATGGTTGTAAAGAATCAGGTTACTTTTTTAAAATATATGAGCTGGTAAAATGGATTATTTCCATCTTGTGGCATTGTTAATTGGCTAATTACTGTTTACCACTGTAGTGGCATTGTTTTTATGAGAAGTTGAATGAAAAGTGGGGGATGAAAATCCACAGTTTAATCTAGAGAAAGAGAAGATGTCCTTAGAACAAAGTTGAAATTACAAGCACTGAGAAATCCACAAATGAAGAGCTTCATGAGTGGGTCACTAGGATAAGAAATGTGTTCCAGTTCTTAGCTGCTCTGAGTATGATGGTCTCTGCTGAGGCAGGTAATGGTGTATTAGGGATTAAAGTAAGGTCTTTCTGATTTGTTTGCATTTTAATGAGAATGTAATTTCTTATTCTTACCTCCATGTAAAACTTCCACACTGTCAGATTTGTAGGGATATTCATGAGTTTAAAAGGAATGGTAGTTAATTAGCATTTGGGCTATACTATAGCTTTGAAAATGTGGACTGGGGGTGGGATAAGTCTGAAACCAAAATAGACTAGCACGCCATAAGTTTCTATTTGAAGTGAACTAATTGAACTAAATTACTGGGTTTTGTGTTCATAGGTAGTCTGTCTCCTGACTTTTATTATTTTTACTAAATTGCTCCTTATTAGAAATGGCTGTAGTTGAGTCCATGAATTGTTGACAAAAGATTCTCTTCAACTTTGCCTTTGATTATTCATGGTATGCTGTTGATCTTTGGAATAATATTCTGTAGTTTAAGCTTTTAGAGCACAAGAGCAAAACTTTTATAAACAGAAAGAAGGCAGGTTTGAAGAGATTTTAGGCCAGCTATATAAACTCTTTCCATTTAAGCCTTTGTTCAAGAGATTTTGTTCACAAATAAGCCCACAGATATCGAGTTGATTTTTAAAAATTTTACTCAAGAGACCTTCATTTCCTCATCTGAGGTATGCAGTGTGTTGTAAGACTTCCAGCAGTAAATATCTTGTTTGTTAAGTCATGTACAAGTATCTAAATAATAATAGTTTCTTTGCTATTTCTTAATCTTAGCCTCAGCTGTATTGTTTCTGGAGTCTTTGCTAAATTTATTGCCAAGGCACTAACTCATGGGAGCAGACCCATGATTTCAAGCTGAAAGACTCAAGTGGGCTTTTGTAACATTTTATTTATGGAGTTCATTTATTGACTTTTCTGTAATGCTCAGCTGTGTGGTGTCTGAACACCTCACGGACACTAATGCATTGAGCATCTCAGCACTCCAGTACAGTTGGGAAAGTTGTATTTTATGGATGGGGAGTTGAAGCACTTAAAAACTGGCCGGCACAAGCACACTGGCACTTCGTAGCAGAAAAGGAAAGAGAAAAGGTTCTTGAGGAAAGAACCTGTATTGTCTAATTCCCTCTCCAGCACCTTGAGCGAAACACCATCTTTCCTCTCTAAACAAGTTTGCACTTGTTTTGCAATGACAAATAGACTGTCAAAGTAGTTTAGAGATCTGTCATGGCTTGAAAACAGCAACTATGATTCCAAAGTTAACCAGGAGCTTAAATTTCCCCTCTCCTGGCAATGGCCGTGGCCCCTTGAATTGCGGGCACCACAAAACCCCTGGGGATGCACCATGACTTTGTCATAGTTCAGCTGAAATTGAAAACTCTGAGTGTTTGGGACACAGAACAGGCACCAGTGAACTGTGAATTCTATCTATATGTATGTCTATATTTTTGCAGGGAAATCACTGATAACGCTGTGAAGGAGGAGGGAGCGACATAGATGCTAAAAAAGAAGTGTTTCCATGTGGGAACATCATCAGAGTGAAGGAGGGGTTGTTAGGAAAATTATTCTGATCATCAAAGTTTATTTGAGTTTGGTACATCTGTACAAATGCAATTTACCTTTAAGTGTAACAGGCTGTCGTGTTAAGCTCCCTGTCCACTGTGAGGAAATCACCGTTATGGCTTTCATATGGGAAGGAATTCACGAGTGCCTTGTTTACATTGCTACCATTTATCAAACATTTAAAGCAGCTATTCTGCTGAATAAACATTCAAGAGCCTGAAGGATAAGCATATTGCTTAAACTTCTTAAGACTAAACTTTCCAAGCCATTTCCTGCCAGAGGGACCTAGCAGTAAAATTGCAAACTCTGTGCTCCAAGATGAGATAGGCAGAATTAGATTAAGCAGCTTACTGTTGACATGTCTATTGATCTGGGTTCAGTGCCGTTTCCTGTCTCTGCTAGCAGTTAGATTGCTGTATACAATAACACAGTGGCCTGGTTTATGTGAAACTGGGGGACTCCGAGCATCAATTACTCCAGGAAGGCAGTGGCACTGGGAGATAAGGTTAAGCCGCTCACAGTGTTTAAGACTGCTGAAACCCAAGCAACATATTTGCTGTCTAAATTGCTGCTTATAAATTTGACAGAGTTCCATTTATGTTGTTGATTTTTTTCCCCCTCTCCAAAGAGAGATCATCCCGTATTATTCTCTGCAGGTAGCAGTTTGGTTCTCATTATAAACACACATTGTTCGTTAGCCTTCACTTCCTATCAGCCCTTTGTTAAAAGTTCCAAAGCATCACCTGGATATTTGAATAGAAAATAGTTAGACAGGAGGGAGAAAAGCATGCAATATTATAAAAAATACCCATAATAAACTAACAAAATTTTCATGGTCATATTGATTCTGGTACTGCATTAAGGGTATTCTTTCTTTTTATTTTTTTTCCTTGCTATCTGGGAACACAGCATTGAATAACAGTGGCAAAAAGGAAAGAAATCTGGTACCCTTGAATTTCTCATTTAGTCTTCTGTTTTCTTCATAAGCAGTTCTCTTTTATGCCGTGTGACTTTTTTCTCTTTCTCAGAGACTGTTAACAGAATCAGTTAAAAGCAAAGTGATGCTTTTCACATTTAAAGAAGCCTGTAGAGAATTGTTTCAGGGGTCTGCTTGTGATTAACTCAACCTAGGTTTTTTTTCCTCTGGAAGAGGGTCATGCAGAAGATTTTTTCTCCAGGGGGCACCTTTTAAGCCACTTTACAGGTGGCTATCTCAGTTTTATGCAACATGCATTTCCATTGTCTTAAAATCAACCTTCAAAAAGAAATTCAGTATTCCCATAGAAGTATGAGCAAAGTTGTGTCAGTTCTGGCATTGTGATGGGAGATCTGTGCTGTGAAACTGATGAAAGGAAATATTTTAATAGTGACATTTGAGTTCATTTATCATGACATTTTAGGGACTTGGTGGTACATATTTTTATCTTTGAACAATCTCCCAGCAGTCTACTGCCATTAAAGGGGGGAGGGCACTCCTTCCACACAGAGCACAATGCTATAAAAGCCCAAAACGATACAGCAGTCAGCTGTGATGAACTGAAGTAGTTCTAACTGGTATGTGACAAAAAATGGAATTGTCTCCTTTTATTAATTTTTAAATATCTTGACATGCTATAATTAACATTGCCCTATGCTAAAATTACAACAACATCTGAGCTTCTGTATATTGGCTCATACCTTGATGCTATAAATGAATATAGGAATATGGGAAAGCTAACAGAATGTATTTCAAGTATGTTTTTAGCATTTCACTGGCGTATTTTTGAGTTTTATTTTAATGAGTTGCTGATTGATGTTATTGTTGGCAATGCATAAGGGGCACTGAAGTACCACCAGCATGTGGGCACTAATAAATACTTTATATTGCTGAAGATTATAACTATCAATACAAAACCTATTCCAATTATTGCAAGGAGGCTGAACCCAAAAAGTCCAACATCACTGAGGTTTATAATTCCGTCCTCATCTAATGCTATTGTGCAGGTACATGTGTGATCTTTATGGGGAGTATCCACTTTCAGACACTGCACTGCCTCATCACAATAGGTTTCTGTCATTTAGTGATTTAAATTACATCCTTTTATTTTGTTAACTCCTTTAATAAGTGTTTTAAACTGCCACCTTTCTGCTCTTTCTTTCTTGCACCTTCTCCCTCCTGCAGAGTCTCCTTGCAGGCTTGCTAATTCTTCAGGGGTTTTCCTGACACCTTCTTGTCCGTCAGTCCTGTACAGTTAATCAAGGGAGCCAGTGAGCATGCAGGGGTTAGCCTGGAGCAGAGTTAATCGGGTTGGCTTTGACTTAATTGTGCCTATTGTTACAGGGGAAATCAGCACCTGGTGCAGGGGGCCAGTGCTGCTGATTGCTTGAGAGGCTCAGCTTGCAGTACTGTGTACAACATGATGACTTGCCCCAGAGTTGCTTCTAGTTGTAAAGAAGGAGTTCTAACATTTTTAGCCTAGAAAGACATGAAAGTAATAGATTAAAACTAGATAAGCTCATACCCTGGGAATTAAAATAAAGAACAAATGAATAATACCCAGTGCAGCTACTGTTTTGGGCTGCTGAAATTGTATTGAAAGTGAATTGGTCGTAGCACATATATATTTAACTATGAGCACTCTCTAGCACATCTGTACATAGTCTAGCACAGCCATATTGTAACAAGGAGCTATAGGAAAGTGATGTGGAGTGACACAAATCAGTGTCTGAAGACATCAATAACCCATGGTTTTTTTAAGGTCCAACACAGCTTTATCACAGACTGCCATTGATTGTAGTTTAGAAAAACAAATGCTGGATTCCCACTGAAAGTGAACTCATGTTACATGAAGAACAGTTGTGTTCATTTCTTGCTTTGATTGAAAAGCAAGCTAAGAATGAGGAGATTTGGACAAAATAAATATTTTGATTGTTGACTTGCAGATGCTTAGATGACTACAGACCTTGCTGTAGTTCTGCAGTTGTGTCTCTTTGATGGTGTTGATATTACCAAATGAACTCTTCCAGAGTAAAGACGTATCAAGCCATTAGAAGCCAGCAAAAAGCAGTGTAAAACTCAGACAAATCAGAAAAGAATAGAAATGGTTCTGCAGATGCTGTCAGATGAGCTGTCACCCAATAGCATATCAGCAGAACATTTCCAGCTCAGCCTTACAGGCCACGTTTTTATGTCACATATTTTTCATAGTCTTTAAGTTCTCCTGTGTCAGTGTAAGATCCAGAAGCCACGATGTTTTCAGCTATATGTGAGGTACCTGTAATAGTGTGATAAATACCTCACATATGCCACAGGGTGGATGCACTTTCTCTTTTTGTCATACTAGTGATACACTGGTATCAATTCCAATATAATAGTAAGGAAAAAAGCACAAGAAATTATTACTTTCCAATATTTAACATTGTTTTCCTAGCTAAGTGTGAAGGGAATTAAATCTTTCTGAGGTTTTACAGATGACAAACTGCCAAATGGTATTAGGGCTCTCAGCATTCAAAGGAATGTATAGTAAAAAGATAAACAGTGTTTTAGTAAATCACTGGATTTTATGAAATTCATTCAAAAATGAAGTTATAGTTCCCTAAATAATGAAAAGAAACACTTCTGAAATTATTTACATTTTCTTCTTATGGGTTTCATGTGACCACAGCTTTAAACTGAAACAAAACCTTTTTATTTCTCCTCAGATCTCTGCTTCATTATATGTAAGACTTCAAATCCAATGCCATTTTCACAGTATAAAAAATTATTTTATTTAATGAGTTTGGTTTTAAACCTTATTCAGGACATCCTACAACTTTTAAGTTCTATCAAAATAATTTTTAGTGATTTTTCTTCCATTTGAAATGGAATTATTTCTCAAGAGGAGAGTTTGTCCTGTTCTAAGGACATGGAAGAATTGCACGTATGACAGTGCTGTTCATGCTAGCTTTGTGCCTGAAGCTCTCATGATGGAGTCATTTACAATTTTACTTCTTCATTGATAAGCCATTATCTGTAGACTGTTTTTATAACTGCAGGGTTTTGCACTTTGCCACAGAAGAGTAGCACTAAGTTCACAGCAATCTATTTCCCTAATTTCTCCATAATGCACCGTGACCTTTCCCAGGATGGTGTTTCTTTGTAGCAAGATGAAGAGGAAGAAAAATAAGAGTTTGCCCTTTCCAACTAATTGACCAATGTTTTGTTTTTAAAGGTAGTGTTAGCTTTTTAATGCAGTTGTTAAAGATATAATTTCTTTATTCCTTTGTTCTATTGACTCCTCCAATACTCTGGAACATACCATAACTGCAGTCTAAAGCTCATTATATAGAAATTACAAGTAGAGTTATATTCAGTCTATTATTCAGTCACTATACTTGCAAGTAATACCCTTGGTAATGTTTGTTACAGTATGGTGATAACAATTGAAGTAATTGTTTACTAATTTGTTCTCTTAAGTGTGTTTTAGCATTTTAATCTTTAAAGGATATCTTATGGGAGGAGGAGTAGTTTTTTGAGCCATGTATTACGAAAGAATGGAAAAATCTTTTATTTTTAAGTAATTCATTTTAGGAATAAAATTTAAATAACATTCTATGAATAAAAATGTAATAGGCTATAAGAAAACTTCGGGGTTCTTATGTTTTCATGAAGAAAACTTATTTTTGTAAAGTATTCTCAGGAAGATGTGTGATCTGGATTGCACAAGCAGCTATAAAGTGAGACTCAATGAGGAAATAAAGGCGCTTTGCATTTACTGATTCCGCTCCCAAGCCATATGTTTTAACATGCATGGGGTTTGTTTTGCTGTTTCAGGGCGGAGAAGCAGTAAAAGCAAATAGTCTCATATACGTGCACAGCAGACTCTAAATTCAGCTCTTTCTGAACATAAATTTGCGATCTTCCAAGTAGGAATGGAAGGTTCCCTGTGATGTGGCAGAAGCTGCAGCGCACGAGGAGCAGTCGTACGCTGGATAGACAGACGTTGTCAATACGTCAGACTTCTCCGTGCTCAATTGGAAAAGCTATTAACCAGTGACTGCAGGGCAGTGTTTTTACTTTTTCCATGTCTTGGCTTGTTTATGTTAAATCAGACCACAGGAGGTCTGTTGCGTTTCTCTGGCAGTTATTGCAAGGCTTGCTGTGGCTGTGGCAAAAATTTCTATTTATGACACTTGCTGTATCCTAGGTGCAGTGAATCTTGGCAGACAATCTGGAAAATTTCCCATCTTTGTACTTGCAGAATATACTATCTCAGTAATGGTGTGACTGTGGTGACTCACTGCAAAGGTCCTAAGTTCAACTACCAGAGTAGCCAAAAAATCTAGACACATTTTAATTGCTGGCATGACATTTGGAGTACTTGCTTCACCACTGGACGTAAAATACTAAATTGAAACTCCTCCTGTTTTGGCTAGAGTATACTCAGATTGAAGAAAAGATCCAAGAGCAGCATTTCAGAGGTGTAGGTTGATGGCTTCTGGCCAGCATTTTTTTTACCAGTGTGATGGTCATGTCTGTTAAGAGGAAATAACCTTACATGTGTGTGTTTTGGCACTGCAGCTATTCTCACTGATGTGTGCACTGTCAATCATGCGATTGTCCTACATAAATAACATATTGATGATTACAGAGATCTGGGATTCTGTTATGGTTCTGCAGGAGTGTAAACAAGTTGTCAAAAATAATTTATCCATACGCTAAATGCCATTGGTTATTCCACTGTCAAGTCTCACTTTAAAACTGCTGAACAACTTTTCTTAAGAAAAGAGTGAACCTTGTAAAATCAGAGACCATTGCAACCTTTTGGTAATATATTTCATATTAACTTAGGGAACATAAGAACACATGCAGTTTATTTACAGGAGAGTAAAACAACATGACAGTGAATGGTTGAGCTATGCTGAATAACTTTCTTCTGGGGCTTTTAGAGTCTTCTGCTGGTTTTAAAATGTACGTCTCATGGTCAAGCAGGGGGAAATTAACCAAATTAGGGCCTCAGGACCACATTCTCTAGAGTGAGAATGATGATTATATAGATGGCCATAAGGGCCAGTGCTTGTATGACTGCTGGGTGAATAATAAAGCTTCTGTGGGGGTCTTGGTGTCTTTTCTTTGTGTTGGGCTGCTGATGTGTTTGACAAATGTGTAGAGCTAGAGGATGCATGGGATAATTGGCACAACCACCACAGATCTCTGGGAGGTTGCCTGGAGCATCTGCCCTGAAACTGAGAACCCCAGCTCTGGCAATGCCACAGACCTATTTGCCATCTTGCCATTAGTTTCCACATAGTGACTGAGCACATGGGTCCACTCAGTTGCTTGTGGAGGCTGCATCAGCATGGAAGCACGGACCAACCTTTTCCTGGCATTTCTTTTTTTTGTGCCATATCGGATTTCCAAATTCTCATGCAGTTTCACGTCTGTCATTGGCATGGAAGAGTTGACAGCTGCTACATGATGGCAAAGCAAATGTATCCTTGCCTCCTTGCAGTCCTCCCACTTGAGACTCACATGGTTTTTTTTAAGGGAGAATATAAAGACTTTAAGGACAAAGGATTTCTTTCAGCACTTTGGGAGGCTTTTTCTTTCTTGTGATAAAAACCATCAGAATAATACATTTTGCAGTAGGGGACGTACCTGCTTTATAAGACCGACACCTGTGGACTGCCATAATTAATGTGTGAATCTAAAAGTGGTAAGAGAAGACAAAAGAAGTGAAAGAGAGCTCAGTCTTGTGCTTCCCAGCTGCTGATGCTGGTGACTTCAGTAACAAATGCCGATCATGCCAGAAATGCAAACAGCATGAGGACGGGTTTGTTTCCATTGTAAAGAGATAGGTTACTTAATTAATTTCATGAGGCCTCTGGGCTGCTGTTGACAAAAAGTGCTTACACCACAAAGTTAGGTTGTGGGTTAAGGATAGGGTTAGGGAAGGTTCGAAGTACTGATCCCTAGACTCAAATTACCTTTAACATTTTCTTTAATGATACAGATACACTAGTTTTGCTTAATTACTCTTTGCTGTCTAAAGCAATTTTTCCCTTGAGTCACTGAAAGTTTTATTACAACACTTTAATCTGATCATGAAAATTAATATACTTGTATCATCTTTTAATTTGTACGAGTAAAATCTCCTTTGTTTAAAATTTCAACCAGATTAGAAGTATATAGTAGAGACTTGTAAGTTTCAAAGTCTAAATCTTCCAGTGCATTGTGTTATAGAGGCAATATAATAAGAAACAATATGTTACTGACCTGATGGAAATCAGGACAAAATTATTTAAAAAAATATTTAGCAGTTGAAATAATTTGGATGAAATATAGAAAAGCATACATGCTTTTCATCTAAGAAAAAAAGAGTGGGAGGAAGCCTGAATAATGATCATGAGAGCCTCAAAACACACATTTTGTTTCCTAGCACTCATGTGTTTGGGTTTAGCTGAAGCAGAATGTATAGTGTCTTCCCTTTTGCTGTTAGCTTGAGGCAGCCCTGCTTCTAGGACACTGGGCCGTGTCCACAGTAGCCCTGGGGTTTTGCCTGCATTTCCTATGCCCTGTAGAGACAGAGTGCCCCGAGCCCTCTGCAGAGGTTTGAGCGCTGTCTCAGGGGTCTCACCCTCGCCTGGCTGCCCCAGGAATGGGGTCACTGGAGGATGTGCCAAGCACACATTTCTGCTGCCTTCACTTGAGTTGAGTTGAAGCCCTTCAGGGGTGAGTTCTCCGTGATACTGCGCTGTGAGTTACTGAGACCAGGGATATGGTGAAAGCCGATAAAAGTGTCACTGTGGCAGACAGGAGGATGTTTAGCAAAACCGACCCATGATTGTTTCCAGAGACCACTTTCACACTGCGGAATTTCCTAATGTGCTGCCTTAGAAAGCTCAGCTGTAGCATAGCATCTGCTCCATGGTTTTACCTGTCTTTGCCTTTTCTGCATTTCCTGATTTTACTTGTGTGTTGCAGAGGCATGGGGCTGTAATGGGACACAGGTTGAATGGGATGAGGAAATAAACTAAAAGAGTTAAACTGTGTGCAATCTCTAAGGAATGAGAAGCCATTGGCCATGTTAATTCTGAGAGCAGGTATGATTTACTACCAGCTCATTAGGAGTACAGCTGGCAGCCAAAAGGACTGTGACTGCATATGAAAATTGTATCTTTACAAGACTAAGAAAATATGCTGAATGTAGGTGTGAAATTACTGAGAATTTATTTGAACACATTTTAACATCATCTAAGAGATAATCCACAGAGAGTACAGGACTTAAAAACACTTAAATTTGTGCATGCATGTTACACTATTTTTTCATTAGGGACTCTGTACTGCTCCCTTGCCAAACCTGGCAAAGATTGGGGCTTAGAAAATTAGTAAAATAAAAATTCAAAGAGCACCCAGTACATATCAGAATGGTGATTCACCTTGCTAGGAAATTAAATTCTCTTAGGGGAAAAAAAAATTGCATTTTGCATCTCTATACATAAAAATGTTGCTGGATTACTTTTTTAAACTTACTAAGTGAAAAAAAAAATCACCATTTCTGAGACATGCTATTTGATATTTATGAAGATATTAAAAGTCATTTCTTAAGTAAAATAAAGTAAACAGTCAACATGTTTTTTACAGAAATAATATTTTCATTTAAAGTCAAAATGATGGATTTCCTTACTACCCTTTTTCAGCTTCTTGTGCAAATTGTATGTAAATGAATGCAAATAAGCAGTCCTCACTACTAAGTTGCTTAGAAGCATAAAAGTGCAGAAAATTAAGATGTTCCGACAGAGCTGTGCATCTCATTTATGTAAAGAATGTTTAAACTTAAATATTTCAGCAAAAAGTGTTATTGTTCAGGTCATAAAATGGTTTTTTGTGCATTACAGAGAAAGTGCACAAAAAGTATTATCTTCTGAAGACCTTTTAGTGTATATGGGAGTTAGTCCTGTGTCAGCCAACCTAACAAAAAAACAACCAAACAAGAAACTAGGAAAGAACTAAAAGGTCAGCGCTGCAATTTTGAACATTTTCCACCCAAGTGTGTGGACTAAGTTCTACCAGTTTTCATAACCTGTTTTTGTCTGTCTTTTTAGTTAACACTTCTGCAATGGATAAACCTGAAACCTAGTGGAAAAGAAACCTTGAAAACCAGAACTACAGAAATTTCCTTTTTCATCCAAACCTGCTTAAAACCTGGCACTACAGCCAGCAGACTCCCCACCCAACTCTAATGGTGCTGTGCATCATGAGAAAGGAAAATTCTCCTTGATTTTCAATAAGATACCAGGCTTGAGAAATGCCTGTGGTGCCGTAAGGGATTAACGATCTCTGTGCTATTTATAACCAGGCAAACTAAACTGCAATTTTTAGAGAATTATTGTAGTTTTATTGTGCTGCCCAGCCAAATTCAGTGAGTAGGACTCATTAGTGTGTAAAACAGAGTTAATTTATACTGAGTATCCCCCATCTTTGGATGGGAGCTCTATGTAAATCATCTTTTCTGGTCATTAATTTAGGCTGTTTGCATTTCCTTTGCTATGGGAGCATAAGTATGAAATATTAACTAAACTTCCTGGTGAAAGTGCCCCCTCATGTCTCATACTTGATGTGGAAAATGCTTGCTCTTCTTGCAGAACTCCCCTGTAATTGAAGGGTGAGGGCTGTATTATGCAGCTGAAACACCTAGTGATAATTGGCATTTAAAACATATTTCCATAGCTCTAGAAACAGGAAACCAGGGTATCTCTGGGAAGTCATTCGATGAACACTTCCGAAATATTGGGAAAAGTGTAGTGAATCTTTCAATGGTTGATTCCATCCTGATTGATCTTAGAGTTTTTTGAAGTAATTGATGGTATTTCTTTAGTTCAGTCCGTTAGTGCAAATAATTATTAATCAATATGCACTCAGCTCTTACTTTAGAAGATAATTTTAACACATGATTTATTCTGAACATTTCAATTGAACTACCTTTACAAGGAGAAAATCAATTGGCTAGTGGTCTAAAGCACTTTAATTATCTGAAGAGCTGTATTCCGGTTTAGGCCTATTTTTTCTTTTTTTCTTTTTTTTTTTTAATACATTGTCCCATTCTGATGTAGTCCTTCTGCTGGGCTGTACTTTACTATCCTCAGAAATTCACTAATTCTCTATTTCAGATTATTTTGCTTAGAAATTTTCAGTTCTATACAGCAAGCACACTAGTATTAAACACTAACATTGGAAATTAAATGATATGCAAAATGGAATAAAAATATAGCATTTTCCACAGGAGAAAACAGTTGGTTGCGTTTGTTGGTTTGGTTGGGTGTTCTTGTGAATGTGTCAGCACATTTGTAATTTCTTTAGATGTTTTCTCATTCATAGCAAGCATAGCAGTGGAAAATTACAGTTAATTTGAAATGATAGCATGATGCCAGAACTTAGACAGAGGTTTGAAACATTATAGGACAAAAGGTGAAATCATTAATTCATTTGCAATGAATATTAAATTCCTGAAATATGCATAACTCTCTCATTATATTTATATTTATGTGTTTAAAAATGCCTGTAAATATTATTGTGAGTCTGAAGGAGCATTTGTGCCATGTCCATGAACATGTCAATACAGCCTTTCAAAGTAATTTGCACTTGGGCTGAGGCATAAGGTTATGGAGCCATCTGTCATCATGAAAAATCATTAGAATAAAGAGTGTGGTACAATTCCACTCATGTTCATGATACGTTGCATTTCAACAACACCATTACAAACACTTCTCTCAAATGCCCTTCATAGGCCTAACAGGGAAACTTGAAAAGAGTCTTGTGAACTAATAGATCAAATACCAGTGGATTCACACCAAAGATTTCAGCCTGCAGATAGTCTTGTGGTGGCTCTTTGGGATCTGACAGGGATTGCCCTTGAAAGTTCCAGGGGAAGAATTTCTGTGTCTAATAAAAGGAGTTGATGTTCTTGAAATGGCCTGAAGTTAGTGTTTGGTTATATATCCATTCCTTATTGCATTTCTTGTATTTCTCCCAAATTGGACAATAAACATATAATCATAGACATCCAGTTTGCTATTTAATGTGATTATAGTCATTGTTTCTCAGTTCTCATGGCTTTCCATAATGCTGCAAGAGATGAATTGTTTGTTCCTTTGGAATAGTACAGGATTTTTTTTTTCTTGGTATACCAAAAAAGCTATATATCTTCAAAGTAGGAAAGTTTAGATCTTAGGGTTGTATTTTGCTGGAAACATTCCTTAAGAAGACTCCTTGGAGGATATTAGTAATATAAGATTTTTTAAGAATCCAGTAATAAAGAGACAGCACTACAGTCTGAGGACCCAATTACTGAAACACTTGTACATATGTTTACTTTTAAGTCATTAAGTACTGTGCATATGGAAAACATCATGTCCTTCATTTCTGAGCCTTGATCTTCAAATGTAAGTGTTGTAGAAGCAGGGTCTTGAATTTTATCCTGTTAGGTGCTGAGTGCCTTATTTACTGCCTGATATAGTGGGAGATCTGCCTGCTCGATAGCTTGTAGCAGGTAACTGTTATCCAGGCAATCAGAAGGAAGGAGTGAGTTTGCTTTAGGGTGTAAAAATATATTTTACTTGATGTTAATTCCTACAGCTGATGACATGACTGGCTCTGAATGACCTCCCAGAGGATGTCCTAGAAGGAATTCTGCGGTGGTGTGTATTTTCCTGCTAAGAGCCTGTGACAGATGATCGTACTTTAAATTCTGTTTTGGATGAGACAGAAGCAATAATAATGTGAATATTAGAATAAATCTTTGCTCATTTCAAGTGGATAATTCATGTTGTCAGTGGCTTGATTTGAGATCAAGATTTCTATAGGAGTAAGAGAGGGGTCAGACTTCAGACGTATTTGCTGCTGTTTGCTGTCTGAGAGTCTGTGTGCTATGTCCCCTTCTGCAGAAATAGCAGCTCTGTTGTTTTCCTCTGTAACAATGCCTGTAATCTGAACTTTTGCATTAGTATATCTGACTAAACTTATTAATGAGAATTCTGACCTGGTTCAAATCAACAAGATTTTTTCCCTTTCAGTTCAGTTAATGGCCTTTCTATATCTTGCTCAATAGCCTTTTTGAAGAACAGCTTTTAAAAGCCTGGGATTGGAAGCAGTGCTATATTGTCTGGCTTATGAGAGAACAGATGAAGAAGATGTGTTCATGTAGCCAATCAATAGTTTTTTAACTTGGCTGTTTTAACTATATATTTTTTGGAGGTGATTAGCTCCAACACCAGATAGTCTGTCTAATGGGTATAGTAAAGGTGATCTCTTTTAGGTTATTTAGTTCAATTTCCAACAGAAGTGAACTATTCAGGAAGTGTATTTAGAAAAGTCTATTTTTCAAGAGTTCTAAGGCTAGAACAAAGGACAGGAGATCATGATAGTGTGCTGGTGGGGCTGCCACATGCAGAAGTACAATAGCGAGCACCTCTGACTGTGGAGGAACTGTCGAAGCACTGTAAAATCAAGTTGCTGTGTGTGAAAGATCAAGCAGGTTAACTCCTGGGATTTTTTCTATCAAGATACTTTCTTCCTTCCATTCTGTTGCCTGCTGTCTTCAGAGCACAGTGATATTGAGACTCTGCAGATTTAAAACATCTGTCTTTCCATCTCCAGTGTACTATGGAAGGATAGCTCTCCATTTAGTTTTTAAAAATTTAGCTGCATGTTAGGCTGCCTTTGTTTTTACAAATTTTTATCCTTCTTAAGGCTACAGGCTAGGCAGGTATTTTCTAGTGTTTTCTATATAATGATCCTATTGTTATTTTTTAAAAGAGTATTTGTAGCCATTGTTATGGAATTCAGATCTATTTAATTAAGCCAGGATTAGAAACTTAAATTATTTTGTATTGCTCAATTGAGTGTTTTCTTATGTGTATGAATTCTGGTTTTGAGATGCATGAAAACAATGGCAGGCTTGGTATTGTTGTAAGGAAAGAGTCCATAGTGTTATTTTAAAACAAATTTAGAAATAGCTACATTTTACTAATTTTAAATCATGGATAATGGACTTAATGTAAAACACTGGAATTTTCATATTGCAAACAATTTGATTAATTTGGCTCATTGGGTACAAATAAGTCTGAACTAAAAATGCAAATACATTTAACATCGTATGAAGAAGTGGGCATTAAAACCAGGTCTTGAGAAAAATTATAAAGTTTACGTTTGCAGGTCAGATGATGCAAATACAATTATAATGTCTTTATAGGTACTCACCACAGGCTTAAGCTTTCAAGTTTGAACTCACATAAAACTGTCTTAATTTATGAGCTATGTCTGTTAGTGTTGGATAACTAGCTAGAAGATAAATCTGTACTTAATACAAATCTGTCTGAGTTGATGGTGTTGAATATAATTTATATAGAAAGTATAGGTTTTTTGGGAGAAACAGAGCAGTTTTATTTGACAGCTTTAGTTGTAGGCATGGTTATTATCCTCAATCATTGCATATATTCTCAGGAACATTTTTTGCCTTTTGCGCCTTATTTAGCATTTGAGGATTTTATTTTTATTTTCATTTTCTGCTTACTCACAGTGTATTGTTCTGCTACAGTTTGGAGGTTTCTATTGTTTATAGCCACATTTGTAATCATAGAATCATAGATTTGTTTGTGTTGGGAGAGACCTTTTAAAGGTTATCTAACCCACCCCCCTTGCAGTGAGCCGTGACATCTTCAAGTAGATCATGCTGAGATCTTTGTTTAGATCTCAGATGTCTGCTGGTGTTGAAAAAGGAGGAAAGAGCCCACTATGTCTGGTGATCATATGGTATAAGGGCAGCTAGAGATGACTCCTTCATGTTGTGTTTGGGAGGACAGGACCGGAGCTCATGGCTTGTTTCAGAAGTCCCTCATTAACTGGATGTAGGATGAACAACTTTCATAACTGATTAGCATGGCATGCTATTCATAATAACATGTAATTAGCATATGTTAATAATAAACAATATTCAGCTGAAATGTCAGCATCCTAGCAGCTTAGACAACATCTGTTTGAGCAAGACATTCAGTACACATTCTATCCCTGTTTTACAGAACATCACTTAACCAAAATTCTTCGTTAACCAAAGTTTGCTTGTCTCTCCCAGGGTTGTACAGCGTACAGACACTAGTCAGCTTGGCTGAGCATAGCCCCTGTAAAAGTGGCATTTAAGCCAGCTGGCATATTTCTGCTGTATTCTGGGACTGAGAACATGAAACACAGTTTGTTTGGAAGGAAAGGAATCCAGTGAGCCTTGGAAAAGCTGAGAAAATCTCTTCCTTTCTGATAAAATAAATGAAATTTTAGCTAAAGGTTTTGATGGCCTCTCAAGACATTTGACTAAGCACAAAGGTGGGGGTGTAAAAATGTGTCACTGTGGCATATCTGAAACTCTCTATATATGTTGTATGTATATGTTCCCATATAAATACTGATATGTGGGTGAAAATTACATGAGAAACTATGAATACATTTCTAAATATAATATTCTACAAGGATATTAAGTCCCTTTTTCAAGAAGACCATAAGCTTCTTTGCATTAATAATTTATTTGAAAAATTTAATAACTCTGCTCCATGTCTGTGGTCATTGCAAACCTATTTTTTGTAGAGCCTGTTTTCAAAGTTAACTTTTGTTTCTTATTTAAGATCTTCTTTTTCTGTACTGGTCAGTGTCCAAAGTATTATTTATTTGTTCTTATTGCTCAGGCCATGGTTCCATGGACTGGTAGCTCTTTGCTGTCAGTAAAACAATTCCTTTTGTTACCAAGCCTATTTTTCCCCACTATCACCTTGACTTGAAGAATGGATTTACTTCATTGTATTAGAGAGAATATTTTCTGACAGCTTTTGAGTACAGATCATTAAAAAATTACCAGTTTGAAATGTTGACTTTTGTCGCTTTTTTTTTTTTTTGTCTCAAAAATAGCTTATTACATCTTTCAACTTTCTAAATAATTAAATCTCCTTGAAAACTCATGTAAATTCTGTGTTGGATGGAACAGGTTGTAATTAAGCAAAGTTATTAACAATGTTGTTGATAAATTTGGGCACAACTCTGTTCTTGCAGATGCCAGTTGACTTTATAGGTCTGATCTTTCTGCACAGAGAAAGAGTGATGTACTCTGTATACTGTTGACAGTTTTACACTGTTGTAAAACTAGAGTAACAGAATAGAAAACTGTGCCAAAATCATGTGGTAGCTATATGAACAGTAGAAGATTTATGATATCTTTAACTACCCATTTCTTTACATTTAATGGCTCCTGTTCTGAAAATGATGAGCTAGATAAGTGTTTTGTTGACACTTGACAATTGACACCTGATTTAGGAAATTAATTATATTTACTCTTTTCAAATAAAACAGGAACTTTGTATAGTCTGGAGTTTGTCCAAGTCCAAGCCATGCTAAAAACAAAGACAAAGTTCTATTTAGGAACTGTCTCTGTTGAGCAAAGGATGTTTTAGGATGTTTAATGACAACAATCAGTATCAGAAAACAGCCTCACCATTTCCTAGCCATGTTCTTAATAGTAATCTCTTAATAATGGATTTCCAAGAAAACCAGTGCATTTTATTGTTTTGAAGTTTATCCACCAGCTACCTAAGAGCCCCAGATATTTGCATTTCGAGTTATTTATCTTTTTGTCCTTCTCCCATGCCTATCTTTTGTTCACTTGATTTGTGTGTATGAAGATCTTCCTGGTCCATAGTTGAAATTACTGAGTAATGTTTTCCTGTGACTGTTTCAGTGGTAATATTTTGTAAAAGAGCACAGCTGCTAATTTTAATGTAGTGACATACCTCAGTTATATCTCGGTTTTAAGAGGAAGTAACAAAACCCAAATCACTTCACTAGAGCTTTGCATGTTACCTTATTCAAGCCTTGAATGATGCTCCTGTAAAAGAAGATATAAGAAACTGCAAAGGTTGAAGCCGCCCATATCTATACTTTTACACCTTGTGTTTCTGACGGAGTCAAACCAGGCTACAAAACAGGACATTTTATATTTTTGAAAGGAGAGCTTTTATGCAGCAGAAATGTGAACTATGACTAGAAGTGTGTGCTTACCATGCAGATTAGAAAGGTAACCAGGGCTTCATTGTAACATCTGAGGCAATTCTTTTATCCTTAACTTTCAGTATTGAATACTGACACAGAGTTAGTCTTCCTCAGCTGTTTACTCAGTAGAGAAAGAATTTTACTTCCCTAAAAGCCTGCTTTCTTCTCCATTGAGACCAGCCTGCCAAGGAACCGGAATGGCCATGTTTGTGCATCTGCATCATGCTCTGCTTATCCTGAGGCAGTAAAAAAAGGGTTAGTGTAGCTCAGGATGGTAGTGTAAATACTCTGGTACTCTCTGCCCTCACAGTGACACAGCCAAAGTACCTCTGGTGTTCCATTGAGCAGACTGACTTCGTGCAATTTTAGAAGGATCTTGTTGTTCATGGCATGCTATTAAGTAGGTAATAGCTGGATTGCAGGTTAATGCAGCAGTCAGTTTAGTTGCCCATCGGATTAAAGCTTGCAGAAAATGGATGAACAGGAGAGGAAAGACCAGAATTAGTGGAGGAGAAGAAGTGACTTTGGGAGCTTTTAATTATTTTGCCTGAATTAAAAACCATCTGGTATTTTTAGTTTTTTAAAATACATTAGACAAAAAAAGTTTCTATCATGGATTTATTTTTGTGCTACAGCAACCAATAGGCTTGTATTCAATTATTTATAATGATGTATTAGTAGCTGTGGAGGTTTCAGATCTAATATGGTAATGGCAGTATTATATCAGCATGCAAACTTTAAAACAAGGTGGAATGAAACATTTTAAAGTAATGTTTTAGTCTCTTCTTTCTATTAATCCTCATTAGCTTCAGGTCTTCTGCGCAGATGTGGGTTTGTTTAAGGAACAGTTGAATATGAGTTTATGGAGGTTCATTCTTTCTGTAGATGTCCTGTAAGGTTCTCAGGCACAGATGCATGAAAATTACAAAATAATTCCATCAAAAGGTTGACTGTAAGCAATGCAAGTCCATGTCCCATCTTTTCTGAGCAGTAAAGCAGGTATCTTTCTGATTCCCAATGTGTTTCACAGTAAATCTAGGCATTGTAAATGGGGGCAATTCAGACCCCATTCTCAATTCCTTGTTTATATTCTCTGTGGGGAAATTCCCCTTCTGTATTCCTCTGAGCATTGCATCTCAGATGTGTTCCACTTTTAAACAAGGATGTGGTGCTGTCATCTTTTCTATGTAACTTCTTACATCGTGTTATCGATGCTTGCCATCTCAAGATCATTAGGATGCTTAAAGAAGTCTTGAGATTAAAATTTTTCTGTTCTTTAGATGCATGCTATTGATTATTGAGCCTTTAGAGATTTAGTGGCTTGTGTTTGCAGGCTTTTCTGCACCACTCATTTGAGTAGGTCTTAATTTAAAGGAGAAAAAAATTATTTTTTTGAGTAGCAGAAGCAAAAGTCTTTTGTCTGACAGATTTTTGTCCTGTATTTTCCAAAATCTTTGTTTCCAGAAAGATACCAGCTACCTTCCTATTATACTCCCACCTGAAAAAAAGGCACTGGTTGTACAAAGTTCAGCAAGTCTAAAGCTACATGTGTGCTGAGGATAAGAATGTGAACCAACTGGCAGCTCCACAGCACTGTCTTAGGGCTGAGTTATGACCACAGGCCATGGAGGGGCCAGCAATTTCAGTTTCTGTCCTTGACCCAGACAGTGATTTGTAGGAAATTCTTAGGAACTTAACTATTTTTGATACTTTTATCCCTAATTGTAACTTAAATCAGGCTGTAGCTGGAAAGATAGTCATGGTTTGAAATACAGACCAGCATGATCATAAAAGCTTCCTTTTCTTAGGCAACTAGATTAAAAATGCAAGGGATGTGTATCTTCCATCACTTGGCGCTTTGGGAAAATACATAAATGTCATAAGAGTAGGGATTAAATTGTGAGACTTGGATAACAGAACTGTTATATTCTGCTCATAAACTGATCTAATTTCTCAGATATAAAATGTGTGATCAGGCTGTGCAGTTTTGAGAACATTTTTCCTATTTACCATGGCAGACTATTGGCAGGAGGAAGCAAAACTGCCTATTACATAGGCATGATAAAGCTGAAGCAACTAAATCGAAGTTGAGGTGGAAACCCCAGACAGAAGACTTTCATTAGGAGAGTAACAGCCTCTGCTCTCCCCCAGCATTGCTATTCACTTTGTATTGGTGATTTTATAACCACAGAAACCTCTGTGAATTTAATTGCTGGAAGTTACCTTTTATTTCTTTTACCAAGTCTAAAATTCATGATCAGGGGCACCAGTCAGTCAGGAAACAAAGCTTTGCTCTGAGTTAGCCTTTGCAGGTGGTTTAAAGAAAATTTAATTCCTTCCCACTTGGCCAGGCCATGCACAACACCTTTATCCTCTTGATGAGTTCAAAGTGAAAGTCTCCTCTGAGCTCATCGTTGGTGCTGCTGCAGTTGATTGGCAAGCCTGGTGCGCTTAACAGTTGTGCAGGTGGTAAGCTTTGCCCCGAGAGAAAGCACATCACCTCTGTGCCTGTTATTTTGCCTGAAAATACGTAACTGCCCCTTTCCCAGAACTGGCAGCAATGAAAAATGGAACCACTTTCTGCATCAGCAATTTTAAATGCTAATTGTACATGCTAGTGGATAAACATGGGGGCTGTTTTAACAAGAACATAATTTATCTTTATCCCTTCATCATCATGTCCGCAGTGTTCTAATTAATAGGTTTACTGAAGTATATTGTGTGGTAACTTTATAGTATTTCTACTGTTTGGTGTATATTCTACAGTAATGTGCAACTTTGTAATATCTTCCTAGGTTTTCTGCTTCTTTCCTCTGAACATATGTTATGCCATTTGTCAAGTGATTTAATAGCGTCCCTTGACCTTAAAAATAAAATAAAGCTAGATCAGTGTATAAAACCATGAAAAACTTTAAAAGCAGCCTCTACTGCACCTTCTTTCACTCAATCCAAGAGCCATGAGACAGCATCATTCATACTTGCTGTTCCTGCAGTAGGTGAAATGACATGGTATAAGTCTCCTTATTTATCATAATGTTTAGTTTATGTCATGGAAGGTTCAACTTTTGGTGAAGAGAAGTTATTAAAAAAAGGTACAAAGAGAGGGATCTGTTACAGTAATGAATTATTTATAATATACTGAGTGTTAGCCAGAAACACTGATTACTTAGCCCATTGCAAGCACCTGTACCAGTATCTTATGAAGGGTGTTCTTTATCATGAAACTAACAGAGGTGACATTTATATTAGTGCTTAAATTCAGTGGGAAAAAACAATGTGGCATGAATTTGACAGATGTACCATAAGAATTTAAACACCTGTTTTCTGTTTAGTAATTTAAGAGCTTTGGAAAGCACAAGCACAATGCAGACCTAGGGCATGTGTGACGAATATCATTTCTCTTTAAGATTCTGAGTCATCACATAAAAATGATTTTTTAAAATGTTTAGGGTTTTTCTTTTGCAATATTTAAACTTTAATTTTCTGCTATTGTGAAACTGATATTTGTTAGTAATGTCTTAAAATTTGAGAAATTCCTCTATCATATAGCATGAAATACTGCAGTGCTTGAATGCTTGACTTCCCAGCTCAGTAAGTTGCAGACAGGGGCTGGTCTATCTGCTCTTCAAAGAGGAAATTCTTTAGACCTATTTGCAAGTGTGAATCCGGAGTGGTGTCTCAGAGGTCAATGTGTTGCCATATGGAAACATATTTCAGTTTACCTTTCATCCTTTCTGCTTTTGCCGGCATGGTCTGTTGTATATGACAAATGAGAGCAGAAAGAGGTGGGTGGAAAGGGGGAAATAATATGATTACCATATCACTGATATCACAAAACGTGGAAATGTATAGTGCATCATTTTAAGAAAGGATACTCTGCTGTATGTGCTAAAGTATCTTTTGCTTAGTATCTGAGGGACCCTTTTCACATTCTTTGTGTTCTTCAATTACGATGCCACCTTCATGTGCAAGACACAATTTTTAACAAAGTCATGGAGAAGGTTGTGTGGTGAAGTTCAAGAAGTTGTTTCTATCTATCTGTGGGTCACCTTTTAATTTTTCTAAGATTGCAGACAGTAAAAAACAGGTAAGACTTGCTTGGGGCCAGCTGTAATCCTGTGTCCCTGAGATAGCCAAGACCATGGGATGCTTTCCTCCCTCCTTTCCTCTCCCCAGCATACTCACTTGAAGAGGGAGGTTCAAGGGGAGTGACAGCCTAAGCAGTTTGCCTTGCCGAGGAGTCTGCCACACTAGACATAATCTCAATTTACTGATGTCCACTACAAAATGGAATAGAACTAGAGATCTGCCTCATGTCAGCTGAAGAATTCTGATTCTAAAGGGAGCTCTGCAGTGCTGCTGCAGTTGCACAGACCTAATTGTGTGTGTACAAATATGCAGCCAAACACATACACGCTGAGGAAGGCAATTACAAGGCATAGTGAAAAAAACATTTTCATTTATTTTTTTTTAAGTCTTCCTTTCTGTATCATTTGTTCATCTAAAATAATCCATATATTTCTTTTTGTAATAAGTGTGTATTATCATGCAAATTCCACAACTATTAGCAAATCTTTCAGCAAAAAGAATTAACTCTTACCTTACTACTGCTCTTGGTTGATTCATAGGTGAAGTAAATAAACTGGGTACTTGCATAGTCAAGTGTCTCTTTGGCTCCAGAAATTCTGTGGTGGCCTTTATCTATCGTAGCTGGGAACTCTGGGACTGGTCCAAACCAGGTGATTTTCTGAAGGTAAAAGTGCAGAGTACACATTGCTTTACTGACTGTTACACAGAGCTGATCCAGGCTGGTACCTATTGTTACAATCTTGTTTGCAATTTAGGTTTCAGTCTCTCATTGAGGCTACAGGCTGAGTTGGTCCCTGGTAATGTCAACTATGGTTTGAACATAGTCTCATTTAAAACACAATAGGACTATGAATAATATTGAAATGCAGGAGATAGAATCAGTAAACATGAAAGAACATGTGCTTATTCTTTTATTTTTTGCATCAAAATAATTTTACAAAAAGCAATAAATTTATTTTAGCTCCACACCTCCTCTGTGAACTATGAAAGCATTATCCATGCTGAAGGGATATTTTTCTCTGTGCAAAAATATATTCCCTGTGCAAAGAAAGGTTTGCTGGTCTGAATTTTCTTAATCAGTTCCTCTTCTTGTTCAGTGTGGTATTTCTAATCCATCTAATTTTAATTTAGGGTTTCAGGTGAGAGAAAAAATAACTGCATATATTGTAAATTATTCCAAAGGTTTGTCACTCTTACAGTATATTCTGTTCTTCTAATAGACATTCAGTTGAAAGTGTGGTGACAGAAACTGCAAATTACTTTCTTTTAATGTTATCGATGTCACATGCAGATGTATGTGACTTTTCTGTTCCTACATTTCACATCCAGGTGCAGGAATCCACTGAATACACAAGCTCTCAGAGTCACTGTGTAAGAATCCATTTTCTATTGGTTGTTTATTAGGACTGCTAAGATATTTTTAGTTATCACTTGTGCCCAGAATTTTGTTCTGAAGTAGGCAGGTTTTCATATGGATGTTGATTTTGCTGTTCAGTCCTGTTGTCTCTTCATAATGCATGTCTTTGCAGTGTCACCAAAGATATTCCCATTATCTGTTGCTTTCTTATTTACAAATTGTTTTTCAGATTCTCAGTGTTCTTTAACATGTTTAATATATGAGCCATGTTGATTTTGTGCCATGCTACTTTTTCATCAGAGAGATAATAGGGAGAGATGTTTATACAGAAATTAAAGCAAGTATTTTCAAAAGTTATCTTTATCTACTGAATTTGTAATATCATCACAAAATGATATGAAATTTCCCAAGAAGACCTGTTTTCTATTAAACAGTGTTGATTGGTATTAATCACGCTACCACTCAATCCAACTGATTGCCTCCTTTAACACTATTTTCACAATTTTTCCTTACAATGAAGTCCTGTTGAGATTATCCCATTTATTTCCTTGAAATGTTGACACATTGTGTTTTTTATAGATTTCAGAATTTCTACTGTATTACAGTAGATATTACAATTCAAAATACTTGTCCAGAGAAAACCCTCAGACCGTGTGTTAGAAATTATAAACCACAAATAATCTACTCTTGCAAATTTCAAAAAAATCACACAGATGTTTTCTCTTCAGTAATCTCCTTATTTGCTATTCAGTTGACAGCATTCTTTCTCCCTAATATAAAAAAATAATTCCTTTGCATTATTGCTAATAATTTCTGTGTAGTAAGGGACATGAAGATATTTTTCATTTCTTAGGTGGTCTGTAATTTTTTTTCATTCAAAAAATGTCCCTTTTACATCATTTGAAATAAAAATGAAATGGAAGAATGACAGAGTTCTCTTTTCTGTGCTTCCATTAGTTTGGAATGTGAAGGCTATTGCTGTGGAATACTTAGCCCACAGTAGAAAGTGATGTGTGTATACTGTGAAATTTAAAATTAATGCCACTTCATCATGATTTTTCTGTATTTCAATTAACCTTAATACAAAATTGATCCAAATAGTTGTAAATTCATATCTAAAGAAAACTGTGAACATGAAGAAAGTGGTTGAAATGCATCTTTAAATTATGTTGCCGAATGTTTGGTAACAGTAGCATCTTACGTATTTCAAAACGTATGTGTCTTGGGTATGGTTGGGTCTGTTTCATTGTAAAATCCATTTGAGTCTATAGTTCTGCTTTTCTGGTTTCTTACATCTTCTTTAAAATTTTGTCTTGACATTGACAAACTGAATATACAAATGCCAAGAGAATTCTCATACTGCGTTGAGAAGATTTTTAGTAGCCCAGGCAACTGTTTGCCAAGAGTTTGAAGTGCTGGAGACTCTTTTTTTCCATCGAACAAGACATTTTCACACTCTGAAAAATTAGATCATAATTATTGTTTAGTTTTAAATAAAAATCCAACACATTTGAAGTTTGCATCATAAATTCTGTTTTCTTTCTCTAGCAAAATGACCATGAAGCTTTCTTCTTGCCTAGGTTAGAAAAGCGTAAGTTGTGTAATTCTTGTTTGTTTTGAAGAGCTGGATTTTGAAAAGGCAACACTTCCAGACTGCTTGGTTTGAAAGAAAGGGTAATAAAGCTCTTGTAGTATTGAAAAAATAATCAAGGGACTACTAATACTTTTATTGTTCTTGAGCTTGTTCCTTAAAGGAGAATCATATCCATACTTTGCAACATTTTGCCCGTTTCCTTAAGGCTTTTTGCAGCTGCATTGATTGTTGCTACTAATTGGAAAAGTAATTGGAACATGCCTGCCTCTTGTGTTTTACAGCCATGCCCTGTCATTAGCAAAAGTGATGCCCTCTGACCCTGACTGCTCTCAGGGGTCAAAATATATCATTATATTGGAGTGCAGTATTTCATAACAAAGGCCATAGCAGTAGCATAGTTTAAACATTTGGGTGGTTTTTTTAGTGAAAAGAATAGCTTATCAAGGGAAAGAATGACCTGCTAACTATATTTATCTTACACTTTGAGTAACTGCTGGCAAAATACAGAGTCCTGAGACGTGCTGTGTAAATATTTTATGAAGGAAGCTTCTCCAGCAGAGATGTTAATAATTTAAAATATGATGTACTACATACTGAGTTTTAGGCATAGACATTTAGTAATAAATTTGTATTTTGTATGAAAGCCTAGTAAATGACTCCCTTGCCACATATTTTGTGTTACAATTGTGTTTCCATGTCTTCCTTCATAAATTATGCCTATGTATATATATGTCACAATAAACTTGGATTTTTCAACCAGACATGATTCCAAGGTCCATTTAGAAAGGATTATGAGTCACACCTAAAGGTGATGTAGCTTCCAAGTCAATAGTGTCTGCCTCCAAGAATATTTTGTTGGAGTCATACATTTATTTTGGTTTTCCTTCTGAAACTTCCTATGGAATTCAAGGGAGAACAGTCCCCCAGACGTGCAACTATTGTTTCCAAGTCAGGTTTTATTCTGTTAAGCATGGCTGCAGAAAGGGTAGCATTCCTCTTTGATTTGGCAGTCAGTCAGTAAGAAAAGTTGGCCAGGAAACAGAATACCTACTTTGTAGATACTTTTCTGTCCTCATCCGATTTAGGCACATAACTTCTCTGGATTGAGTTTTAAATGCACTTTGTTTAGAAAACTAATTTATGGTATTTGCATGCTACTTGAGTGCTTTGGGTTGTTTCAGAATAATGTTGTGGTGATAAATATTCACATTATATTTCCAATTTTCATAGTATTCATGCTGGGCAAACAAAGTAGATAGACCACACAACAATAAATCAGTGTAAGGACAGGCTTATAAATGTGTCAGTCAAAATATCTTTTAATTCTTCAGGTTTCAAATTTTATTTGCCAATTCTGCTGTTTGTATTGTACTCTTATCTTTTTGTCCTTAGTTGCACTTGCTGTTTTATTATCTCATGGTTTTTTAATAGGAAATTAAGTCTCTGTTCTGTGTAGAATTAACCAGAGAGAGCATCCAGAACAAGCAGTTATTTTCCAGTTTGTCAGAATAGGTTTGCCATTTTATATATGTATGGTATTTATGACTGCAATATAATAAAATATTTAAAGTTCAGATTGTAACTCTTCTGCACTAAAATTCAGAACATCTTCTGTCAGGTAGAAGTATTACATCTCAGCATTAACTCTGTCTCTCTGCATCAGATAATGCTCTCTTATTTGTATTTATTTATAAGTGCAGACATTCATACTTTAGTACCTGATGGGGATGTAAGAGACAGAATATAGATTTTTTTTTCCCCCTAAATTAGAAAATTATCTGAACGGATGGCTGATTAATAATCATTCTAAATTGAAGTCCTTTCATAAGCTACCATACAGAACCTCACTTTTAAAAAATCAATCTTTCAAAGCTGTCACTTTTGTCATTTGTTAAGCATTTGTTGAGGAGGAAAGAGAATATTTGTCCTAATTCTGAGCTCCCTAAGCTGTGCCAAGAAAAAGAATAAAAAATTAGCCATCCCGCTAATGCACTGTATTGCAACAGAGATTAAATTGATCAGTCTGCTTAGGCATTTCCAGAGTGTCCCTTGCTGTAATATCTGGGCTCTGTATTGATGTGCTCCACAGTGCACTAATAGGTAATAGAAAATACTTCAGTAGCTAGCAATATATCTAATTCCACAAATTACTTTTACCGTGGTGGATTATTGAAATCATAAGCCTGGTGTTTGAAAGGGCTGAGACTTCGGTGAAATGCTAAGAAGAAAGGATTGAGCACATTTCTCAACTTGTGACAGCCTAGTCTGAGTACGTGATGGCTCTGAGCTGGCCCAGGAAACTTTCCCACAGAGGTTTATTGCAGGGCTGGGCCTGAGAGTGAGGGTGAGAGACAGTAATTTATAAGAACTGATCTTGGATCTGTCATCTACTCTCTGAGTGGTTTTAACACTGAATTCTGCCGCAATTTCCTCTTCTTAATGAGCCAGTGAGGATGAATCACTTAATGTTTGAACATATCTTTTAAAATGTTACAGGCTGTTCTTTGTCGACTTTCATTAAGCTTTTATTTTAATCTAAGAAGACCAGTCAAACACAAAAGACATGCAAAGTACTTCATATTTTGGCAAAGCCTGTTTAGAATACTGTACATGGATAAAAGGAAGGAGGGAAAAAGAGAAAACTGGATCAAAGGGCATTCTCTGAGCTCATGTCTCCTGGTATGACTGACAGGAAATACCTAATGCTGAAGCTTCTTGTAGAGAATCTGATCCTGGGTCTTGAACAAGGTGCAGCACAGACTGGGTAGGAATTTGTAGTTTTGCTGCAGGTGAACTTCCTGTCATAATGGATGTGTTCAATAAACTCTGGTTATTGAATTTAAACACAGAGTCTCGGTTCTTAGAGCAATTCAAGGAGTTTTGAACACAAATGCCATTTTTGACCTCTTAAAAAATTATAAATACATGACTCAGGGGCTCAGAGCATGGATGCATTGCATTTCCTCTCTTGAAAACAGGGAAGCAGACTCGGGGAAGGGGCACTCAGCTGGGCAGAATTGTTCTTTGTTACTTTCTTCCTCTGTAGTTTCTTTTATTGCCTTTAGACATGCTGTAAACAAACACCAATCTCTCTCATCTGTCACAGTAACTCGCAGGCTGCTCAGAAGTCCTCAAAGTCTCACAAAGGTCGTAACATTTCTTTAATCATATCTAGTTTACCTTTCCTGTGACTGCCCAGTCATGCTGTTTCCATGCTGTTGTCTTGAAAATAAAGAATGTGATATTAACCTTTGGATATTTGATTTGTTGGTATTGCCAAGAGGAAGTTGAAAGCAGACAAGATCACAGTTTGTTGTTTGTATCTGTTGTTCTGAATTTATGTTGTATTTAATTAATCCCATGCCTCATGTCATCCATTAGTCACCTGAAAAGGCCAGAATTACTTTGACTTTGCAAGGCAGGTGGCTGGGGGACAGGGCTTTTGTCTGAAATTTCAGAGCTTAATCACGTCTTGGGAAATGATGATGCTCCTTGTTGCACTGACAAACACTGCTTGGGTACTTCCACTAAAACTCAAGGATGGGCTGGACACCCCTTTTGAAGTCAGGACACGTTTTCCTAATGTCTTGTTATTGGAGACCTTTATATGAAACGGACAGGTTTGTTTACTTTATAAGGTGAAATGTAGTTCTCAAAGGACCCACGTAGGCATTTTATGTAGCCTAGGTCTGCCCCTAGTCTTTCTCTGTCTGACACAATGAGTTTCATATGCTTTATTGTCTTTTGTATGTGGAGTTTTAAGTTTTTTCTCAGAGTATTTTGTAGCTTTGCACTGTTCCTGGCTAGGAGGTGGAAAAGAAGGACTTTTCTGGAGTACAGTCTTGCTAAGCCTGAGGCTACAGGGTGCAGGGATTGGTGGATTTTGCTGACCTTCCAGTCCTATGCTGTTAGATGTTCATCTTCTGAAAAGGAAAATTACTTTTATGCCCATACTGTTTTCAGACTAAAACCAAAGGAACACTGTACTTCCAAGTATAAAGGCTGTGATCTCAGAGGTCAAACTTTCTTTATTTCACTGCATACGCAAAGGTTGAATGAAAGCAACTTTCTGTTAGCTTTCTGCTTCTCAAGTGTTTCTTTCCTCCATTAACTTTTCCGTCTCTGCGCACTTGTGTGATTTGTCCAGCAATTTGTCTTCTCTCTACTGCCTTCACTTGCCTGAGTCTGGTTCTCACTCAGTTAAACCATTTGTCTTCACCTTCTTAGTCTCATTCTCATAGAGTTGGGAGTCTTTTCTAAAGTTTGGCTTCTACCAAAGTCCTCTTATATCAAGTAGAAGTAAGCCTCTAGGGCTCATGTCCTCTGGGATCCTTAGGTGTCTAAGGTAAGTTTTACACCCATCATTCGTAGTCTCTGTGTACTGATTTTTCTCCCTAGAGTAAAAACTGACAAGCTTTCACTCAGACATTTATCTTTAGACATCTGAAATTTAAGTGAGATGATCCTCACATTATTATTTATAGCTTCTTTATAGATTCTCTAAACCCTGTTCTTTTTTCCATCTTTTTCCAGTACCTTCTCCAGTAATATTGTCACATTTTATTGTGTTATTCTCTCTCTCCCCTTCAGATTTATGCATAAGTACTTCATCAACCTTTAAATCTCCTGGTATCTCCATAAACATATGTTTGTTCCCCTTCCTCCCTCCTTGAAGTTCCCTTAGCTCTCCTCTATTTTAAATTTGCTTCTCAAAAAATTGTTTTCTCCCATATGAGTTCTCCACAATCCTTCTCACTTCATTTCTTTACTAGCTGATCTGCAGAAGAAAATAAGAGCTGAGAAGCAGAGGTGTCTTGGATGATGTCTTCTTTCTTGCTTTTGTGCCAGCTAAAACAGGATCAAGGAGTACTCAGCCTATTTTCACTGCTGTGCTCCCCTTGTTTTTCCCCTCCCCAGCATCCTCACGACCCAGTTCCATTGACTTTCTTCCTGCAGAAGCCAGGTGGTTGGATGCCTTGAAAGGAAAAACCATGGAGCTAAAGTCTTGAAGAGCAGATGTGTGTATTGACCTGCAATAATAGCCTAAAACCTCTAGAAATCCTTTCCCTTTATTCAGAAACAGCTCTTTCACACTCTGGTCATTAACATTTGCTTCCTGCAATGGCCTATTATTGTTTGAAGTCTTTGACACATAAAACCAAAGTCTTTCTTTGGGAGGGAGTAAGCAGGGGAAAAATATGCATTCCATTGAGCAAGTTTGGTCTATTACCATATGTTTTTACTTGGCAGCTCCTTTTCCTGACTTTAAACGCTGTTGTTGCAGCAGCAGCACCTGCCTCTCCCAGACTTCCCATGAACACTCTTAATCATCTCTGCCTCACCCACCCTCCGTCTCAGACACCCTTTGCTTGCTAATGGAGAATGAAGCAGGAGGTGAAGTGTTTCTTTCTCGTTTCTCATCTCCCTTACATGCATTTTACTTGTACAAAACTCTCACATTGTTTGAACAGAGGAAGGAAAGGTCCTTGTTGAAGGCAGCAGATCTGAAACAAGTTTCTTCTCTAAATTCACCAGCTTCATGGTGCTCTATGTGCCATCTGAGATGAGGGCTGTGGTCCTTTAATCATAACACACTTCTTCTTTCAATTTGGTCAATAAACGAATGATATGAAGGGTCAAGGTTTACAAACTACTGAACTCTGTTCTTGTATACTATTGTTCTCTTACTTGCTTTTCCCATTGAAAAGTAATTACTTTGAGCACCAGAAGTGATTACAGAAGATGACACCATAAAAACCAGCCTCAGGATCTCATTCTGAGGAAAAACTCAGCCTGTAAAATGTTGTATGCCTCACCCAGCAATTATGCTGTTGTAGCTAATTTCAGAAAGCATAAATTGCCCATTATTCCTGAAGAGGATTGGGGTTTTTTTCACCAGTGGTACTGAAAGTGGATGCTTTTCCAATAGATTTTTATATGGCTTCCACAGAGTTGTACAAATAAGAAATAAAATATTTCTATTTCTCACATTTTTTTAATTTAAAACTTAATTATTTTATGATAAAATTTGTTGATAAGCCAAGTTTAATAAACCATTGGAACCTCCTAAAATATAGATTTTAATTTTTCTGCATTAAAAATATTTCGTTATGAAGGTGTGATTGTAACATATTATAATTGCAGATCATGCAATTCAATCCACAATAAAATATTTTAATGTGTTAAACAATTTTTTTTTTCTTGTCAATATCACCACGTAGCATGGGTATGGTCTTCTGTGGCAACTTATTACTGAATGTTGTCTCTCATAAAGGAATATATTCTTACTTCTGCTTGAATTTTTGTGGTGTACTTCATGAAATACCTTGTTTTGCTGAAAAATCCTGTATTGGATAATAGCTGCATAAACCACTTTAATTGCAGTCCATGAGAGCCTGTAGCAATTTGGGAACAGCACAGGTGTTTCTTGACATGATCCCAAATGGAACATGTACAGTTCAGGTGAATTAAAAAGAATGCTATGATTTAAGGAATAATGAAGTATTTCATTTTGGTAGATAATTTTAGAGCAATATTTTCCACCATTTCTGCATCCTAGCTTTTTCCATAGCTGCTCCTTTCATGGAAGAATTTAGTATCTGACTTTTCACCCGAGCCTGAATTTTGTACTTCATGGAAATTCCAATTCTTAACTGGTCTTAGAAATCAGTAACCTCCAGTGCATATTTCAGAGGCAGGAAATATACTGAAAGCACTATCTTTAGGAAAATGGTATGTGTAGCCCTCAATATGATCTATTGTTAATATAATGTCATTTTAAGAAACTTGATTAGATTATGCAAAAGAAGTTCCCGTAAATTATTAAAACCAACATAATAGATGTTGGATGAAGAAACTGTGGTACAGTACTGAAATACATAGTATTCTGCCCTCTTCCATGCCCATATGAGGACATAAAGAAAAAAGAATTTCTCTTACTCTCTTCCACATGCTGCTCCTATTTTACTGCTCTAGGGTGGCAGTGACCGTCTCACAGAGACTCACTGTGTTCCACAGGCAAATGGGCCAGATTTGGGATGTCTTGGAGTATCTTCCACCAAAGGCACTAAGAAACCACAAAGCAGGCTGATGCCATTCATCACTGTTTGCTTCTTGGACCCTGGCTGAGGAGGTCTGACCTCAGAGCTTGTGGCAAAGCAGGAATTTCAGAGCGTGGTAGATTATTTGCTGGATATGCTTATTTAGATAAGAGGCACCATTGAGTCTTTCTAGATGAAACTAGAATAGTTGTGATGACATTTGTTTCACTGTGCAAAGTGGTCAGTCTGTCTTTCATGGAATATTAAAGGCAGAAGACAATGTCAGTTTTCAAAGCAGGTCTATTTGGACAGCAGTCAGATCCAAACTACTAGGAGAACAAGAAAATTAAATTGCAGCTAACTGTAGGGGACCATTCTGTTAACACTGGAAAAAAAACAGTGTCTGAAATGAAATTGTGAATAGGAAATTCTTGGATGACTGAATATCTGAACAGTTGAGCACAATGTGAGCAAATAGCTTTGTGTTCCGCAAGCCAAAGCCTGATTTTATTTTAAAACAGAGTGCAATGATTGTTCAAGACTCAGCTGTCTTCATGTGACAGGCCAGGTGTGCATATGCTCATTCATGTATGGCATTGTACATTTCCTACATAATTGTTGAGATCATACCATTTGTTGGATCTGTAACCCCATACTCCAGCATAATAAAAGGGGAGTCTCAGGGGGGTGGGGGAACTGAAAGAAGTGTATTCCTCTCTTCATAAAAATAAACCTACCTAAGCTCAGTAGGGTTTCCTTAACAAGCATTATTAGGAACTGACTGATCAGCAGTACTACCCACTTACATCTGGCACTGAATTTCCCAAAGATATAGCTTTTTCATTATCTTAGGGAGAAAGAAAAACCAGCCCTGTATGCTTATAGGGTAAATCCTGCTCCTTTAGTGCACTGTTCAATTGTTCAATATATAATTTTTTCTGTTAGCACTCGACACTGCAGCATTGGACGCTATGGATCTAAACAGTAAGTGCCTGAACGAGAATAACAGAGAAGTGTAACAGATACTTTTAAATGTAGCCAACGCCTAATAGAGTAATTCAGTCTTCAATTAATACATAGCAGTAAAGCACAGATGGACAAAAAATGACTAGAATTCCATGTACTTCAATCACCATGAAATCCAGAAGAAGGCTGACAGCAGATGAAATCTGATTTATGAAGTAAGGTGTATTAAACAGTTGCTTTCAGAAGTTGGGGGGACAATGATTCCTGATTATAGAAAGAAGCAACAAAACGCCTGCCGCTTTTCTCCCAGTTCCCTTATGGAAAATGGAAGAATCAGGCAGAACCCGTGAAAAGTGACAGCTCGTGTGAAGTCTAATCCTGCTGGTTTACTACTGAGGATAATTTTAATTTCCAACTGCCAATGGCATTTATTATTCTGCACATAAAATTGCCCTTAGCTGGTATTTTTTGACTGCTGATGAGCTTTATTCAATTACTTTCTGGATACTCCCACCTCTTGTTGACTGCTGGGGGCACTGGGGACACTGCAGGTGTTAAAAAGGGCTCCTCAAAACGTGCAAATGCAGGGATGTGAGTACTGGTACCCCTACACTGCTTGAAGTCAACTTCTAGCTAGGTTGGTTACCTGGGAAACAGCTGTCAGCACAGTGGAAAGGAATCTATTTAGTCTGGTGGATAGGTGACGATTTTCAAAAAAAAGAAAAACAGCAAAAAGCCCCTCCACTGCTCCATAATTTAGGTTTTTAAGTGTATCATGAAAGAAATAGGAGATAGGGTGTTCTTTTTAAGTTTGTTAAGAATAAATTATTCCCTGAACTGAAGTCTGGAACTGCAGAAATGTTTAATTACTGGAAAGAGTGTTTTTATAAGGGATTTAAATTGCAGTAGTAGCTCAAATTTTGTTTGTAACAAAAATACTAAAAGTAACATTTCTTTATTTGCGAGTTATTTTCAATTAGTGTGCTGCAAAGATACCATAATGGAGACTATTTGGTTAAGTTATTGACATTTTTTATCTTCAGGGTTCTTCCAGAAGCACTAGTCTTTAGATCAGTCCCTCCACTGAAGTTAAATATTGTTGAATTCTTCAGACAGTGTTTCCTGCACCTGCAGCAGAGACAGGTTAAGAATAGCTTTTCCAAAGTTGTGAGAGTTAAGAATTCCTGGCTTCTGCTCTGTGCTCAGTGTCACTGACCCATGTCACAGCTCAACGACAAAAGCAGAAAAGACAGTGAAATGAAGATGTTGGGTGTCTTGGCACCACTTATGCATTTCTGATGGCCTAATGATAACAGCACCATCAAAGCTCAAGTTGTTACCTGTATTGTTGTGCAGTTTCCCTCTTTTTAGAGGGGGTTTCATGCTGTTGTTTGGCAGATGATAACCACATCCCTTTAAACTATAAAACAGATAAAAAGCATGTGCCTATCTCCTTTGTTCATAAATTTTTGCTTTATTTGTTAATGTTTCAATATGAGAAGGACTCTAAACATCTCACCACTGATTTGTCTACCTCATGTGACCAAGTGGATTTCCAGACTCATATTTCAGAGTGCCCAGCGCCAGGCACCCACGAGAGCCACTCGCTCACCCTCCCCTGCCACAGCTGGGCAGAGGAGGGAAAAGGAAAAAAAAGTTAACAAAGGCTTCATGACTGAGATAAAGACTGGGAGAAACACTTCAAGGGTGAAACAGGCTCAACTTAAGTTGTGAAGTGAATTTATTACTAACAGAATCAGAGGAGGATAATGAGAAGTAAAATAAGCCCTTAGAACACCTTCCCCTACCCAGCCCCTCCCTCCTTCCCACCGACAGTGCAGGGGGACAGGGCACGGGGGTTTGGTCAGTCCATCACCGAGATTTCCTTCCGCTGCTCTGGGAGAGGACTCTTCCCCTGTGAGGCCGTGGGGTCCCTCCCATGGGAGACAGTTCTGAACTTCCCTGGCGTGGGTCCCCTCTCAGGAGCAGCAGCCACACCGCCCCTGCTGCAGCCTGAGCCCCTCCCACGGGCACACAGCCCCCCAAAACTGCTGCGCCGGGGTTCTCTCTTCCCACGGGGTGCAGTGCTCCAAGGACAGGCTGCTCCAGCCTGGAAGCAGGGCCCTCTCTCTCCGCCGGGTCTCCCACAGGACTGCAGCCTCCTCCAGGCATCCACCCGCTCTGGCGCGGGCACCTCCCCCACGGGCTGTGGGTGAATCTCTGCATCCCCCATGGACCCATGGGCTGCAGAAGCACGGCTGCTGCACCATGGTCTGCACCATGGCCTGCAGACGAGTCTTGGCTCTGGCACCTGGAGCACTTCCTCCCCCTTCTTCTTCACTGACATTGCTGTTGCCATGTTGTTTCCCTCACATGTTCTCACCTCCTCCTCTTCTCCGACCAGAATCCAAAATCTTGTGACTTTGTTTCGATTTTCTTCCTAAATATGTCATCACAGAGGTGTTACCAACCTCTCTCATTGGCCTGGTTTTGGCCAGCAGCATGCCCATCTTCAGAGCCATCAGCCATTGGCTCTGCCAGACATGGCAGGAAGCTTCCAGCAGCTTCCTCACAGGAGCCGTCTTTGTCGCCCCCCTGTTACCTAAAACCAGGCCGTGCCAAACCAATACAGATACTTTTTAAGATTTGTCTTCTAGCTTACCCTGGTTTCCTGAAGGCTGCCTGAGGATCTAAATGCCTCTTGTGTTGATACACAGCGAGTGCAGGAGACCCTAGGGACCAATTTCCATTGAAAAAGACAGACTCCTGCCTTTTCCTCTGCCCCACGT